>NC_090996.1:14832237-15444737 GCF_041146395.1 Eulemur rufifrons | reverse complement strand
ACTATGCTTGCTGCTGCCAGGGCTGCCCTGCTGCAGACCCATCCGTCCACGCTCTGACGTCTCTGCATTAGTGAGGCTGCCCCTTCACAGACATCTGCTGGCCTCAGGCAGCTCCTTCTGCTAATTTAGGACCACGAGGAAAGAGCCCCAAATCTTTCAATATGGTACAAGACCAGGCTCTTGACGTCAACATGCTAGGGGTTGGCTTGGTTCCACTGTGCTCTCTGCTAGTCTTCTGAGCCCTTGTACCCAAGTGGTTCCACTCAGGGTCCTCTGTCAATGTCACAGGCTGATGGGTTTGTGCAGTGGAGGGTGTGCATCAAAGAGAGCCCCTCTGCTTCAAGAACCACTGGTCTAGGTACCCCTGAGGGTGAGAAAGGACAAAGTGAGTGTGGTCTGGTCTAAGGCATCAGGCGAGGTGGGGTGAGATCAAGGACCACAGAATGGTCCTAAGGAAAACACACACTAACTTCCAGCTCTGGCCAGGTGGCCTTTCAGTTTCAAATCCTGTCTACCCATCATGAGCTGTCTTACAATTTCTGCACTTAGAGAGGTTAGCTCTAAAAAATTCTAAAACAGGGTCACTCGCACGCACTGTGACTGAGAACCAATGGTGAGCTGGAGGATGCTAAAATTTAGTTTGCTCGCTTCAACATAAATTACAAAGGCAGATTTTAAAAGTATCGTATACTAAAAATAACAAACTACTCCACACACACACACTCAGTATCTTGTGGTGACAAGAACATTGGCTATGGCATTTGTGTTGCTGGGACTTTATGCTCAATCAAGCTAACACCCCTGCAGGAGAGTTTATTCCGTTTTCGCTGACTGAATCATATCATCCCTGAACTGTGGTCACGGTGGTGTGTGGCGACAACGGACGTTCCAGGGGAAAGCCTACCATCTTTCTGGCCAGAAGAACAAGATGAAGGAGCTGCTGGAGGTGAGGAAGGAACCTAAAGGGAAGACAGACAAGGGACGGAAACCTCAAATTCTGTGTGTAAACTCCACCCAAGACTCTGGTTGGCCCCTTAATCACACAAGCGTGGGGCAAACCAAAAGCAGTTCAACTAAGATCTGAGCTCCCGCCAATGCAGGTGTGACCAAGTTGGTAGTGTTGGTCTTACCAAGTTAACTGTCTGCCAAAGCAAAATAATCAACATTAGCTGGATGAATATAATGGAATATGGAGTCCTAAAACAACATTTATAATGTCCAGGACTGAATCTAAAATTACTCAATATATGGGGAGCATTCATCCTCAGGGGAAAAAAATTAATAGTTACCAACTCAGATAACCCAGATACTGGAATTACTGGACAAAGACTTCAAAGCAGCTATTATAATTATACTCAATTAGGTTAAAAATGTTTATAATGAATAAAGACATAGAAAAGCTTAGCAGACAAGCATAAAATATAAAGAGAACCAAATGGAAATTATAGAGCTAAGACATACATTATCTGAAATAAAAAATTTAGTGGATGAACTTACTAACAGTCTTGGGATGACAGAGGAAAGAATTAGTGAACTTTGAAATCAGACTAACACAAATGATCTAATCTCGAAAAGAGAAAAAAGGTAAAAGGAATGAGAAGGAGACGCAGGCCTCTGTGGGGCGATTTCCCAAGGCCTAGCAGGTAAGCAGCTGGACTCCCACAGGAAAGAACATGGAGAATGGGGCAGAGAATTTTTTTAAAAAGCAGAAAGCTTTCCAAATTTGGTGACGGACCTAAATTTACAGATTTCATGAAGCTCCACAAACTCCAAACATCATAAATATGAAGAAAATCATGCCAAGGATATTAAACAACACACTTCTGAATAATCCACGGATCCAAGAAGAAATCACACTATTCTAGTCTGACATGTAAACAGCTTGGAAGTCATCACTCTCTTCCTTACAAGAAAAAAAAAAAAAAAAAAAAAAACAACCCTGAAAATCAAAAACTCTTCTTAGATCCATTGGAGAAATGCGGTCATAGGGCAAACTGCTGCCCCCAAACTGGAGAGACAGACAGGCAAATACAGACAGTCACAGCTTAGCAGGAACAGAAGATGCCGTTAGAGCCTGCAACTGACGTAATATGTCCCCCTTTTAAGAAAAATTACAGGAATCCTCCCTTATGGAGGGAGTACTTCTAAGACCCCCCAGTGGATGACTGAAACCTTGAACAATACCAAATCCTCTCTCTCTCTCTCTCTCTCTCTCTATACACATACACACACACACACACACACACACACACACTGTTTCCCTATTACACACACATCTATTTATAAATTAGGGATAGTAAGATATTAACAATAAAATAGAACAATTATAACAATATACTGTAATAAAAGTTATGTGAATGTGGTCTCTCTCTCTCTCGAAATATCTTACTGTACTGTACTCACCTATTTTTGGTTGGCAGTCAGCTGTGGGTAACTGAGACCACAGAAAATGAAACCACAGATAAGGGGGGACCACTGTACAGACATGTTAAAAGACCTAAAAACCACAGTCGGAAGAGACAAAGCAAGCATCATAACCAGAATCAGATATGGCAGAGGTTTTGGAAAGATCAGATTGGAAATTTAAAATAATTATGACTAATTTGCTAGGAGTGATAATGGAAAAAGTGGACAACATGCAAGAACAGATGGGTAATGCAAACAAGAAAGATGTAAATTCCAAGAGAGAATACTCAGAAATGCTAGAAATCAAGAAGAATTCATTCATAAAGTAAATTAGAAAATATTTTGGATTTAAAGATAATGAAAAGAAAAACATCAAAATTTGTGAGATGTGGCTACTACAATACTTATGGGAGAAATCTGTAGCTTTACATGCTTATATTAGAAAAGAAAAATGATCCAAAATCACTGGACAAAGTAAAACTCAAGATAAGTAGAAGTTAGAAAATAATAATAAGACCGGCTGTCAATCAAACAGAAAATTAACAAGCAATGGAAAAAGTTAACAAGGCCAAATGTTGGTTCTTCCAAAAGGTCAACAAAATCGATAACCTCTTTGTTGGAGGAATCAAGCAAGCAAAAGAACAACTGCGCAGTGTCAGGAATGAAAGAACTGTCCTACAGATCCTACAAACCTTAGAAGCGAACGCTATGAACTCTGTGCTAACAGACTGATATCTTCGATGAAATGGACAAATTGCTTTAAAAATTCAATTTACCATAAGTCACACAATATAAAACAGAAAATCAGAATAGACCTTTAAAAAATCAAATTTATTAAAAAATCTTCCCCGAAGGAAAACTCCAGTCTTGGATGGTTTCACTGGAAAATTCAATCAACCATTCAAAGAATAACACTAACCTTATGCAAACTTTTTCATAAAATCAAAGAGGAAGAAATAACTTGCAACTCCTTTTATGAGGCCAGCATAACCCTGATACCAAAACTGACAAGGACATTACCAAAAAATTACAGACCAATATTCCTCTTGAAAATAGACACAGTATCCTTAACAAAACCTTAGCAAATCAAACCCGACAACAACATATGAACGCTGAATACTTCTCACCCTAACATTTGGGATAAGGCAAGGATACCCACTTTTACCGCTTCTGGTCGACACTGTTGGAAGGCCTACCAGTTCAAGAAAGCAAACAAGTGCAAGGGATAGGGATTGTTAAGTAAGAAATACAACAGGATTTGCAGCTCACATAACTGTTCAAATGCAAAATCCTAAGGAAATCTTTAAAAAAGCTAACAATGGAATCAATAAGTGAGTTTAGCAAATTCATAAGATACAAGGTCAATGTACAAAAATCAAGTGTATTTTAAGTGTATTTTTATATACTAGTGTAAACAACTGGAATATAAACTTTTAAAAAAGCAATTCCATTACAATAGTACCAAGAAACAAAAATTTAGGAATAAATCTTTTTGCTATAAATTTTATATCTTGAAATACTTATAGATGAACAGGAAATTGCAAAGAGAGGTCTAGTGTACCTGTCACTTATCTTCCCAATAGTTGCATCTTACACACTTATAGAACAATATCAAAACTAGGGAGCTGACACTGGTACAATGTGTATGCGTAGTTCTGCGCCCTTTATCACTTGTGTAGATTCACGTAACCACCACTGCAATCGAGAGTCAGAGCTGTCCACCATCACAGAAGTCTCCGCCATGCTACCAATTTATAGTTACACCCACCTTCCTTCCTCCACCATCCCTAATTCCTGGCAACCACTAATCCGATTTCCATCTTAATAGTTTATAGTCACTGATCTGTTTTCTATCCCTATAAGTTTTTATAAGTTTTCCCTTTTCTATTAATAGTATGTATTTTGAATGGAATCATATATAGTACGTGGCCTTTTGAAATTGGCTTTTTTCCCCACACGGCATAATGCCCCTGAGATCCACCAAGTTGCTGCCTGTGTCAACAGTTCCTTCAATAGTTCCTTTTTACTGCTGAGTAGTATTTCATCAGAGTTTATTTAAGCATTCACTAATCTAGAGACATTTTGGTTATGTCCATATTTTAGCTATTACAAATAAAGCTGCAATCATCATTCCTGTATGGGTTTTGTGTGGATATAAGTTTTCATTTCTCTGGGATAAATGACCAGGAGTGTGACTGTCAGGTCACAAGGTAAGTGTATGTTCGGGTTTTTAAAAGAAACTGCCAAACTTTTCTAGAATGGTTGTACCATCTTACATTCCCATCAGTGATGTATCAGAGATCCAGTTTCTCAGAATCCTCACCAGCATTTAGTATTTTTACTATTCTCTATTTTATCTGTTCTAATAGGTATGCTGTGATATTGCACAATGGTCTAAATTTGCATTTCCCTTAATCTGCAATGACTCAATGGCGAGTGATGCTGAACATCTTTTCATGTGCTTATCTGCCATCTGTACATCCTCTTCATATCTTTTGCTTATTTTCTGCTTGTCTTATTTTAGTACTGTTGAGTACTGTTTTTGTACTATTTTGAGAGTTCTTTACATATTCTAGATGTGAGTCCTTTTTCAGATATGTGGTTAGCAAATACTTTCTCTCAATCTGTAGCTTGTCTTTTAAAACTCTTAAGAGAATCTTTTGTAGAGCAAAAGTTTCACATTTTGATGAAACTGGAATAACCTTTTTTTCAAAATTGATTTTTTTTTATGGGTCATACTTTAGGTGTCGTGTCTAAGAATTCTTCACCAAGTTCTAGGTCCTAGGGAAGTTTCTACTGTTATCTTCTCTAAGTTTTAGCATTCCGCATTTTGCATTTAAATCTGTAATTCCATTTGAATTAATTTTTGCATAAGGTGTGAGATTCATGTCAAGATTCAGTTTTTCTTTCCTATGGTTTATGAGGTTGCTCCAGCACCATTTGTTGAAAAGGTTATCTTTCCTTCATTGAATTGCTTTTGCCTTTTGTCAAAAATCAGTCAGGCATACTTGTGTAGAGCTATCTACGGGTCTGTTCCATTGACCTATGTGTCTATTCCTTCACCAACACCACACAGCTTGAACACTGTAGGTATATAATAAGTCTTGGAGCTAGATAAAGTGATTCCTTCTACTTTATTCTTCTTTTTCAAAAATGTTTGGCTATCCCAGTATCTTTCCAGATATATTTTAAAATGATATTTATATCTACAAAAGATCTTAATAACATTTTTCAAGAGGTGAGCCTTCACTATGTTGTTCAGGCTGGCTTCAAACTCTTGGGGTAAAGGGATTCTCCTACCTCAGCCTCTCTAGTAGCTGGAACTACAGGCATGTACCACCACATACAGCTTTGCTGAGATTTTGATAGGAATTGTGTTAAACCTATATTTCAATTTGGGGAGAAATGCTACCTTTATGATGTTGAGATTTCCAATGCATGAACATACTATGTTTCTCCATTTGTTTCCATCTTCTGATTTCTTTAATGAGTGTTTTATAGTTTTTGTCACACAAGTTCTATATATGTTTTGTTACACCAAATTATTTCATTTTTTTAGCAACTGTTAATGGTATTACATTTCAAATTTGTTTCCATGTGTTCATTATTAGTATAAAGAAATAAAATTTATTTTTTGTATATTAATCTTGTATACTGTAACCTTGCTAAAGAGATTTACTAGTCTATGACTTTTTGGGTGGATTTCTTGGGATTTTCTATGTCACCTGCCAACAGGAACAGTCTTATTTCTTCTTGTGTGATCTGTATGCTTTATATTTCCTTTTCTTACCTTATTGCATTGGCTAAAACAAAAATTTTTAATGTGAAAAACCTTTACACTGAAAACTGTAGAAGACTTGTGTAAAAAATCCAAAACCAAAGTAAGAAATATGTCATGTTCATGAATTGAAAGATTCAATATTGTTAAGATGTCTATTCTGCCCGAATTGATCTACTGACTCAATACAATCCCAATCAAAATCCCAGCAGGTATTTTTTGGGTAGAAATTAACAAGTTCATTTTAAAATTGATTTTTTTAAACAATACAGGATAACTTAAACAATTTTATAAAAGAAGAAAGTTTTTATAATGCAAGACTTGCTATAAAGTAATAGTAAAAGACTATGGTATTGGCAAAAGAAAAGACATATAGAGAAAATGAATAGAAATGAGCCCAGAAATATAAGGCCAATTCATTTTTGAAGAGTTGTCAAGGCAACTCAATGGGGAAAGAAAAGACTTTAAACAAATGGTGCTTGAAAAACTGGTATCTGTATGGATGGAAAAAAAAAAAAAAAAAGGAGAGCTCTGATCCTAACCATATCATATACAAAACCAACTGAAAATGGATCACAGATCTAAATGTAAAAACTAAAACTAAGGACTTTTAAAAATAGGAGAAAATCTCTTAGGTTAGGAAAGGGTTTCTGTGCTGTCAGAACTCTAAGGTAAGCCTCAATGACATGTGCCCTGAACAGTTTCTTCCTTTGAAGTGTGAGGAGAACCTGTGATGAGGGGACATCGTTCCTGCAATTAGGTTACTTTGAGCTAATCAAAAGGGCAGTGATCTTGGTGGGCCTCAACTAATCAGGCGAGCCTTTAAAAGAAGTACACTCCGCGGCCGGGCGCAGTGGCTCACACCTGTAATCCTAGCACTCTGGGAGGCTGAGGTGGGAGGACTGTTTGAGCTCAGGAGTTTGAGACCACCCTGAGCAAGAGCGAGACTCCATCTCTACTAAAAATAGAAAGAAATTAGCTGAACAACTAAAAATATACAGAAAAAAATTAGCCAGGCATGGTGGTGCATGCCTGTAGGCCCAGCTACTCGGGAGGCTGAGGCAGGAGAATCGCTTGAGCCCAAGAGTTTGAGGTTGCTGTGAGCTAGGCTGACGCCACGGCACTCTAGCCCGGGCAACAGAGTGAGACTGTCTCAAAAAAAAAAAAAAAAAAAAAAAAGAAGTACACTCCTGCTGGCCTGGAAGAAAGCAAACAAGTGTGGGGAAGGGGCTCCATGGCAAGGAACTGAGGGCACCCCCTGGGAGCTGAGAGTGGGCCCTGGCTGGCAGTTGGCAAGAAAATGGGGACATTGGTCATACAATTGCAAGGAAATAAATCCTGCCCAAACCCAGTGACCTTGGAAAGGGAAGCAAGTCTTGGATGAGAATGCAGCTCCAGGTGACACCTTGCTTTCAGCCTTGCAAGACCCTGAGCAGAGGACCCAGGCTTCCGGCCCAAGCACACAGAGATAATTACATCTGTGTTGTTTCAAAGTGCTCCATTGTGATAATTTGTTATCCAACAACAGAAAACATTTAGAACTTCTTAGGACAAAACCATGAACCATAAAGGAACACCGATCTTCCCTTGTATATGCTTAGCCCCAGCAGTCTCTTGCCCTTAGTAGGTACTGAAGGCTTGCCGAGTAAATGAAGATATGTATTTTTTCAAACCTGACTCTTTTACTGCTAGCGTAAACATTTTTCCTTTAATAGCTTAGTGATTTCCTGACTTCTGTTCACTGTCTAGGACCTGTCTAGAAAAGCTTGCCCAACTCAGAATAGCAATAATAAGGAATGATTCTCCCCTCCCCCTTACAAATGGAGCTGCATGGTTAACACAGAATACAAGCTCTAAAAACCTAATAAATGTCTGAAAAATCTCTTGCTCAGGCATTAGTCATTAGTTAACTCAAAACAAATGGGATGAGTCAGCATCTGGTATCTTCAGGCTCTTTGTGGAAAGCCCCTCTATTTTTACTACCCTATCCTCAAATAAAACAAAGACAAAACCCTCCAAAACTCATTATCTCCCAAACTATCAATAATTATTGCATTAGAAATGAAATTGAGAGCATTTAACAAAATAAGAATATACAAGCATGTATCTAGTTATCCATCTGAGTGATAACATCGTCATACGTCATGTGGTTTCTGGAAAGCTCTGCTGTACTCTTGGCAAGTGAAAGAGGGTGAAAAAGGCAAATAACATCTCAGTATTATTACAAAAATAGCTTTTTGTGCTGTCAAATTCTAAGACGAGCCTGACACGTGCGCCTGTACGATTTCTTTCCCTGGAGTGTGGGAAGGACCAGAGATGATGGGACATCACTCCTGCAATTAGGTTACTTCAAGCTCATGAAAAGAGAGGTGATCTTGGTGGGCCTCATCTAATCAGGCGAGCCTTCCAAGGAAGCTTGGGGAGCCCTTGAGAGAGTCTCGGGGACCCCCAAACCACACTTAGGGAACCATGCCCTAGAGAGACTGCTACGTGTACAACAGAATGCCCCAGCAGCAGGACAACAGCCTGACGCTGGAAGTGACCACTGTCTACCTCTAGTTCAATGGATAATAAACTGTAGTTTATTCATATAACACAACACCAAAGAATGGATATGAGAGGATTATAACTACATGTAACAATATGATGAATCTCAAAATACAATGTTGAACTAAAGAAATAAGTCATAGTAAAATTTTTACACTGTTCTTTATTTACATGAAGTTAAAAAGCAAGCAGAAGGAAAATGATAGTTATAAAAACTAATGCATAATATTTACTAAACGCCTTTCACATATTTACTCAACTCTCACAGAAACACTGTAGGTATGACTGCTATCCCCATTTTACAGATGATAAAACCGAGACACATGGTTAAGTACCTTGCCCAAGTGTGAAATTATATGGTTCCAAGTTATATTACTGTTTAGGAATATATAGGTGGTAGAAATACAGTAAAAGGAAAGGAGTAATTAGCCAAAACTCAGTGTTTTCGTGGTTATGCTAGGGTGGTGGGAGAGGTGCACAGGGGGTTATAAGTTTCCGCTGATGTTCTTAATCTGAATGGCAGGTATAGATCTGTTTGGTTCATTATTTTTTTAACTGTGCATATATATTTTCAGACCCTCTTCTGTAGTCATACAGGATATGAGAAATATTTATATATTCCATAATTTTAAAATAGACTAAGTGAGAGAGAAAAATACACAGTGAAGGGTATTTAAAACACAGTCCTTAAGGCCAGGCCGCTCTTTCTGGGCAGTTTTTCAGAAATGTGTGCAGATGTCATCAAATGCAAAAACCCTTGCCCCTTTCCTCAAAGCTCCACAACCAGCTTAGGTCCCTTAAAAGGCTCTGCTCCTTGTTCTGCCACCCCTCCCCTCCCCCACCAAGCAGGCTGCTCGCTGGAACAAACGGTGGCTTTGCCACGTGACCATGAATGCAGAAAAGTGACAAAAGCACTTAATTTTAAAAGTATTTTTAAAAAGTAGAAAAACACCTGGTACCTCAAGGTTGAGGAACTAAAAGGTTAAAAGATCAAAGACCTCTGCTATTGGTCAAAGACCCCTGCTATATAAATTGGGTACGTGGATGAAGAAAGGGCCTCGTGTGGCTGCCCGTGTGTGGCTGACACGTGTGTCCCGACAGTCTGCTGCCCGCTCTTCCCTGTCGCTCGTGTCTCTGCCTCAGGGAAGACAGCACGCGGCACCCCAAGCAGGAGGGCACCTGCCAGGACAGACCGCTCAGGCTTCCGAGTGGTGCTGCCTCTCCCAAGTCCACACGCCTGTGCTCTACACAGCCTTCGGGTCAGCTGCACGTTTCTCCAGCACCCCCGGGGGATGCCAAGTCAGAGGATCGGAGCAAGCTATCGCCAAGCACGCGGGAGCTCAGCGTGCCCTCCCACCTGCCAAGGCCACAGTGAGGTTTCACTTTCTTCTGGCACAGCATATTCTTTATTCCAAGTCCCCTTACAGCTATGGCATCATGTCACATCAGGGACGTCCCTGATGGGCACCACACGAGAGCTTGTGGACGCATGTCACACTGCCCCCACCCCCCAAGGAGGCCAAACCTGCTGCTGTCCCTTTAAGACTTTCCAATCCCTCCCTCCAAATCCTTCTTCATTTCCTTCTACAGGCAGCTTATCCAGGGAGCTAAGTTTAGCTACTACCATTTCTAATCTTTCCTCCAGGGACATGGCCGAGTTCTCCACTGCTGGGGACCATCGCAGCCACATGGCTTTACAGAGTCACCAGACACCTGCTGAAGAACAGTTGTCAAATCCTTCAGCAGTTTGGCTTCATGGGGGCAGGGGGGGTCTCCTGACCAGAATCTTCCCAATTCCAGCTCGCTCTATCCTTTCCAGTTTAACAAAGCTGGTCTGGTACCAGTCTTCACCGCTCCTGACTCATTTTGGGACAGCTTATCGTTTCAGACCCCAAACAATAAAATTTAAACGGAGCCACAAATGCAGCACATACCTCATAAAAACCAGTTTCCTGCATCACCTGGGTCTCAATTGTGGGGATCCTTTCAGAGTTATATTTACAGCAGAAAAAAATGACCACCTCACTTAAGTCACTCTGAGCAACGAGTAGCACAAAAGTTCACGGGAAGTTCAAGCTGCAGAGCTGCTACTTCACGGCGTGGGAGGCAGACCACCTCTCTGAGCCTCAGTTTCCTCTTCTGCAAAGTCTGAACGACTCCCAGAGTTGTCTTCAGGCTGAGCACGTGCATGACACAGGGCAGCACTCCAATCGCAGCGATTGCTTTACTGAACCTAGATATCTTTGCCACACATGCATCCAAGGATGGCTGACGTGATGATAGAACTTGAGATATTTCAGAAGGAAAGTAAAAATAAAGAAGAAAACCCAGAAACTTTTTTTAACCTGATGCTACTCAGGTCAAATGGAAAGAGAAAGTTTAAAGAGCCGCATCCTCCTTCCCAGCTACTGAAACTCACTGCTTTGGCCTCCAGAATAATAGCATCTAATCTACTTAATTTCTAAGTAGAAACAGCCCCCACTTTACAAAGGCCATGCTTCCAGAACCAACCTCTCAGTCCTAAATGCAAATAAAATCTCATCCAATTTATAATTTGCAGCTATTGGTTCTTCCTGGACCGAATATTTGAATTTGCTTAAAAAAAAAAAAAAAATGGTTGCCAAACTGGACTACTGGAAAATGATAAGGCCATCAGCATGGTTTGTAATAAAAAAGTGAAGAGAAAGCAGCCAAACATACTGCATGCATGCTTTCAGCAGTGGTTAGTACCAAATTTAAATCACAACTTAAAATTCAGCTCCCAACTAGCTCACGTTTTCCCACCTGTCACAAGGACCCACCAGTCTAACCAGTGCCCCAGCCTCACGAGCACTCGGAACACCACACTCCCACAGCTGCGGTGGCCAGGTGCTCCTTCCTCACCGCAATTACCATCTCCACCTCCAGGCTTTCAATACAAAAGTGAAAGCAGCGAAGAAACTTGTGAAAACAAGACATGCCAAAAATATTGATTGAAAACACCAAAAAGCTCTGCCTCCGAGGTTGAGGAGGTTAACACAGGTTTCATTTCTAGGAGAAGTTCTAAGGGCTTAGCATTATGCCCTGCTAATAAAGGCCCAACAGATATCTGATTTATGAAAGGTCACAGAAAGGGCATGTAGCCGAATCAGCATAAATTGATCACTCAGCTGGATGATAAAACCAGTAATAATCACCAGGTGTCAGGCAAGGTGTGACTGCACTGGACATTCATCATTTCACTTAATCCAAACGTGGTACAATGATTCCCATTTTCCTAGTTGAAGAAACCACAGCTTAGAAGTTAATTTGGCCAAGGTCAAAAAAGCCACTCAATCCAAAGTCCAAACTGTTACCCACTCTGTGTGCAGGGCTTGAGAGATGACCAGTGAAACTGTTGACTACAAACGACCATATCCCAAGCTTTCTATTTAGGAGTTAAGTCCCTTTGCATTTCCTAAAAATTAAAGTAAAAAATCTGTAGTAATCCCATTCCTGGTAAGACCTGACATGGAGGTGGCGCATAGAGCTGCAAGACGAGAGGAGAAATCACCTGGAAATCACCCCACTCATGGTGGAGGAGTGCCCAGAGGAAGGAGCCGTGGTGCCCTCTGGCTGTTTGCCAGGCCTCACCCTCCCCTGGCACAGGCTGAACAAAAGGGAAAGAAAAGTGCCCAGGCAGCCTTCCTCTGAGTCATCCGGATACACGGCAGTTGGCTCTCTGAAGCGAGAAAAGGCAAGCTCTGTCTGCATCATGGAACCACTTGCGCTGTGGCTGGCAGGAGAAGAGGCCAAGGGCAGGGATGCCCCAGATACTGGCGCCAGGGCCCTCCTGCTCCTCTTAGGGAAACCTGTGCCATCTCTTCTGCTGATCAATCACTGACAGGCCTGCAGGCCACAGGACCACTGACTCAGCACGCCCACCCCTCCACCAACCCTCAGAACCAGTGCCGCAAGAGGCCGGAGGGCTCTCTCCTGGCCTCGGGTGAGAGGCCCACAAGCAGCCTCCGGGTTGTCTTCCTCTCAGAATCACTTCTTGAATCTTCTGTGGACAAAAAGTCAGCAGGATTTCAAATGACACCCCCTACCCCCAACACACACACACGCACACAAAATGGTATAAACACCAAAGATAATTCAGAGGAGAAACTCGTGTCCCCATGATCTACGAGAGGGTTGGTGTGAGGTCTAGACACAGCATGACTTGCTCACGGCATGAATGCCAGTAAGCACTCGCCAGTATGTTTGCTTCATCTGGCAGAGAACGCTCAGAGTTCCAGCACAGGTAGCCCACAAAGGAGTTCTTCCTTTGGCCTTGCCAACTGTCTGAGTAAATGCCTTGTCTGAAAAAGCTACCCAAACCCCTTCAAGCCCAGCAACAGTAATGTTCTGTGCATGAGGACGAAGCTCTGATACATGTGAACTAAGTAGCGTTTCAACTCTAAATGCACCTCCATCTAAGGCAAGCTCAAAACAAAAAAGAATTAAGGTCTGAAATATTTGGAAAGAGCGTCAATGAAAACATTTGCATTTCCAAATGATAGGTATCAAAAAGAAGATTCTGGATGCAGGCATCTCCTAGAACCTGTGTGTGTTGTTTATTATTTATTATTATTGTTTATCACTGGATCATGCTATCATACTTCAAAATTTGGCACTTTCGCTAACTACTCTTAATTAGCCTAAAAACAAATCACGGTAGTTAACTTTAGTCTTTAAAAAAAATTACCTTACCAAACAAATCAGGCTGAACAAAATGATCTTTATTTAGGTCTTGTCATCAAAGGAGACAACTTCAATACAAGAGCCTGGCAAAATCATCTGTGGAAGTAACGTGCAGTTCAAGGCAGAAAATGGAAAGTCTTAATGAAGTTACTTTTGTGAAACTGATTTGCCAAGCCATTTAGAGATCAAACCTCGATTGGTAACCAAATTTCTTGATCAATTCCCTGTCTGTTTTCTCTGCATTAGAAAATGGCATGTGAAATAAATGTCCAATCAGCTTTCTTCCTTCAAGAACTGGTGCCAGCCATGCAAGAACTTGGAACGCGAACCTTTGTGAGTGAAGTGCCACCTACAGCAGTGTGCTCCACATGGAACAGCCCATGAATGTGTGGAATCCAAATTCGGGCTACTTTTGGGGTGCCTCCTTAGAGCAACATTAGGGATTTGTTCAGGAGCTGAGCCAATGAAACGTAAGCCACCCACAGCATGAGCAGCAGGAACCTCTCAGACAAAGGGGACATTTGAAAGGTGTCAATAAATTGCTTCTCAAAGCAACATGTTTTCCACTTTCTCAGAGGATTTTGCTTGTATTTCTGAGCTTGATATTTAAGCTCAGTAAATAGTAAGGGTTATTTCACAAATTTTTGCTTCTTAAAGCTCAGTTATTAGCTGGCCCGGGAAGATATAATATTTTATCACACAGTATACTAAAATTGGTGGATGAAGAAGTTCCCTTTTAAAAGAACACATTCATTGAGAAGCCAAAGTATAAATTAAAAATAAAGTGAACCAAAAAGCAGTTCCTGGTGATCAGCCCCAGCTGAGTCTGCAGTGAGGACTACGGGAAAGAGGAGGAAACAGCAACAACGCAGAGGAAACTTCGCTCTCTGGCCCACCCTTCACTGACTTCGTAATGCTGTGTACTAAGTTCACCTGGGAAGATACACCCCCTCCTCTCCAAAAAGTAACTCTTACCAAAACGATCATCGAACTCACCATCATTAAGAGATCCAGATTCTTATACAAGGTTGGATAAGAAGGAAAGAGGGGGAAAAAAATCAAGTATTACTTATTGCAAAATTCACCCCTCAAAGAGCAAAACTTTATCTAATAAGTGCCATTAACATAGTTATCTGTTCTTTTAAAAACCTGCATAAGAATTAGCTGAGCATCATGTCATGTGCCTATAGTCCCAGCTACTTGGGAGGCTGAGGCAAGAGGATCGCTTGAACCCAGGACTTTGAGGTTGCAGTGAGCTATGATGATGCCATTGCACTCTAGCCAGGGCGACAAAGCGAGACTCTATCTCAAAAAAAAAAAAAAAAAAAAAAAAAAAGTTGCCCAAGAATGTTCACGGCAGCATTATTTTTAATGACCATAAGGTGGAAACAACCGAAATGTCCATTATACAACTGGTGACCAAATAAAACGTGGTTTATCCGTACAATGGAATAAAAATGAATGAAATCCTGATATACGGTGAATGCCACAATATGAATGAACCTCAAACACATCACACTTAGTGAAAGAGGCCAGACACAAAAGGCCACATAGAGTATGAGTCCATTTATAAGAAATATCCAGAAAATCTACAGAGACAGAAAGTAGATGAGAGGTAGCCTGGGGTTTAGGAACGGGGGTTAGTGACAATGGGCAGGAGGGACCTTCATGGGATGTTGGGAATGTTTTAAACTGGTTTTAGTGATGGCTGTACAACTTGGTAAATTTACTAAAAGTCATTGAATTGTACACTATAAAAAAAAAAACCCAACGTATTTACTTAAGAATACTCCTGTTTTGCTCATACAGAGATTTTTATTTTTTATTAAATACAATTTTTATTCATTTTTTGAGAGAGTGTGTCACTCCATCACCCCAGGTAGAGTACAGTGGTGTCATCACAGCTCACTGCAGCCTCCAACTCCTGGGCTCAAGCGATATTCCTGCCTCAGCACCTGGGACTACAGGCATTAGCCACTGCGCCTGGCTAAGGTTTTCTCTTTTTGGTAGAGATGGATTCTCACTCTTGCTCAGGCTGGTCTTGAACTCCTGACCTCAAGCAATCCTCCCACCTTGGTCTCCCACAGTGCTAAGATTACAGGCGTGAGCCACTGCGCCCAGCCTCACACTGAGAATTAATCATCTCCCATTTAATAACTTCTAAGTAGCTCAACATTGGTTCAGGTCTAAGAACTATTTCAGAGGCTCAAAATTTGCAGGGCAGGTAAAGCTCCAATTATAAAGTCTGCTACAGGGCTGTTTTCATCTTTATTAAACCACAGTTATTTAACATAACAGCAGCAGGAAGTTAAACAGACCCTGAATGTCAATTAAGCAACCAAGACACATCCCTAAGTGGAGCTACCGGCTCCTGCGTGTTCTCCTCAAAGGCCCACGCTTGTGCTCCCACAGTAAATGCAGGAACACAAACGACCCTGCGAGCTCCAGCACGCTGGCGGGCTGAGCTCACCTTCCTTCCTGTGCTCACACAGAGTTTTGGTCTCTGAGAACCCCCAGGAAGAAAGGCAGAAGCAAACTCTTGGCCTGGTATAGCCTGGGAATTCCCGAAGTCATCCCTGACGGATTTCCTGAATGAGGGTCTGCAGGGTGGAAATGTCACCTCCCTCCTGGAGGAGCCTCATGCCCAGCACAGGCCCAGAGACATTCTGCCAGAGAAGGCTGTTTAGCTTGGTTTTACACATTTTTATCAAATTTATTTACTGTCAAAATCCTTTTTCATGTAAGATTAAAACTCCTCTACTTCCTCTTAAGAGTTAGAAAAAAGCCCCCTTGGCCGGGCGCGGTGGCTCACGCCTGTAATCCTAGCACTCTGGGAGGCCAAGGCGGGAGAATTGCTTGAGCTCAGGAGTTTGAGACCAGCCTGGGCAAGAGTGAGATCTTGTCTCTACTAAAAATACAAAGAAATTAGCTAAACAACTAAAAATAGAAAAAATTAGCCGGGCATGGTGGCACGTGCCTGTAAGTCCCAGCTATCCAGGAGGCTGAGGCAGGAGGATCACTTGAGCCCAGGAGTGTGAGGTTGCTGTGAGCTAGGCTGACGCCACAGCACTCTAGCCCAGGCAAGAGAGTGAGACTCTGTCTCAAAAAAAATAAAAATAAAAATAAAGAAAAAAGCTCTCTTTATAATGTGCCCTTATAAAAAAGGGGGAAAATAATTATCTGCATAATTTATTAAAACATTTTGGCGCCTGACTGAAGTATATCAGGATGTGCGTATCTTACAACTCTGAGGTGGAGAGGTGGCCAGGAGTAAGGGACACCATTCAGAAAAAAATTATCTACCCAA
Source organism: Eulemur rufifrons (assembly GCF_041146395.1). Lineage (NCBI taxonomy): Eukaryota > Metazoa > Chordata > Mammalia > Primates > Lemuridae > Eulemur > Eulemur rufifrons. Next base: position 15,427,995 of record NC_090996.1, on the reverse strand, counting down.
GAAGGGGAGGGGTGGGAGGAGAGAGAGGAAGCTATGAGTCAGGTGAGGGGCAGGCTGAAGTTCTCAGAACTACTCGGGCAACTTTTCTATAAATTTGAAATTATCTCAAGACAAAAAGTTTAAAAAATTTAAAAATTATCATTGGAGACATTTTGTATTCATGAAATTGAGCATAAATTCTACCAGGAAGGTAGAATTTCAAAAAAAGCAGCCTTATGCCAATTCAGTTTCTTTCATGAAATTCTGTTTCACTAGATAAGAATGAATTTAAAAAAATTAGCTGGGTGTGGTGGCGCCTGTGGTCCCAGCTACCTGGGAGGCTGAGGCAGGAGGATGGGTGAGCCCAGGAGATGGAGGCTGCAGGGAACTAAGATGATACCACCGCTCTCCAGCCCGGGTGACAGAGCAAGACCCTGTCTCTAAAATAAAAACAACAAAAGAATGAGAAAGCCAGGGAATATCCAGGGAAATCCAAGTTTCTCCTAAGAAAGTTTTCCTACACCAAATTTCTCTCACACAGTCTCTGCTTCCCCCTCAGAGGCCTGGAGCAATAAAGTCCCTGGGCCACCCGGCAGGGCCTCTGCAGTGAGATGACCACACGGCGGTGCCTTCTCTGCTGAACCGCTGCTTTAGGGCTCACAGACAAACCAAAGCATGTCCGCCTGGCCACCTACCCGACTTTCCTTAAGGATATGGTGGGAGAACAGCACAGGGCACTGCCCTGAAGGGACACTTGTCTGCATTCTCAGAGTCCCTCAGGCTACTGCACTGTGGCCTCTGCCTGGCTTATTACTCACTGAGACGTGCATCTATGTTCCTGGGATTTTGCTGAGCAGATTACAGTCGAGATTCACTATGTTTATTTGTTCAATTATTTGAATCCTCCAAGCCACCCCAATAACAAATAGTTTTCAAAATTATCATGGTGGAGCTCAGTTTTCATGTCATAATCCAGACTCTTCTCTGTTGGCATCCAGGCAGCAGGTTTGCCTTTAGTTTCTAATGTATGTAGGAACTGTTTTCTCTACTGTGGTTTAGGGATCCCGTGCCCATCTGCTAGTTTAATCAAAGCCAAGGCCTGCCCTCTGAGCTGGGGTTCCATGTGAACGCATTTGAGTTTTCCTTTGGTTCTCTGAAAACTGGAGGGGAGCTGAGTAAACCCTCGTAGTTTTAGCCACAGTTGGGAACTGGGGCAGCATCTGAAGTCTCCTCTCTCATTTCTCACAGCATGTGCCAATGGATCCTGAAGGGAATGCAGAGATTAATGACAGCTGGACTTACTTTGGCCCAATCCTCTTAGCGAATGAAATCCTTAGAGACCTAAGGAAGCATTCATTATTTAAAATGCTTCTGTTCAGGCTGAATGCACAAAGTGTTGAGGTAGGTAGATTGCATTTTAATGGTGGAAAAGTAATCTGGTTGCTCTCTGTATCGTGAAGAAAATGAAAACCTTTTCTTAAAGCAAACATAATCCCAAAAATCTGGATACTAGGAACCTCCAAAATCTTAACTCTTGACATTTATAATCACTTACGTTAAAACTTAAGGAAAAAATAACTTCGCAGTTTTGCCAGGCTGATAGCAAAAGTCAATACAGTAACAGTGTGTTAAACGAATGAACGGGCAAAGAATAATGGGTGCTCTGTAAACTTGAGAACTCCAAGTTTTGTGACTCAAATATTCAATTAAAGGTAAAAAAAATCAATGCCACCAAGCAGAGAGTTCTGTATCCTGTTTTTAGCACAACGTATCCTGTATGTTCTGTTCCATATTACCACAATACACATCTGCTTTTTGTGGTAAAAACACATCAAAATAAAATTTACCATCTTCACCATTTTTAAGTGTATAGTTCAGTAGTGTTAAGCATATTATTAATAACATTGTTGTGAAATACATCTCCAGAACTTTTTCATCTTGCAAATCTGAAACTTTATACCTTCTCCCCATCCCCTAGTAACCACCATCCTACTTTCTGTTTCTATGAATTTGACTACTTTAGATATCATATATGAGTAGAATTAGACAGTATTTGTCCTTCTGTGATTGGCTTATTTCAGTTAGCATAATGTCCTCAAGGTTCATCCCTGCTGTAGCATATGTCAGAATTTCCTTCCTTTTTAAGGCTGAAAAATATTCCTCGTGTGTGTGTGTGTGTGTGTGTACACACACACACGACATTGTGTTTATCCATTCATCTGTCAGCGAACACTTGGGTTGCTTCCAACTTCTGGCTACTGTGAATGATGCTGCTATGCTATGAACATGGGTGTGCAAATATCTCTGAGATCCTTCTTTCGATTCTTTTGGGTGTATCCCCAGAAGTGGAATTGCTGGATCATATGGTAGTTCTATTTTTAATTTTTTAAGAAACCTTCACATGGTTGCACCACTTTACATTCCCACCAACAGTGTACAAGGGTTAATCTCCCCACATCCTTGCCAATACTTGCTATATTGTTTGTTCTCTTTTGATAGCAGCCATCTTAATGGGTGTGAGGTGATACCTCACTGTGGTTTTGATTTGGATTTCTCTGATGATTAGTGATGTCCAGCATCTTTTCATAGGTTTGTTGGCTGTTTGTATATCATCTCTGGAGAAATGTCTGTTCAAGTACTTTGCCTGTTTTTACACATATCTTAGTCAAAAGGCTGAGAAGTGATATTTTGCCCATTTTTAAATCGGGTTGATTTTTTCTTGTTGCATTAGAGTCTTTATATATTCTGGATAGATGTTAACCTCTTGTCAGATATATGATTTGCAAATACTTTCTCCCATTCCACAGGTTGCCTTTTCACTGTGTTGATTGTCTCCTTTGATACACAAAAGTTTTTAAGTTTGATGTAGTCCCATTGGTCTATTTTTCTTTTTGCCCGTGCTTCTGGTGTTACGGCCAAGAAATCAGCCAAGTCCAGTATCATGAAGCTTTTCTCCCATGTTTTCTTCTAGGAGTTTTACAGTTTTAGTTCTTATGTTTAGGTTTTTAATCCATTTTGAGTTAATTTTTATATATAGTACAACGATTGATACTTTTTAAGAAATAGCTATAAAACATTCCACTGAATAAATGTACAAAAATTTATTTGATCCTTTTGATAGCTATTTGGGCTATATCCAGTGTTTTGCTATTATGAACAATGATGACACGAATACTCTTTATACAGGCCTATCACACACCTAAGAGCAACCATTTTCCGGTCTCTTTAGCAGTTAAAATCAAATCTTGGCTGGCCGGTTTCAAATTTAATTTTTAATTCTTCACTTCTTCTTTTGTATTATCATCCCTTACCTTAAAACCCTTAGTACCAGATGTATTGTGGAATTCAGAATTTTTCAGATTTTGGAAAGATAATATGGTACATTTGCTATACATTACAAAATATCACCAGTTGGGGGCTGGGGTAGCACCTCATCAAAATGCTAATATTTCTACAGTAACATATATTTGTGTGTCTCTCTCTCACACACAAACACACGCATACACACGCACACATACAGTTATACTAATGGAGACTATAAATGCCCAAAAGTAAGTGAGGCCAGTTTTGCTACCGAACAAGTCCCGTTTGTGTCAGATCAGGTTTTGCCACCAAATAAGTCATCAGAAATGTTTCCATTTTCAAAGTTCTCTCTGCTTCGGGGAACTCAGTGAAGCACTAACTGCATTAGAGGGCTGCTTGAAATGAAATCCTAGAGTCCTCTGAGATTAGTCCTTAAAATTATGGATACCCAGATACTCGTGAGGCCAATGTGGGAGGATCACTTCAGTGAGCCCAGGAGTTCTAATCCAGCCTGGACAACACTCTGACACCCTGCCTTAAAAATAGTAATTTAAAAATTATGACTATAACATACAGGGAAAGAAAGAGTAGAATAAAACCAAATGCTAATAGTGATTATTTCTTTTCCAAAATTGTTACAATGCAGTTATGTACATTAAAAAATGAATTCATTTATAAAATTAGATAACAGGTGAATACATTCTCAAGGTAAAGAAAACTTAAACTATGGATAGAAGAGAGTTCATATTCATCCCTACAACTAAGTACTATTATCAACTGGGTATACATTCTGCCACCTTTGTGTCTGTATTTAATGTGTGTATATGTATGTGTAGAAATTTATAGTTTTATATGTTTAGTTTTACATAAGTGGGATCAAATACTACAGGTTGTTTTGCAACTTGGTTTTTACACTTTCCATGTCTTGGACATACTTCCACATGGATCTTCATTCCTTCTAACAGCCATCCTGCCAGTATTCTCTAGTAAATAGGACCATTGTGGGCATTTACATAGTTTCAATCTCTGCTACTACCTTCAGTGCTGCAGTAACCACCTGCATGCAGACCACTTCTGTGACATGTGTAACTATGTCTCTAAGCTAGATGCCTGTAAATAGAACTGCTGGGTCAAAGAGTACGCACATTAAAACATTTTTTTCCATAGCTCCGGCCAAATTCTCTCCCTTAAAAAGCTTGTATCAATTTATATCCCAATGAACAAAGGTTTAAAATATCTATTTCTTTATACCCTCACCACACTGGATATTATCAATCTAATTTTTTCCCAATTTGATGAGTGAAAAGTGTTATTTCATTACAGTTTAAGTCTAGGGTTTTTTTGATCACAGGGGAGTAGGGAGGGGGTCAAGTACTTTTTCATGTTTACCTTCATAAATAAAAAACTTATAATAAAAAGTCACGATAAAAATAAATCATGTTGACATATAGAGATTAAGATTCAAGATCTAGATTAGTCTAGTATTGTGATGAAAATAAAATATGTTCAATATTATTAACTGCACAGATAGTAACAAATCTAAAATTCACAACTTTACTGAAGTTCATTGCCATAATATATTATAAAAAGGATAACCATATGCCCCGAGTTTGCTCTGGAGAGTCCCAGTTTAAGCCTATTGTCTTGGCAAAATTATGTAGTAGGGTCCCTTTTTACCCACAAACATGCCATGAATTGAATATCAAATTATATGGTCATGTAAATTTTAAATTTAGATACACTGTGGCTCAATAGCCTCTAGAACCACATCAAGCACAAACAGACCAAGTTTGACACAGTTCAACTGGGCCTATTATAGGGCAATGCTGGTCTACTGGAACTGGCATTAAATCTTAGATTTAGCCAGGCGTGGTGGTATGTGCCTGTAGTCCCAGCCATTTGGCAGGGTGAGGTAGGGGAATCTCCTGAGGCTAGGAGTTCAAGGCAGTAGCACACTATGATGATTGCGCCTGTGAATAGTCACTGCACTCCAGCTGGGGCAACATGGCAAGAACCCATCTGAGAAAAACAAAACAAAACAAAACAACCCCAACCAAACAAAATATTAGACTTAGACTTCACTAAGTACCAGAGCTAATGAGATCATACACTTGTAACTTTCTTTCTCATGCAGGATCATTAATAAACCAGAATTATCAAAGCCATTTGCTCCTTCACTGTATATCAAAGGAATAATGGCACTGCCTAAGCAGGCCAAGCTAACTTGTAGGATTTCAGCAATGGTTTAAGATCATATGAACGTGGACCTGGTGGTACAACAAGCATCAAGCTCCGATGACTTCTTGCCACAGCAAATGGACAGGGAGTAGAATTAGTGAACAAAATTATTAAAATGAAAGAAAGGAACCTGAGATACAGAACTCAGGAAACTTCAGCAAGCAAACTGCATTCTCTCAGCCTTCTAGAAAATACAAAACAACATTCCGTGTGCAATAAGTTGCAAAACAACTAAGCCTACTGTTTAGTGTGGTTAAACTAAATTGCAACGAGATGGGGATGCTGGGTTATAACCTATTGTTTCTCTCATCTCTTTCCCTTCATCTCCTCCCAATAAAATATCCCTGCCTTCCACATATATAGTTTGTCCTTTTTCATAAAAGGCAAAAAAGGAAAGAATGAAGAGAGGAAGGGAGGGAGGGAGGAAGGGAGGGAGGGTTTAGACTAGCAGTCCACAAGCTTTTTTGCACCAGAGACTGGTTTCAGGGAAGAAATTTTTCCACGGACAGGGGCAGGGGGGATGGTTTTGGGATGATTCAAGCCCAATACATCTATTGTGCAGTCAAACCTCCCTGCTAATGATAATCTGTATTTGCAAGCCGCTCCCCAGCGCTAGCATCACCACCTCAGATCATCAGGCATTAGATTCTCATAGGGAGCACACAACCTAGATTCCTCACATGCAGAGTTTACAGTAGGGTTCAGGCTCCTATGAGAATCTAATGCCTCCGCAGATCTGACAGGAGGTGGAGCTTTTATGCAAGTGATGGGGAGTGGCTGTAAATATAGTTGAAGCTTCACCCCCTAGCCCACCGCTCACCTCTTGCTGTGTGGCCCAGTACTGGTCCATGCCCAAGGGTTGGGGACCTCAGGTCTAGATAATTAAATTTTTCTAATAGGTGCTAAAAGTTTCAAATCCTGTATCACAATTTCTACAAATTCTGTGGCACCTGTCATGAAAGCACTTTAAAGCAGCTTGCTCGAATCCCTCCACATGCTCATACACTTGCTTGATAAAACATCTCCAGCAGACTGCTCTTACTGACAGGAAAGAACAGGTGTAAACCTGAAAAGGAATATATCAATCAGTCTTCAGACTATTACACTGAAATGCCCTATTTAAATCAAGAAGGACAACGCAGTTGCTTTTCAGGGCTGGGCAGTCATGGGACCAACTGGCCTAGGGAGGAGGGGCTGATGGAGCAGGGCCTACAGGGCCTGCTGTGCGAAGGGAAGACCCTCAGGAGGATCCAGCTCTACCTAAGGGAGATGCTTCGTTCTGGGAGCTCTTTGAGAAAGGCAGTCTTTCCCTTCCCTTCCCCTCCCCAACCATTGTCAAGTCAAATCCCAAGGCTTATAGGGCTGAATAAATTAATATAAAACAACATAGCGACATTCAGAGAAGCCCCTTTCAATGAGTTACTTTCACATGGCACCAGGAAAATACTCCATTTAAAATCTGACTCAGTAAGTACACACAGTGAATTAAGAGCATTAAAAAAAAAAAAAAAAAGCTTTACTGAGGTTTAACTGCAACAAACTACACATATTCAAAATGCACAATTTGATGACTTTTAACATCTGCATTCACCTGTGGAACCATCACTACAATTGAGATTGTGAACAAATAGCCATCTCCCCAAACGGTCCCACCTGTCCCCGCATATGCCCCTGCACTCCCTTCCTACCCAGACAACTGCTGATCTGCTGCTCTGTTCTCCACACTGGTTTGCATTTTCTAGAATCCTACGGAAATAAAATATGTACCCTTTTCTGTTTGGCTTCTTTCATTCAGCATGATTATTTTGAAATTCACCCCTAAGGCTGCATGTCTCAGCAGTCCTTCCCTTTCTTGCTCAGTAGTATTCCAGTGGAGGGATGGACCTCCACTTGTTTATCCACCCACTTGTTGATGAACAAGTTCCCACTTTTTGGCTGCTATGAACATTTGTGTGCAAGTCTTTATATAGACATATATTTTCATTTCTCTTTAGTAAATATCTAGTTCATGTGATAACTACATGTTTAACTTTTAGGAAAGTGCCATGCACTTTTCTGAAACAGTGGTTCCAATTTACATTTCCACCTGGAGCAGATGAGAGCTCGAATCCCTCCACAAGCTCATACACTTTGTATGGCCAGCCTTCTAAATTTTAGCCCTACTAAGAGAGTACAGTGGTATCTCACCATGGTTTTAATTTGCATTTACATCATGACTAATGATGCTAATCTTTTTGTTCAAATCTTCTGTCAGTTAGAAAAAATTTGGTTCTTATTAATATTATGAGTTTTAAGAGTTCTTTATATATTCTGGACAAAAATCCTTTATCAGATATACAACTGCAAGTATTTTATTTTCACTCTTTTAACAGTGTCTTTTGAAGGCAGAACATTTAAAAATTTGGACTCATTAATTTAATTTCAGTTAAATTAAATTAAGTAAAAAAATAATTAAACAAAATTTAATTTTGGACTCTTTATTCTATCCCATGGATCCAATTGTCCATCATTATGCCAATACCACACTGTCTTGATTACTGTGGTGGCTTTATAATAAGTCTTGAAATCAGGTAGTGTTAAGACTCTAACTTTGTTATTCTTTTTCAAAGTCGTAGCTATTCTAGGTTCTTTGCATTTCCATATGTATTTTAGAACCAAACTGTCAATTTCTATAAAAAATCCTGCTGGGATTTTGATCAGGATTGTGTTGAATCTGGAGACCAATTGGGAAGAAGAGACATAGCAGACTGTCTCTTCTGGGTTGTTCAGAAATTCTGTATCTCTATCTGAGGGATATCGGCCTGTAGTTTTCTTCTCTTGTGATGTCTTTGTCTGGTTTTGGTATCAGGCTAACGCTGGCCTCATAAAGTGAGTCGGGAAGCATTCCTTCCTCTTCAAACTTCCAGAAGAATTTGTGTAGAATTGCTACAATTTCTTCCTTAAATTTGTGGTAGAATTTGCCAGTAAATCCATCTGGGCCTGGTGTTTCTTTGGGGGAAGGTTTTAAGCATATTTAATGTATTTAATTTCTTTGTTATAATACTATTCAAATTATCTTTTTCTTCTTGAGTGTTGGTAATTTGTATCTATTAAGAAATTTGTGTCTATTATTTAAGTTGAATTATATTGGCATAAAATTGTTCATAATCTTCCCTGATTCTATCAGTAACTGTAGGGTCTGCAGTGACATCACCTCTCTCCTTGACATTGGTAATTTTTTTATCATTCTTTTTTCTGATCCGTCTAGCTAAAAGTTGATCAATTTTACTGATTTTCTTAAAGAATTAGTTTTGGTTTCATCAATCATCTAATTTTTCTATTTCCATTTCATTGATTTCTGCTCTGATCTTTCATATTTCTTTTCCTCTGCTTATTTTAGGTTTTGTTTTCCTTCTTTTTCTAGTTTCTTAAGGTAGAATCTAAGATCAAAGAAGTCTGAGGCTTTTCTTCTTTTATAATATGTTCATTTAGTGCCATAAAGGTTTTCCTAAGTACTGCGTTAGTAGCATCCCACCAATGTTGAGGTGTTGTATGTTTATTCTCATCCACATCAAAGTATTTTCTAATTTCCCTTTTGCTTTCTTCTCTGACCCATGAGTTACGTATAAATGTGCTACTTTGTTTCCAGATATTTGGGAGTTTTCCAGAAATTCTGCTATTGATTTCTAATTTAATCAAATTGTGGTCAGAGAGAATCCTTTTAAATTTATTGAGTTTTTTTTTAATGGCCTCAGAAAATAGTCTCTTAGGAAATATTCTGTGTAACTTAAAAATGAATTTGTGTTCTGTTGTTTTTGGGTCAATTAGGTCAAGTTGGTTGATAATGTTCAAATCTTCTATAGGCTTACTGATTTTTGGCTTATTTGTTCTATCACTTATTTGAAATCTCCAACTATAATACGGATTTGCCCGTTTTTCCTTATAATTCCATTTTTGGTTTCCATTTTCTAGTTCTATTTTTTATTGTGGTAAAATATACGTAAGAGAAGTTTACCATTCTAGCCATTTTGAGTGTATATTTCAGTGGCATTAAGTACATTCACACTGCTGTGCAGCCACCACCATGATCCAGGACCCCACTCTGCACTTAGTGCTCATGTCTCTGTGCTGTGTTCTGTGACAGTGTCTATCTTCCCTTCTTTTTCATGATCTTGACAGTTTTGAAAAGTACTGGTCAGATACTTTGCAGAGTGGCCCTCAATTTGGGTTTGTCTAACTTTTTTCTCATGATTACACTGGGGTTTATGTGTTTTCTGGGAAGAACACCACAGAGATGAAGTGCTACTCACATCATATCCTCAGGGGGTGTGGAATATCATAAAGCTACTATCACGTGGTTGAGGCAGCCTTTGCCAGGTTTTGCTACTATAAAGTTACTACTTTCCCCTTTCCATTCTTGGAAGTAATTCAGCCTGTATCCAAGGGGGTTGGAGGGAATTAATCTATACCTCCTGGAGTGGGGATTATCTACATATATTATTTGGAATTCTTTTATAAGTAAGTTTTATAAGTAAGATGTATCCCCATTCTCCACCCCAACTTTTTATTTATTCAATCATTTACTTTTATCAGTATGGACTCATGTATATTTATTTTATACTTGAGTTATAATCCAATACTATAGTATTTATTTTGGTGCTTAAGTATTTCCAGCTTTGGCTATTGGGAACTCTTTTCAGGTTGCCTCTTCTGTCCTTCTGACATGTTCCCATCCTTTTGGTTTTGGAGCATTTCCTTATGTTCTGACACTTCAAGATATCAGATATCAGACGGGTTGCATTTTCCCTGCTCTGGTTCTATCAGTTTTTGCTTCATGTATTTTGAAGCTTTGTTATGAGCCACATAAATGTGCAGAACTGTTAATGTCTTCTTGATAACTGACCCCTTTATCATTACGAAATGACCCTCATTATCTCTGGTAATAATCTACTTTGTCTGATATTAACATAGTCATTCCACTTTCTTTTGGTTAGTGTTAGCCTGATGATCTTTTCCCACCCATTACACTGAATCCATTTGTGTCTTTATACCTAAAGTGCATTTTTCACAAGTAGTACATAGTTGGGTCTTGCTTTTGTATCTAGTTTGAGAATCTCTGCTTTTTAATTGGGGTGTAAAGATCATGTAATGTGTTTTGGTATGATTAAAGTCTATCCTCTCAGTGTTTGTTTTTTATTTGTCTCATCTATTCTTTGTCTTTTCCTACCTTCTTTTAGATTGAGGATTTTTTTTATGATTCCACTTTATTTCCTTTGTTGGCTTATTGGCTATGTATTTTTGTTTTCTAATCCTAGTTGTTGCTTTAGGGTTTATAGTATACCTCTTTAACTTATCACCACAGTATTCTTTTAAGTAATATTATACCATTTCACGTTAATATAGGACCTTTATAATAGTATATTTCCATTTTTCCCCTCCCAGCTTTTGTGCCACTGTCATTACACATTTTACTTTTACGTTGTTATTTTGTTTAGTCTTTTAAGATATTTAAATAAGAAAAAATTGTATACTTACCCATGTATTTGATAGTTACCATTTCTGATGCTCTGTATTCCTTTGTATAGGTCCGTATTTTGATCTGGTATCATAGTCCTTTCTGCTTGAAGGACTTCCTTTAGCATTTCTTACAAGGCAGTGATAAACTCATTCACTTTTTGTATGTCTAAAATAAAAGGTCTTTATTTCACCTTCATTTTTGAAAAATATTTTTTAGATTTTTTTAGATTTCTAGGTTGAAAGGGTTTTTTCCCTTTCGGTCCTGAAAGATGTTGCTCCACTGGCCACTGTCTCCTCACTTGTAAGAAATCTGCTGATAATGTCTTTGCTCCTCTTTTTTTTTTTTTTTTTTTCCTGGCTGCTTTTAAGATTTTCTTTTCATTAGTGGTTTCAAACAATTTAATTATTATGTGCCATAGTGTAATTTTCTTCAATGTTCCTTGTGCTTGGGGTTTGTTGAGTTTCTTGGACCTGCTGTCTTATAGTTTTCAGTACATTTAGACAAATTTTGGCCAAAATGTTTCAAATATTTTTTCTGTGTATTAGGCATTATTCCCAACCCTGTATGGCACTGGGTACTGTTCCCACTAGTCTTGGCCTTGGGTGTCTTTCTCATTGAATGCTACAATTAGTACTGTACAATTATTGGAGGAAGGTCTCTGCAAATCTCCAGAGTCCTCTACGGGCAGCAGTCTCTTCTCTGATATCTGTCCTGCAAATTCCGGCTGCTGAGATCTCCCTGCACCTCAGCAGTTCCATCTCTCAACTCAGGAGTCTGCTGGGGTCCATCTGGGGTCCTCTTCTTTGTACGACCCCTTGGTAACTCTCTCAAGGAGCAAGTGGGGCAACTGTGTGGGTCACTTGCTTGTTCCCACTCTCAGGAATGGCTGTCTTTCACTGCCTGAGGCTGTTTCATATATTTTGTCCAGTTTTTTGGTTGTTTCAGGCAAAGTGGGTAAATCCAGTCCCTTGTAATCCATCTTGGCCGGAGGCCAAGAGAAACCTTTTGAGTACAGACTGAACAGCAAGGAGAAAGCTAGGGAAATGCCTCTGCTGGCTCTATTTGGGCTTCTACTTTTCTCTCATCAGTTAGCAATATCTGAGGCCATGGTTGACAACTCTGTATTGTGATGGTTACACAACTTTGTAAAGTTACCAAAAACCACTGAACTGTATACTTAAAACAAGTGAATTTTATGGTATATAAATTACACCTCAATAATGCTATTAAAAAGAAAAAGGCAATCCAGCATAGGTGAAAATATTCTCACAATGTGACAGGACTCATACCAAGAATTCCCAAGAAAATGACACACAAGTCAATAGAAAAAAGGGCAAATGATTTGCACAAACCTGTTACAGGATACTCCACTGGTCAATAGATGTATGAAAAGGTGTCGAAATTATTTAGTATGCAAAGTACTTAGAAATGCAAAGTAAAATATCAATGGGATACCCACCAGAATGCTTAAAACTAGGACAATGCCAAATATTAGCTAGAGCATGGAGTAACTGACACACATTGCTGTAGAGAGTATAAACTAGTACGGCTAGTTTGGAGAAGCAATTGGCAGCATTTCCCTACAAACCCAGCAATCCCACTCCTAGGTATATTCCCAAGAGAAATGAGTGCATATACCCATTAAAACATATGTACAAAGATGTTCAAGGCAGCTTTATTCACAATAGCCAAAAACTAAAACAAAATGTCCATCAACAGAAGGAATAAATAAGTTATGGTGTACTCATTTAATAGAAGGCTACACAGAAAAAAGAACAAACTACCAATATACGTAGCAACACAGATGAATTTCGCAGGCGTCATGTTGAGCAAAGAAGCCAGACATAAGGGCACATACTAAATTATTCCATTTAAAGTAACCTCAGAAACAGGCAAAACACTAATCTACAGTGATGAAAGTCAAAATAGCTTTATCACTGGAGGACTGGTATCAGTTGGGAAGAAGCAGGAAGGACTTTCTGGGATGCTGAAAATGTCCTTTATCTCGATATGGGTGGTGGTTATATTAGCATACATACACAAGTAAAAATTCACTGTGCTGTACACACTGAAGATTTCTGCATTTTACACATGTCCTGGAAGATAAAGAGTGGTAAAAAATAACAGAGAGGAGAAAAATAATCTGAAAATAAAGACCTGATTCCCAATCCTTTCTGTCTTAGTCACCAGAGCTCAGGAGCACCATGGTGCCCAGTGAGTGTCTCAACAGAAGCGGGGGCCGCAGCTCTCTGCCAGCTCTACTCACAAACGCAGCAGGAAAACAGAACTACCTATGAGCATTGGGAGAACCCTGGACACTAACAGGCTGTGTCACATAGCCAAACAGCCTGTTCTAAAGTGGTGGGTTTTCTTAGGAAAGTATGTCTACCATCAGACTTTGCCTATGCAGGGTAAAGCAGAAGGAACCAGGCTCCAAATGACATCAGGAGTGGAAGAGACATCAGAGATGTGTCAATGCCTCTCCATACTAACTGCACCACAACCCCCTACGGAGCTTCCCAGACACACAGCTGAGCACCCCACCCCCACCCCCACCACCTCCCCGGGACTAGCTGGATCAGATTGTTCAGGGGTAGAAGTACCAGATCTGAATTGTGAAAAGAGTCTGTACAGCTAAGCCTGATGGCAACTGTTCTTTCTGGCAGCAGAGAGACAGAGACTGCCGATGACTGTGGGCAGACTCCCTGGTGCAAAGTCCTGTTTATCAAATGGTAAATTACAACTGCATCCACATTCACCAGGAATCCCTTACAGGAAATGCTCACACACAAACTTAGCTATGCCACCTTAACCTGAACTCTTCCAAAGGCTTGCTGGGATACACTTGTTCAATTGTTGATACTGGTCTGCTAGAAAGGTTTAGTGACAAGAGTCTTAAAGAAAAAAAGCATGTTTCATCACAATTTTTTTAAAAAGGAAGAAAGAAAAAGGTCATAACAAGTTAATAAATCAGCCATTTCATTTTGGCTTAAGTGCAAAATTCTCAGAAAAGCTTTCCTTGAGACAGACTTTGCTTTTTCTAGCTGCCACTGAGTAGCTGGGACTACAGGCATGTGCCACCCCACCTGGCTAATTTTTCTATTTTTTATGGAGACGAGGTCTTGCTATGTTGCTCAGGCTGGTCTTGAACTCCTGGCTGTAAGTGATCCTCTTGCCTCAGCCTCCCAAAGTGCTAGGATAATAGGCATGGGCCACCGTGCCTGGCCCTGTTCTATATTCTTAATACTTTCTTCCATTGTTTCTTCTAGTTTACTAATACTCTGCTGCCTAACATACTCACTGAATTTTTAGTTTTATATTGTTCAATTCTAAAAGTTTTAGTTTATTGCTTTAAAATATGCTATGTCAGCTGCACACAGTGGCTCACGCCTATAGTCCTAGCTACTCAGGAGGCTGAGCATTGCTTGAGCCCAGGAGTTCAAGACTGCAGTGAGCTACGATCATACCACTGCACTTCAGCCTCAGTGACAGAACCCACCTCTTAAAAAAAAAATAATAAAATATGCCATGTCATTTTAAATAGTGTCCAGTTTTTCCCCTGCAAATATTTTCTAACTTTTATTTCTTTAAACACATTAAGTGCAGTTGTTTTAAAATCTGTGCCTGATAAGTCCAATATCTGAAGACTGCGGATGGATCTGACTCAGCTGTCTGTTGTATTTTCTGATTCTAGGCATTGTACCTTGTTTACTTATGAGTTTGGTCATCTCTGTGATGCCTTTGCCTTAAAAACAAACAAACAAAAAAAAAAAACCAACACCATCTGTGGGGAATCTCCAAGGTATAGGATGAAAGCGTCTTTTTCAGAGAGGATTTGTTTGCTTCTAACAGGCACTTGGGTACATTACCTATTTGCTGTCACTTTAAATCCACAGTGTAACGGTTGCCAGACTGCTCTGGTGCAGTGAGTTGGGATGAGAATCCCTGGGGAGCCAGCCCATAGGTGGTTCTGTCTTCTCTTTTCCCCCTTCCCTGCTGCTTTACCACCCCTTTGTGGGCAACTTTCCGTTCACCCTTACCCTCTGAAGTCCCAGCTCATTACAGGGGAATCTCCTATCAGATCCCCCAACTCTGACAAGAACTAAATTTCCACCCGCCCTTTTGAGACCCCCAGAAGATGTCTGAAGCCACAGCTCAGGTTCGGAGTTTGGAACTCAGGGAAACCAGCCGCGAGGGCTCTGCTTCTCCCTCAAGGTTCTCTCTCTCTCTCTCTCTTAGGGTTTGGCCTGGCAATCCTTTATAATCTTGTCAGCACTTAGAGGCTTTTGTAAAGTTATTTTTAACATTTTATCTAGCATTTTAAATTATTTTCAGCAGGTCTTGGATAACTAGTCCACTGTAACTACAAGCCAGATATCTTACATTTATTGCTTTAGGATAACTTCCTTGGATGAGTTACTGCCAAAAATATAGTACTTTGTGTTTTGACAACTGTGAAACTTCGTCACTTTATATTTCTACCATTATGGATGATAGTACCTATTGTCTGTGACTCAATTAGCCTAGAGTATCACTCTTTAAAATCACTACCAATCGAATGGACAAAAAGTTATCTCATTATTGCTTTAATTTGTACTTCCATGATTAGTAGCAAGGTTGGTGATATTTGTTCCTTCACTATTTTCTACTGAGGATAAATCCCTCATTCACTGATTCATAAGAGCTCTTTCATGCAGCCTGTAGTTGTTTTATGTACCTTTTAATGTATAAAAAACACTGTTTTTTAATATGTTGTAATTTTTTTCCTAATTTGTCATTTGCCTCCTAATTTTCTTCACACTGACTTTTGCCACACAAGAGTTAAAAATGTTTATGTAATCAAACCCATTGTTTTCCTTTAGGGTTTCCTTAGGGCCTTGCTATCATATAAAAATATTTCATTATTAATTCTATTATATATCACATTTCTACCCTGGGCCTCCCTGTCACCAGCTTAAGGAACTATGTTAAAATACATAACCCTTCATTTTTTCCCTAAGGGGGTAGATTTTTAGAGCTTTATACGTGTACAATACTATTCATGATTAATGAAATGAAGGGGAAAGGCCACCACCATAAGCAGGAACGCGAAAGTTTCTCACCAGTACATGATCCAAGAATAGCAAATACCTCAGCTTCCTGCTTCTGTGTCCTCAGGCAAGAACCATCCCGGAGGAAAACTAAGTGTCCCACCCCCTCCAGAGTTGGGATCAGGACCCAGATAAGCATTAAACTACTTAGGCTACTCTAGTTCTCTGCACTCTACTTTTGGCCAGGCCGCTCATTAGCTTTGTCATGTCAGGCATCAGGTGGTCTCAATATCAAGTAGGGTTTGGTTAGAGAATTTCTAAAGGCCTTCTGGCGTTAGGTTTTACGGAAGCTATGAATCAACCTATGAAAGTTAATTTAGTTTGAAAGGTTAAAAACTGACACACATATACACAGTACCAAACCAAAACTAAGAAAGTAATGTCAGATATTTTAGTATCTGAAATAATATAACTCTATTTTCTCTAGAAATTATTCACTAATTTCGGACATTTTGACTTATCCTATCACATAAAAATTGATGCATTCTTCATATATATGTGTATATATATATGTGTGTTGTGGGTGAGACTGTGTGTGTATAATTTTTTTTTTTTTTTTAACTAACTATGGTACCTCTGTACCATGGAATGCTACTCAGAAATAAAATGGTGCACTATAAAAGGGCAGTAATCAGGGAGGCTGTGGTGACGGACAGTTCTGTATTTTGACTGAGGTGCTGGTATGTCAATCTATACATGCAATAGAATGACACAGAACCCCCCCACACACGGTAACCAATGCCAACCTCGTTGTTTCCATACTATACTGTAGTCACGTAATTGTAAGATGTCACCATGGGCAGAGACTGGGGGAAGGATACAAGGGACTGTCCTTGCAACTTCCTAGGAATCTATAATTACTTCAAAATAAAAAGTTCAAAAAAAGAAAAAGGAGTTAGAAAAAATGAGCATCTAGTCATAGACTAGTACAAATGAAAAGAAACTTGCTCCCAACAGAAAAAAGAAGCAAAGAATGTTAATAGCCAACTCACAAAAGAATAAACATGAATGGCCAATAAACACATGACAAGAACCAATAATCATGGTAAGCTTTACTTACCAGGCTGGCAAAGATTTAAGGATAAAACCACATGGTTGGGGGCCGGGCGCAGTGGCTCACGCCTGTAATCCTAGCACTCTGGGAGGCCGAGGTGGGCGGATCGTTTGAGCTCAGGAGTTCGAGACCAGCCTGAGCAAGAGTGAGACCCCATCTCTACTAAAAATAGAAAGAAATTATATGCACAGCTAAAAATATATATAGAAAAAATTAGCCGGGCATGGTGGTGCATGCCTGTAGTCCCAGCTACTCGGGAGGCTGAGACAGGAGGATCGCTTGAGCTCAGGAGTTTGAGGTTGCTGTGAGCTAGGCTAATGCCACGGCACTCACTCTAGCCTGGGCAATAGAGTGAGACTCTGTCAAAAAAAAAAAACAACAAAAAAAAAACACATGGTTGGGGCATGGAGGAAAATCCTCCCATACGCTGTGTGACAGGGTACACCTGGTAGCGGTATAAACTGGTACTATTTGCTGACTTCAATCAATTTTTACTAATTAAACTCTAATTAAATACAAATCCAACCCTGACCAGCACAGACTGGGACTGACGCTTTACCTGGTGGGTGGGGGTCTCTAGGCTGCTGTAACCTTTCCCTCCTCCCCTCCATCTTTACTCTGAGCACTGTTAACTCAACACGTCCATCCTGAGACCTGAAGGAAATGAAGGGTAATGGGCCTTCCCAGAGACGCTGGGTCTTCTGGCAGAGCAAGGCCCTCAGGAGGTAGGACACGAGACGCACTTATGGGTGACACCGTGAGCACAGGGTTTGGGACCATGTACGCTCTGCACTCCAGGGGCAGGTTCCAGACACACAGAGACAGCCTGGGAGCTGCTCGCAAAGACAAGCAGTGGACTCTGCATCAAGTGTCCCAAATCTAAACACCAAAACACTGAGGGGAGGGGGGGCTCAGTCTCCAGCAGAGCTGATTGATGCACAGGGAGCCCATAAGCCAGATGAGCAGCTAGACTGTTCCCCAAATTCCTCTCCAGTTCTAAGGTGTCCAGACCCTGATGGCATCTTGTCGTCTCTATCATCTGTCACCTGGATTACCGCAAGAACCTCCAAACAGGTCTTGTTTTTATTATCTATACAGCTGCCAGAGCAATCCCATCAAAATGTAAACCAAACCATATCATGCCTCCTCTGCCCAAATGCACGTCCTCCTAGCAGCCCTCACGGGCCCCCTCACAAGCAATGCTCACCCCATCTGCTCCCTCGGCTCCATGTCACATCAGCCTCCTGCTGCCCAGCCCACCTCAGGGCCTTTGTACTCGTTATTCTTCTGGCTAGAACACTCTTCTCCCTTACCCCAGACACCCACCTCCTTCCCTGCTTTCCAGGAAATGCCACTCCAGGAAGCTACTGTAGTTAAGGCTATAAGCCAAGACACGGAGGCTTAAACAAGACAGGCTGGGTGCCTCTGCGGCACTGTGTGTGCAACTTCCAATTGTGGGTTCACGCTGACCAGATTCATGACGCTGATCAGCCATAGGGAGGAGGGAGAGAGGCTGGGGGCAAATGTCATTACAAGAGCAAGATCCAGAACTTAGTCCCATGGCTACTCTAAACCACAGAGAAAGTGAACAATGAAATCTGGATTTGCAGCCATATTCTCAAGTCTGTTAATCATGAAAGAGAGAAAACAAATGCGGAGAACACTGGAGTTAGTTAGAATCTGTAGAAGAAACCTCCCATGGTCACCCTATGTACCTGGCCAGGCTCTCCTAGGCTGCTCGAGGCTTCTTCCCATCCCATCCTGCCCCTCCTCCTTTGAACAATTTTGCCAACCAAGAGCCTGCACTGTGAGCCTCCCACATTGGTGTGGTCATGTGACTAAATTCCAGCCAATGAGATTTCCTAACTGCTAGGAAGTCATCCTAAATGGAAGAGGGTACACTCTTCTTCCACACCCTCCATCTGTCTGGCTGCACTGCAGTCTGGTGGCCCAGCTTGGGAGCAGGAGCCACGCAGCAGGACCCTGGACAAGTCTGGACACAGCCCTACCACAGCATCCCTGGACTGGCTGTCTCTGAATTTCTTTCACGTTAGCGGGGAAAAAATGTACCACTTTAAGTTCCACTGCTATTTTGGGTTTTCTATCACATGCAGTAGAGATACCCAGGAACATCTGCCATCTGCTATAACATAGTTCCAAAGTAGAAAGAGACTTTGAAATGTCCGAACTTTACCACAAGAAACATGAGAGGCTAAGAGCACTGTCCTCATCAGCATTTCCTGGGGATTTTCCTTTTTCCCTCTCGTCTAAAACCTTGGATTACAGCTTTTAAAAAATCAAGTCTATTGGATATCTTAATACCAGAGAAGAGGAAAGAATAAGGAAAAGGCAAAGAAGCATACTTGCAAAAGGATCATTATCTAATCCTGGGTGGGCCTAGTTACAACTCAGATGGGCAAAGAGATGACTAATAACAGAGTCTGCAGGGACACATGGAAAACACTTAAATATGCTGTCCCCAAACAACCCAGGAACATAACCTGTCATTTAGGCACTGCTGCTACTTCAGGTCTTATTCGGAATCAACCAGCTACGATGAAACTGTTCCCTGAGTATCTGACAGTAACCACCAATAACTACATAGATTTCTTTCCTAGAAGGACACGGTATTCACAGAAAATGTGCAGCACTGTTCATAGTTCATATAAGACATTTTGCTTCTCATGGTCTCAGAGATTACAAAAAGCTACTGTAGCTACAAATCTCCTCCTCTTCCATGCAGTCCAGCCCTCTAGTGTCTCAAAAGCTTACTAAGAAAGCCCGGGGAAAACATTTTGAAAGTCAATTAAAATAATATCAGCAAAAGCACAGGCAAGTTTCCAGAGAAAGGTTAACCTGTGGTGTCAAGTTATTGGTTTATTCTTTCCTAAAAAGACACAACTATCACACAGCATAAACTGACAGTTGTTCCAGGAATGCAAAGGAGAATTTTGGGCACTACTTTATCCCAGAGCTTTACCAAAAAAGCATTCCGAGCCTGAGAACTTGTAAACCATGTTTCCATAGCCCTTGGCCCTTAAAGAGCCCATACATCTGGATGAGGGGCAGGAGGGGCAGGAGAGAAGGCCATGCTGACAACCAGCTCGTGGCTGTGTGTGCTACACAATTAACCTGAGGGCCAGACGCTCCCAGAATTAAGTGCAACATATGTGGATTTTAGGGTAGGAACGAGGCTGGTGATTTCAGTGATTCTTTTCATACTTAGCATGTTACTCGCTAAGCTGCAGGATAATCTCCTCTTAAAACTTCACACTCATTTGGTTTTACAGCAGCAGCAGCTACACACACAACCACCATGGATATTTTTCCTCTTTTCTCTCTACATCTAAAATCCATTCTATACATCCGATCTTTTCTAGCAATCTCTAGTAACGTTACAAAGATTTGATTCTTTTAAATATGACAGAGAAAACAATCTCTGCAATATGCACCATCATCTGATTTCCAGAAGAAACCAAGAAGTGCTATGCAATCAGCATAAAACGATTCTTCCATGCTGAGTCCCTAACTCCATCTTCCTAGGCCAAAGAGTGAATGAAGACATTTTCAGGAAAGGACAATGCTCTGCCACTTTGAAATAAGTGAAAGGATGTAAAAAATGATTCATAATTCAGTGAATTTTCTTAACATCCACGAAGTGTGAGGCATGAAGTATCAGACGACAGAAAAAGAGATCAGCCTCTGCGAGCAGCAGACCCATCTGTGTAGCAAGCACATGTTTGGCTCATAACCAGACAACAAGAAGTCATGTAAGGACTCTAAGGAATGCATCAAACTCCCAGCACAGTTATCCAATGCTTTGAGGAAGAAAAGACACACCAAACCTATACTGACAATTCAGTTGTCACATTCAGTTGGTGGGCCACAATTTCAAGAGTATGTGATGAAAACAAAAGCTGGTTCATTTATTCAGGCAATTCTGTACCTAGTGCTAGAGATTCCCCAGCTTGCTCACATGGCATGTCTGGAGGTAAGATGATGATGAAGATTACAATGAACTAGATGGGAAGCAAAGTGCCAAAGATTAGCAAGGAAACAACCCTAAGACATCCAAACCACCTCTGCCCCGGCTCAGATCTCACTGCCTCTTGACAGGAGTCTAAGCGAGCCCAGGTGGACTCGTCTTACGTAAGACTCACAGCAATTTGTGGAAAAACTGCGACTCGGATCTGTTATTCTCTGTTTTAAACACCTCAATGGTGCCTCACTGCCTACAGGTAAGTCCGAACTGCTCGGTGCAGCACATGTGGACTTCATGAGCATGTCATTACCTCCTGAAAGCCACCTCCTGCCACTGAGCAGTGGGCTGGGTGGGACCACCCACCACCACTCCGGGCAGGCTGCTCCCTTTTCCTCAGTGCTGAGTACAGGGACGGAGGGTTCCATCCCACGCACAGTATGTCCCGGCCACGTGCCTGGGCTGCTGCTGGATGTGCGCATGTGAGGCCTCCTGCTGCTGCTGCCATTTTGCACACACACAGCAGGCCAGGCCCAAGACAAGCCAGCACAGAGAAGCACAGCAGAGCCGAGGAAAGAGCAGAGAAACAGCTGAAACGCACAGGGGGCCCCTATCTCACCCTCCATCCCCCACACCCTGTCAGTTTTGAGCCAACAAAGTCTCTTTACGGTTTACGCCAGTTTGGGCTGGGATTTCTGAACTTGTATCCATAAGCACGACAACTGGGACACGCTCCTGCCTGACTGCAGGGCCAGCCCCTGCCGCTTTTGGGTCAAGGGAACTTCTGCAGCTGCTGGGTGCTTCCTGGGCCCCATCTCTGCCGCTCCTCTGCCACCTCATCCCAACCCACCCCAGCTCATCCCTACCTACCTTTAGAAAAACCTCCAAAAACGTCTCCCTGACCTCTTCCTGCCAGGTAGAGCTGCCTACTTTTTTACCTTTAAGCCTAATGCAGCCTGTATGTTCCTCAACTATACTTCTTATCACATTTTATCGCAATTACTTGCTTCTGTGTCTGTCTTTGAGGAAATGAGATGTCCCTTAGCACAGTACCTGGCACACAGAAAGGACTCACTGGAAAAACCCCCACACATGGCATGGCAGGAGGACTGTGATGTACAAATTCAGGTCGCTCTCAGTGTAGGAATTACACACCAAAGACACCGATATACCCATGTTGTGCCATTATAATTAACTAGATCCCCATATTAAAAGGTGTCATAGAAAACAGATAATTCATAGCAATATCGTTTGTATGCATATTATAAGCACATCAGTTAATGATAATTTTCAAGTTATGTTTAAAAAATTCTAACATCTTTTTTATTAAAAAAGAGGGTCACAGCCTGGTCAACAAATGAGACTCCACCTCTATAAAAAATTAAAAACTAGCTGGGCGTGGTGGTGCATGCCTGTAGTTCCAGCTACTTGGGAGGTTGAGGTGGGAGAATCGCTTGAGCCAAGGAGTTTGAGGTTACAATGAGCTACGACTGCTTCACTGCACTCCACTCCGGCCTAGGTGACAGAGTAAGACCCTGTCTCAAGAAAAAAAAGGCATACAAGAAGATAATGTTTGTGTTAGTTATACTTATGACAAAAACCTCTCTGATGAGTGTCTTACTTAACTGTGTTTTAAAACTTAAGGTCTAACAGGGCAAGGTCCTCTTCTTTTCTCTTCTGTTGAGCCACAGAAATGATGTCCAGACGGTACCCAAAGTGAGTAAATGGCAGTGGACGGCAGGGAACACACACAACAAGGGATCAGTAGGAAGAAGGCCAGGCTGTCTCCTCTTTGGAAAGGGAAGACCCCTTCCCACCGCACTACTCCCCTCAGAGGAGAAAGGGCCATCACAAGGTAATCGCCAGACACAGCCGTTTTTCTTCCTCTTTTTGCTTCTATCTGACTGGAATGGCGAGAAAAACTGAGAGGACAGAGGGAACAGGGAGAAGCCTAACACCTGGCAGACAGCGATGACCGAAGCAGCTGGGTCTCTGCGCGAGACTGTCAAAGGCTGTAAGAGGTCAGCCAGGAAGGGGAAAGAAAAGCAAAAACAAGTCACCAAAACATCACTCTGGGAAGGTTTCTGACACTAAGAAAAGGAGTCAAGAAGAGAAACAAGTGCCTCCTGAAGGGGCAGGGCAGGGGCCCTAATGACAACGAATTAAGACAATTACGTTCTTTGAATTTTGCTGTAAATGTACATCTTGACAATGATGACTATTAAGGACCTACTATCTAGCTATTTTAATAAAATGCTCTGTAAATATTTTTTGAAAAAGAAAAAATACAGAAATGTACAACATATAGGCATAACAAACACCCATCTTACCCACTACCCAATAAACAAGAATTTAACACTGTCATACTTGCATTTGGTTATTATAGTCTTTAAAAATACATAATTGACTTGAACAATAAGTTTTCCAGGTAGTCATATCTTCAAAAAGTCTTGTTGTTGGAAGCACCAAGATCAAAACAAAAGGATGACTACTAACTCACCTTGCAGCCACCTTTCCCTAATCACATGCTAAGTCTATGTCTAGATTACAAGCTCTCTGGCACACACGTAGGTACTACCTTAAGTGTTGAGTGAATGAATGACTATAGGGAGAAATACGCAGACTGGACTTCCGGGCCCAAATTTCTCACAGTGATTACCAAGAAGATATACCCTTGGGCAAGTCATAGCCTCTCTGGGCTCATTTCCATGTCTGTGCCAAGACAAGGGCCTGACTTACCAAGCTTCCAGCTCTGAAACATTGTATCCAATGGAATAAGGCAAAGGACAAAAGCCTGGCAAAGTCATCCCACCACACTGATATCCTAGATGCAATACTTACTAAACATTCCTTGTAAATAATCAGCTCTGGTGTTTACATTTCCTTCTTTTGTAAATCCTCAATTGATAGCAGCAATTTCTATTCAAGTTCTGAATAGACTAGAATCTCATCTCCCAGACCATGTGAGTTTATGGGAGACAAAGACTTAACCCCTAATTCCACACTCAGATATTAACTTGCATTACCCAGTTGTTTCTTACATTCCTGCCCTTTAGGAGATTAAAATGTCCTTTCTATGGCAACCACATCATCTACTTCTTTTGACTCTTTAACTTTTAAAGTTAACTGGTGAAAGAATATGCAGATGAAAAAGGGTTAGTAAAAAGGTCATCCTAAGATCCCTTAATGGACATTAAAATTAGTAGGCAAAAACTTGAAGGCAAACAGGGCATTTGCGTAGTCTCAAAGTATCTCCTCAAGATATACATTAAAAACAGAGAAAAAATAGTAACTTCCCAGTGAAGAAAGCTGGCAAACACTGCCTTAACCAAACAACCGAGGCTCACATCACCAGTAACTGGGCATATCAATATTATGCACATCTTGATACAATGCTCTGAGCAGGGCGCAAAGTCACTTCTGTCGTTTTCTTGCCCAAAAATGAATCACCTCGTTCTAATGATGAGAAAACACCAGACAAACTCAAATAGAGAAATTCTACAAAATAACTGGCCAGTGCTCTTTATGTGTCAAGGCCACGAAAGACAAGGAAACACAAGGAGCTGTCACAGATTGCAGGAGGCTAAGGGGACGTGCCAATAAACACAGGGGATCCTAGCATACAAGGACAGGAGACAGAAAATGTTAAATTTCAGTAGGGTCTATACTTTAATTAGTAGTTTTGTACCAATGTCAGCTTTCTGGTTTTGATATTATACTACAGTTGTGTAAGATGTTAACATTGGGGAAATTCAGTAAAGAGTACGTGGAAACTGAACTGAAAGGATTATTAGTAAACTATATGCAGGACCTCTCAGATGAAATGAGAAAAATAAAAATAACTCAGTAGGAAAAAATGGGCAAAAGACATGAATAGGCATTTGCTAGAAGAGAAAACACTTACAGTCAATAAATATACTTAGGGAAATTTCAATTAAACCATGAGATATAATTAAAATTTTTAAGTCCAATAACACTAAATATTGGCATGGATGCAGAACAACAGGAATGCTTTTCCACTGCTGGCAGACGCACAATTGGTACAACCATTTTGGAAAGTAATTTGGCATCACCTCATCTATTTGAAGATATATATGCCCTATGACCCGGAAATTCTATTCCAAGGTATACATCCTAGAGAAACCCTTGAACACGCGAATCTGGAGACAACCAAGAAAGACCACAGCAGTATGTTTGTAATAGCAAAATATGAAAACAATTGAAAAGTGCACTTATGACAGAAGGGATGAATCCTAGTGTCTTTGTGCGATGGAGTATCAGACAGCAGTAAAAATGAAAGAACCACTGCTACATGTATCATGTGAATAAATTTCAATGCGCTGAGTGAAAAGGTAAGTCATAGAAGAGTATATACACTAAGAAACCATATACATGAAGTTTGAAAACCAGTAAAACTCAAGACTATATTGTTTAAAAATAAATACATAACCATAACAAAAACATAAAGAAAGATAAAGGACCAGTGACTTAAAATTCAGGATTCTGGGTACTCAGTGGGCACAGGGATGTGAAAGTCAGTATATTTCTGGATATCGTGGGTGTGCATTAGTATTAGCTGTGCACATCTATTCTGGTTATGGGAGAAATCGGATATTTTTCTTTTTTTTTTTTTTTTTTTTTTTTTTGTTGAGACAGAGTCTCACTTTGTTGCCCAGGCTAGGGTGAGTGCCGTGGCGTCAGCTTAGCTCACAGCAACCTCAGACTCCTCGGCCTAAGCGATCCTACTGCCTCAGCCTCCCAAGTAGCTGGGACTACAGGCATGCGCCACTATGCCCGGCTAATTTTTTCTATATAGATTTTTAGTTGTTCATATAATGTCTTTCTATTTTTAGTAGAGACGGGGTCTCGCTCTTGCTCAGGCTGGTCTCGAACTCCTGACCTCGAGCGATCCACCCGCCTCGGCCTCCCAGAGTGCTAGGATTACAGGCGTGAGCCACCGCGCCCGGCCAGGATATTTTTCTTTACATACAGTTAAAGCTGAAAGGTTATCAGGAAAAAACCAAAATACCAACAGGTAAAATACCCACAATTTTCTGGTTACAGACCCATATCCTAAATGAGTCTAAATGACTAAAATGACTAGCCTTTTTGAAACTTTCAGACCTTAAAGTGAAAGGACAAATCTGAAGGGAACTCCTGGCGGGGGTCAGATTAGTTTCCAAGGCGCTGATCTGAAAACATTCGTGATTTGCCTGTATCCACACATCTCGGGCTGGAAAGTTGTTTTAAGGGGGCATTTATTTCCTACTATGCACAAGATCTTCTAAAAAACTTCAGTTCCTTGACTTGCACCCATCTTTAATAAAAAAAATCCTTCTTAATCCTTGAACAAAAACATTTATCTAGCCTGAGTGAATTCTGCTCCCTCTTAAACAATTTAGGGAGCTTAATTTGTCTCCATTGTGTGTTTTAGTCATTGAATATTAGGATTTATGGCAATTTACAGCTTGTCTGTACTGTCATATAGTTTTTAAAGAAATTCTACTAACGGTCAAAAACAGTCCTGTAAAAACCCACAATCACGTAGCCCAGAAGGAGGGCCCACTCACCAGCTGAAACTCACTCCTCCGGCTGAAAGCTTCCCTGATGCCAGAATCCCTCCAGAGTGCGCTCAGAGCGGGGACATACAGCTGAAAGGTGGCAGGCTCCACAGGCAGCCCCGCCTTGTTCTCAAAGGCCATCAAGAACATCCCATGCTTTTCATTCTCAGAATACTGCCAAGGAATGCCAAGCTTGTCTCGCGCGTCGACAAGAACCCTTGAGCCCTAGGAAATAAAAGAAATAGAAGAAGATTTAATTGTATTTCAAATACTAAATCATAATAGAAAACCACAATATGGGCATCAATTGTCACAAAACAGAAAACTCACAAGCTATCAATTTGCAAGAATTTGTCTCTTGGTTTGTTTTGGTGTGGCATGAAGTGTCTTAACTCCTAAGAACATAACCTTATCAAGACAGATGTACATTTGTACCACACAAACAGGTCTGCCTTTTGCTGTCACTCATTTGAAAAGCTACTGGAAAGGAGACAACTGACAAGGGGAAACAAGTGGCAACAAATTCAGCAAGTCTCATTGGAAAATGAACCACATCAGCAAAAAAGACAAGGTTTTAAAAACAACTACATACAACAACAACCACAGTAGTCCCCTCTTATCCACAGGATATGTTCCAAGATGCCAGTGTGAAACCATGGATAGTACTGAATCCAACATATGCTACGTTTTTTCCTATATATTCATACCCATGATAAAGTTTAATTTACAAGTTAGTAAGAGATTAACAAAAACAATATGGAACAATTATAACAATACATTGTAATAAAAGTTATGTATATATGGTCTCTCTCTCTCTAAATACCTTATTTTACTGTACTCACCTATTTTAGGATCTCGGTGGGTAAGTGAAACTGTGGAAGCAAATCGTGGATGGGGGGACTACGTACTACTATTAGGACTCCTGGTGTTACTACTTTTCATCATCACTGAAATCTGGCAGCTCCTTGATGCCAGAAGGATACAACTACTTGTTCTAACTCAAAACGGGTGGGAAAACATACAAATCAGGCAGTCAGCAGTCATGAGACAGGAAAAGACTAAAATATAACACAAGCCAAGAAGACCGCCCACTCAAACAGAAGCCAGGGGATCATTTCTAGATTTAACGCCACCATTGTTTGTGATGATGAGAAACTATTTTTCATTCTTTTGCTTATTTCCTCACTGTTAAAAATAAAGTTAGTAATTCTGCCCTTTTCTTACCTCACAGACAGGGTCAAGGGGATGGAGAAATAGTCCAAACTAAAATAGTATTAGGGAAAGCGTCCAGCTCCGGGAAAAATGCTCCATCTCAGCAGAAGCTGCCTCACTGTGCAGTGAATAGGTGGTAGCTCACCACTCTTAGATTAATGCTTCAAAATTAGCAACACAGGATCCACACAAGTTTCTGAGTTCTGAGGGGACACACCAAATACTCTCGCGTGATCAATACCAAGTGTGTACAGAGTAGCAGAGGGCACTGACAAGGCTGTCAAGTGCGTGACTTTCTGTCTGGGGGACTCAGAACCGACTGAGAGCAGCACCCTATCCTTCAGGACAGAGAATACCGGGGCCAGCTGCCCACCTGGCACTGACCTTTTATTTCTTTTTAACATAATAACTGACATGTGAGTTGTATTTAACTCACACTAGTATTGAGCCTGGGGCCTTGTGAAGCATATGTTAACTCACACGTCTTTTCACCTAGGGAGCCTCGCGAACTATTTTTCAAGTTGCATATAACTCATGCACAGAAAACAATAAAATATAACAAAATTTTCATTAAATTAGAAAGGATCATTTTGTAAGTTTTTTTTTCCTATTTTTGTAATAAAATACCATGGCCCCAAGGAAAAAGAATTTTTTTCTAGTGTGGCAGTCAATGTGTTAAATAACAGCTTTATCGTGATATAACTCACATACCATGCAATTCACCCACTTGGAGTATAAAACTCAATGGTTTTTAGTTAGCACTTATCCTAGAAAGTTTCATTTTCAACAAAGCAGAGGAGATGAATCAATGCTGCCTTTTTCACATCTCTGCTGCAGCATCAGTTTGGTGCTATAACTTCTGCTTCTGCCTTGAACCACTGAGTCAAACATTAACGATGACCAAAAAGAGCAGTTACAAACTCTCTTCCACACCTAGCTGACCAGGACTGTCTGGCTAGAAATGTTGCTATGAATTCCCTCCTCAGAACTGTGTCTATCTGCCACCGGTGACCATGACTAGTTCTACCAATCCACAAACATCTGTTTGATGCTGACTTAGGGCAAAACACTGAGCTAGGCATTGTGGAGAAAACAAACTGTCTTAACAGACACTTAAGAAGTACTGTCTAATCTCCAGAAACTCAGAATCTGGCTAGAGAGACAGATATATGGGTTAAAAAAAAGTTAATATCCATTCATAATAAAAACTCTCAGCAAACTAGGAATAGAGAGAGAGAACTTCTTCAACTTAAAAAAGAACACTGACACAAATGTACAGCTAACCTCATAATTAATGACGAAAGACTGAATGCTTTCCCTCTAAGACCAGGAACAAGATAAGGGTGCCTACTTTTGTCACTGCTATTCAACATGGTATTGACAGTTCTAGACAGTGTGATAAGGCAAGAAAAAGAAATAAAAGACCAGATAGAAAAAAAAAGTAAACCTATTTGCAGAAGAAATGATGATCTATGTAGAAAATCCCAAGAAATCTACCAAAAAACAAATGAATCCACCAAGGATGCAGTATATAAAATCCACACATAAAAGTCAATTTAAAAAAATTTTTTTAAAGGCTAGTCAAGTGAAGCAGTGAGAATTTTTTTTTTTTTTTTTAGATACTAGCAATGAACATGTGGAAACCGAAATTAAAAATGCAATATTATCAATGGTCACTAAAAAATAGATATAATTCTAACAAAATATGTACAGCACTTGTATGCTGAAAACTATAAAATGTTGATGAGAGATATACTACATTCATGGATTGAAAGATTCAACATAGTAACAATATCCCTAAATTGACATTTAACACAATTTCTATAAAATCTCAGCAAGATCTTTTGTGGATAGAGACATGATTATTCCAAAGTTTATATGGAAAAGCACTAGATTAGCTAAAGCAAATCTGAAAAGGAAAAATTAAGTTGGAAGAATCACTGTCTCTGATTTAGTATATAGCTAAAGTATCAAGACTGTGTGGTACTGGCAAAGAGAGAAACACAGATGAATGGAACATAACAGAGAACCCAGAGATAGCCCCACACAAATGCAGCCAACTAATTTTTGTAAAGGTGCAAAAGCAATTAAATAGAGGAAGAAGAGCCTTTTCAACAAATGGTGTTGGAGCAACTGGACATCCATGGACAAAGAAAATAAAAAAGAACCTTGACATAAACCTCACAGCTTATACAAAACTAACTCAAAATGTAAAACTGTAACATAGAAGAATATCATCAGGACCCAGGGCTTGGTAAAAGTTCTTAGATGTGACTCTAATTTATGATTCATAAGAGAAAAATACCAATAAATTAGACTTTATCAAAACTAAGAACTTTTGCTCAGCAAAATACCCTCTTTAAAAGGCAGGAAAGACAAGCTATGGACTGGGAGAAAATATATGCCAACCACATATCTGACAAAGGACTCATTTAGAATATGCCAAGAACACTCAAAACTCAACAGTTAAAAAGCAAACAATGCAGTTAGAAAATGGGCAAAGACATGAAGAGATATTTCAGCAGAGAACATATATCGATAGCAAATAAGCAGGTGAAAATGTTCAAGATCACTTGGACATAAGGGAAAAGCAGATCAAGACCTTGATGAGTTATCACTATATACCCACTAAATCAGCTAAAATAAAAAATACTGACAATACCAAGTGGTGGTAAGGATACAGAGAAACTGGATCTCTTGTGCATTTCTGGTAGGAATGTAAAATGGTACTGCCACTCTGAAAAATATTTGTCAGTTT
Source organism: Eulemur rufifrons (assembly GCF_041146395.1). NCBI lineage: Eukaryota > Metazoa > Chordata > Mammalia > Primates > Lemuridae > Eulemur > Eulemur rufifrons. The sequence goes on along the minus strand of NC_090996.1, from coordinate 15,397,324 downwards.
CTTAAAAAAACTAAATAAACACTTATCATACAACCCAGCAATCTTACTCTCAGGCATTTATCCCAGAGAAATGAAAACTGATGTCCACACAAAAACCTGTACAGTGATGTTCATATCAGCTTTATTTGTTACAGCCAAAAATTGGCAAAAAACTGTGGTACAGCCATACCATGGAATATCATTCAGCAATAAAAAGAAATGGATTAATGACACACAACAACCTGGACGGACCTTAAGGACATGATGCTAACTGGAAAAAGCCAATCTCAAGCAGTCACATACTATGTGATTCTCTTTATATAACATTCTTGAAATGACAAAATTATAGAGATGGACAAGAGATTAGTGGTTGCCAGAAGTTAGAGATAGCAAGGAAAGGGAGGGGTAACTAGAAAGGGGCAGCACAAGGAGATCTGTGTGGCCGTGATCATGGTGCTGGTTATACAAATCTACAGGTGATAAAAAGGGCACAGGCCCAAGTGCACATAATGCCAATGTCAATTTCCTGGTAGGATGGTGTAATTATGTAAGTCATAACTATTGGGGAAAACTGGGTAATACTGCTCTGTACTATCTTTGCAGCTCTCTGTGAACCTATAATTATTTCAAAATAAAAAGTTTTTAAAGTTAACTAGCAATCATGGCAATGTATGTTCCAACTATGTGGACTGGAAATGGAAGGTTACCAGAGACCAAAGGAAAAGAGATTATTAGTAGGAAAAGGTGTGGCATGGTAAAATCCTAACTGGAGACGGGTCCCAAACTGAGCTTTTTGAAAAGTGGGTTCATTTAAACATGTGACAACAGCGGATCAGAACGTAGCTAGAAGGCAAATGTGATTTAAATAAATCCTCCCTGTTCTCTTCTGATTCCTGCCTCTGGGTCCTTCCCATCTCCCTACTTTCTTTGACTGTATCACATCAAACTCCTGCCTTTCTAAAGGGAGAAAACCAAAGAGGTTCAAGGACCCAAGGAAACAAAGATGATTCCTATTTTCCACATTACACACAGCAAAAATTATCTGAGCACATAGAAGGCAGCACAGATTTCTCTTGACAGGTCTCTGGCAAAGGGTCTCAGCACCTTTGTACAAATCAAACAAAGGCTTCCGTGGTCAAGGCAGATGCAGTCCCCAGCCTGGCAACGGGGCTTGGACAGGATTTCAGCCTCCCACCCCTTACCCTCCCAGTCAGGTCACCACCCCACCCATCATCTGCAAAGGCCCTGCTCATACAATTCAAGGACAGCAAATTGGGTCTGACCCACCAGACATCTTTTCAGGTGCTATTTTTACACATTAATAAGTTTGGCTTCACAAAGAGTATGACCTCACTCACAAGTTAAATCAAATCTATAACCCCTGGAAAGCTTCATTGTTATCTATCGGAGATGAAGGCAGGGGGCCAAATGGACTCAGAAACCTGAAGGTCATTTACAAAGACTGTTTCTAACGCTGCACACATAGGCCTTTCTCGATTATTGGGGTGAACGCAGGTTTGCTTTAAAAAACACACAAAACTGGCCCGTCCAACAGCAATCTGTCTTCCCACTGCACAATGCCACCCAAGCAAGCTGGAACTGGTCCAAATTAACTGCACCCAACCACAAAGAGAACATTCCTTATTTCTCTTTTCAACATCCAAGGAAGATGGCAAAACTGCTGACAAACTTTGAATTAAAACAGTTAACTCCAGCCCGTTTTTTGATATCTTTTTCACTTCATGTGGAGGAAGAAAAAGGCACCAAGAAAAAAAATGTCTCTCTTTTGCCTTTTTAAATTATTCTACTCAAAAACTGCTCTCTGCCAACTTTGTTCTGAAAAAATCCAAAACTGAGCTCTAGAGAAGTTTTCTACTTACTTTAGGACATCTGCTTAAATTCTGAGTTCACTTTTTTTTTTTTCCCTCGTTTTAGAGAGAGATGTAAGCTCTCATTTGAGCTTAAGGTATGTGGCAACACTGTATTTACTGTACTTTTGCAGAACTGAGAGTTATACATTTTGCCATCATTATATAGAGTTGCTAATGTCTTAAAATACCAGCATAGGAGGCATACTATAAAAATAAAACATCTTGCCCCTATCCTTTTCCAATAAAAGACCAATTTCTTAAAACACAAATGCCAAGAAAATCCTAAAACTCACATACACTTAAGAAAAAAAAAAATAGAAGACAATTTACTTAAGTCGCTTTAATGACTCTGAGGAAAGTCCTTCTTTCAGTAAATGATGTTACTGAAATATTAATTTTTTTACTAACCGTATGTTGTCTAGTTACTCAAATATAAACAGTTAAAGTCTCAAGCAATTTGATGACTTCATCTCAATACAATGTAACACTTCGAACTGTTCAAAGATCACATTTTTAAGACAACTTATAAATCCAGCAATTTAAACTTCTAGTCAAAGAATAGATTCCCTGTCTGCTGGGGATGTAGATTTGGGGGGTTTTAGGTTTTACTGGATGAAGACCAAAAATTGCAAATCCTGTTATCTCATTTCAAAATAGATTTTGTTAGTTTAGCCCCTAATCAAACCAAATCTATTTAGATTAGTCATTCCTTACTAAAATCTTCCCACAATAAATACTAAACCTAAGACAGACATAAAATGCTAGTAGATAATATGAGCTTTTTGTCTAGGATAAAACAGTTGCGTTAAGAAAATTTTAAGGTTTGGGATGTTCACTCAGTTAGACAACAACAGCATGTGTACTTGGAAAGCTCTGTTTTTTAAAAACCCACTAGGCTGAGTTGTTTGCCTTTGGCCATCATCCAAATAAAAGAAATGCTGCCAGAAATGTAAACAGGATGCATGTCTTTAAGTTGATGAATCTAGAGAGCAAACAGCGCCTCTTCATTTCCCTCTAAAACTGAAGTGCAGGATAGCTTCTAATTTAAAGGTCAGAGGAAAAGTGACAAAGGGCAGCAGTGTGCAGACATGTCAGTCACCAGAGCTTCTACTATTTTCCAGTGCAGAGCTGGTCGGCCTCCTCGTCCAGCCCATCCCCACCATGACTCTTCGTGTTTGCTTTCTGGAACAAACGCGCTGTTCCAGTGGGACAAGCACACTATCTCTCTAGGAAAGCCACCACCACCACAGACCTACCAGCAACTCTATGGAGGGCTCGCCTCATGTAAGGAAAAGTGCCAGGCAATGGGGAAAAGATGTGAATGGTGGTAAACGTGGCTCCTGCTCTGAGAGCTTTCAGAACAGTCCAGCAGGACACAGCATGGGCAGAGAAGCAACAAGAGCATCAGACACGGAGTACACAGATAAACCCCACGGTGGAGGTAGGAGGCACATGTAGGCACAACCAGAAGCATCACTGTTGGTGAGAGGTGCAGCCTAAAGACAGACTGTGGCAAGCTAAAGAATTTGGAATTTATTCTGTAAGAAACAGGAGACAATCAAAAGTTTTGGAAAAGAAGCACGACCAGGCCGCAGCCTGCCTAAAGCCCCCGTGATGAGTGGAGCAGGCAGCAGGCAAGCAGCCGCTGAAGGCAAGAGAGCCAGCGGAAGGTGACTCCAAGTGCCCTCACCAGAGGAGCCCACCACAAGATGATGAGATCTAAAACCAGGAGACTTGGGTTCACTCAGATGTGCAGAGCAGGGAAAGCAGTGAGAGAGGCCAGTTTGTGCAAGCAGAACACCAACCAGGTTCTCCCAAGTTAAATCCAGAGGGGACAATGGCTTGGGAAGGGTGACATTTGGGTAAGTTTTTGGCAAATTTAATTGCATGGGCCAATGGGAAAAGACTTTTCTGGGAATAGATGGAACTATAGGAAAAACTCTAGGTGTAAGAAGTGCACAGGAGAAACAAACTCTCATCAGCTTTTTGTGGTTGCCTAGAAAAGGTTTTCCCAAAAGTCAAAAGAAAAAAAAAAAAAGCAATATGACATCAGACCAGATTTCCTCAGAGCTCCTAAACTGGAATATAAAAACACATGCTACATTTCACAACTCAAGGGCCAGCAGGCTGGAGACTTCTGAAATCACCTCCTGGAGCCATGTATGAACCAACTCTTTTCTATTCTATGCTTCCAGGTGTCAGGCTGTCAGCCTCAGAATATTCTTTTTTTTTTTTTTTTTTGAGACAGAGGCTCGCTCTGTTGCCCAGGCTAGAGTGCCGTGGCGTCAGCCTAGCTCACAGCAACCTCAAACTCCTGGGCTTAAGCGATCCTACTGCCTCAACCTCTCAAGTAGCTGGGACTACAGGCATGCACCATCATGCCCGGCTAATTTTTTCTATATATTTTTAGTTGTCCAGTTAATTTCGTTCTATTTTTTAGAGACGGGGGTCTCGCTCTTGCTCAGGCTGGTCTCGAACTCCTGACCTTGAGTGATCCTCCTGCCTTGGCCTCCCAGAGTGCTAGGATTACAGGCGTGAGCCACCGCACCCAGCCGGAATCTTCTTTCCCTAAACATTTCACTAAATGGCCAACACTGATATGCGAGGAAATGAAATCTTCCTCTTAAGTACAGAAAGTTTTAAATACTAAATATTATTCCAAGGTGGAAAAAGCCTACAAACAATACAAACAGGTAACATGGCTTAACGTGCTAATTCAGTATTTTCAAAATTCAAGTTAGGATCCACACTGTGAAATAATTTAGTGGGCATTTTTTTAAAAAGGAAATAAAATAAGATGGTAAACATCTGGATAAATTATAAATAATAAAGGTAAGTGTTTCATGGAATTGTTGTTTTAGGTAAAATAGACTCATCTACATAGAGAGATATACATGGATGGATATGTATATGTGTGTGCATGTACACTCACACACATGTATGTAGACTGGGTTCCAATGGTAAAACATATTTTTTCTCTGGACTGCTGTCTGAGTGCCACATCGCAGATGAGCCCCTGTGAGGCTGGCCCTTTCTCATGTCTCACTACTCCAAACCTAACAGAACTGGGCTGACGGTCAGAGTCCAAATAGTTGTCAGCTGGGTTTTGTAAAGAACTGATAACACAGTGGAAAGAAGCTGGTGAGGAGGTGTGAGAACATCTTTGTGAAATCTTTGTCCTTTGGGGGCAGTGTCACTTGGTTGGTTTTGATGAAACACATTCTCGGCCCATTTGTCAGGGCCACCTTGGATTGCAAGGTGTGGTCTGGGAACCACAGAGTGACCACACAATATTTATCTACCACTAAAGACTGAAGAAGACACACAGTTAACATTCACTTTAGAAAGACTGCCTTCTGACTTACCCCAACATGATGTGTGTAGTTTGTGGTGGCAGTTGTTCATTAAAATCCTCTCCTGAATAACTGCTATTGCTTTCAACCTGATCAAGCTTGGAGTCTCAGCATATTGTGGTAAATAAAGGCTGAGAGGTCACAAAAGTGACCCTCTGCTTTTCCACAAAGCCTTTAAATACTGACTGAGGTGTCGAATGAATGAGCAGATGTAGACATGCTTCAACGTCAAGCAGGTCCACGAACCACAAGGCTGCTTCAGAGAAGCTGTAACCATAGGCATCATGCATCATACTAAGCGCTTGCCATATGAACAATACTGTGTTAAATGCTTACCATCATTAGCTCGTAATCTTTCTAACTCTGTGGGGTGAATATTATTGTGCCCATTTTACAGATGAGAAAACAAGCTCAAAGTTACACAGCTATCAAGTGTGATTTAGTGATTCTAAAGTGAGAAATTTTTAAACCGTCTCTACTGCTACGGGTATGTCTGGGGAGATAAGGACACAGAAAGAGGCAGGAAGCAGATGTCTTGTCTGCTGTCTGCTTGCACATAGCGAGCAACAAGCACAGAGACTAGAACCAGATCTGAGTTGACCTTTGAGGACCCAACATTTCTGGTATTCTCTAAAATATTTTTTAAAAATAGTAACTAAAATCTAGGAGTATAGGACATGCTTTAAGTCTGGCTAAACTAGAAGAAATTTCATGTGTTCAGATTCTACTTTAATTTCCGAAGAGTTAAAAAAACTTAATTCATCTACACTATCTCAGCACCCTGGAATTAGAACATCCAAAGCTACTGCTCTGTCCTGGCCACAAGCAGCTCCCAAGCGGTGGGAATGTGGTCCATCTGAAGTGAGATGTATTATAAATATGTACTGGAGTTCAAAGGCCGAGTATGAAAAGAAGATGTAAACTTCTTTTCATTTTTTTATATTGATTACATGTTGGAATTATATTTTGGATATGGGTTAAATAAAATATATTATTAAAATCAATTTTACCTCCTTTGTACTTTTCTTAATGTGGCTACTAGCAACTGTAAAGTGCACACGTGGCTCACATTATATTTCTACTGGACAGCAATGTTGCACAGTAGGGAACATTTCTAAACGTGGAATTTGTCTTTCTGATTGCAAAAAGAATATATTTTTAGTGTAGAAAATAGAGGAAATATAGAAATACATAAAGAAGAAAATTAAATCCTAAAAAAATCACTATCTAGAAATAACTGTTATTAATGTCTTAGAATGTTATCTGTCTCATTCTTTTTATCTTCATGTGGGTTTGAAACCAGTTCTAGCAATATTTCCCATGTCATTAAATATTACACAATTCCAAGATTTGTAATAGCAGTAGTACCACATATGGGATATGCTATAATTAAACTAATCCCCTATTGCTGACCATCTGAAATATTTGCAATGCATGGAAAGTATAAACAACGATGTAAGGAACTCCTTGATACATACAGATTTTCACATATATGACTACTTTCTTGTGATAAATTCCTACATGTTGAATTAGGAAACTTCCAGGTCAAAAAGCATGCACACATTTTTGAGACTTCCAATAAATATTACTAAACTGCTCTCCAGAAAGGTTTACCAATTTACACATCTATACTTGGTAACTTTTTATTTACCTTTCATTTCTCCCAAATTATTTTTTTATTGATCTATTTGTTTCACAAAAATTGTTTTCCAATAATATTTACACAGTCCTATTCTTAAACCATACCTCAAACAGAAATCACAATAATTAGCAATGGAAAATGAAGCAAATTTAGTATATGTATACTGATAACCCAAAATTAGATAAAACAGAAAATTAATAGACATTGGGCTTATTTGAAGTATAGAAGCCAACAAGTTAAATTTCCCAACCATGTCTGAATTTCTGAAGTCTCTTTTTTCCAACTAGAAAACTAGGCTCAGTCAACACTTCCAGTAAAACTTTCCATATCAAGGCATAAAGAACAATTTCAAACACTTAGCCTGAGTTCTTAGAAGTTTCAAAATCAGGAGAGCTTTGAATTTGGGGGGAGAGTTTATGTCAATTACTGTCTATATAAACAGAAATCCCCTTGAATTAATTAGGCATTAAAATAAGGTATAAGAGAAAGGTAATAGCCAGGATAACACACCAGCTTGCTCACTGTTCTCACTCCTCGCCTCAGCAACTGTCTGGTGGAAAGTTCGAAGCTGGTGATAAGACTGACTGGAGGAAAGTTTAAAGATAAAATTACTACTGTAGAAAATTATCTCAATGGTAACATAAGCAGCACCAAAAATGCACTAGGACATGGCAATAAATTAAATATCAGCATTAGGCAGACTCACTAAACTGTAAAGACACCATAGCATCTCAAAATAAGTGGCCAGTCTTACACATAAACAGAACTAGGAGAGAGCAGCAACTCAGCTTGCTAAAAAGAACTCTCGGGAACATAAACTCTGTTCCTTGCCCCATGGAGGAGCTATGGTAAATTATTAGGTGAAATTACCTAAAAACTTAATTATTATTTTAGGTGCTTCTGTCATCTTAGGACTTGGGCTACATGAGGAAGGCCTGCTCTCCAGCTGTCTTTCTTCTGCGGACTGGATGGGTAATAGTTTACATAGCTAAAACCAAAAATCTTAATTCATGTTTTATTAGCACTTACAAAAGAGCAAAGAGTTGGTCTCTGCAATTTTCAATATCTCTTTCAAGAGTCTGTTAATATGTTTCCTTCTCACTCATACCCAACTCCCTTCTTGAAATAGTGAGCATCACGAACAGTGACTTCCAACACTCCACCTATAGCAGGACGCTTCAGTAGCCAACAGCCTGAGCTAAGGATAAGCTATAACTGGCAGTACATGGGCCCTGCTACCATTGTATCACTAGAAAAGTTACTTCAGTACCCTCTGCAGATCACCAACTGTCCTTGGAGCCTGTGCCTCCCCTGCAGGCTGGCAGCTGGCCCAAGGAGGAAAGTGCCCAGGTACTCTGAGTCAGCCACGCCTGCAAGCCTGAATTCAGATGGGGTCGAGAGAGGGCCTATACTGCACAGGAGGACCCTAGTCCCCTCAGGCCTCCACCAGCTGGGAGTAATGCATCTCACTCCTCCCTCGTCACTAGCCTGTCAGCAAATGCTGTGGCTCTATCTTCGAGCTATCTTTAGAATTTGATGACTTCTGCCACTCCCACAGCTATCGCTTTGGTCCAGTCACCACTATCTCTCACCTGGATTATTGCAAGTCTTCTAACCAGTTTCTTCTGTCTACATTTACTCCCTTCAGTCCATTCTCACAACCAGCAGCCAAGTCAGCCGGTTAAACTTAAGTTCTCACCCCCACTTTGCTCAAAACCCTACAAGGCCCCCCATCTCATTCAGAGCAAAGCCCAGGTCCTCAGAAAGGCCCAGAACCGGCCTCCTTGTTTCTGCCTCAGGCCTTTGCACTTCTGGTTCCTGACAAATGAAACCCTTTTGCCCCAGATAGCTACAGGCTTACTCCCTCAACCTCCCTCCAGTCTTCACCCAAAGTCAGCTTCTCAGTGAGCCCCCCCCCGCCCCCCCCCCCCCCCCCCCCCCGCTTCGGCCATCTCTTGCAAAGTCACTACCTTCCTGCACTGCAAGGCCCATCCTTCCCGAGCTCCCTCCTTCACTTTTCTCTCTACCACTTACTGCTGACATGCTTTACAGCCCACCCATCGTCTTCTTTATCATCTCTCCCCCCACCGGAAGGCAAGCCTCACGAGGACGGGGTCTCTGTTTTATCCACTCCCGTGTTCCCAGGGCCTGGCACACAGATCTCTCCTTGCTGACTGGATGAATGAAAGAACCTCAGGTCCCCTATCTGCAAAATAAGGGCAACAAGCCTTTCTACTTCATAGACTGCAGTGAGCAATATTTGAAGTAATAGATATTTTATATTAGATATTTATATTAGTTAGACTTGCCTTATACCAAAATCGGTCAAAAAGTACACCAAACAAACACAGTTAGTATTTCAATTTATTTTTTATTGGAAATCTCACCATATGACTACTGCTCATCATTGAGGCTAACAAATATTGGCCCACACTTTATTTGAAAAAAAGATTAGTTGTATAATGGGTCTGGAAATTTCTTTTAAAACAATCCCCTTTTCATATGTCAAAGATAAAAGAAAAAAGTCTGTGGGCAGGAAAAGTTCAACCAGAAAGAAGAAAGTTTAATTTACTGTTGTGGGTAAATTAAAACTGAAAATTGACCGACAGAGTTTACCTAAAAAAGGCAATTTTCACAGTAGTACCTCTGTCAGTGACTTTTTCCAAAGTATGTAGATACTACTACGATTAATAAAATACAAATAATCTTTGAAAAGCATTGATGAATTCAGAGCAGCCTTCCGTTATCATACCTTCTCCCAGTCAACAGATGCTATAAACATAATCACTGTTTTGTATGGAAATGTTTTGACATTAGAAAAGGTCAACCCCAAGAGGAGAGAGGATCTCTTATGAAGTATCTGGCTTAACTTTCAGGGTTTGCTGTGCATGTCTTAATCTGGTTGGGCTGCTATAACAAAATACTATAGATTGGGTAGCTTACAAGCAACAGAAGTTTATCTCTCACAGTTCTGGAGGCTGGAAGTCCAAGGCCAAAGCACCAGTAGATTCGGTGTCTGGTGAGGGCCACTTCCTGGTTCATAGATGGTACCTTCCATCTGTGTCCTCACATGGCAGAAAGGGTGATGGAGCTCTCTGGGATCCCTTTTTTAAGGGCACTAATTCCATTCTTGAGAGATCTGCCCGCATACCTAATCACCCCCCAAAGGCCCCACCTCCTAATACCATCACCTAAGGGGTTAGGATTTCAACATATGAATTTCAAAGGGACACAAACTTTCAGACCATAGCACTACAAATGGATAAAATAATAGTAGTATTAGTAATACTCCTAATAATAACCATGTCATATCCTTTAGGAGGAACGTAGCTCTAGATCCTATTAGAAATATTTAAAAAAAAAAAAAGTGGGGTCTCAAATGACGGATCCCAGTAGTCACCAGCAAGATAACGAGAAAAGATGTGGAAGTAGGGCCCAGAATGCTCTAATTCAACAGGGACACCCAGACCAGCAGCCTGGCCTTTAGAGACAGCAGGTCCAGAGAATCAGAAGAAACAGATGCTCCTAGAGTAGTCAAGTGAGGGGATTTCATCTTCCAATAGCATAAGGAGATCAGAATTTGAAAGCAGATACAGACTTATAGGAAACCAGGCCCAAAGCCCCTGGGCTGGGCAAGATGGGGTCCAGGGGAGGAAACTGAGGTCCAAAAAGGTTGGCTCAGCTCCTAAACTGGGTAGGGCTGACATCTCTTTATCACATTTACGACACCTGGCTCTCTGCATATAACCAGCGCTTTCCTTTCTACCAGTCCTCAGGGCACAGTGACTACCTCATACTCAGAAGTGAACTGGCTGATGTTATGCCAACTTACATGCAAGATGAAAGAGCAACAAAGCTGTAAGAACTCTGGTTAGCACTCTGTGAGGCTGAGGCAAGAGGATCGCTTGAGCTCAGGAATTCAAGACCAGCCTGAGCAAGAATGAGACCCCATCTCTACTAAAAATAGAAAAACTAGCCGGGTGTCATGGTGTGTGCCTATAGTCCCAGCTACTCAGGAGGATGAGGCAGGAGGATCCCTTGAGTCCACGAGTTTGAGGTTGCTGTGAGCTACGATGACACCACTGCACTCTACCCTGAGCGACAGGGTGAGACTCTGTCTCGGAAAAAAAAAAAGTACTCTGGTTTCTCAACTGTGGCAGAGCCCAGAACAACTAGAAGTGTTAACATGTTTCAAAGGTGTAGAAGAATAAGTTTGCCTCTTATTATTACTCAGATAAATTTTATGTCATGACCACTGAAATAACTTTTATCAAGTTTGTTAACTATGTAGACTTCTTAAAAAATCATTTGAGAAGAGACAGCAAAATAAAATCAATTTTCCTGAATGTGCACTGCTCATATTTAACAAGGTTATAAAGTAGTAAAGGATTGTAAAACAAGAATTATTTTTTATAGGCTCCCAATCAGCAACACTCCATTAAATGCTATCAGGCAACATGGATCAACACTGTTGTGCCAGCCTAGCAGCCATGCTGATTTCTCATTGTCAACCAAGTCCTTCCAGCAGCGCACACCCTGCTGAAATACAGGATCCCTTCGGATGGATTCTGCTATTGAAACAGTCCCTCAGGCCATGCTGGACACCAGTGCCCACTTCTCAAAAAACATCTTCCATTAAGAACCAGGCAAAAAGTCCCATTTCACTTCCATATGAAAAGGAAAGAAATCTGTTTTTAATACACAAAACATTAGTTATTTGAGTGTACAGGGAAGTTTCCAGAAAGTTCCCCTAGTAAGGCAGCACTACAACTTCCTAAGGGTCAGTCAGAAAGGATTCTAAGTGCTAAACAGAACCAGCATTTGAACCTACTCTTTATCAGAAACCTGAAAACTGAGTGAATGAATCTTTTTATTACTAATTCTATGAAAAAACTAATTTCAGTTTTCAAGAAAGTAAGAATTCTACCTTTAAGGATTCACATTTGCTTTTCCTCAAAATTATGATAAATCATTCAATGTTTTTCTTGGCTTACTTTCTTTTTCTTCTAAAGCTGCTAAGACACTTGCAGAATCATTAGACCTTAGTGCTTTTGCTAAAATCAGGGGACTTTGTGCCCCTGTTCAGTCATGGCCACTTTCTGTGACTGTGCTCTCCCAGAGCCGTTTGAACGCAGACATTTATCACAAACCTCAAGTCTGTCTACGTGTCTAGAAAACTCTACCTCTAACTAATGATAAAGCTGATAAACAAAGTACAGTCATTTGGCCTTTTTTGATGGGTTTAAGGATAAATACATACATAACATCAAAAGAACTTAGTGACCTTTAAAATGTAACTGCTTCACCTCCAATAGCAAGAGGTTATGGTTTGTTTTCTAGCTCTAAGATAAAACAAAGTTTCAAAATTGTAAATATTTATAAACTTTGATGAAACAGAATGCTCTTTCTCAGTAGAGGGATGCTTTTATTTTTTATATTATTTAAAAAAATAGATGAATACATGCCTATAGTACAAATTTGATTGGGTACAAAAGGGTATGTAGGAAACAGTTTCCCTCCTACCCCATTCTCCTGACTCCTCATCCCCAGAAGAAACAGAAGTTCCCAGGCAGTGGAGTCTGCATAAGGGGTTAGACACCAAGGAGTCACTGTCTGACTCAAGCAAAGCACATCTTGTAGGAAGCAATGTCAATATCCACTACACCTCAGGAGGAAGAAGCTGGGGACAAAATGACAGTCATTCCAGGAGAGTTCTAAGATGGGAAAATCCACACATGCCCAATGGTGAGCAAACCAATCTGTTAAGGAAATAAAAGATGGAAACGGAGCTATCAGCACGTGAGGTGTTACACTGGAACTGGAGAAGCAGGAAACATTCCCATTAGTTATAAGGTTTTGGAACTAGAGGCCATGCCTATGTCTGCCAGTCTGCAAGGACTTCTTGTCTACAAGATGGGGAACAGAGAGATTGTGATCATTTATTTCATGTGTGAATAGGACTGAGCCATGAGATGCCCTGATTAAACATTGTTTCTTGGTGTGTCTGTGAGGGTGTTCCCAATGACATTAGCATTGGGATTAGTGGGCTTACTGAAGTGGACTGTGAGTGGGCATCTTCCAGCCCCTTGGGGGCCTGAATAGAACAAAAGGCAGAGGAAGGAGGAATCCACAGCTCCTTTCCTGGCCCTCTGCTTGAGCTGGGACATCTCATCTTCTCTCCTGAGGACTGGGATTTTTTACCATTGGTAGAACCACCCCTGCTCTCAGGCCTTTGGACTCAAACTGAATGATACCACTGGCTTCCCTGTGCCTCCAGCGTGCGGACACACATTGCGGGACTTCTCAGCCTCCATAATCACATGAGCCAATTCCCAAAATAAATGTCCTTTTATAAATCTTATGCCCTGTTGGTTCTGTTTCTCTGGAGAGCCCTGACTGATACAGAGATCAAGGCGACTCCGCCTTGCTCCAAGCAAGACTCACCCTGGACCCAGGGTTTGCAATCAGTGAGTGCTCAACACGGCAGCACTTTCAGTTTCCATCCCGTATGGTTCCAGAACCATGCAAGTCAACCATGCAAGTTATCCTTAAGAATTCCAATAACCTGATTTAAAGACAATTAAAGACATCAGAATAAAACCCCCTCTCAACTTCATCTAAACTCACAAATAAAATCAAAGTCACAAACCAAGACTTTCAGCAAATTTCTTTTGCAACCATCAAGTCTTTATGTAAAATGCTTTTCTCAGTGAGGCCTTCCCTGACCATCCTATTTAAAACCTCAACCCCTACCGCAAAATTCCTTATTTCCTTTTCCTGCTTCATTTTTTTTTTCACGGCACAGAATCTCAGAGTTGGAAGGAGCTCTAAAAGGCACTGTGTCAGTCACCCTCCAGAAGTAAATTCCTTGTATATAACAGCCTTCTGCAAAAGTTTATCAGCCTACGTCTGACACATGCTCTAGAAAGGATTCCCTGACTTACCCATGAAACCTCTTAAGCACCGTTCCTGTGCTCTGCTACAGCACCCATCTATACCTTTCCTTCCCCACAGCATGCTGAAATGATTTCTAGGCATTCCTGCTCGGCCACACGCTGTGAGTATGGTGCCAGTGACACACTCACCATTTCACTTCTAGTGCCTAACAGACAGCAGGCACTCCACACTCAACCCTTTCAGTCCAGTTCCGTTCATCCACCAGAGTCACCATGGAATCAGTGCTGTGGCAGGCACCGAGGACACACAGTGAACGAGACAGGCCTGGCCCCCGCCCACACGGAGCTTACAAGTTAGGGGAGGTGCAACACAAAAAGCAAGTCAACAGAAAAATAAGCCCGGTAACTGCAATCCAGCACCTGTGATTGTGTGCTAAAGGAAAAAGCAATCAGCAGACAGAAAGAACAGCAAAGGCAGCTGCTATAAGTAAACAGCGTTGTCGGGAAGGCTGCTAAGGTGACATGCGAGCTGACCTTAAGATAAGGAGGCGGCGGCCTGCAAGCAGCAGGAGGAGTCTTCCTAGTGGAAGGAATCTGTGAGCAAAGGCCTTGAGCTTAGCATTTTTGAAAAACTAAACAAAACATCAGAGAGGCTGGAGTGTGTGGGAGAGAAGATTCTAAAAGGAGTGGTAAGCACAGGGCTATCATGGTGGCCCAGGCCCCACGTGGGTCTTATGGATTTTTCCTTGACTACTGTTTAAAATTATTATAAAGCATAATTTAGGAATAGGAGAGATTTAATGTCAAAGTATTATTTTATCAAAAAATCTTTGAAAGTCTGCCAAAGTAGACTCAGAAACTGCCCATTTGGGAGCTTGGCATTTCGGGTTATTCATTTACCAAGCTATGAAAGGTAAAGGCATGTTCAGATTTTTCCACAATCGGTCAGGATGACAATAAAACTTAGGATTCTACTTATATACTCCCTCATCACACAGCACCAGAATTAGGGGAGAACAGAGCCTCTAAAAAATTGTTTTTATGTGTACTAGCAAATTCAAAGCTCTGGCATTCACTGTTATTCTGAGGTCATCTGAGACTCATATTCTTCAGAGCTGAGCTTTGTTAAGCAGCCCACAATCCAGTCTGAATTGTTTCTCCCCAGACTGCCCCAGTCCAAGGAGCTGGAGGGAATGCTGTTCTGCCTGGTGCACAGAAACAAGACAGAGAGGCTGGGACTCGCGACCCCAGTTCAGAACAGGACAGACGCTTCTGCCTGCTCATCTCCAGCAGGGCAGGTGGGCCAAATCTGTGCCTTCTGTTTTTGTCTGGTGTGTTAGCTAGGAATAGTTTTTACAGATGTTTATTTGTAATTGATTTGATGGTAAGTAACACTAACTTTGAATCCCAATTAAGTGAAATGTTATGCCCCCCGCCGAAAGAATTCCATGCTTCTCATTAGTATTCCTGTATTACAAAAAATTGTACTCTATTATCAATACTATATTTTGAATTTCATCAATAAAAAAATTTGTGGGAATTTGTTTTCTCTCCTATCGTATGGGTCCCCACATGACGCCCTTGATATTGCCCCTTGGCAATATCCACCACTGGTCTTTTCAGAAAGTGTCTGGCAATGCCTAGGGCTTTGGCAGCCTCCTCCCCAGGTCAGTCTATTTCACGTTAACATCTGAATCCTCTTCCCAGATCAGTGCTTCTCAGCCTGAGCTGCACCTGAGAACCGCCTGGGGAGTTTTACAGCTCCCGACACCAGGCTGCACCCCAGACCAATTAAATTGAGGTCCCTGGGGATGGAGCCCAAGCTGAGCACCTCCAAGAGCCCCTCAAGTAATTCTACTGTTCCAACTGCTGTAAGGCGAAACCAGATGGGGAACAGGCTTGATGAGAAAAAAATAAGGGATTTCATATTTCTCAGCATTAAGGCTCAATCTAGCTACACAAACACAGTGGAGTTTTCATTTGCCTAAAATAAGGAATACAGTCGTCAAGTTCATTTAAGAGCTTTGTTAACTAAGACTTTCCATAAGAAGCAACAGTTGACAGGACCCAGACAGGCGGGAACTGCACATACCTCTGACCCAGCAATTCCTCAGCTAAGCGGACGTCCCGGGGAAACCCTGGCCACAGTGCCCTGGGAGACGTGGACACAGACACAGAGGGCAGCACTGTTGGTAGCTGAGAAAATGGTAAACAATCTAAATATGCTTTAGTAGGGGAATGGATTATAAATTATGGTAAGTAATGTGATGGCTAAAATGAACAAACTAGATCTGTATGTACCAACAGGGACAGAATGCAAACATAATGCTGAGCAAATCAATATTTTAAATTACATATACAAAATGGTATCATTTATATAAATTCTTAAAAACAAAAAATTTGATTATGGATTTGCATATAGGTAATACAAATATAAAACTATGACTATTGAATAGATATCCAATTCATGACAGTGTCTCCTCTGGGGAGAAGGCGGCAGCAGCAGCAGCAGCAGCAGCAGCAAGAACAACGAAGCTGACATTATTGAACACTTACTATGTCTAGGCACAAGTCTAGCAAGTCTTAACTTGTTCAACTCCTAAAGCAGCCATGAGATAGCTACAATTATTATCCCCATTTCACAGAAGCTGAGGCCAGTGAAATGACGAAAGATGTGAAACGCATTCCCATGACCTCTTACCATTCGCCGCTCCCACCTAATTGAACAGTCTGGATAACAGCAGCGCTCCAGGCAATGTCCCTGCCTTCCTTCTTGCCCACCACTCACCTCCCACCCGTCTACATTCCCCACTGAGCACACAGAGGGGTCCTTATGAAAACATAGTCGGATCATTTCACTTCTTTACTTATACTTTCCAATGGCTTCCCCTCCGTACTCCATCTTAAATGAAAACTCCTTGCCATGGCCTTCAGGACTGGATGCTCTTCCTCCATCCCCCTATTCCATGCCCACTTCTCTCCCCCTTGCCCAGGCTCTGGGCCTTTGCGGGCACTGTTTACTCTGCCCGGAGCGCGCTGTCCCCGGACATCAGCATGGCTTGCCTCCTCTGCAAGTCTTTGCTCCCACGTTACCTAACCAGAGAGGCCATCCCTCTCAAACTGCACAGCCACCACTCACCCCAGGCAGTTTTCACCTCCCTTACCCTGCCTTAGTTTTCTGCAGACCACGTGTCACCGGACATTATATATGTCTTTACTTATTCATTACTTGTCCCTAACCTGCCCACCTCCCGGAATGTAAGTTCCACAGCAGCAAGGACTCTGTTTTGGCCACTGCTGTGTTCCTAAGCTGAAAACAGCACCTGGCACTCAGACATTTGTGGAATAAATGACTGAAAGCAACTTATTCAAGGTCACAGAGCTGGAGAAGGGTGAATTCAGGATTCCAGCCCAAGCAGTCTATTCCAGTATCAACTGGGAAGGAGGGGAATATAAGAGAAATACTGGAAGCAAATAAAGGGGGAGAAATACCTACAGTAAATATGACAAAGGTTACCACCTCTTAATTGTGGGTAATGAATACTTGGGTGTTTATTATTGTCCCTCCTTCCTTCTTTTTTCTTTCTCTCCTTTTCCCTCCTTCTCTCCTTTTTTTAGTTTTATTTTCAAGTCTCATAAGTACACTATACATGAATCACTATCAAATAGT
Organism: Eulemur rufifrons; assembly: GCF_041146395.1. Lineage (NCBI taxonomy): Eukaryota > Metazoa > Chordata > Mammalia > Primates > Lemuridae > Eulemur > Eulemur rufifrons. The sequence continues at coordinate 15,379,913 of NC_090996.1, read as the reverse complement.
TTAAAATGGACTAAAACACTCCTAATATTTCAAATGGGACTAAAATTCAATGCAACATGTTAAAATCAATTCAACAAATATATGTAACAGTGTAATTCTGCCACTAAAAAACTGGTCACTTGTCATAGAACAGGATTTCTCAACCTTGGCACTACTGATGTTTTGGGCTCAAATTGTTTGGAGGGCTGTCTTGTGCACTGTAGGACGTTTAGCAGCATCTCTACTCACTAGATGACAGCAGCACCCACCACTAGTGACAACAAAAAATGTCCCCCCTAGGGAGAAAAACCACCCCAACTGAGAACCACTGACCTAGAAGGTAGACAAACTAACCATAGCTTGTAATAAGGAAAATATTAATTTATAATAAAAACAAAGAAAAAACCAGGGAGGTGGATCAAACTAGCCTTTCTTGTAGGTTTTATTTTCTGTTTCTGTTCTCCCAGACGGGCCGTACAACCCTCACAACCCATTTCTGGCCTCCTCACCATATGGCCTCAGGGCCACGGGGCAGCGGAGAGCTGTCCAGGTAGACAGAATTCTACAGATGTCTCTGGTTATTCAATCAATCACTAATCTGCTGTGAAAGAACTTTGCAGATGTAATCAGGTTACCAGCTAACCTTAAAATGAGCTTATCCTAGATTATCTCGTGGGCCTAATGTAATCACATGAAGTCCTCACAAACAGAAAGGGAAGACAGAAAAGCCAGGCAGATTCCAAGTGTGCACGGGATCCCTCCACATGCTGCTGCCAGCTCTGAGATGTGGGGCCACGTGCAGGACCAGAGGGAGGCCCCTAGGAGCTGAGGGAGGCTCTTCGCTGGCAGCCAGGAAGGAAATGGAACCTCAGTCCTGCAACCATAAGGAATTGAATTCTGCCACAACCTAAATGAGCTTGGCAGCCAATTTGTCCCCACAGTCTCCAGAAGAGAAAGCAATCTGGCTGTCACTTTCACCTCAGCCTCATGAGACCAGAGCAACCAACTCCCTACACTTCTGGCCCAAGAAACTGTGAGCTAACAGCTGCTTTAAGTCTCTCAGTATGCGGTAATTTGTTACAGCAGCAATAAAAAACTAAAACAGCTGTGGAGGTGTATGTGCGATTACTAAAAAGTGAGATTATAAGTGAGAAACACTAATCAAAAACAGTCTCCATAATAAAAAGATGAATAATTCAAATAAAAAGCAGACAAAGGATCTATACAGATATTTCTCCGAAGAAGATATCCAAATGCCCAAAAAGCCCATGAAAAGCTCCTCCACCACATTAGCCATCAGGGAAATGGAAATCAAACCACAATGAGATACCACCTCAAATCACTAGGACGGCCAGAATCAAAGGGAGAGATAAAAATAAGTGTTATTAGAACCCTCATACATTACTGCACCATCAATGAGGCAGCCAATTTGGAAAACAGTCTGGTAGCTCCTCAAAATGTTAAACCTAGTGTGACCATTTGACACAGCAATTCCACTCCTAACTAGGTATATACCCAAGAGAAAAGAAAAGATGTTCACACAAAAACTTGTACACAATGTTTATGGCAACATCATTCATAATAGCCAAAAGATGGAAACAACACAAAAGTCCACTGACTAAAGAATGGAGAAACAAAATGCGGTATATCAAAATGAAATACTATTCAGCCATATAGAGGAACGATGATACCATGCTATAACATGGATGAACTTTGAGAAAATCATGCTAAGCGAAAGAAGTCACAAAAGACAACATATTGTATGATTCTATTTATATGAAATGTTCAGAAAAGGCAAAACAAGGGAGACAGAAAATAGAGTGGTGGGTCCCTGGGGCTGAGGAAAGGAAATGGGGAGTGACTGCCAATGGGTATAGGTTTCTTTCTGGGGCGATGAAAATGTTCTAAACTTGATTGTGGTGATGTTGCACAACTCTGTGAATATACTAAAAACCACTCAATTGTAGATTTTAAATGGGTAAATAGTATGATATGCTGTGGGTTATATCTCAATAAAGTGATATATATACATATATATATATATCTATATATATATCTCAAGTTGAAAATTCTCCAGTGCTGTAAAGCACAGAGTGTGGGAATGACACCCGAGCTGCCAGCAGCCTGTTTTCCAGGCCTGCTCCCTCCAACCAGCAAGCCCCTCCTGGATAACCGGCCACCATTGCCCCTGCCCTAGAATCTTCTAAAAATGAAACTGCAACCACATTTCATCAACACAGACAACTCCACAGGAATCACTCTCATTATACAAAAAAAAAAAAATGTTGTCTAAGTGAAAGATGCTAATAATCAATGATTTTCTGATTAACGCTTTGCTTATTCTAGGGTTAAAAATTTTTGTGATGATGCTTATAGATGTTCTAAGACGGCTGAGAAACACAATCAGTCCAATCACGGCAGCTATATCCTGAGAAGAGACTCCCTCTCCTTTAACAGAGGGACAGGCTACTTCCTGCAGCTAGCTGACTGCCTTGGTGCTGACCCATGCAGAAAGACCATGGGAATGAACTAACCAACCAGCGTTCCCTTCGGTAGTATACAGAGACAGTGTGAGAAAATGGATGTCAGTCTCCAGCTGAGGCAGAGAAATTATACCCACATGTTGTCAGTTACAGAGAATAATGAATAGAGAATTGCGTTTATTGTCTACTCATGAAACTCCCAAATTGTATGAATGACTCTATATAAGGAAACGAGGCTTGTAACTCCAGACTGACTGGGTGGCCCCAAGCAAAATAATTCACCCCTGAACAATTTCCCCAGCAGACGATAGAAACTTCTCCAGCTATTCTGTTTTCTGAGCTCCCTGCTCTACTTTGCCCTCTACCTTAGCAAGAGAGCTGGAAATACCAGGTGAGAGATTTTTCTTCCTGGCTGGCAAGTGTACCAGCAAAGGGCTAGTTGCCAGGAAACATGAAGTTACACTATACTCCTGCTCAGTAGAATCCTGACCTCGTGTTACTAAACATGAAAACTATTGTGTTTACAAGATCATCAATATTAAAATTTGGTTTTCAAATAATTCAGACTTTATTCCTCTGAAAGTATTTATTCATATATCCAACAAGTATTTGAATGCCTACTAGGTGCTGGCACTGTGCCAGGCCCCAGGGACAAGGGGAACTAGAGCAGGTCCCTGAATGTCTGCTCAGGACACATATTCCAGGATACACCAACTAGAACTATGTAAAACGTAACATGCACATAAACAAAGATGATTCAGATTAACACCAAAATTTATTGATAAACCTAGCTAAAAAATGTTCCTATGTATTTACTCAGCCTTCTCATTCTGTTTTATAACTCTTTACTTAAACTTGCAAATTCTGAACTACAATAAAAAGCTACCTTCCTTTGAGATGTTCTCCTCTGTAGGTTTTTCCATTCCTTTGTTTCACATCTAAGGCTGCACTGGGGCAATTTGTTCAGAATTCAAAGATCCACCTATTGGAACTAGTATCTGTAGACTGTCCAGTAACCAAGAATGATAATTCTGAATTATGTGGGCCTGAGATTGGGTACACTCTTACCTCCCAAATATAAGATATATCTTAAACGAGTCCGTTTCTCAAAACCTAATAAAGATTCAAAGACAGTGACTTACAAAGGAGTCGAACAAGACAAACATTCTCAACCCCCCAATCCCTAAGACAGTCTGCTTAAGCGCACTCTTAAGAACACTAGCTAAAAGTTGCCACATGAATTTATCATCAGAGTCCCTGTGCCCATTCCCTGATCTCACATTTACTAGAATTCAATACAGTTTAAGAGATTAAAGACAGTAAGTCTTTCAGGAACATTATTTACCAACCACTACCATGGCCTTGAAAAAAGTAATTTTAATTTGCAATTACTATTCACACATTATTTGTAACCAAAAAAGTTGGGTCTGTGGCATCTATGGCAGGCTTTGTTGGAGAGGCCACTTCCTGGTGCAGTCCAGAGAAAGCCCTATTCCCTGGGAGCATCCTCCCCACTTCGTATCATACACAAATAAACCCAAGGGACCCATTTCCCACACCTACACATAGACAAGAGGAAACTATTTCTATAAAAAGGTTTTAATTGAAGAACTGATAGCAGTAAGGGCAAAAGCGTGCTCTGACACCGCAACTCTACTGTGGCTCCAATTAAGAACTTTTTGATGGAATGTAGGGAGAGCACTTGGAAGGAAACAGGAACAGAGAACATGAGGAAGAAGGAATGAGAACCTGAAAGAATCAATCATTCTTGGGTCTTTTCAAGCATGCTAATAATAGACCTCTGGAGATTTAGAAAAATAAAACTGTTTTGGATGAGGCCAGTCATTGGTCAAAAGAATTAGAATAATTCATTCAATAAGGAAGAATCTTTACAAGCTGGAATACAGAGAAAATCAAAATGCAATCCTGAACTTCAAAAGACCTTAAATTCTAGTTGGCTAGACAAACAAAACTAAAATAAATAAAATTTAAGAAAGCATGTTGTAGACATAATAAAGTAGAAACTGTACGTCAATATCTACAAAATGGGGGGGCAGATGGGTATATAAAAACAAAAAATATCTACAATATTTGATGCAAGTGAGTAATCTCGATGGAATAATGGACAGCCAGTAAAATTCTGTACAGAAAGAAGCAAAATCTTTTGTAAGTTTTTATTTTCTATAAAAGTAATGTGTATTCTAGAAAACAGAGGTAAGAAAAAATAAAAATGAATCCCTTTTAATTATAAACACTCATTACATTTGGTGAACGTCATTTCCTATACTCTACCACCATCATTTATTTTTTTGCATTCAAAAAATACTTCATTCCTTTTCCCAGACATAGCACAACCATGTTTCCACATCTCAAAAATGTTATTTTCAACATCAGCACCTTTATAACATTTCCAGAATCTGATCCCTTCCCAGCATCTCCACTCAGTACGCTGGCATCACCCTCATCTCCCTCAGTGATGGCAGCCAGAGTGACCCTGTGAGTGTCCAGGTCAGATCCTGTCACTCCTCTGCAGAAACCCTCAAAAGGAGCCCTGTGCCACTCAGCGTTGAAGCCACATCCTAACAATGGCCTGCACCTGCCTCTGCTCTGTGCCAGGGTTTCCTCTCTCACTCCACACCTGCCACACAGTCTGCCACACAGGCTCCCTAGGTCCACGCTCTCCTGGGTGGCTCCCCTCAAACTCCCTCGCCCTGCCCTTGCTTTTGCCCACAGCACTTGTTGCCTTCTAACATTTTATAAGATGTATCGTTTATTGTGTTGATCATCTGTTTCCCACACTAGAACATAAGCTCTATGAGGCAAGGATTTTTTTTTTTTTTTCCAATAATGTACCTGAAGCACCTAACACTTAGAAGATGCTCAATAAATATCAATTGGTTAGATTTGCAGTCCCCAACCCCTGGGCCATGGACTGGTACCGGTCTGTGGCCTGTTAGGAACTGGGCCACACAGCAGGAGGTGAGCAGCAGGAGAGCGAAGCTTCATCTGTATTTACAGCTGCTCCCCATCCCTCACATCACCACCTGAGCTCCTCCTCCTGTCAGATCAGCAGCAGCATTATGTTCTCATAGGAGTGCAAACCCTACTGTAAACTGCACATGTGAGGGATCTAGGTTGCCTGCTCCTTATGAGAATCTAATGTCTGATGATCTGAGGTGGAACTGAGGCAGTGATGCTAGTGCTAGGGAGCGGCTGCAAATACAGATTAGATTATCGTTAGCAGAGACGTCTGACCGCACAATAAATGTAATGCACTTGAATCATCCCAAAACCATCTCCCACCCTTGGTCTGTGGAAAAGTTGTCTTCCAAGAAACTGGTCCCTGCTGCCAAAAAGGTTGGGGACCACTAGGTTAGATGACTTACCAATGGCTGTGTGGTACCATTACATGTTAAAATTATCCCCAACTGTTGGCAGTTAGGTTGTTCCAGGTTTTTAATACTGTGAACTATACTGCAATGAATATCTTTGCTACTCAAAGCATAGCTGAGGACCAGCAGCAGCACCAATGTCACCTAGGAGCTTACAGAAATGCAGAATCCCAGGCCCTACCCCAGGCTTATTAGAACCTGCACTTTAACAGAATTGCCAGGCGATTACATGCATATGAAAGTTTAAGAAGCACTGTCAGACTAAGGAGGCTCCTCTCCTTCTCAGGCCACACAAGGGTGGCATCTATGCCTGAGAATGGACAGATACCTGACTTGTCTTACCAGAGACCTGGCCCTGGGTAGTACACAAATCTTCATGACCATTTGTAATCATCAAAATGCCCTCAAAAGAGAGGCTGTGCCAATTTGCACCCTAAATCAATCTGGGCACCCAGCAGAAACAAGTGCACACTCAAATTAGTGATTAATTACAAAGGTGTGGGGATACCACAAAAAACAGTACAGGAAGGAAACTCAGGGGGCAATAAGTACCCTGATCTCACTGTTTCCTCCCTCCCTCTGATCTCTTGCCAGCATGCCCCACTGGCCCCCCACAAGCTAGAAAGCACACAACTTTGAAATCTACACAGGTAAGACCTCCATGGGGACTGACCCACATAGATTATTGGGGGGGGGGGGGGCGCGGAATGGAAGCTCCCAGCATGTGCTCCTCCCCAGCAGTACATGAGGAAGCTTTTTCCCTTTCCCCCAAATGGGAGTGTTTTCACTTGATGTGATAACATTAAGAAGCCACCTCACGAAGAAAGTACGAAGTAGGGAAGAAGGCAGACATCTCTGTAAGCGGCGAGCACATTTGTGCTGATGCACAGCTATTGTGGGCGTCTCTGGCTTGGAAATTATTTGATCTGATGGGAAGTTAAGGGCCGCTATAATTTCTGAAAGCAGGAAAACAGCCTCATGAAAAATATCTGAGAAAGCTTGCTCTGGCAGTCATGTACAGGACACCAAGGAAAGCAGGAGCAGAGAAACCAGCAAGAGGGCTGTTGTGGAAATGCCGGCCTAAAGCAATCAGACAGCTGGGAAGAACAAGTCTTTGAAGTGCTTTCATTCCAATTCTACATTCCCAACATTCTCTTCAAACTAATAATAATAATAAAGCTCTTTTAAATTACTGGATATTTCCTATTCTTTGGTATCTGAGTGCCCAAAATAGCCATTAGCTCTCAAATATATATGATCATCATAAAAATATAATGAATCAAACAGAGGTTTTATTAAGTAAGAAGAAGTAAAAGTCAAGAAGTCAAAAAGAAGCGTCAGTCAAAAACAGAAGGAAAGAAATAAGCATATGAAAGTACTGTCAACATCATCAGGGAAATGCTAATCAAAACCACAATGGCTGTAACAATATAAAGAGACAATAGCAAGTGTTGGTGAGCTGTGGAGAAATTAGAACCCTCAATTCATCACTGGAGTTAATGTAAAATGGTGCAGCTGCTTTGGAAAACAGATTGGCAGTTCCTCGAAATGTTTAACACAGGGTTACCATATGTTTCAGTGATTCCACTCCTAGGTATATATCCAAGGGAATGAAAACATCTGTTCGCACAAAACACATGTCCTTGTATAAATGTTCACAGCAGCATTAGTCATAATAGTCAAAAAGTGGAAATGACCTAAATGCCCATCAACTGATAAATGGACAAGTAAAATATGGTATACATATACAATGGAATATTATTCCACCATAAAAAGAAATGAAGCACTGATAGATGCTACAACACAGATGAACCCTGAAAACACTATGCTTAAGAGAGTAAGATAAGCCAAAGACTGGGAGAAAATATTTGCAAAACACATATCTAATGAAGAATTTCTCATAGAGCTGGGGGGAAAAAAAAGAACTTGTGACCAAAATATACAAAGAACTCTTAAAATTCAACAATAAGAAAACCAACAACTCAAATAATGGGCAAAAGATCTGCACAGACACCTCACCAAAAGAACATATACAAGTGGCAAATAAACATAAGAAAAGATGTTCAGCACCATATATCAGTAGGGAATTGCAAATTAAAACAATGAGATACCACTACATACCTACTAGGATGGCTAAACTCCAAAACACTGACAATGCCAAATGCTGACAAGGGTAGGGAGCAAGAGGAAGTCTCATTTATTGCTGCTGGGAATGCACAATTTGGAAAACAGTTCGACAGTTTCTTACAAAACTAAACATACTCTTACTATATGATCCAGTAATCGTGCTTCACATGAGTTGAAAATGTACGTCTGCACAAAAACCTGCACACAAGTGTTTAAGTGTTTATTCATAATTGCCCAAACTTGGAAGCAACCAAGATGTCCTTCAACAGGTAAATGAATAAACGAATCATGAATCGTGGTACATCCATACAAAGGTATATGATTCCTCATTAAAAAGAAATAAAAAGACACTGAGGAAGCTTACATATTGGTAAGTGAAAGAAACCAATCTGAAATATCTACATATTGTGTGATTCCAACTATATGACATTCTGGAAAAGGCCAAACTATGGACACAGTAAAAGATCAGGGGTTGGGGGGAGGGAGGGAAGGAGGGATGAATAGGTAGAACACAAGGGATTTTTAGGGCAGTGAAACTAACCTGTATAAACACTGTGATAGTGGATACATCTGTCGAAATCTACCATAGAACTATGTAACACAAAAAGGTTCAGAACCCTAATGTAAAGTATGGACTTTAGTTAATAATAATATATCAATATTGGTTCATCAATTACAACAAATGTACCACACTAAGGCAAGCTGTTAGCAACAGGGGAAACTTGGGGTGGGGGAGACAAGGGGTATGTGGGAACTCTCTGTATGTTCTGCTCAGTTTTTCTGTAAACCTAAAATTGCTCTAAAAGATAAAGATTACTCATAAAAAAAAAAGTGAAAGAAGCCAGACACGAGAGGTTACATGTTGTACGAGTCTATTTATATGAAATATCCAGAATAGGTAAATTCATAGAGACAGAAAACAGAGTAGTGGTTGCCAGGGGCTGGGGGAAGGGCCCTGGGGAGTGACTGCTCAATGAGTCTAGGTCTCCTTTTGGGGAGATGAGAATGTTTTGGAACTTGATAGAAGTAGTGGTTGAACAACACAGTGAATCTACTAAATGCCATTAAATGTATACTTAAAATGATTAATTTTATGTTATGTGAGTTTTACTCCAATTATTTATAATAACAGAGTAAAACCAAAAAGGTCCTGTTAAAGCAACTTTAGCTGGTTAGGTAACGTTCTTTGATGTCCCATAGAAATTCAAATATTGTTGTCCCACTTTAAGGCAACCAAACCCTAAACTGGGAGAACCACCACCAACCAGCTCCCACCAGGGGCTGACTGGGGGCTACTGCACAAGGTGTCAGTTGCAGAATGTGGAGTCACCAGGACTTTATGTAAAACAGGGTAGATGACAGGATCAATGACAAAACTACCCAGAAAAAGAAGTCATATGCAATGAAAGAATCATCTGAGTATTAATTATAAAAACATACCAAAGAAAATAAATATACATGTTTATCTATTATAATGTATTGCTAATTAACTATTAATATAAAAACATTGGACAAAATATTTTAGAAGGCTCATTTCAAGATTTAAGTCTTTTAATCTACTTCAAAAACACCTACATTTAAAACATTCTCCTTATCCCCTGTATTTCATTTTTAATAATGTTATTTTTTTTAAATTAATGAAAGGCTAGAAAAGGGCATCTTATTTTAACGGAAGAGTTTTAATTTGTACCAGATAGTAGGCAAGAGAGTTCAAGTTGGTGGCTCTTTTACTGAAGTTACCAAAAATTAAGAAACAAGACAAGTTTCCAATTAAAAAAAAATGCTAAAGATTCTGTGGTCTCCTCGGCAAATATTTACACATTCTGAAAATATTCAAGATTACAAAAATTCTAAAGCAAGATTCAAGCCAGAAATTAAGTTAAAACACCTACATTTCAAAATGAAAACTTCCTGAAAACTGCAGAGGAATTAAACACAGGGAGAAAAGGCTTTAAATAATCACTACTGGACAGTTAACTTGTGGCCCTAAGGATCCATATTATAAAATTGCTACTACCAACGAAGTTTCTAAAATAATATTTAGTCTAGAAAATATATTAACAAGAAACAAGTCCATAATTGCATCACAGAAATAAATAATATTTTGTTATTCTTGTGATATTTCTTCTAGGTATGGTTACATACATATATATATATATATTTTTTTTTTTTTTAATTTTTTTTGAGACAGAGTCTCGCTCTGTTGCCCAGGCTAGAGTGAATGCCGTGGCATCAGCCTAGCTCACAGCAACCTCAAACTCCTGGGCTCAAGCAATCCTTCTGCCTCAGCCTCCCGAGTAGCTGGGACTACAGGCATGCGCCACCATGCCCAGCTAATTTTTTCTATATATATTTTTAGTTGGCCAGATAATTTCTTTCTATTTTTAGTAGAGACGGGGTCTCGCTCTTGCTCAGGCTGGTCTCAAACTCCTGACCTCGAGCGATCCACCCGCCTCGGCCTCCCAGAATGCTAGGATTACAGGCGTGAGCCAGTGTGGCCGGCGGGTTACATATATTTTTACAACAGGATCATAGGACATGAACTATCTTGTAGTACGTGTGTGTGTGAGTGTGCAAGTGTGTGAGTGTAAGTGTGGTCAGGTGTGCGTTTCCAAGTTTTACACTGCATCCTACATGAGATTCAGTCATGGTTACATTCACTTGTGGCAATTATTACAATGTGCTAGAGTTCCCAAATCTACTATTCACCTCAGAGTACAGAAAAATCTATAAACTACTGCTGGAAACATTATCACCATTTATGCAATATTTCCATTTTTAAAGAAGACTGAACCTAACTAAATGAACATCGTCCATCGTCACCAACTTCCCAATAGGCAAAGTCAAATGTCACAAAGGGTCAACCATCTCAGTTTCTTATCTGAAATAGAACCCCAGTGTCTTTTTCCAGTTATTGTGAAGCTACCACAGTTAACAAAAAGATAATTTTGTGAAAGGACGTTTGGAAACTGTAAAGCTACACACATGGGAAAGTTTTCAATGTTGTTATGTGGTACCAATGAGGCAGCCGTGAGAAAAACCCAAGAGTTGCTTAACAAACTTGTCGTAGGTGCCTGCCTCCAATCTTCTACCCTATTATGTGTAGGCACAACATTATACACCAGCAACAACAAACAAACAAAGAAACTATTCCTGCTCTTGAGGACCTCAGTTTAGCAGGTGGCCAAAGATAAAACTTTCCCTCTACTCAAATAGACCCTTCTTTAGTGCATAAACCCACTAAAATGGCCTGTTCCTTTTAATGAAGTATGAAGGACACACAGCAGTGAGAACAGAGAGAGGCGAATGCAGTCCCTGATAAACAATCCTGCCCTAAGCAGTTTAAAATCAGAGAGATGAGAGGAGAAAGCAGCCTTGGAATTGGCAAATACACACGTTTACTTCCTTCTGTGGGGATAGATAAGAAAACCTAAGACTTCCTTGGATATTGAGGTTTTAGGTATATCTTACAGGCAAACACCTGACGGAATTCTGTCGTCTCTCCGACGCCTCACTACAGCTATGGGGGATGTGGTGGTGAGCTGGATTTGGGCACATCCCCCCACTTCATTACCAATTTACTATTCATTTATGTCTATTCAGTTCCTGCCTGCCTCTGACTTCTCTATGAGATCTATAATGGTACTCTGGGTTTTCAATTTATCTCATTAACTCTGCAATTTCCCTTTTTATCTCATGTTATTGTTTTCTTATATCCTTGAGCTCCTGCTTTATATAATCAATATGCTTATTATTCTTATACAATATAAAGCACTCTTGGGCAGTCTACTTCTGATTCATAGTTTACCTTTTTATCCAGTCTTGATTTTTTAAAATTTATTTATTTATTGCCCCAGCTGCGACAACTAACATCTTGATTTTTTCATCTGTCTTTTACATGCTATCTTTCCCCTCACCTTTCTTTCCTTCTTTCTCTTTTTGGATACAGTAGTCAAGAGTTGCCAGGTCATTTCCTTTAAGCTTTCCTATGCTTCACTCTCTACCCAACGACTCTTCTCAGAAGGGCTCCAGGCTGATTGCCCTGATCCCATTTGTACCTTGTTTGTCTTCTCAGATCAGAGAAGGAGTTTGACAGATGGATGTTCCTTTCAACCCATATATGAGGACATGAAGTGAAGAAAGCCGAAAACCTGTCTGGGGCTGCGAGGATGAGTGTCCCAGATCTCAAGCTCACTTCTGTCCCGGGAGCTCTGGGTCCGCACAATGCTCTGGACAGTGCCGTGACTTCTGCCTCTGCGAAGGTCTGCTTTGGAGTGTTTTTACCCTAACTTTTTCTTGGGTCTGCTGCTCTCCAAATTGGAGGGTATTAGTGAGAGTGTTCAGGACTGCACTGACTCACCTTCTTTCCCCAGTACTACTTTCAGGGGCTGGGGCTGAGGTCAGAAGAGGCACTACACGGCCCCAAAAGAGAAGACTATTAGCCCTTGGCTGCAGTGTTCACACTCGCGTAACACTCAATTTTTCTTTTTCCACTCCCAAGTCATGAATCAATTTGGAAATCAAAACAGGAGTCAGACTGATGGAGATCAAAATATTGGCTTTCTTTCTTTTTTTTTTTTTTTTTTGAGACAGCATCTCGGTTTGTTGCTCAGGCTAGAGTGAGTGCCGTGGCATCAGCCTAGCTCACAGCAACCTCAAACTCCTGGGCTTAAGCGATCCTACCGCCTCAGCCTCCCGAGTAGCTGGGACTACAGGCATGTGCCACCATGCCTGGCTATTTTTTTCTATATATCTTTTAGTTGGCCAGATAATTTCTTTTTATATTTAGTAGAGACGGGGTCTCGCTCTTGCTCAGGCTGGTCTCGAACTCCTGACCTTGAGCAATCCACCCGCCTCGGCCTCCCGGAGTGCTAGGATTACAGGCGTGAGCCACCGCGCCCGGCCAAAATATTGGCTTTCTTATTAAAGAATTAGGTTTCAGATCTCAGCCAAGTAGGCCTGCCCACTGGCACTGCTGGACAAACGCAGGCAAGGTGGCCCCCTTCAGCTTGTGGCAGGAAGAAGTGAGAAACATGCTCCCTGCAGGCAGGGTGGCTCCTGAAGGAAGAACCTGGAGGGCACTGGGCCCAGCCTTCTCCAAAACTCACCAGTCAGGCAAGTCACTCCTCCTCCTCTGAACAAAGGGGGACGAGGTATGGCAAGAGAAGGCAAGAGAATCACAGTAGCTGGAATCTCACCACAGAGAAACATGGGGCTAGAAAAATGGAAATCCCTCCCATCAGGGTAAAACCCCAACCTAAGCTTACAGGGTTACTTAAGGATCAAATGAGATAACAGACACGGTGCTCCCATCACACAGAGAAGGTATTTATCACTCCTTCTAGGCTGGCTGTCTGCGCCATCTTTGCAGCTTCTGCAGTGTGTAGCACATAAACAAACATTTATTAAGTTCACAAATAGGTATTTGTTGACTTGGCTTCCCAAGATGATTACTTTTAATGAGACATCTGCATTAAATAGCATGTTCTGGTAGTTCTGGTATGTTTGTTTAAAAACAGTCTCATTACTTTATAGCCGTACCAACTATGTACTGATAAGAAGGTAAATGACCAGTTTTCTATTTCTCAATTCTGACCAGCTAATCTCCCGGGGAGTTTCTCTTCCTGTTCCACATCACTCCACACTTTTAACAGAGTTTTCAACCTACATTTATTCAATCAAGTCATCAGAACCCGAGGGACAAACATTTCCTTTCCCCAGCCTCAAACGGAAATACGGAACTTCATTTTCTTGAAAAATATAAATAATAACAATAGTTATTGGTCATCTTGTATGTGCCAAGAATTGTAGACATAAAACTGAATATGAGTGGATAACAGATTTAAAATCCTGTTAATAAGTATATAAAAATTGTAAAAACAAGCATCTGAATTAGCTATTTCCTCTTACCTATAATGGAAACCAGAAGTAAGGTGAAGACTTTAAATAATTACTCCCTTTCCTTGCTTGGTTAATGTCAAGTCTTTCTCTTGGAACACTGTGTATTTTGTCTACGAAGATGAACAAAATTTCACCTTGACAAATAATGCAATTTGCATCCCATGGTGTTTTGGCAATGACTATGGAGGTATGCTCACCTTGACCAATACTGAGCATTGAACTGTTTTGTTACAAATTCCTCAGCAGTCTGAATCATTGATTTTGGCCTCAGGATATTGCTACACTAGTCTGGATGAATGCCTTCACACATCCTACAGACGGTCTAATGGCCTCCTTCAGCTAGGCAAGGGCTTCCCTGTCCTCCAAGTGACTTAAGCAGTGATGTTCTGTCTCATGCCCTGTCCTCCTGTGTTTCCTGTCCCCTGAGAAGCCAACTAAGGAATAAACTCCATGAGGCCAGGACTGTGTCTCTTCCACTCACCACTGTGTACACAGCGCAGCACAAAGTGCCTGGCTCTGAACAACACAGGTCTTCCTGTGGACTCAGCATCTAGCCTGGCCTCTCCCAGGCAATAGCAGGGAAACTCCATTTGACTGCCACAAACAGGCACTTGAGGGCTTGGTGGAAACCATACCATAGACCGTCACTGGAACACTCCACCAAGGCAATGACAGTATTAACACAAATTCTTTGAGCCTGAGCGTGCGCCCATGGCGAATAGTTTCTGCTCAGCTCAGTGTAAGTAGTTATTTGACTACCTAAGGCCTAGTGCACTGGCGAACACCAGTGAATACCCATTATTGTTAGCCTTTGCTGCTGTGGTCTGATGTAACAGGGCCAACTCGACAAAGCTGGTGTCGTGGCTTTTAGACTAGACAGTAAAAAGGATGCCAAAGCTCAGGAAGAGCTGCCATCTACCTGGCCTCTGCTTCAGAGGTCAGGGACATTTTCCTCTCCTTGACATCCAGAACAACTAGATGAACTGCTCTCTAGTGACTTTCTATCCACTTGCAAACACTCCCAAGAGTAACTACTGTTTCTTTTTGGTCCTACAGATGCTGCACTTCCAGAGCTCAAATTCTAAACAAATCCAGTTCAATGAACCAATGTATAAAGTGCTGGCTTCTCATACTAACAGAGAATGCAAATAACATAATGTTTTCCACTCTGTAAAACCAATGTACCTGGACATACCTGAACATTGACCCTAATGTAGAGACAAATATTAATATCTTAATTTGCAAAAGAAACATAAAAACTAACCTATCACATGGTCAGCAACTACTATTCATACTCTGCTCACCCTCAAAGGAGAATCAGTTTATAATAAGCAGCTGCTTTGTCCAGTCCACTTGACAAAAGATGCAAAGAAGACTCCATCTGTTTTGTTTAAACACAAACTGTAATAGTTACAGCATGAAATGAGTCCACCTGTCTTTATGGAATGACACGGCCCTTCAGGTGATGCAAGTTAAGCACCAGATCCATTACACAATGTTGGCTTCTTTGGTTTGAAGATCACCCTATAATTACATCTCTAGATAAGCCTTAAGTTTAAATCTTCAGTTCCATTTAAAACTGATACGATCCATGCAGGGCCACTCTTAGCTTATAATTTCTCTTATTACACAGTTGTCAACAGAACACTATCTAGCATCAAGCACAGCTATACTCCAAATATCACATGACAATGACTGAAGGTCAAATACTGCTCCCCTTAAATGATTTGGTTAAAGTAATCAACATGTCAACTTGAAAGCTACAAGTCAAAGCAACTAGTAGATTCAAGTAACTAATCGCAGAGAATAGCAGGTAATGAAGTCACAAAAATCCTATGTTCAAATTCAGGCATCACTGTGATCATGAAGGAAGAGCCCTGAACATGGATCCAAAAGACCAGGACGACAGAGACTTCCAAGCTGGAGGAGCTACATTCCTCCCAGGTCTGCCTCCTTAAAGCTAAAAAACACTCTGGAAATAACCCAACAAGCAAGCATAGGAAAGAAGGTAGAAAGGAGGAGGCAGGCTGCCTGGGGATCTCAGGACTTGAGCAATGACATAGCAGTGGGCTCCCTAGGTGTCCTTATTGCCTCCTACCATCCAGGACAGGGTACTGCAGAAGCCTCCAAACTGGAACAGCCAAAAGGCACAGAGGAAAAGAGCTCCAAGAAGAGCCTGTTCCCATAGCCAAAGGACCCAGAAAAGGGTGGTCTTACAACAGAAGACCTTTTGGCAATGTCCACCCTAGTCCAGCCAAATACCAACAGAAAAACCATATAAACCACCCACTGAGGTTTCAGTGGGGTTGACAGGGAAGTGTTAACCTCTTACTGCCCCAAGGAATCAGGAGGCATGATGCAAGTAGCCCACCAGGTAGTGGGATCTAACCTTGGTCCACCAGGGCCAAGCAGGGATCTAACCTCCCATCCTCTGCCTGGAAAAAGCAGGAGGTGCTCTACTTCCCACACCAGCAGGGCCTAGTTGGGGAACTGAGCCTCCAGCCTCACCCAGGACCAATGAGGCAGAAGGTGGTGCTGGGAGGATGGGCTGGTTGTCACTCTGCTACCCCTCTCCCCTTCCCTGGTATCGGGCAGGCCCAGAGGGGAGCTGATGTCACAACCCCACTCAATAAGGCAATAGCGTCTCAGGGACCTGGAGGTCAATAACAAAAGTGCTAACAGACCTATCATCAGAGTCCCAGAAGAGGAGAGAGAGAGTAGGACTGAGAGAATATTTGAAGAAATAATGGCTGAAAACTTTCAAATTTGGCAAAAGACATAAATGTACAGATTCAAGAAGCTAAGTAAACCCCAAATATAATAAACTGAAAGAAATCTATGCCAAGACAAATCATAATGAAACTTTTGGAAACTAAAGACAAAAGACTATAAAAGCAGCCAGAGAAATAAAACATTTAACTTACAAAGGAAGACCAATTTAAATGACAGTAGATTTCTCTTCTGAAACTATGGAGGACAGAAGAATGTGGTACATTTTTTAAGTACTAAAAGAATTGTCAGTGTGAATTCTACAGGTGGTGAAGATATTCTTCAACAATGAAAGGAAATAAAGACATTCTTGGACAAAGGAAAGCTGAGAGAATTTGTTGCAAGCAAACTTATCCTTAAAAAATGGCTAAAGGAGGTTCTCTAAATAGAAAGGAAATGACAATGGAGGAAGGCTTAGAACTTCAGAAAGGAAAGATGACCATCAGAATAGGTAAAAAGAGGGATAAATATAAAACATAAAAAGAGGGCAAAAAGGACATATTATCCTACTTCTTATGAGTTTTAAAAATCATATTTGATGAAGTAAAACCACCTGATGTAGTGCTCAAAGTCTAATAGGAAATACTAAGATGTTTATATTTTATAAGTGGGAAGGATAAGGGACCTAAATAAAAGTAAAGTTTCTACACTTAAAGTTGTAAAACACCAATGCTAGTAGACTGGGATAAATTACATATACATATATTGTAAACCTAGAGCAACTACCAAGAAAATGATACAAAGTAGGCCTGGCACAGAGGTTTGTGCCCCTAATCCCAGCACTTTGGGAGGCCGAGGTGGGAGGATTTCTTGTGATCACGGGTTCAAGAAAATGATATAAAATGTTATACTAAAAAATGAATGAATCAATCAAGATAGAATCCTAAAACATGTTTAAATAACTCACAAGAAAGAACAGAACAAAAACCAAAAATATAAAATGGGTATATTATTCCCTCACATACAATGACCTTACTTTAAGTGTAAATAACCTAAATATACCAGCTAATTAATAGAAAAAGTGTGATGCAACAATATGCGGTCTATATAAAACTTCAAAACAACACCATAGATAGGTTGAAAATAAAAGGATGGAAAAATATATCATGAAAGCATTAATAAAAATAGGAGTGGCTATATTAAAGTAGCTGGTAAAGCAAATTTCAGAGCAAAGAAAATTATTGGAAAAGAGTTAATCTACCAGGAAGACCTAACAATCCTAAATGTTTATGTACCACACAGTAGAACCTCAAAATACATGAAGCAACAACAGATAGAACCAAAGGAAAAATAGACAAATCCGCAATTATAGTTGGGGACTTCAACACCCCACTCTCAGCAACTGACAGAACTGATGGTTTTACTGTTCTATTTAGAACTACTAAACATAAAATCAGCAAGGATACAGAACTCAGTATCACTATCAACAGGATCTAACTGATATATAGAACACTACACCAAACAACAGAATACACATTTTTTTCAAGTGGCTCTGGAACATTCCCCAACACAGGACCACAGAACATATGCCAAATGGACCATGGAGCAAACCTTAACAAATTTAAAAGAATTGAAATGATATAAAGTATGTTCTCTGACTATAATGGAGTCAAACTAGTACTCAAAACCAGGTAACAGGAAAATCTTTAAACACTTGGGAACTACAACATACTTCTAAATAAATAATCCATGGGTCATAGAAGACATCTTGAAGGAAATAAAATACACATGAAAGTGAATAAAAATCAAGGCAGAACATACCAAAATATGTGGACACAGATAAAGTAATGCCAAGAGGGAAATTAATAGCACTTAAAAAGTTTATATTAGAAAAAAGGAAAGGTCTCAGAAAGTAAGATTCTACCTCAAGAAACTAGGAAAAAAAAAAAAAAAAAGACCAAAATAAACCCAAAGCAAGAAGGAAGGAAGGAATAATAATAAAGAACAAAAATAAATGAAACTGAAAACAGGAAAACCACATAGAAAAATTAATGGACTAAAAGGCTGGTTCTTTTAGGAAAAAAAAAAAAGTCAATAAAACTGATAAACCTTATGAAGACTGAAAAAAATAGAGAAGACACAAATCACCAATATCAGGAAAGAAACAGATATCACTGTGTTTACCACTATTCAACAATGAAAATTCTAGCCATCACAATAAAGCAAGAAAAAGAAATAAAACATCTATCTATTGGAAAAGAAGAAAAAAACCTCCTTATTTGCAGATAACATGATGATCTGGGTAGAAAATTCCAAGAAATCCACAGGGAAGCTCTTAGAACCACTGTGTTCAGCAATGTCATGGGACACAAGATCAAGATATGAAAATCAATCACATTGTTATACACTAACAACAAGCATACGTAAACTGAAAATAAAAGCAAATATCATCTATAATTGCTTTAAAGAAAATGAAATACTTAGGTATAGATTTAATAAAACATGAATAGGATATAATGCTGAAAAATACGAAATGCTGATGGAAGAAAATCAAAGAAGACCTAAATAAATGACATTCTGTGTTCATAAATTGGAAGACTCAACATAGTAAAGATGTCAATTCTCCCCAAACTGATCTATAGGTTGAATGCAATTGCTATCAAAATCCCAACAAGTTCTTTTTGCTGTTGTTGCAGACACAGACAAGTTTATTCTAAAACTTATATTGAAAAAAGACACAGGCCCTAGAATAGCTAAAACAATCTTAAAAAAGTGGGAAAAATCACTCTGATATTAAAGCCCATTATATAGCTATAGTAATCAACACAGTGTGATACTGGCAGAAAGACAAGAGATCAATGACACAGAACAAAGAACCCAGAAATAGAAGTACACAAATACGCTCAAATGATTTTCAACAAAGGTACAAAAGCAATTCAATGGAAGAAGGATGGTCTTTTCAACGAATGGTATTAGAACACCAGAAGGCAGAAAAATGAACTTTCAGCTAACACTCATACTTTATACAAAAATTAACTCAAAATATATCATGAATTTATATGTCAAACTATAAAATTTTCAAGAAAAAAAATAAAACTTTCAGGATCTTGGGCTAAGCAAAGAGTTCTTAAACTTGGTATCAAAACTATGATGCCTAAAAGGAAAAACTGATAAACTGGACCTCATTGAAATTAAAGATCCTATTAAGAGGATAAGAAGACAAGCTATAGACTGGGAGAAAACATTTGCAAACTACACATTTGACAAAGGACTGGTAACTAGAATATATAAAGAACCCTTGAAACTCAACAATTTTTTTTTAAAAAAGCAACCATAGCTGGGCATGGTGGCTCACACCTGTAATCCCAGCTACTTAGGAGGCTGAGGCAGAAGGTCCACTTGAAGCCAGGAGTTCAGCTTGGGCAACATAGTGACATCCCATCTCAAAAAAAAAAAAAAAAAAGCACCCTAATCAAAAAATGGGTAAAAAACACGAAGAGGTATTTCACTGAAGAGGATAAACAGATGGCAATTAAACACGTGAGAAGATGTTCAACATCATTAGCGATGAGGGAAATGCAAATTAAAATCACAATAAAGTGTCACTACACACCTATCAGAATGGCTAAAATAACAAATAGTGACAACACCAAATGCTGGCAAGGATGTGGAGAAACTGGATCTCTTATACATTGCTGATGGAAATGTAAAATGGTACAGCCACGTTGGAAAAATTTTTTAACTACCATACAACCCAGCAATTGCACTCTTAGGCATTTATCCCAGATACATAAAAACCTATGTATATACAAAAACGTACATACATGTTCAGAGAAGATTTCTTCATAATGGGCAGTAACTGGAAATAACCCAGATGTCCTCCAATAGGTAAATAGTTAAATGGTGTACTGTGGTAAATCCATACCATGGAATACTATTCAGCAATAAAAAGGCAGGGACTATTGATACACAGAACCACTTGGGTGAATCTCCAGGGAATTAGGCTCAGTGATAAAAGCCAATTCCAAAAGGTCACATTCTGCATGATTCCATTTATATAATATTCTTGAAATGAGAAAATTATAGAATTAGACAATAGATTAGTCATCACCAGGGTCTGGCAGGGTAAGGGGGACTGATTGGCTATAACAGGACCACATCAGGGATCCTTACAGGGATGGAAATGTTCTGCATCTTGATTGTATCGATGCCAATATCCTGGTTATAAGATTCTATTTTATAGTTTTACAAGATATTACCACTGAGGGAAAATGGGTGGAGGGTACATGGGATCTCTATTATTTCTTACAACCACATAGGATTCTACAATTATTTCGAAAACAAAAGTTTTATTAAAAAAAAAAAAATCACGTTTGGATTCCAGCTCTGCCACCTGCTAATTAGACAACTGACCTTGAGCAGATTTTAAACTCTTATCAATTTCTTCATTGGCTAAATGAGATAATACCATCTGGAGCATTCTGAAAATTAAATACTATATATGAAAGGACCTGGCACAATGTTCATAGCACACAGTGCTTAAAAATAGCCTGTTAACGCTAAATCTCTACATAGACACAAATATTATTCTGGACAGTATCACTCAAATGTCCACTACTAAAGCACAAAGCAATTTAAACTCTCTTTCTGAGGGGATCTGTCCAAATAAAAAGGGTGAGGGGTTGGGGGGAAGGGAAGGATTTTTGGTTTTAAATTGAAAGATGAATTTCTAACTAGTGAGTTTAGTGTGGAACTATAATTAATAAAAAAAAATACTAACTAGTTAACTCATCTTGTTTCTGTTGATAAGTGAGTAAAAGTTAATGTTTATATGCATCAGGAAAAGGTTAAGACTGAGTTTTATAAAACACACTAACACACTGATTTAGATTTAAGATTCTATGTTCTGAATCTTTTCCCCACCTCCTGAGTTGAAAGAAACTGCAGATAGCCAAATCTCTGCTTTTACTTAAATGTGAGGTCCAGGAAAGCAGCAAAAATAAAATCAGGATCTTTGACAGGGAAGTTAGAGGGTAGGTCCTGAGAGACAATCAAATGCACTTCACCCCAGAAAATGAGGGGAATTTTAAACACACGATCCATCCCCAGTGACTGACACTGGGCACCTAGTCTTTAAAGTTTATGAAATATTTGGCCAGAGCTCTAATTCACTGAGAGGCTTTTGAAAGAGGTGAAACGAAAAGGGATGTTTTATCATTCAAATTATTTTTTTTCCCCTCACAATCCTAAAAGAGCTATGTCTAAATGAAACATTTTTTTTTTTTTTTTAGACAGAGTCTCGCTCTGTTGCCGGGGCTAGAGTGAGTGCCGTGGCGTCAGTCTAGCTCACAGCAACCTCAAACTCCTGGGCTTAAGCGATCCTACCGCCTCAGCCTCCCGAGTAGCTGGGACTACAGGCATACGCCACCATGCCTGGCTAATTTTTTGTATATATATATATATATATTTTAGTTGTCCATACAATTTCTTTCTATTTTTAGCAGAGACGGGGTATCACTCTTGCTCAGGCTAGTCTCGAACTCCTGACCTTGAGCGATCCACCCGCCTCGGCCTCCCAGAGTGCTAGGATTACAGGCGTGAGCCACTGCACCCAGCCATAAATTTGTTTTTAAGCCACCCAGTCTATGGTGCTTAATGTTATGAAACATTTTAATAACAAATACGTAGAGTGGGAATACTGGCCCGGAAGTCTGGAGCCCAGGGTTCCAGCACAGAGATCCCAGTAAGGACTCTCTTCATCTCCAGGGCTCAGCTGGAGCGTCCTTGTGGTTGAAGTGGAAGAAATGTACCAGATGGGTTTCTACAGCCCTTTGCTAAATTTAAAATCCCTCTGGCACCATAAAATCTAGTCTCTAGGCAGGTTTTCTGGTATGACAAACTTCTCTCCACCTCTGCTTTGAGACAAACTTTTCTCATACCTGTAACTTGGTTTCCCCAAAACAGGCTTGGAAAAAAGTGGTGAGGGGACAAGAAAAGGGTAGAGATAAAACTAAAAAGCAAAACAAAACAAAATGGTATCTAGGTGCAGGACACTCTGCTTTCCCCTCATCATCAGTTTTCTCCAGATTTCCTTTCTTTGGGGCCCTTAGCACAGGCTCGAAGTGGTGAGACCGGAACCCAGACTTTGTTGATGTTACAGTTTCTCTCACAAACATGGCCAGAGACAGAGGGAGAACCTGAAGACGAATCACACTGCAAGGATTTTAGTTGTATCTGGATTCAAACAAACAAAACAATTATGCCACAACAGAGGACATCTGAACACAGACTGGATATTTGGTGATATTAAGGAGGCATTACTAATTTTTCAGTTTGCTAACGGTACTGTGGTTATGTTTTTACAAGAAGGCCTTATCTTTCAGCGACACATACTGCAACGTTGTCTAATGCAACCACACGAAGTCTGGGATCTGCCAAGAGATCTTGTGGGGAGGGCATAGGTGCACGGGATTGGCACGGAACATGATCATGGTTGAGACTGGGGATGGGGTACGTTACAGCTCCTTCAATTTTCTCTACTTTTGTACATGTTTGAAATTTTCCTACTAAAAGTTTAAAAAGAGAGACTCGTGGCCGGTTTTCCTCCAGGCTACATTGTTCGTCGGAGCTTGCGGGATGGCAGGGCGATTTGGGCTCCCCATCCCACCAAGCTGCAAGTGGGCAACGGGCAGATGCCACCCTGCGAGAAGGGGGCTTTCTCCAGTACCAGGATTCGCCCGTCCCCCAATCCCCAGAAGTCAGCCAGCTTTCCCACTCCCACCGGCCCACCAGGCCCGGGATGCGCAGGCGGCCCAGAGCTGAGCATCCCGGGTGCGCTGCGCTAAAGTCGCCCCCAAGACCGCCTGGGGGCACCGGGCCGCCCAGGTGGGGCTGGGGAAACGGCCGGCCGGGGGTCCAGGGCCCGGGGAGCGGACAATGAAGGGAGCCGGGCCAGCGCCGCAGACCCGCCACAAAAAGGCCGCGGGCACGGCCGGCCCGGGCGCCCCACCTGGGCGCAGGTGTGTGGGCGGGCGGGGCGAGCTCACCTTGAGGATGTTGTCGAAGATGGTGTCTCGGAACTCGAGCAGCGCCTTCTGGTCGAACTCTCGGCCGTGGATGATGCGCATCTGCTTGAGGAAGGTGGACTTGCCGCTCTCGCCCGCGCCCAGCAGCAGGATCTTCACCAGGCGTCGCACGGCGCGCCGCTCGCGGGCCAGCAGCGCGTCGATGTCGCGGCTGCGCCTTCGGGCCTCGCGCTCCGCGTCGCGCGCCCCGCCCGCCCTGCGCTCGCGGGCCCCGCCGGCCTCGGCCGGCAGCAGGCAGCGGCTGAGGGTCCGCACCACCCCGGACATGGCCCCTCAGGCCGCGGCCGCGCCCCGCCCGGGCCCGGGGGCCATGGACGCGCCCGCCGGCGAGCGCGAGCCGGGCCGAGGCGCCGCCCCACGCCCCGCGCCGCTAGCCCGCCGCTCCCCTCAGACCGCGTCCGCCGCCGCCGCCAACGCCGCTGCGAGGCCCGCACCCGCCCGGCCGCCGCTCGGGCCCGGCTAAGGGGCGGGGGAGGGGCGCGGCGGGGCGGGGCGGCGCCGGCGAGGCCTGTCGGATTGGGCTGGCTGCTGTCCGTCTGGCCGAGCGAGCTCTTCGATTGGTCTGCCCCGCCTCGGGAGGCGGGCATCCCTCCCGCCCTCGGGGCGGGGTCGGCGCCGAAAGAGGCGGGATCTTTGGGGTGGGGGCGCTTCTCATTGGACTCCCAGGCCGAGATTCTTTCTTTCAGAATGAAAGGGAGGCGGGGTCGTCGAGGAGGCGGAGCGACCGTCCGCCATGGCCAATTGTAATTGCTCTGAGGTTACATCAATCATGGAGAACGAGCTTGGGATTGGGGCTTCACGGAACGGGGCGTGACCAGAAGTGCCAGGTGTACAGAAAGAGTCTGCCTTGGTTCCCAGGTCCAGTTAGCCTGTGAGACTAGGGACCTCGCGAAGTGTACGAGGACGTTGGCCCAAAGCTGCGAAATGCCGATGAGGGTCTAGCTGCTCGTCTTATTTCTTCTGATGGTCCTGTTCCAAAACCATTTTCCTTCCAGAAACACTGCAGAGGGACGGGTTGTCAATTTCAAACACATGCACTCTCGTTTGAGAGTTGCGTGGGCCTCTGGGGGGCTTAATCATCAAAATCACCAGAAGCTGCCCGAAAAGCTCTTCTATAGCATAGCGATTGAGAGAGAATGGGGTCTGGAGTTCCTGGGGCTGAGCTGGAATCTCCGCTTTACCAGTTACTAGTTGTACTAGTTGCATAACCTTTTAAGCAGTTTTTCTTTTTCTTTTTGCTGTTCTTAGCTTCAATTTCTTCATCTGCAAAATAGGAGTGATAATAGAAACTACCTCCAATTGTGAAGATATAAACTGAGAACATGAACTTGCAAAACAGCGCAGTGCCTAGCTCAAAATAAGTTCTTGATAAGCATCAGCTGGTCTTATTACAGATTCTTGCCTGTAAGATCTACCGAATCAGAAGCTCCTAGAAGGAGCTCAGTTATCCCTTAAGATCTTCACGTGATTGGCCAGATTTGAGAACCATGGTCTTAAAGATTATCCTCTCCAAACCTCCCTTTCCACCAGGTACAGATGGATGCAATTAGCAAAAAGATTAGCAAAAAAGCGACCAACCCAAGTCCCACAAGGGCCAATTAGAACTGTTACTATGTCATTCTGCTGCTACCTAGAGACAGGTGTACTCAATAGAAAAAATGATTACTGAATGATTCCATTTCATTCTATAAATAATTTTTGCATAATGAAAATGACAGGCACTGGGGATTTCTGGAGAGGAATCTGAAGATGGAAAAGATACAACCTTTGCATCAAGAAACTTATATACATTAGTTAGGGAGCCAGACTGCTCAAATTATTGGGTAAAGTGGAGACTAAATTCATTTTTCCCTACATTCTTCCCTACATAAATACTTCCCTACATTTTGCCACAGAACCATGATATTCAAGGATTTAACTCAGAGATCTAAATTTCCCTAAGGATCTGGAATGCATATGATATATGTCATTTTCCATTTGCTACAAATGTTACAAATCATGGTATGAATTTGTTATCGCTCATGAATCAACATCTTATCCAGTACTTTGTAATCCTTGAAAAATGATTAAAAAGAAAGTCTTGTTTCTTTGTGAAAATGGCCTCCTAATGAAAGCCAAGCACAGGTATTAAGATAGAAGTGAAGAGAAATGAGAGAGGCCTAAGAAAGTAGTGTTTCTGAGACAGAACTAAGGAATTTTGAACCAATAAAGAGTGGACTGGAATGCAGAACCAGGGTTCACTCCTCATTCACTTAAAAGAAACCATGAGAAGGTGATTCACAAAACAGTTTCAGCACGTGCTCCAGACAACATTCACAAATAATTTTAAATCTTTATAAATAGCTTTTATGCCTTGTTTATATAATCATTAAATGTTTTAAAGGGTCTCGTACTTTTTTAGGGACATGTCATGGCATTTTATGGGAAGAATTATATGCTGTTAGCGGTATCCAATTGGAACATTTGATGAGGTCTCTGGATATATCCTTCACATTTGCCAATGGGCTAAAGTGCTTGAAGCTTATTTGCATACCCAATACATTTGCATGGCATACTATAATTTTTAAAGTCCTTCCACATGCATTATCTCAATTGTCCTCTCCTCACTGCTGGGAGGGCAGCAAGGCAGAGATGATTATAATAGAAGAATTTGGGTCCCAGGCAGCTAACATCGCTTGTCAAGGGAAGTATGACTAGTAAATTGCAGAGCCTGGACTGGAAGTCTGACAGTTCCTTCTCCATGTATAATATAGGATTGTGAAAAGCATGAGACCTTTAAAGTTTGGCTCCACCATCTGTTAATACTAGCTGTGTGACCTTGAATGAGTCACTTAACATCTCTGAGACTTAGTTTCCTTATCTGTAAAATCAGGATAAAAATAGGGCCATGACAAGTATTAAATAAGTTAACACATACAAGGTCCAACACATATTAGGCACTCAGTACGTTGTAACATTATCATCATCAGGGAGATTTGGGAATCAGGTACTGCAAATTGAGCACAATAATAATGGCATGATGATGAAGAATCTATAAGGACAGTATATTGTATGATATTAAAATTAAAAACTTGGGAAATGGTCTGGTTAAATAAATTTAGTACATCCATATAAATGTAATAGCTTACAATTCCTGAAAAGAATACACAAGACTGAAATTTGTAAACAGATGGCCCACAGACATGCTTCCCTGGGCTACCACTTGTTTAAAAATCATTATAGAGGCAGGAGGGGTGGACTGAATGCTCCTCCCAACTAGTTAGTGTTCAATTCTACCTCCTGAGCTAAGGAGCAGCCAGGAGGGAGGGTCTGATGGGAGGGTCTGATGGCAGGGCCTGGAATGTAGGTGTGAAACAGGGAGCTCACCTAGAATCTCCAGAAAAGGGAGCAGCCGTGTGAGACTTTCTCCCTCTCCAGCTAGGTGGGAACGAAGGGATCAGCAGCTCAAAGGCCTGGGAGGGGGCCCAGGATCCCAAGAGAACAGGATCCCTTTGGGTCCCACACATGCGATCTCCTTGTGTGGTCCTAGTAAGGCTCCTCTGGCCTGGGAGAATGTTGGAGAGCTGCATGCGGGGAGGGAACTGGGATTTCCCCCACCCCAGAACATGGGAGCTTGCCAACAGCAGCACTGCTGAGACCTGGGAGCTTCTTTTGGCCCTTACAAAAGGAGCGACATCTTGCACAAGGGACCCTAAAGGCGGTCCCTGAAAGTCAATGAGCTATGAGTAAGAAAAAGAAAATTTAAATAGACTTAAGGAGATCAAGGAGCCAGAGAGAAGAAGATAAAGTAGAATATCTCAAATAGTGGTAAATAGATGGAAACTTTATATCATCATCACCACTACCCACCATCATCATCCCACCTTAGGAGAATTGTTCATGGCATGCAAACACATTGTGCCACAACAGTAAATCATGATTTTTTAAAAAGTGAATAGAACAGAGAATGGTAACAATTAAGAAGTCTTGAAAACAAAATGAGAGACCTAGAGGATGAAAGAAACATCTCAAAACCCAGAGGAAAAGTATAAAGAGTTGGAAATTGTAAGAGGAAGAATCGGAGAGTTAGAGGAGAGATCCAGGAGCTGTAACCCATGACTGATAACAGTTCCAGAAAGAAGAGGGGGAAAGAGATAGAGAGGAAACATTTAAAGAAATAATAAATCAACTCCCTTTTCTGACAGTATAGTGGGCCAAATACCCAGACAATCCTCCTGCAGCAACAATTAAAAATGTGCAAACAACTCAAAACATTTTTTTTTTTTAGTGTCACTGACCTAAGAAAGTTTCAGAGGCCAAAATCAAAGTGAAAGCAGAAATTCAGAGTTAAACTGGTAAGTAGTAAAGTCTCCAGCTGCCCCGAAGATATCTGCTGAACCCTTGTAAATCTGACCTTCTGTTTTCCTCCTGCAGAGATGGGAAACAGAGCTCATCCCAGGTGGGAGTCTGATAGGAGACCCCCTGCCTAAACCCCGGCCCACAAAGGGGTCTGCATTCAGTGAAAGGATGACCCAGTAAAACCAACAGCATGGATATCAATCATTTATCAGATAAAGTTCCAAGGAAAGTGAGTGCATATTAAAAAAAAAAAAACAAACAAAATAAAAACACCCTAACACAAGAAAATAAGGCATAACAAGAAAGCCAGCCCAAACCAGACAGCAGAATCACACCCACAAAGATCTGCGATATTGAAGTCATCAAATATAGATCATCAAATAAACGTATCTAATATTTCTAAAGAAATGAGGATATTAAATGTATTGGTAAGAAATAAGAGAATATAAAAAATGGGGAAAAGAACTAAATAATACATCTAAAAATGAAAAATATTTGAACTAGAGACTTAACAGTTATGTTACATTGCAGGTTAAAACGCAGGTGAAAAAGAATGAACTGGAATATAGGTCTGAAAAAATGACACTGAACCCAACACAGACACAGGTATGGAAAAGATGAATGGAAGAAAAAGAGACAGGAAAGAGAGGAAAAGATCTAACATGTATCTAAACAGAGTACCAGAAGGGACAGAAATGAGGAAGAGGTAATAGTTGAAGAGATAATAGCTGGGAATTTTAAATTGAGAAATGACATGAAATGCTTAGCTTAATAGATAAAAAGAAATCTAACCCCAGATCTACCATAGTGAAATTGAAGGGCATCAAAGACAAAGATATCGTAAAAGCACCCAGAGAGAAAATAATAATAACTACTACTTATATAATAGTTACTAGGTGTCAGGCACAGTTCTGAGCACTTGCATTCACTAATTCATGTAATCCTCAAGGAACCACATAAACTGAGCTGACATCTCAATGACAAAAGTGAAAGCCGGATGGATAATGATATCTTAAAAGCATCATGAGAAAACAATACATTAACCTAGAATTGTAAACTCAGTAAAAATATCTCCCAAGAAAACTGGGAAAATAAAGATATTTTTAATAAGCAAAAACAGATGATCATTTTATACTAATAGTGTGTGTTATGGGCTGAATTGTGTCTCCTCCTCCACCCCTCACCCCAAAATTCCTATGTTGGAATCCTAACCTCTCAGTACCTCAGAGGTGACTATATTTGGAGATGGAGGTCTTTAAAGAGGTGATTAAGTTAAAATGAGGTCATGAGGGAGGGCCCTAATTCAATATGACTGGTGTCCTTAATAAGACAAGGAAATTTGGACACAGACGCCATGCACAGAAGGTAGACCACGTTTGAAGACACAGGGAGAAGACGCCATCTACAAGCCAAGGAGGGAGGCCTCAGGAGGAACCAACCATGCTGACACCTTAAGTTTGGATTTTTAGCCTCCAGAACTGTGAGAAAATAAATTTCTTTCTTTCTTTCTTTTTTTTTTTTTTTTTGAGACAGAGTCTCTCACTCTGTTGCCTAGGCGAGTGCCATGGTGTCGGCCTAGCTCACAGCAACCTCAAACTCCTGGCCTCAAGTGATCTTCCTGCCTCAGCTCCCCAGTGGCTAGGACTACAGGTGATTACCACCATGCCCAGCTAATTTTATTTTCTATTTTTAGTAGAGATGGGGTCTCACATTTGCTCAGGCTGGTCTCAAACTCCTGAGCTCAAGCGATCCTCCCACCTCGGCCTCCCAGAGTGCTAGGATTACAGGCGTGAGCCACTGCGCCCAGCCATAAATTTGTTTTTAAGCCACCCAGTCTATGGTGCTTGGTTACAGCAGCCCTAGAAAACCAATACAACGTGTTTCAGGAAGAGGGAAAAATAATCTCAAAAGGAAATTCTTAAAAGGAATGGCAGACGTTTTGTGAACATGGAGGTAATTCATGTCATTGACCGTATTAATGACAATAACTCTAATTTGCTAAGGAGAAAAAAAACTGAAATACTGGACACTGAAGGCGTATATGTAGGGAAGGAAGTCATCACAAAGTGTTCTGAGATCTTTGAACAATTTGAGAAGAGAATAAATGTTTTTATTAATGTTAAACTTTGTTAAGTTAAATATTCATGGTAAAATTTCTAGGGTAAACACAAAAGGAGAAAAATAGAGTGTGTAAATTCCACATTAACAGAAGGGAAAAGTAAAATGAGAAAACAAAAGTCAGTCGATTACAAAAGAATGGGAGAAATGAAGAAAAAAGCATACGGATTAAAATCAGTACAAATAGGGCAAAACAATAAGGTGTAAATATATCCAAATACAAAACTCACCAAAACAAATGTAAATAGACTAAAATAGTTAAAAGACAAAGACTGTCAGGCTGAATAAAATAAAAGCAAGGTCCAGCTACATGCTTGCTTATAAAGGACACATCTAAGGACCCAGAAAAGACCAAAGCAAAAGAATGGGGAAAGATCTACCAGGCGAATTCTTTTTTTTTTTTATTCATTCCCCTAGGGACTGCCAAAAATTGCCAATGCCGACTATATTGCAAGTCGTCATGGCCGGGTATTGGGAAAAGTTTTCAATTAGCAATAATCGCGCCTCAGATAAACCTCATTGGCTACGATACTGCCACTACGCAAAGCTAAAGCTTACCAGGCAAATTCTAACCCAAAGGAATGTGGCATATCAATACTAATAGCAGACAAAATAGATTTTAAGTCTAAAAGAATTACTACTGATAAAGAGGGTCATTTTATACAATAAAATCTTTAATTCATAGGTAAGATATAATGATTCTAAACTGGAATCCACCTATTAACATAGCCTCAAATATTTAAGGCAAAAAATTGACAGAACATCAAGGAGAAACTGAGAAATCCATCATCACTTCTAGGGTGTGGTGTGGATTTAGCATAACTCTTCTGGTAATTGATAGTTCAAGCAGTTGAAAAATACAATTGTGGTAGTCTATTGTATTACATTAAATAACCATTTCTCCCATATTCATGCCTTTGTGTAGCCTCTTCACTTAAATCTGGATTGGGCTGAAACTTATTTTGACAAATAGAATGTGGCAGAGGTGACATTCTGCCAGTTCAGCTCTAAGCCTTAAGAATGCCTGATAGCTCCTGCTTTTGTGTTCTTGGAGCCCTGGAAGCCATGTAAGAAGTTCAGCTGCCATGCTGGAAAGACCATGGGGCAAGGTACAGGCCCTGAGAGTACTCGGGGAGAGGGAAAGTTCCTTTCATCCCAGTGTCCCAGCTGAGCCCAGACCTCAGTGACTCTGCCAGCTGAATACTGTCACACAAAGGACTAGCAGAACCACCCAGCTCAGCCCAGCCCTCAATCTGCCAGTTGAATACAATCACATGAAGGACTAGCAGAACCACCCAGCTGAGCCCAGCCCAGGGTGTAGAATCAGGACCAAATAAAATGTTTTAAGCCACTAAATTTTGGAGTGTTTTGTTATGCACCAATAGATAACTGAAGCAACAATAAACAAGTTTGACCTAATAGATACATTGAACTGTGTGTTCAAGAATTAGAGAATACATGTTCTGTTCAAATACAGGGAACATTTTTCAAAACAGACTAAATACTAGGCCATAAAGCAAGTTTCAACACATTTTAAAGGATTGTATCATCCAGACTACATTCTCTAACCATGTTGCAATTAAATGTGAAATCATTAACATAAGGATATCTTCTGAAAACTCCAGTTATAGAAATTAAAATACACTTCTAAATAATCTCATCAAGCAAAGATGAAATTTAAAGGAAATTTAAAATAAATAACAATGAAATTACTACATATCAAAACAAACATGATGCAACTGAAGCTGAATTTAGTGGGACATTCACAATCTTAAATATTTATATTACAGGGCATGCATGGTGGCTCATGCCTGTAATCACAGCACTTTGGGAGGCCAAGGCTGGAGGATCACTTGAGGCTAGGAATTCTAGACTAGTCTGGGCAACAAGTGAGACTGTCTCTACCAAAAGAAAAAAAATTATATTACAAAAGAAACATTGACTATTACTGAACTAAGCATCTGAAATAAAGAGTTAGAAAAAAATAACAGCAAAATAAACTTTAAGAAGGAAGAAAGAAGGCAATAATAGGATACGAGAGGCTCGAGAGTGCCCAAAGGGAGACAGGTGTGAGAGCTTGGATGACATCAGCACCAGGAAGTTGCAAAACAAACCCTCTGCAAGGTGTTTGCCAGAGCTGGGACTAACCTGGGGCAGGCAGAATAACGCAGAGAAACCAAGCTGTGTCTCCCACCTGCCACTCTGTGAATGGAGTGGCACTTCTCAATGAGCAGGACTCCCCTGGCCCTCTTCTTGCTGGGCTATCCTAGCTGCAGTATCACTCTTCTTCCCAGCCAAGTACTAACCAGGCACAATGCTGCTTAGCTTCCGAGATCAGAGGACATTGGTTGTGTTCAGGGTTGAACGTATTTCTTTCTTCCTGGGGCAGGTTGCTATGGGACTATACAGTACTTCTGATGGTCTTCCCTTTATATCATCCAAAGAGGTCAGTAGTCTTCAAAAACTGTAGATTGCTTTACTTGTCCCAATTCTTTACTTTCTTGTAGTTAGAATATATAACCACACCTTTGGCATGGACTCCCAGTGGGTAGAAGTGGTCTTCCCTTCCCATGGTCTTTGGGCTTGGCCTTGTAATTTACCTTGGCCAGGGGTTATTAGCAGATCGGATGCAAGCAGAGGCTGGAACTGTGCCTGTATTGTTGGTTCAGGTTGGCCTCTTATGCGTAGGTCCACGGAGGAGGAGAGACATATGCAGCACACCTGGACCCAGGAGAGCCCAGCTGAGCCCAGTCTAGATCAGCTGATTCTCAGACAAACCAAAGACATGTTAGTGAGATGAAGGGATTATTGTTTTAAGCCATTGAGTTTACGATGGTTTGTTATGCGGCATTACTATGGCAATAGCTGACTAATACCAAATCTATTAGCTGATTAATTGATTTCTTTGCAACTGTAATTGTAGGATTGTAGGGCTTTCACTCCATTAAAAGTGGTAGTCCAGGAGCCACTTTATGATGTAGCCTGCTTGCAGAATGGAATGTTGTTTTCAATCAGATATGCTGGTGTAGCCTAAGTTCCCCCTGGCTTCACAGGTTGCAGGAATAAACAAGGTCATGTTGACTTTAATGTCCTGATTTCTGTTGCCATGGTAACCAGCACCTGGCTAATTGCAGGTCTTAGCCCCTACAAGCTGCCCTCAGGATAGCTAAGTGTCTTCGGGAGACACTGCCCTGTTGTGAGATCCCTTGTTGAGATCTGCTGTGTTCCATGGATACCTGCAGCGTCCGCTGGTCGTCTGTGCCTCCTGTGTGTTTGCTTCTGTGGCTCCTCCCTCTCTGAGAGCTGCCTCTGTCTGGTTCATCCTGAAGCTACAAAACCTCCAAAGAGTGGATGCTGTACCCCTTCAGCCCTCTGAAAGCCCCATGTGGAAAACAGAGCCCCAGTTTCCTCATCTGCAATATGCAGATTCCAGATTGTGCTCAGTCCCATGTGTTAGTGCGAGGTGTGGGGATGGGACAGGAACACCCAGGGTCACCTCACTCTCCTCCTTGCTAGACTCTTACCTGCAAATGCCTGTCGTCAAGCGTCTGTGGCAGCCATTATGGAAGGAAGCTCATGGTCAGCGTCTTAGTCCGTTTGTGCTGCTGTAACAGAATACCTAAGACTGGGTAATTATAATGAACAGAAATGTATTTCCTCACAGTTCTGCTAAGTGCAAGATTAAGATGCTGGCATCCGTCAAGGACCTTGCTGCATCCTCCCCTGGTGAAAAGGCAAAGAAACACAAAGAGGAATTGAAGGTGCCCTTTTATAATTAACCCCACCTATGAGGCAGAGCCCTCATGGCCTAATCACCTCTTAAAGGTCCCACCTCTTAATACTGTTACATGGCAATTAAATTTCAACATGAGTTTTGGAGGGGACACACATTCAAACCATCGCAGTCAGGCTCTGATGTCACTGTGACACCACTAACATGAGTTGTCTTAGGTCTATCCTATCTAGGATGAATTTTCAGAGTCAGAGCACAATGCAACACCTTCAACAGCAGCACATGGCACAGCGGTGACATCTTCTTTTGATGCCCGAAGCTCACACAGACCCAGATGCTCTGGCAGCCCAGATGGGAGTCACCTGCTCAGACCATCCACTGCTGACCTGAAGAAACACCTGCCAGCAGTGGCTGGGACCTCACGCAAATGCTCGTGCCATTTAACAGGACCTGGTGCAGGTCTGGGACTTGAGAGGGGCTAGTGTTTAGAATTAGCACACTGGAGTTGAAGGGGCCCCCAGAAATCCACTCCACGTCACTGTGCAGTTGGGGAAATGGAAATCTAGAGGCTCTGAGCATTCAGCTGAAGGTTATGCACCCACGTGGGAGCAGAGCGGGACAATCATGCCACATTTCCAGGCTCCCAGGCAGGCATGCTGTCCACTACAGGAAATAAGCTGTGGGAAAGTAAGGATGTTGGAGAAGAAGAGGGACAACTGGGTGCCTTGGCCCTCCTGTCTGCCAGACTGGAGAATCTTCAAAGCAGCTGGGTCCTTGGGGGCAAACTGTGTTTCTGCCTCCCCTGATCCTTGTTAGCCAAAGTCTGACTTCACTGGGTTGACAAATTGTCCGAGGAAACACTTCCATCCCAGCCTCCCTTGCTGCATGGGGTAGCTGATGACATGTAGGTGGAAGTCATTGGGAGGGGCTTCCAGAAAACTCTATGAAAGGGGCTGGCCCATCTGGCAGGAGCACACTGTCTGCCCCCTGCCCTTCCCCTCTCCCTGTCTCATTCTGGGGAGCTAGAAACAGAACAAATCGTGCACGTGCATGTGTGCATATGTGTGTGTGTGTGTGGGTGTGTGTGTGTGTATGAAGAGATTTATTTTAAGGAATTGGCTCATGCAATTATGGAGGCTGGCAAGTCCAAAATCCACAGGGTGGGCCGGC
Organism: Eulemur rufifrons; assembly: GCF_041146395.1. NCBI lineage: Eukaryota > Metazoa > Chordata > Mammalia > Primates > Lemuridae > Eulemur > Eulemur rufifrons. Next base: position 15,344,878 of record NC_090996.1, on the reverse strand, counting down.
AGGGTGGAGACTCAGGAAGAGCCGACGTTGTAGTTCAAGTCCGAAGGCCGTCCGCTGCAGAATTCTCTCTTGCTGGGAGGAGGTCAGTCTTTGTTCTAGTAAGGCCTTCAGCTGATTAGATGAGGCCCACCTGCATTAGGGAGGAGCGTCCAAGTCTACCAATTTAAATGTTAATCTCATCTCATCCAAAAACATCTTCACAGAAACATACGGAATAATGATTAACAGCATTTTTGGGCACCGTGGTCCAGCCAAGTTGACACATAAAATTAACGATGATAATACACATCTGATCTCCAGACAAGCCCCTCAGAGCCCCTGCCCCAGTCTCCCCTCCCCCAAAGCAGACCATGAAATGAGGACTCAAGCACGGTAGTTTATTTTTGAGATGTAGGGAAGGGAGGAGAAGGCAGCTCATAAAGAGCATTTTATTATGTGAATTACACTGTGGGTGACTGGAGCTTCATCCTGCCAGAAGAGTTCTGGGGCAGAGTACAGAACACACGTCTGAAGTACCCACCTGCAGAGCAAGGGAGCTGGGGCATTTATCCACCGAGTCCCTGGTGGTAGGAGGCCTGCTCTTAGGCCGTGCTAATTCCCTGGTATGTCTTCCCTTCTGTGGCTCTGGGGAAAGCCCCCAGGCAGAGCGCTGTGCATTCCAGCCTCCAGGATCGGGCAGGTGGCCGTGAAGCGGTAAGCTCAGGGGACACAGATTCACTGTGTCTGCTGCAACTCCCAACTTGAATTTGGTTGCCCTTGGCTGGTCTGCAGGAAACTCCAGGGGAAGTGTGTTCTCCAAACACAGTCCCAGGTGACAGCCAGAAGGGCCTTTGGGGCTCTGGACCAGCTCCTCGTTTCACAGCTGGGGAGACTGAGGCCCAGAATGAGGGTCACGGGGCAAGTCCGTGGGCGAGCTGGGGACTGGACTTCATGCAGAGTTCTCACAGATGAGATTTCTGCTCAATGGAAAGCATTGAGAAAATTAATAATAAATCATCCCAGAGGTACGGAGATCTGTTGTGTTTGGGGAAACACTGGACAGCCCGGCTTCCACACCACATTCCCCTGGTAACGGTCCGAGTGTCTACTGTAGAGGCCTGCCTCGCTCTGTCCACGATGGCAGGGGTGGGGCTCCAGTCCTAGCGTTCAGAGTAGGGCACGGACCCACGACTGGCCAATCAGAACTTTGGGTACCTTTGCCACAGTGATTGGTTCAGGGCGGAGCACATGACTCAGGTTGGTCCAATCCGAACACTGTTCCTTGTCTGCCTCCACGAGGGCAGAAATCTTGAATGAAAGGGTGAGAGTCACTCCCCGGGCTTTTGGCTGGGATTGTTCAACTCACAGGATGTGAGTTTGTCCCAGAGCAGCAAGACTTAAAGATTCTTCTTATGCTCAGCTTGAACCTGGGAGGATACAGGCTGCTGCTGGAGACCTGGAGACACAATGAAGCCTGTGTGTAAAAGTAGAACTGAGAGAGGAGGACAGGCTGGGACCTGGGGATGTCCTCTAAGCTCCTGGATCCAGCCATGCCTGAAGCCATCAATTTGTATCAGTTACCTATTGCTATGTAACAATAGTACCACAAATTTAGTGGCTTAAAATGACAGAAATTTCTTATCTCACAGTTTCTGTGGGTCAGGAGTCTGGACCAGGCTTAGCTGGGTTCTCTGTGAGGCTGCAGCCAAAGTCTTGGTCAGGATTAGTTTCTTTTCTGAGGCTCCCCTCAGTTCCGTCTCCAAGGGGCAGCCCACGGCGAGTAGCAAGCTCACTCCCTTGTGCACAGACATCCAGGGAGTCTCTCAGCAAGAGAGATGGTACAATCTTACCTAACATAATCAGCCACCTTGATCACGTACATTCTCTCCCCTTTGCTCTATCCTGTTGGCTAGAAGCAAGTCACAGGTCCCCCCACACTCAGGGGCAGGGGATCCCACAAGGGCATAAACACCAGGAGGTGGGGACTTTGGGCCCACTTTAGAGTCTGTGCACTGCATTCTCCAGGACTTGTTAGTCACAAGAGCTCACACACTTTTTAAAAAAATTGGGCCAGATTTTTATTTCCTGTTGTTTACAAATGAAAGCGTACTTTAATACCGTGAGATACTCACATGCATTTTCAAATATAATTAAGGTATTTTCTACACGTGGGGAACAGCTTTGGCTATACACCTCCCCCCCATCACCCTGGTCACTCATTTTCTTTTATCTGTTGTCGGGGCTGCTTTCTTGCAAATATTTTAGAAACATATCTTAAATTCTATGCCACGTGGAGATTGGGCTTAGGGAGAATTTTGTGAAGCTAAACCAACTGCAAAGAAATCGGGTTCCTCTGCTTCGCCTGGCCTTTGTGCAGCCCTTAGGGACGGGCTGGCTATTTCTCGAGCATCCCCAAAGGGCATCCCCAGGCTCCAGCCTGCTGCTGTAGGTGATGTTAGGGAAGCCTCTGTGTGTTGCTACCAAGGACGAAATGACAACACGAACCAACCCAAGGTGCTTGGACCTTGATCGGCGCCTGAGATAGAAAGTCATCCAGCTGCCCCACCCTGCTGACTTGGTTCTTGAAATTGCTGATTGTTAGTTCCCACAAATGTTTTCCTTCTGGGGTTGGGGGACAAGTAAGTACAACCTAGGTTCAAATAGGGAAGTGCCTTAGAACATGAGGCCTGAGTCCCACGACCAACTCTTCCTTAAAAATGTGCTGACTTTGGGTAAAATAATCAGCCAGAAAGAGAACTAACAATCTCTTCCCAACGTGGCTGGGAGCACCCTGGAGAGTCCCCTTGTCCATTTCCAGGAGAAGTGACAAAACCCATTGTAAAGAGAGGGCCCTGTGACAATGCTTGGCCTGTCTCTGTTGACCAATCTCGGCTGCTTAATCACAAGCATCCTCATTATTTCGTCTGACTGGTTGCAGTTGACATCCACTGTCGTCGACTGACCAGGTTTGATGAAGCTGTAGTGAATAATACCAGCGCTGGACCACCAAACAAACAACATTAGCTTTTTTTTGATGAATATTTGGCTTTGGACTTTGTTTCAATATCCACCCAGTGTGCCAGACACTTGTGATTGTCAAAGAGAATCCATTTTCCCTTATGGGTAACGGTGTAGAAATGGTTCACCCTTATGTCATGACAGCAAAGAAAGGCAAGCTTCGAGATGATTTGTCTTCTGATGCTGGTACATTCATGCAGAACCCATCTATCCAGCTTCTTTGCCTTGCCCATTTCTTTCCAATGGTCCAATATTGCTGGAATAGTAACGTCAAACCTTGCTGCTAATTCACACGTAGGTTGAGATGGATTCGCTTCCACTATAGCTTTCAGCTCATCATTATCCACCTTGGTCTCAGGTCGCCCACGTGGCTCATTTTCAAGATTAAAATCACCAGAGTGGAACTTCCCAAACCATCCACATACTGTGTGTTCATTAGCCACATCCTTCCCAAACACTTCGCTGATATTTCGAGCTGTCTGTGCTGCATTGGTTCCGTGATGGAAATCATATTCGAAAATAACACAAATTTTTGACTTATTCATGGTTTCACAAAAATTGCTTTAAAAAATTTGCAAGATAATCACAAGCCAAAATGTGCGTTTGAAAGACTGAGGATGTAACCTTCACAATGAAAACAAAACAAGAAATGTCAAAGTGAAATATCAGAGATACCAACTGTGGAACTTAGTACTTAAGGAAATCGGACATTTCATAATTAATGACCTAATATAATTTCATCATTTACTCCGAGTCATTGTTCAGTACTAATCACTGCCATGGTTACTGGAAAGGTTGGAGATAATGTATGGAAAACACCCAGGTGCAAGTACATCGTGGGTATATTCTGGCTGTGCTGCGTACTAGATACATGGACTCTTGAACAAGTCACTTATCTCTGCGTGCCTCAGTTTCCTATTCAATAACATGGAGATGAGCTAGTCAAGCCTAGAACTTTTGCAAAGATAAATGGGTGAATGCGCATAAGCAACTCAGCCAGGGCGGGGCACTTAAGTGCTCACCAAGTGCTTGTGTTTGTTGTCCGGATTATGGGTCTGTCTCTCTCCTTTTGTCCCATGTGGCTGTCTGGAGAGTCTACCCAACTTCCTGCAGGTTTCTCTGCCCTCAACGACCTGCAGCAGGGCCCCCACCCTAGTACATGGACAGCGCAGTGTCCTGGCCACCCCTGTCCCGGCTCACTGAGGCCCTCTGCTGGCGGTCTGCGCGAGCCAAGGCTCGAGTGCAGCAGCAGAGCGGGCAGTGGTCCCCGGGCCTAACTCCCGGGGGAGGAGGAGGGTGGGGCACCTGGCTGGGGTCAGAGAACCCCAGAAGTTACCCGTGGGGCACAGCCTGGGGTTGGCTCCTTTTGCTGGCTGTGACCTTCGAAAGCAAGGAGTGATCCCAGGATCAGCTACCTGATCTTCGGGGCCCGGTGCAAAACGAAAATTCGAGGCCTCTTGTTCAAAAGGCATGAAGAATTTCAAGACAGCAGCAGCAGAGCATCAAACCCAGCCGGGGTCCTTCTAAGCGTGGGGCCCTGCGTCCCCTGCGAGTGCGGGCACTGGGTGGGTCTGAGGAAGAGGCTGAGGCTGCCCAGGGCCAAGGCCCTCACCAGGGACCCTGTCTGAGGTCTGCACACTCCCCAGGGAAGGCATAGCCAGTCCTCCAGCGATGCCGCACCCAGCCTCCTCTGGGCCCTGGGGACGCCTAGCTGTTTGTTGACTGCTCTGGCCTCTGTGGAACAGGAAATGGATCATTTTCTCCCCACTGCTGACTCACCCCCTCCGGCCTTGGCCTTTCCAATCTCTGCTTCCTGTCCCGTGGCTATGGCCTGGGCACTTTTGGGCAATAAAAAGGCTGGTTTCAGTGAGTCTAAAACTTCCATCTGAAATCCAATTTCACGCTCATCTTGTCCCCTCCAGTACAGCCTACTGAGCCTTGCCCTGGGGGCGGGGAGGGGGCTGCACGTCTTTCCTCTTTCTCCCTCTCTACTGGGGTGGGGAGGGGGTGGAGGTGGGGGGAGGGGAAAGGGAGGATGGGGAGAAACAAGTGTTTTTGCTTACCTCAGCCAGCATGGCCGGACTTTGGCTATCACTGCCTCTGTTCAAGGCTGCCTCTTCGTGGTTGACACCTGTGGGAGCCATGGGCAAGGTCCCCAGGCCTGCAGCATCTCTCCCCCCACCCCCGCCCCACCCCCGCTAGGCCCTGACTCCTGATCTCTCCTGGCGCCTCCTCTGCAGTCTGCTAATGACAGCTGGCCCGGGCTGGCGGGGGTGGAGGCTGGGGAGATGGTGGGGTGACATTCTGGCCACCTCCAACACCTTTGCTGCTGGCTGAGGGCACTCAACACTGCTCTGCCTCCTGCTTGGAGTCCTGGAGGCAATTCTGGGACAAGGGAAAACGCCCACAGGACAGGATTAGATACAGCCTCTCACAGCCTGCGGGGAACCCAGATAACATGCACGTGCAGGATCCGCCCAGCACTAACATCAATAACGTCGCAGCTGGTACTTACTTAAAGCATCTTCTCTGTGTCTAAGTACGTTACAGACATGGATTTCAGTTTCACAACTAGGTGACAGGTCCTATTATAAGGTCCCGTCATAATTTCCATTTTTCTCTGTCAAGAAAACAGGCCAAGAAAGGCTAAGAAATGTGCCCAAAGCCACAAAATTCAGAGGTGACAGAGTCAGGGTTGGAACCCAAGGTCTTCTTGATTCCACATCAGCCGCTCCACTCTCTGACTTGCGTAAGAGTCTGTGGAAAGTGCATGGATAATACTGAGGGACGTGCTAATTCTGCCCATGGAGTATCACGGAAGGCTTCATGGGAGAGGTGACCTTTGCGTTTAGTTGTAAGGGGCAGGTAGGCTTTGCCAGGGGCATGAGGTGGGGAGGGCACTGGAGCTAGCAGGAACAGCATGTGCAAAGGCCCCGGGGCCTGGATGGCCCCTGCAGATCAGGATTTGCTGGGAGCTCCATGACATTGGGGCCCAGGACCGGTGTCAAGGTGAGTGTTGGAAGAGGCTGAGAGGAACTTTACTGAGGTGCTGAGAAAGATATCGGTCTCTATTCCTGAACTTTGTGAATTCTCACAGCGCTTAACACAGTATGAAATTATCTTATTATTTGCACACTTGCTGTCCGCCTTCCCCATTAGGATGCAAACTCTATGAATGGCACATGGCCATTTTGTTCATCTCTCTACCTCTAATGCCCACATGCCTTCAGCACAAGCTTGGGAGAATGAATGGATGAATGAATGAAACTCCTGTCCCTGTATCCACACCTCCTTGCTGCTGTCCCGTCTCAGGTTCGCGCTGAGCCGCTGCCAGGCTCTGTGGCGGACCTGCTTTTGCCCAGAGCTCAAGGGGGTCGGGAGGGATGTCCTTGGCAGTGGAACATGACTTGACGTTCCCACCTGTGACCACCAGGTGTCGCTCACGCCACACAGGGAAACCCACGGACAGTGCTGGGCCTGGGAAATCTCGTCTGTTCTCATTAGCACCTGGATTTCCTCCCCAGAAACGGACAGATGTGATGGGCACTGTGGGCTGAGGGCCGGAGCCCCCTTCCCCAGCGATGGGCAGCCGTAGTGGTCGAGGTGGGGGTGCCCTGGAGCTGCTGCCTGGGATGACTCCCCCAAGCCGGGAGCCCTGCCCACTGCCCGCTCCTCCCGCCCACCAGCTCTGGCCCTGGCCGTCCAGCTGCCCAGACACCCCTGCCCAGGCTGCCCTCACAGGGCCCCTCAGCAGCCCCCAAGGAGCCAAGTCAGCCCCTGCCACTGCCCTGCTTCCTTTGCCAGGGTCTCAGCGTGGGGTGCATGCTTCAAGCCCCAGGGGCCCCCCAGTACCACCCCAAGGCTGAGTTGGCTGTTCTCACCTTCAGCCTACCTTACCGAGTTCTAGAAGCTTCCTGGCTGCCGTGGGAAGGACGTCATCAGTGGGAAGCATTTCTCACTCCACGTGCTCAGGTGTGTTTTTCTATGGCTCAACCTCATTGTTATTTCCAGCCCCTCTTCTAACTGATGGAAAATGTCATCTCGGCCAATTCCGGGTAAACGTGGTCATTTAAACTTAATTCTCAGTGGTCCTTTGCTCTTCTTTAAGCCCAGGTATGCTCTAGGGACTGTAAAAACTGATGGCACTGGGGTGGCACCTGTTACCACTGACACTGGCCTGCCCAGGACGGACATTGTGACACCCCACCCCCATGCAAGTTATCCCCAAGGCGCCTTTTCTCTGTGGAGGGCACTTCCTCCGTGTCAGCCTGAGCTGGCCCCGACCTGCGGGCCTTCCGTCCTCCAGCTTCTCTGGGGGCCGTGGGAGACTTGCGGACTTTCCCCCTGGTCCCTCCGTGGTAGTGCCATGTGCCCATGGCTTAGCATTTCCCTGGGTGCCCTCTGTCCCCAGCTGTCCAACCTGCGTGGGCCTCGTCTTCCGCTACAGCCTGGGGCAGGTGGCAGGCTCTCCCCAGCCCCGGTGGGCATCTGACCCTCCTCCCAGTCTCCTGCTGCATCTAGAAGGGGCTCCTCCAGCTTGGGAGTGAGAACTGCTTCTTCCGAGCTGATTTTCTCCCTCAATCTTTCTGGAACCACATTGTTTTGAGTGTAATGGTCAAAAGTTGGCATTTTTCCCCTACTACATGTCTCTATTTATTTATATTTTTAAATTGGCAAATGATGATTATATATATTTATTGTGTACAACACGATGTTTTAAAATATATATACATTATGGAATGGTTCAATTGAGCTAATTAACATATGTATTACCTCACATATTTGTCATTTTTTGTGATGAGAACACTTAAAATCTACTCTCAGTGATTTTCAAAATACAATATACAATGTCTCCATTTACATAAGCGGTCCATTTGCTTTCCTTCACATTATTTCCTAGTTACAAAATATCGAACTTTAGCAAATGCTGCATTTGTTAATTAATTTGGGGTGATTCTTTTTTTCTTTCTCTCTTCTTTTTATAATTGACAAATAATAATTGTGGGGTACAATGTGATGCTTTGATCTGTGTATACGTTGCAGAAAGATTAAATCAAGCTAATTAGCAGATCATAACTATTCGAGTAGAGGCCCCCAACTTCCTTTGGGGGAGTCCCCGTTTCCCACGCCAGTTCTGGCAGGGCCCTTCCCCACCACACCCCCCCACATGGAGTCACACATGCACACACACACACACACGCACACCCCTGCGTTGTCACACGGCTTCCCCTCACACCTCTGGCTCTCAAGAGGGCGGCCCATACCCAGGGGCGTCTGCCTTGGGGGGTCCCCCAGGAGGAGAGAGCTGGGCTGTGGTGGCCCCTCGAGTCCCGTGGAGAGGGCCTGGCTGCAGTGGGCAGGAGCCTCCTCCCCACCCAGAGAGCGGCGGGGTCAGGGGGAGGCGCAGGTGAGGGACCCACCCAGAGAGAGGTGAGTGCCTGATCTGGGCCCAGCTGGGCTCCATGAGATACATGGAGAGACACATGATCCAACAGACTTTCTCTTTTCTTCCCTTCGTGGGCAGGGAGTGCTTTGTCCCAGTGCTGTCTGTGCCTGTGACCTCTCGCCTGCTCTGGACCTCCCATTCCCACATGCGCAAGGGGCGGCTGATGGTCTCCCAGGACCCCTGCTCTGACTCTGCAAAGGCAGGGCCCCTTGTCCAGGGTGTTGCCACCTCCCTGCCTGCCCCTCCCTCCCTGGGCTTGGCGGGCGGGCAGGTGGGCCTGTGCACAGCGTCGCCTGTGCAGTCCGACAGCCTGGGTCCCAATTCCTGCTCTGCCACTTCCTGGCTGTGACCTCAGGCAAGTTAATGAGCCAACCTCTGCCTTAGCTTGCTCATCTATAAAATGGGGATAACCGTGGTCCTTAGCTCATGGGGTGGTTGTGAGAACACAAAGTTAGCAGGATTGGGGGGCACAGCTCAACCAATCCCCCACTGTGTGGCTGAGCTAATGGTTACCATATTGGGCAGAGCAGATCTAGAATATTCTCTCCTTCCCCTGGCCCACCTCCCCACTTTCTCCTCCTCCCTTACCTGGCTGACTCCTCCCCCCACCCCAGCAGCTCTTACTTCTCCCGGGTCATGGGGTGCTCCCAGGCTCCTCTGCACCTCTGCACTCTCCAGCCCCCGGCTTTGGGGCTCTGACCTTGCCACCAAGGGGTCACTGGTGCAGATGTGTTTCACACATAAATGACTGTGACTTTGAGGGGCATGGAGACTCACGCTTGGGGGTTCGGCCTTGATCTTAAAATGAGGCTGCAGCAAAACCCATTTCTGACAAAACACTTGTATCCAGCACATATAAAGAGCTTGCAAAACTTGATAATTAAAAAAAAAACCTAATAAAAAATTGGGCAAAAGATCTGAATAACCACTTCACCAAAAAATGATATTTGGACGGCACATCAGCATGTGAAGAGACATTTGGCATCATTAGCCATTAGTGAAATGCACCACAGTGAGAGACACATCTGTTATAATGATTAAAATTAAAATTAAAAGGAAAAAGCCATGGCTAATACTAAGCACTGACAGGGATGCAGAGCAACTGGCAGGAATGCAAAACGCCGCAGTCACTTCGGAAAACAGTTTGGCAACTTCTGTAAAGTCGCACAGACACCATATACCCCAGCGACCCCACTCCTAGATATATACCCAAGAGGGATGGACACTTATGGCCACACAAAAACCTGCGTGAGAGTATTTACAGTGGCTGAAGTCACAACAGCCAAACAGCAGAAACAACGGGCTTCCACCAGTAAGCGGATAAACACCCAGGCAGTGGAACACTGCTCAGCCACAACAAGGGACAAAAAACTGGCGCACAAAACATGGGTTGATCCGGGCCCAAAGGGTAGGTACAGTACGACTCCATTTACGTGACATTCTGGAAAGGACAACTGGAGGGACAGAGCAGATGACTGATTGCAGGGGGGGCAGGGGAGGGCACGCTGCATTTTGGGGTGATGGACTCTTCTGTTGCCTGGTGGTGGCAGTGGTCGTACGACTGTGTCCATTCCTACCTCGAGCTCTACATCCAAAAGAGTGACTCTTGTTGTATACGAATTACACTACAATGGAGCTATGTGTCCAGCCCAGTTAGTATTTCTAGTGCCTCACAGGTTTTGGATGTTCACCACATGCTAAGTACTTTATACACATTTATTGAGTCTTTACAATAACTCTGCAATGTTAGTATCATCATTCTCAGTTTACAGATGAAGAAACTGAGGTTCAGAGTGTTCACGAACTTGTCCACATTCATCCGTCTTATAGGTGGTGGAGTCAGCATTTGAACCCAGGTCCATTTGAAGCCTGTGAGGCCCACGGTCTGCTGCCCCCCCCCCCCCCGGTGTCCTCATTAACCGGTTGTGTTACGCTGCAGGTGGTTGTTGGCACATAGGGCCTGCGGAGCGCTGTGCGAGGTGCTGGGAGTTCAGGGATGAGCAAGAAGGATGCAGGCCCGGCCCTCGAGGAGCTCGCAGTCTATGGAGGGGACGACTTCAGGAAACTCATCAGTTACTAACTTGGTTACTTGTGTCAGTTTGGTTGTCTGGGAAGCAGATGCCAAGACAGGCGGATGTGCAAGAGGTCATTATAGGGCAACGCCTGTCTTGCACATACAGGCATAGGGCGCAAGGGTGGGGAGGGAGCACTCTTGGGCCGTGATGCAGGGCTGCCATGGGAATGACACAAGGGTTGATACAACACACGCATCAGGGCACTGACTAAGGGCCTGGGGTCAGGAAGGCTTCCTGGGGAGGTGGCCGAGAGTGTCAGAAGGCCAGGCTTACGCAGAAGCTACCTGGGAGCCAGTGGTGGGCAGGAGGCGTGGTCTGAGGTGAGGCTGTGCAGGTGGCAAGGGCCTAAGGGTCCTGTCCATGGATTCAGAATGATTCCAATGCGCAGACTGGTTCAAACCCAACTCCCCCGTGGCGGGGCCAGGCCCCGGCCCCAGGCCCACCAGCCAGCCTTGGGAATGCTGCCCAGAGCTGTCTCTGGTACTGCAGCCGCTCCTGCCTGATACAGCTGGCTTGAGCCCCAGGAAGAAGGGGAAGACATTTCTGTCCAGTGCAGGTTTGGAGAATATGCAGGTGAGAAGGGGTCTGGGGCTGGAGTCCAGAGCAATCCGTAAACCAGCAGCCACACCTGAGAGCTTATTAGAAATGCAGATTCTCTGGCCTCATTCCAGACCTATAGAATCATATCTGGAGGTGGAGTCCAGGAATCTGCATTTCACAAGCTTTCCCGATGATTCTTACACACGCTCAAGTTTGAAAAACACCCTGGTCTAGTGTAATCTCAGGCTGAGGCTTGCTCTGGGTCCCACACCCAGGCAGTGGCCGAATGGGGACAGAGAGCACATTAGGCCTTTAGGCCGTGAGGCATGCAGCCAGGGTCTTCAGTACAAAATGCATCTGGGGACCCAACTTAGGACTTGTCAAAAAACACCTGGGTGATTGTCATTCTGAAATAGAGCTCATGCGCTCATTCTGCGGGAAAAGAAATCCATCCATCTGTTCGCAGTCAGAGGAGCATGTTCACATGGCGCCAGATGTGGCGTTGGGCGCCATGGTAACAGCATGCTTCGGTCAAGATGGTCCTGCCCTGCACACAATTTCTGAAACAGACCAAAAAAAAAAAAAAAAAAAAAAAAAATGCCATGTAAGCTGTCCATGCTGAGGCCTTGTTCCTGCTCTGCCCAGAACATGCTCTTCTGTTCCCCTCTTCTTCTGCCTGTCAGGCTCCTATGCACCCTTTGATACCCAGCCCAAATGTCCCCTCTTCTCCACCTGTGGGCATTGCTTTCCTCACCCTGTCCTTAAGGGTCTGGGACAGATGGCTGCACCTTTGTTCTGGAGCTGATTTTTGTTCCTGCATGGACAGTGGGCTTCTCTGACTCCCCCATTAGGCTGTGGCCATGGGAGGGAGTGGGAATCTGATTATTCATCGCCAATGTGAGGTCTGGCACAGTGATGTTCCCGGGGAATGTCACGGATCGAATGGAACAACGTGTCAGTGAGGACTGAGGCTGGGAGATGCTGACCACAGGCTCGTCAGGCGTGAACTTCTCTATCCTTGCAAGAGGCCAGACTAGAGTGACACCCTCCAGGAGAGCAGGCAGGGCTTTCTTCCCACAAAGCTGATCAAGCCTGGTCTCAACCGTGAAAGGCTGTCAGCAAGCTTGTGTTTTGGTGAGAACTAGAGCACCAGATTCAGGGATCTGTACGTGTTGTGGGGTGTGGCAGGTGATATTATGATTCACAAACATTCACTTGGCTGCACCTTGACTTTGGGCTCTGCCAAGAGACTTGCTTTGGCCAGTGGGCTGTGGGGGGATGTGGTGAGGGCAGAGGCTTGAGGTGCACTTCATGGTGGGGCTTGCCTTCTTGTCCCCCCCTTTTTTCACCATGAGAAGAACACCCCTTGTCTAGCCATGGGCTTGAAACTCACCTGTAGCTTGGAGCCAGCCCAGGGAACTCAGACTAGATCAGCAGGATGAGAGAAATACATGCTGTTTTCTGCTGCTGGTGTTTTGGGGCTGTTTGTTATGCAGCCAGAGCTGACTGATGTAAAATGAAGGGGGATGCAGTGACTCACACCTGTAATACCAGGACTTTGGGAGGCTGAGATGGGAGGATTGCTTGAGGCATGGAGTTTGAGACCAGCCTGGACAACACAATGAGACCCTGTCTCTACAAATAAATAGAAAAATTAGCTGGGCGTTGTGGTACAGGCCTGTAATCCCAGCTACTTGGGAGGCTGAGGTGGGAGGGTGGCTTCAGCCCAGGAGTTGAAGGTTGCAGTGAGCTGTGATGATGCCAGTGCACTCCAGCCTGGGCGACAGGGCAAGACCTGGTCTCTAAAATAAAAAAAAGAAAGACCTAAACTGGGGAATAGCACAGTCAGATTCACCGGCACATAGAATTAGAAAATCCTTCTCTTTTTGTCTTTATTCCTCCTAGCTTTAGCCACATCCCCTGACATGCACAGGACACAGCTGTCTTCTGGAAAAGCGGAAGCCAAGCTGTGGGGAGAAGCAAAGGGGTCCCTCGAGGAAACAAAAACTCCCCACGATTAGGAGAAGAGTTGGGCATCATGGAACACTCAGGAAGCAGCCGCATGGGGGTGGCGCAGTGTCCTCGACTGTGGGGTGCTGAGCTGGGCCAATGGGCCACGAGTGCTTCCGGTCAGGATGCCCCAGCAGGCTTGTGTGGGGACTGCCTGCAGGTGACCTCTGGGCGTGGCCAAGGGGCTGTGAGCAGGGCACCAAGAGCATCGGCCACAGGGGGCCGGGCAGGTGCACACCTGGGTCTCCCTCCTGGCTTCCCGGTGGGTGAGCCAGCAAGGCCCTGCCCATGGACGTGAGCAGCCGATGGGCTCGGCAGAGTCCCAGGCCACGCTGACAGGTGTGGCCAAAGGGCACAGGGTATTATCATAAGAGAGCCCGTGTAATTTACGGCGGTGGCAGCCGGGCTGGCCCCGCCTGAGGACAGCGGGAAGACGGAGGAGTGCTGGCAGGATGCTAACAGGATGAGGGATCTGCATTTCATTGAGACAGTGTGTTGGAGTCCACGCAGCCGAGATTAAATAGCCTGTCCCCTGAATGCAGAAAACCAGAGATAAATCAGGCTTTACTGCAAGCAGGGTGGCAGGGAGTTAATTAGGAAAGAGAAAAAAATACATTTCAACTCACGAAAAAGCCGAGTGGGTGAGTAAAGGACAGCTCAGCTCCTCCAGGGGTTGTTCTTGGGGAGAGGCTGCCATGCCCCCTCCCACCAAAGGGTGCATGGGACGGGGAAGGATGTCACCTGGGAGGTGCCAGGGCCTGGTGGAAGGGGCTGGGACTGCGGACTGCCCGGTGGGGCTGAGCCTGGCCTGCGCCCCGGCTGGTCTTGGCCTGTGCCCCGCCAGCGAGGTTAGTTGGGCCCTGAACTTCCAGGCTGGGGACAAGGTCTCGGGATTGTCCTGGTGCAGGGCCAGGCATCGTGGGCCACGCTGAATCAGTGCTCAGTAATACTCACCAGGGAACTTTCACTCTGAATCTCCCAGCTCACCTCTTGTAACTCCCCACCCGGCCAGGCGGGGCCTCTCACAGCCCCGGCACCCTCCTCCTCTGGCGCCTTTGTGACTGCCCACGTGGGGGCTCCGCCTGGATCACCCACCTCACCTCCTCCCGTCTGATGGCTGCCCGTCGATGAAATCTAGCTGTTTCCAACTCTTAGTTAACTCACGCTTTCATCCCACAGTGACCTACTGAGCTTCCACCTTCTGCTGGGCCCTGGTAGGAGCTAAGCCCCAAGAGGCCAGCTCTTTCCCCTCGTGAGGGTACTGTCTGGGGACACGGATGCACACACGGGCCGTTCTAGGACGATGGGCTGAGGGTGTTAACGGAGGAAGTTCAGGCTGTTTTGTGGTGGGGTGGGAGGGATGGCCATTTGGGAACACTTCTAGGAGGAGATACCACCTGGGCTGACGTATGTGACAGTCAGCTACAGTTATGCCGCATAACAAATGCTCTCAAGTCTCAGTCGCTCAGGACAACAAAGCTTCATTTCTTGGTCACACAAGTTGGCCGTGGGTGCCTGCAGCTCTCCAGGGCAACTGTTCTCGGATCTCTGGTACCCGCTGTCAGCGTGTGCTGATCTGTGAAGGGGGACACAGCACTGGAGGGTCTCACGTGGTCCATTGGCCACAACTGGCCACATAGTGCAGCCAGACTTCAAGGGGACAGGAAGTGTAAACTGCTAGTGTGTCTTAGAGAGGGAACCTGGGGCAGATGTCACAGGCAGCCGCCACCACCGCTGAGTTTTGAAGGAGCAGGAGATAGCCAGACATAGGAGGGGCACAGCCCAGGCACAGGCAGGAAGGGGAACAGCGAAGAGTTCACCATGGCTGGAGCATGAGTGTAAGTGTGTGCACATGTGTGCATGATTTGAGCGTGTTTTTGCACATGAGCAGGTTTGCACATGTGCATGTGTGTGTCTGTATGTACATGTGCATGCCTGTGTGCAGCACACATGTGCTGCCCGAGCTGGGCAGCTGCCCCACCTGGTGTGAGCTCACCGGGGTCCTCCTCTGACGCCCTGCAGGTTGGTTCTGCTTCTCCTCTGAGCCGTGGGTCCCCGGAAGGCAGGGAGGGTGTCTGGAAATTGCTCGTAGCCCTCAGGGATACAAAGGAGGCCATAATCCACACTGGTGCTTGGAAAAGAAAACCGCCAAATGGGAGGGAACCGCCTTTTATTGACCCCTACAGGGGCAGGTACTTGCGGCACGGCCACCAGCCCGGTTGGTGGAAGCTGTAGGCAGAAGTGCAGGCCCAGCCAGGCCAGAAATGACTCAGGGTCCACAGCGCGTCTGAGGAGGTCGGGTAGTGCTGCCTCGGGCTGCACTTTGGATAAGTCCCAGCTTCTCCTGGGGATCAAGGCCCTGAAGCAGCCCTGAATCAGCACCCCCTGCCCCAAGGCTGCCAAAGAGGTCAGAGGTCAGGGAGCCTGGGCTGGTTGCCCCAGAACTTGTGGGAAGCGCCCAGGGTCCCAGCAGGTCACACCCTGTGTGTGGGTGGGAGTCAGCACAGACAGCTGAGCCTCCTGCCTGGACCAGCAGTAAAACATCTGAGGCCCAGATCGGGGTGTGGAAATTTCCAGATGCAGCCAGATGCCCTACTCGGGGGAAATATGGGTCTTGCAAAAATCTTTATGGTCCCCAGAGGTAAGAGTGTGGAATCTACATTTCCAGACTTTTCTGTGTGTGCACAAGCCCGCACATTGTGCGTATGTGCTTCCTGCGTGCATTGCCCACACTATTTTGTTCCACACTTGCTTCTCCCTCTGGCCACTGTCTCCGGGACACGTTGGGACCCACGGGGCTGCCCTGCTGTTTTCCACAAGCCCAGAATTCCATGGGTCCCCTGTCCACGTGCTCTGTGGCCTGTTGATGGCTGTTTGTTCTTTTTCTCTGACTTTCGGCTGTTACCAGCGATGCTGCAGTGGGCACCCACAGGCACCACTGCTGTGCCCCAGGGCAGTATTTCTAAGGTGCAGAGGCTTAGTGTCAACTCACGGGGTCCTCAGATGACCTCTCTGTGCCTCAGTTTGCTGATCTACAAAATGGGATTAAGTGGGAGGGTGTTTGTCAGGTGTGGGTTGAGTTCTCTGATTGTGGTGTCCTGCCTGGGCATGGGGGCTTGGAGCCCGAGCCTAGGTCCCCCAGCCTCCACCCAAGCCTGGCCAACCAGAGGACAATGCCCAGCTCGGGAAAACAACAGGCCCTTCCCTGCCTGTCAAGCGTGAGGATTAGATGCAGAATAATGCAGTCCCCGATCAAACCTGCAGCTGTAACTCAGGCCCTAGACGCTGCCAGCGCCATAAATTTGGGCGGAAAGTGCAGCTCTAGCAGTTTGCGAACAAGAGCAGGGGAGGCCGAGTGAATTACAGCCATGGAGGCAGCAGAGGCCCCCTGCCCGGCATTGTTAGCTAGAGCCAGGGATTGATTGCTCACTGGCTTTAATGAAATTGAATTTTAATTTATATCCCAGCCCACGGTGGGGGGCAAGGGTGTGCCCGGGCAGAGGTGGGCTCAGCCCCAGAATGGGGATTCCTCCTGCAAGGAGGGCCTGCAGCCAGTCCCACAGGAGGGAATGATGGGCACCTGGGTGGCGTCTGCACCCTAATGTTTCCAGGGCCTGCCAGCCTTGGGCAATGGGCAAGATGCACCCCCCCCACCTGGTCACTCCTGCCGTGCTCAGGTATAAGCCTCTAGGAGGCTGGGGGGGGGGTCCCATCTCTGCCCTCTGTGGGAACTGGAAGCTCTGCCAGGTGTGGGGGGAGATGCTGGAGGAGGGGAAGGGTAGCACTTTTTGGGGCTCATTGGGAACCCCCGACTCCTTCACCTCTCCACGGCGTCCAAAATGACGTATTAAAACCCACTGCTCCTAATTGTGGTATCAGCACGGTGTTTCGGGGCTTGTGGAGACTTGGGCGCTGCTCCCGGGGGCATCTGTGTGGCCCTCACCCATCTGCGTGCACCTGCTCTGGGCGCGCAATGCCTCGGGGCAGATTGGCCTGGCTTCAAATCCCAGTGGCACATTTCTTGGCCTTGGGAAGCCCCTTCCCCTCTCTGAACCTCAGTTTCCTCAGCCGTAAGTTGGAGAGACGAGAGCGCCTGCACTGCGAGAATTTCACACATGACGTGAGTCGTGCGGGTGAACATCTGGCCCCAGAGAGACAAGGTTTGCAGCAGCTTCGGTCCCACAGTGGAGCTTTCCCGGACACTGCGCCGAGCTCACTGGGCAATGTGCCGGTGGTGGCTGGGGCTAGGGGCCAGGCCAGCAGGCCCCCACAATGGTCTCCTCAGGGCCAATTAAGGAGGGGCCTCCCAGAGGGGCTGGGAGGTGTCCTGGGAGCACGGGTCACCCCTACCTCGCTCGCCAGCATTGTACCTGCCTGGGGCAGGGGCTGCACGGAAGGGCAGAAGTGCCAATGAGGAGCTGCACCCCACCCCCCCGACCTGCCTGGGAGGCTGAGGCTTGATCCCTGCCTCTCCCACTGTGGTGGCACCATCAGGGCACTTGGACGTTTGTCCTGGCCCTGCCAGTCGTCTCCTGTGTGCCCCTGGACACGCAGTCTTGGCTGCAGGCCACAGGCCCCCATTAGTAGAGTAGGCTGGCCTGGCTCCTGAGGGCCTGTGGACCCCTCCCCACTCCGTGCTCTCCCATGTGCCACCCATGAGCACCCAGAGCCCCGAAGTCCAAGTGCAGGCCATGGCTTGGGCCCCCCGCCGCCGGGCCAGTCCTGCTCCCAGCCCCACCTGCTCTGTGCCAGGGCAGTGCAGGGGCCGGAGGGCAGCGCTGTCAGAAGGTTGGGACAGGTTGATTAGGCTGCGGCTGATGAGCGAGGCATAAATCCATCGGCTCCAGGTGGAAACTGTTTTCTGCCAGCGGAATCTGTCAAGTGGAAGCCATTGGTTTAGACGCAGAGAGTGGCGGAGAAAGAGAGGCTCAGACTGTCTGTGCTGGAGGCGCCTTCAGAAACCACTAGGAACCTTCAGCTCCCACCCTTTGATTTTATAGGTGGAGAGACTCCAGCCCAGAAAAGGACAGGCGCTTGCCTGAGGTCACACAGCTGGAGAGTGGGAGAGCTGGGACCAGCCCAGAGGCATGGGCACCGTGAGGCGTGGTCAGACCTGGGTCCGGGAAGGAGGGGATGGGAGAGAGGTAGGTTGCTCTGGGCCATCAGATGGAAGGGGGTTGGGTGCCCTGCCGTCCCTCTTTTCTCCAGACGTCCACTTCTACCCTCACAATTTTTAGCGAGCAGGTGCTCCCTTGGTGTATAGGAAAAGGTGCCGCGTCCTCCGGGTGGCCCCGCCAGCACCAGGCATGCGGCTGGCAAGCAGGCACAGGCAGGCTTGGGCCCACTCAGACCCCTGGCTGCGTGCAAGAACCCTGACTGGCACCGTGTGCCATTTCGACCCCGCTTCATCTTTCTTTAAATCTAATCACTTTGTTTCCCCAATACAAACAGATTATAAAAGGAAACTTTATAGCCATGATTTATGGACACCAGCATTGCTTGCCAAAAATAGATGATAATACAAAAATAAATATGTCTCCAATACACTGCATATGATATTATATGGCATGTAATATATGGAAATATGGATATATATTATTTATAAATTTTACATATATATTTACCTATGTGTGACTTTTAAAAAGCGTGTGTACCCCCTAAAATCACCTTGCACCTGTATGCTGGGAACACTCCCTTAGCCCAAGCCTCCGACCGAGTTCTTTCGGGCTGAGGTCTGGCAGCTGCAGCAGGCTGTTGTCAAAATGTGCAAACCGCGAGCAAAAGCAAACCCACTTGCAAGACTGACTGATCTTGGGGCTCTCCTGGGGTTCTGGGAAGGGACAGGCAATAGCTTGGCCTTCATGGGGACTGAGGCCCGGGGTCGGGGCTGGGCCAGGTGGCGTGAGGTGGGGTGCCGGGCAGCAGGTGGCAGAGATGGGGCGGAACAAGCACCCGCCAGGCAGGCACCGGGCTCGATGCCGGCATCCATCCTCCCCGCAGCCCTCGAGGGGGCCTGATGTCCCACCTCCTTTCACTACTGTATCTTCTTGTGAACTGATTCCAACACACAGAGCAGCAGAACGCACCTGCCTTCTAGCTCCACTGCATCCCAACGCTTCCTGTGCAGGTACCTTTTCTGGACTTCCTGAAGGGTACACGGGACAGACATTCCTGAAGCCCCCTCCCCACATGCCCTGTCCCAATCCTTCCCTTCTCTCCCTCCTGAGTAACAGCCACATCCTCAATGGATTATTCATTTTTTCCACTGTAGGAATTTCTAGTTATCACACATGTGCATAACCGTAAGTCACTGCATAAGTATGTAACCATATATGCAGTGTTGGTTTTCAATTTCATGCATCCCGGCCCATTTTACAGTTGGAAAACTTGAGGCCTAGGAGACTGAGCCACTTGCTCACGGGCACATGGTCATGAGTGGTAGAGACAGGCCCTGGGCCTGGGACCTCCCTCCAAAGCCCCTTTCATGGGAGCATTCAGTGACCACAGGTCCCCTGGAGATGAATTTCCCCTCCACACGGGCTGCCCTGGTCAGGGATGAGGATGCTTGCATCCAGGCCTGGGGACTTCCTGGGTGGTATCAGGCCTCAGGATGCCCAGGTCACTTGGGGGCCGGCAGGAGAAGCCAACAAGAGCCTGCCCTTTGACTCCCTGTTGTTTGCAGAAGGGAGATCAATACCTCCTCGCTCCAGCAAGCTGGTGCACGAAGTGGCGGCCTGCGTGCGAGGTGACCAGGGTTGGGCCGAGTCTTTGCACAACAGGGAACAGCTTAATCCTGGGGCATTTACGTCACTAAGGATTGCAGGACTCTGGATCAGGGAAGGGGGTTCCAGTTGCCCCTTCCTGTTGCTCTGGCTGAAAGGTGGGTCAGTGGGCCTGGGGGGCGGTGGGGTCTGCCGAGCTGGCAGCAGGTCTTTTGGGAGGATGTAAAGAGGGTGGGATGCTCTGGGGGGCAGCTGGAAAGCATAGCCTGGAGGGAGCAAGGCCACTAATGGGTGGGGGGAAAGTCAGGGTGGGGTCTTCACGCATGCACATCGGGACACAATGAGGGCCCAGCACCTGCCTGTGTCCTACCACAGACCTGACGCCTCACACTCCAGTAGGCATGGACACATCCAGTGTGCACAGCCAAACACACATGTGCACATGCACACCTATGCAAACTCAGAAATGTGTGCAGGCGCACGCAGAGCCCAGCGGAGCCCTTCCCACCACTAGAGGGCACTGGCCGTCTTCCCAGCAGAAATTCATTAGCTGAAACTGATGCACGAACACACACAGAGCCAGGAAAAAAAAAAAAAGCAAGCAAAAGAAAAGAAAATCCCTCAAAAAATATAGCCGTTGATAGTAATTCAAGCAGATGACACCGTAAATCCTGGAGGCTGATAACAATAATAATAAAGTGTGAGCGGCATGGCGCCAGATTAACAGAGATATTTAATGCGTTCCCTCCCAGATCAGTAAGCCGAGCTGAGATTCTTCCCGACATTGGTACCCAAGTTGGCCCCTTCTCCAGGTTTGTGGGTGTCGTGCACACCTCCTTCCCAACACCCTCCTGCACCACTAAGAGCCGCTTTGGTGGTGGTAGAGGGGTAGGAAATCACATTTCCACAGCGGCATCCCTGCGTCTTAGCTGGCCGTTCCCCAGCTGTGACCCGAGATGCAGCAGGACATTGGTCCTTCCAGGGTCTCTGTGCAGTTCGTCCAGTCCCTGTCAGGACCCCAACCTCGGCTGGGCTGGTGCTGACCCCAGCTCAGCCCCAGGAGGGGCGACTGCAGCAGAGGGACCCCACCCTGCGTCACCTGTCCTCGCTTGAGGGGAAGGACCAGCTCCAGCCGTTTTCAGTTGGCTCTTGTTTGCAGCATAACTTCCCTCGCTCTCAACCAGGGCAAATGGCAAACAGGTGCATCTGTGTACTTGTGAATTTTAGGCTGTCAGGGTCTCCAAGGACAGGGAAAGATAGGCTTTTAGGTGTGAGTTCTGGGCCAGACCTCCCAGGCTCATTTTGTTTGAGGACCTGTGTTCCTGATTGTTTTGGGGGTGTGGGAAGCCTCCCCCAGCCATGCTTAAGGTCAGGGCCACCTGTGAGATGGCCAGAGGGGCCTCTGGCAAGGGGCCCTCAGCCCTCACCAGGCCCCAAGTCCTGAGTGTGCCCATGATGGGCCCTGGCTCGCTGCTCGGTACCTGTCCCCACACCACACCTTCATCTTCTCCGTGCTGTGAGGCAGGGCTGGGCTCCCTGGCCCTGGACCCTGTTTCTGTAACGTTCCTTGAGCAGGGTGTGGTGGCTCACACCCATAGTCTCAGCTACTTGGGAGGCTGAGGCAGGAGGATGGCTTGAGCCTAGGAGATCAAACCTGCAGTGAGCTATCATGATGCCACTGCACTCCGGCTGGGGTGACAGAGCAAGGCTTGGTCTCAAATAAATAGATAATAGAGAAAAAGCAACAAAAAAAATTCCTTGATCAAGCACTTCCTACATGCTCCAGGCTCTGCTGGCTGTGGAGAGGGAGGGCAAAGGAGATTAAGGAAGCGTCCCGATGGGGTGGGAGCAGCTGGGCCAACCCTGACTGCAGACCCAAGTGGTGAGGTGGACGCAGTGGCTGGTAGTGTCAGCACTGAGACCCAGGAGAAGGAAACAATGCCTCACCCCTAGACAGAGGCTTACGTGTTTGGGAACACATCTGCCCTTCTAACACCACTTCCTAAGCCCCTAGTGGCTACCAGGCATGTGCAGCAGTGACTATGAAGGCAGGGTCCCTGCTCTCCTGAAGTGTAAATTCTAGTTTGGGTGTGTATGAGTTCCCTGTGACTGCTGTAACAAATCACTGAAGACCAGGTGATTTAAAACAATAGAAACTTACCCTCTCACAGTTCCAGAGGCCGAAGTCTGAGGTCAAGGTGTCAGCAGGACCTCACTCCCTCCAAAGTCTTGGGGTGGGGGGGGGGTCCTTCTTGCCTCTTCCAGCTTCTAGAGGCTCCTGGGATTCTTGGCTAGTGGCTGCATCACTCCCATCTCTGCCTCCCTCTTCAGCTGGGCTTCACTGGGTCTCTGTGTCCGCACCTCCCCGTCTCTCTTTGTGGACGCCGCTGCTGGATCGGGGCCCATACTAGCCCTGCATGACCTCATTACATCTGCAGAGACCCTATTTCCAAATAAGGTCACAGGCACAGGTGGTGGGGGTTAGGACATAGTTCCATCAGCTGCAGGGTGAGAGACAGAAAGAAAAAAACAAGGCAAGTGAGAAAGTGTAGAGACAAGCTGGGGCTGAGTCCTGTCCCCGGGGGAGGAGACGAAGGGAGAGAGGGCCATGGAGAGAACACACAGGCCTTGGACAGAAAGAGTTCGGGAAGCCAACAGAGGGCCAGGTGGCTGGATGAAGAGGGTAGGAGGAAGGTTCTGGAAGGGGCCAGATGGGGCTGGGCCAGGTAGGCAGGGTAAATTGTTCTCATTTAATTCCAGCAGCGTGCAATGGGAGGGTCTAAAGCAGGACAGTGACCTTCCAGTTTGTGTTCTGGAAAGATTCCTTCATCAGGGGTTCTTCACTTGGATCCATGAATGGAGAACCCAGGGGGTCTGGGAATTTCGACTGGAAGAAAACGACATCTTTATGTTCCCTGACCCCTCGTTGAAAGTCAGCATTTCCTGCCACGATGGACGGAGGCAACAAACCACAGGGGTGTCGGGCAGCACCTGGGACTTGTTCTCCAACAGAACACCGGCTCCTCCCATCCCGCCGCAGCCGCAGGTACCTCGGAATGCACGCCGCTTATGCTCATCACGACTTTAAAGTAACGACAGCTGTTGGCCCCGTCACTAGAGCTTGTTATTGAATCTTGTTATTTAATGCATTCACAAAAAAGCACATAAATTACCAGATTACGAATTTGCTCCTTAAATATTTTGATAACTGTATTTCAACAAAGCTGGTTTTCTTTGCAATCCTATATGTTTTATTTTACACGTGTAAATAGGGGTTCCTGGGCATTCAGATTCCCCAGGGGTTCACAGCTCCTATGGGGCGGGTGATGGGGCTGGGGAGAGGCAGGGGATTTGAAGCTTCTGTCCGGGGTCAGCTGGGAACCGGGGCTGAGTCTCGGGTTTCCAGCCTGAGTGGCTGGTGGGTGGGCGAGCCATTTGTGACAGAGGCGGAAGAGGAACAGGTTTCCTCTTTCCAAGGAGGAAATACTGAGTTTGTTTGGTTTTGGATGTTGAATTTGGGGAAATCCAAGTGGAGAAGCCAAGGGGCCCTGGCGTCACTAGGCCGGCAGTTTAACCCAGCCGGGCTAGAGGTGCCAATTTGGCGGTTTGCTTGCATGAGCTCACTTGGTCTTCAAGGAAAGTTGTCTCAGAGCTCAGATGTCCCCTTCCCATCCCTGGGATCCCCGTCATCCCACGTCACAGGCATCTCCCAGCCCTCCCAGCCCACACACACCCAAGGACTCTTCACTGCAAAGTGATGCATGGCCAAGCACAGCTGGGGCCCGGTTCTCATGTCACCAAGACGCCTGCTGTCCACCCTGTGCGGGGCCTCCGGCTGGGGACATGGCGTGCTACGAGTCAGTCTCGTTCTCGGGAAGCTAATGGTTTCCCTGACTCTGTGTCTGTCTCTCTCTGTTTTTCTCTCTCTGTTCTTTCCCTTCCTCCCTCTCTCTCTCTGTCTCTCTCACACACACAGAGGCAAATGCAATTTCACAGCCTTGTACCCACATTCACATCCCGCCCCTCAGACAGGTGGGGGGAGGCACGCAGCATCGGTCAAAACAAGATCAGAAGCAAATATGACATGCAATAGGAAAGAAAGAAATTCCTGTATTAGAGATTCATTTCCAGTCCCCCAACCAACGTGGAAACTTTCAATACAATTTTTAGCCAAGCACCTGGGGCTTCAAAGCAGCCTGTGCCGAGAGGAGAGGGCGTGAGCTCTGGCTCTCTCATTCACAACAGCTAATTTTACTATCCACACAAACCAGAAAGCCAAAAATCTTTTCTCCTCTTTCTCCCCACGCCCTCTCCTCGCCCACCCCTGCCCGGTGCAGATGTGGCTTCTGCCCACGCCCATGAGCCCGTGGCTTCCTGCTGCTGGCCAGGACAGCCTTGTGTGGCCCCGCCTGGAGGGCAAAGCCTGGGTGCTCCTGGGGGCAGAGGGCGTAGTTGGCAACAGGAGCCATGCAGGAAGTGGCCATGTGGGGACCCTCAGCCGCAAGGAAGAGTGGCTGGGGGGAGGGGCCAAGCCAAGTCCCCACCTGCAGCCCAGTGTCATGGCCCATCCCCCTCTTTCTTCAGCACTGCTTCCTGAATTTTATCTCACCTTGACCTCTGCCCTTGGAAAGAAGCCAGATAAGTCTGTGCCAAGGAAACCCCGAGGCAGCTGTGGGAAGCACTCGGAGGTTCCCCTCTTTGAGTATCAACTCTGTTCCCAGCTTTGAGACACACCCCTGAGCCTCAGTTTCCCCATCTTTAACATGGGGGTGATGAACACCAGGTTTGGAAAGTACACATGCGAATGAGCCAGACACACAACACAGGTGCATTAGTCGCTGGGAGGAGACATCTCTCTTCAGCTAGTTTGGAGGGTCTTCTTCAAGGCTAGAAGACTCAGAGGCCCTGAGCCAAGGGAGGGTGGTCCCTGCCCACTGGGGTATGGCAGGAGGTCAGTGGGAACTCGGGCAGCTGCCTGTGCAGGGCCAAGGCTCCCCCAGCCCGAGGCCAGGCCAGGTGCCAGGGTGGGAGGGGACTTGCTGAGGGCACAGGGACCCAGGCCTGCGGGGAGGGAGGCCCTGGGACTCCTTAGGTGGAGCACAGCTGGGTCCCGCTCTCCAGAAGCCCCTGTGAGCTGGCTAGGGGCAAAGATGCCCTCTGCTTTCAGTTTCTGATTTTTAAAAAAACGCATAAAAATTCATGAAACAGTTTTATCAGGAGAAAAGTTAGATGTGAGCCAAGGAAAGGTCACTGAGGGGGCTATCCATGGCTTTCTCTCTCTGAGATGCATCTCCAAGCTGCCAACGTGTAATGTCATCCTTCTGGTGTTTTTCTTGGATTTTTTTCTTCTTCTCCTCAGCATACTGGTTGGCTAAGGCTTGGGGGAATGAGAACAGCCACGAAAAAGGCCTGAATCACGGAGCAGGGATGGCCTTGTGGGCTTTAAGGAGTGGGTGTCCCTGGGGTGCCCCCTAGCAATGATCTCTGAGAAGGGCCAGTTCCTCCTGGAAGCCACCTTCTGCCATGTGAACCTGCTGCACCCACAGTGGGCCAAGCCTGAACCAGGTTGGTCCAATACGATTCCTCCTGCAGGGATGGGGAGCTGGGGTCCCCGGTTGGAAGGCATCTGGATGTCGCATCCACACATAAGGTGAGTGTCTCAAAATGGACTCAGAGAAAGAGAGGAACCCAGAGTGCAAAAGGCAGAGATGTTTCCTGGCTGGAGGAGAGGTGTAGACACAGATATGCCAGGAAAGGTTCAACACCACGACTGCAGGGGGAAAAGCCCCAGTTTCCAAGTACAAACGTTCCTGGCACACCAATACAGGGCTACCAATGTGACGTCACTGAGCGGGGAGCTGGGAAGGGATGCCACACTCAGCCCTCGCTGCGCCGCGCAGTCTCTAGCACGCCGCTGGTTTCCCTGTCCCCATGGGGCCTGGCTGCTGTCCAGCCCCTGGCTGTGGACATTCTCAGCCCCTCTGAAGCTGGAACCCACAGGCAGTCTCTCAGAAGTGTCTGAAGCCAAGAAACATAGTCCAGCCACCAAAAAACGAATCCCAAGACTTTTGTTTCTTGAATATTATGAAGCAAACACATCATTCATAGTCACACTGGAAAATATGTTCTTCTCCTCTTCCCGTACACTTCTCTCACACTGCCCTGCCTCCTCTTCTCTTGGAAAATTGCCCCCAGACTTCCACCCCCGTTCTTGCCCAAATGCCTCTCCTGCTCTCCTCCCGGCATAAACGCCCCCGTCTGAGGGTAGAGCCTCGGCAGAGGGGTGGGAGAGGGGAAGCAGCCGACCAGGCAAAGCCAGAACCTCAGCAGTGGGGGTTACTCTCGCCCTTCGCGTGGGCGCCCTGCCCCGTTTCACCTGCGTTCGCTTAGACGGGCTGTGTGTCTGCCTCGGTCCCCTGCACTTGTTCCGGTGCTCAGAATGCTCTTTTCCCGCGTTGTTGCGCTGCTTCCACTCCCGGTGAGTCTCTGGTCAGATGTCCCCTCCTCCAGGAAACCATGCCATCTAAACAAGCTCCCCTGTGGTAAATGTGTTGTTTGCCTCCCCAAAGACCAGTCTTGTTTTCTGCATTTGCAGAGCTCCAGCGGGAGTATAGTGTTTGGTCAAAGCCCATCATGGCGGCCCCCTTCCCCTTGCCAGTGATTGGCCCAGGGGTGGGCATGTGACTCAGTGTCGGCCAATGAGATGTCAGGGAAGGACCGGGGGTGCTGCTGGGAAGGCTGTTCCTCCTTGATGAAGGAGACAGCTCACGTGAGGAGGGAGGGCTCCGTTTCCCTCCCTCCCTGCTGCGGGCACCAGCATGTGGGGATGTGATGCCTGGATCTGTGGCAGCCAACTCGTAGCGATGCGGCAGCCGGCCTGGCAGAGAAAACAACACTTTTCTTGAACAGTCAGTTATGGTGAGACAGAGCTGCTGCCCGCATGGAGCCGAGCAGTCCAGGCCGAGGACGGGCTGCTCGTTGTAGATGGGTCGTGCGCTCCCGTTTGCCAGGGTCCACCTGTCCCTACTGCATTAGTCTGGCCCACTTCACTCATTTGCGTCCTTGCTGGCCCCTGGGCACCTCCAGTTGCAGTGCGACGGCTGAATTGTGTCTATACCAGCAAGCTGCGGGAACCCTGAGAGTAGGTACCGGGGCTGATGATTCTCTGGGTTCCAGGACCCAGCACTGCACCAGGCAGGTAACAGGAATGTGGCAACCGTCTGAGGCAGCGGTCCGATAGAACTTTCCGCAGCGATGGAAATGTTCTGTGAGCTGCACTGCCCCATACAGTACCCTCAGCCCCATGAGGCTACTGAACATTTTAGATGTGGCCAGTCTGGATTTTTAATTTTATTTACTTTTAATTGATTTAAACTTAAATAGCCATTTGTGCCTAATGGCTGCCATTAGTGTGGTAGAGAATCACGCCCATCTCTGTAGCTTCCGGAGCCTTTTCTGCTCCTGTTTTCAGAGCCTGTTGGGCTGGTGAGGTGAGGAATGGAACTGCTCCCAGACACCCTGGGGCTCTTCTTTTTCCCCACCTCCCTTGGCCGGTACTGTTTGAGCAGGAGACCTCCAGCTCTTCTGAGCTCTGAGAGGCTGGTATTCCACACAGTGGGCCCAGCAGGCCTGAGCCCCCTCTACACAGGTGGGGTCACCTGTCAGCCAGGTGAAGCTTTGCCCTGAGCAGCTACAGTTTTTAGAGAACATTCTGTTGGCTCTGTAACTGGCTGAGGACATTTACTGCTGTTTCATCCTGGGAGTTCCCAGAATATGGGCTTTGGGGATGAGGTGGATTAAATGAGGCTGCAAGTTCTTTGGGACTCCCCCACTACAGTAGGAATTTATTTCCCTTCTCCTTGAATCTGGGCTGGCCCTCCCGACTCACGTGGGGACGTGTTGTTACGGGACTCCTGAGGCTAGGTCATAAGGAGCTTCTGGGGACACTGTTTCTGGAAGCCTGAGTTGCCATTAAGAAATCCAAAACCCTGAAGCCACCAGGCTGGGGACACCACATGTGGGCAGCTGCAATCGACAGCTCCAGCTGAGCCTGGCTTCCAGCCATCTGCATGGCAGCCCCACCGAGGACCACCTGTGTGGACTAGTGTCCCCGAGGATGGAAGGAGGAGAGGATCAGGCTGTGTCCAGCAGAGGCGGGGTAGTTCCAGCAGAGGCGGGGTACTCCCAGCATCAAGCATCCCCACAGCCCCCCCAGGGGGAACCACAGTTCACAAACCACACACACCACTTTGCAGTTTAGAAGAGCAGCCCCTGGGTCAGGTTTTTAGAACTCAAAGCACAGCTGAGGCATGGAGGGGGTCAGGTGAGTCCACCATCCGTTCATGACACCTGATCCCATGAATCAGACAGGCCAAATGGAAACCCACCAGCCTGTGTCCATGGGTGCTGTCCCGTGGAGGGCCATGTGGCCCCATCCAATGGAATAAGAATGTAGTCCCTCTTGGTTGAGTTTACCCTGCAGAGAGACTGCACAGATGGATGCTCGGGCAGTTACTCCCTGGAGACAACCAGACGTTCATCAGCAAGCCGGCGAAGCAAAGGTGGACAGCCCTTGGTGGGACACCAGACAGCTGTCAAAAGGAGGAAGCGCACCTGTTTGCTCCAATCCGAGCCCCAAGATATGCACTGATCAGAGCTCCAAGATACATGTTTAAAGTAAAAACAAAACAAAACAAAACAAAACCCCAACAAGGTAGAGCACAGCATGTACAATGGGCTGTCTGTGGTGTTCTTACGAGAGGAGGGAATGGGGTTGGTACATGAATATGCTTTGTGTGAGCATGAGGAGCTCTGGAAGGACGCACTGATGCTAATAAACATGGTTTCCTGTGTGCGTTGTGGGAAGGAGGGGGCTGGAGGATGGGGAGAGGTGAGGATTTTAAGTGTAGAGCCTTTATAATGAGCAGCTTTTGAGCTCTGTGTTTTACCTATTAAAAATGGATGCAAAATTTCAAATAAAAACAAAGCCTCTCTACCTTGAAGCTTCTTTCCTCTCTGGGGTTCCTGGTGCTGTGCACTTTTTGCTGTGACTTCTATGGATGGAAGGGCTGGTCTGAGAAATTATAGGCCAGTGCCCCATGTCCCTTCGCCACTGTGGATGGTCCTGGGTGGGTGATCTACACCTGCAGCTTCATTTGATCTCAGGACAACCCCCTGAGGTCGCAGTTGTTCTCGAGGTCTCTCTTCTCCTTTTCCGCAGTGACCCTGTAGCCTGGTGACCACAGAGGGACCACCTGGGCCTGCGGCACCAAAAGGAGTTGGCCAGGGTGGGGGTGGGGAGGCACTTCCTGTTGTTTTCAGTTTGGGTTCCTGGGGTTTGAAATGGAAACTGAAGTCAGGGTTCAGCTCCAGCGGGAGTGGCCCCCACCACTTGTGGAGACCCCACAGCCCTGGCCCTCAGGGCGCAGGGCCAGGCAGCTGGCTCTCCAGAAGTAGGTGGAATATGCCCTGATGAGAGAGAGCCCCCAGGAACACCCCCGACCTGGCGGAGTAGGAGAAAGCAAACTCCAGACTTGAGCAGAAGTGGGGAGGAATGTGATTAGAGCCAGGAGAGCTGAATTGAAATCCTAGCTCCCAAGCCTCAGTTTCCTCATCTGCAAAATGGGTCTTAGCACCAGCCCTGCCCACCTCTTAGAATCATCACTCAGGGACGAGCCCACCCACCACTTCCTGGAGCTGCTGGGGAGGCTGCAGACAGCGCCAGACTCGGAAGCGGCTCAGATCCAGAGGGTGCCATCTGCCAGATGCAACCGAGTGAGTTAACTCACAGCCAATTATCTCTACCAGACAGATGAGGCAGCTGAGGCTCAGAGAGCTCAAGCTACATGCCTGGGTCACGCAGCAAACACATGGCTTGCCCAGGCTGCAACCTAGGCGTGGCTGACTTGAAGTCCAGTGCTTTTATTATTATGCCCCTGTTCTGGATGTCTGCTGCTGTGTAAGTGACCCTAAAACCCAGTGGCTTAAAACAATCATCATGTTATTATCTCTCCTGACCTCGTGGGTTAGGGCTCTGGGCAGGGCTGGGCTGGGCTTATCTTCTGCTCCACGTGGTGTGGTGTGGTGTGGTGTCGGCTGGGGTCACTCAGGAGTTCTCAGCTGGTGGCTGGACTGGTCTGGAGGGTCAGAGCTGGCTATTGTTACCTGTCTGGCACCTTGGAGGGGATGTCTGGGAGGCTGGGCCCAGCTGGCTGCCTCCCTTTCCTTGTGGTCTCTCTGTTTCTCACAGGGCAGCCCAGGGCTTCAGGTGACCAGGGTGGAAGCTCCTGGTCCTCTCAAAGGTGCCAGCAGAGAGCCACTTTTTGGGACAATGCAGTCCCAGGCCAGCCCAGATGGGAGGGGAAGAAAATCAGACCTCAACTCTCTGCTGGAGGAGGGTCAAAGAATGTGTGGCCCCTTCTACCTGCCACTACCCATGAGGCCTTTCTCAGGGGCTGCGGAGAGGAAGGTGGGCTCCCATGGGCCCCGAGAGGAAAGGATGGTTAATAGGACAGAGCTGACCTGGACCCCTGGGAGCTCCCCAGGCTGTCCCTGAGGTCCTGCCCACTGTGGTCCTCACAGGTGGATGCCCAGGAAATGGGGGCTGGAGTGGGGACCCCAGGCACACAGCTTGTTTCTCTTGGGACGCAATCTATGCCACCCCTAAAGACCTCAGAAACTAATGGGGTGGGGTCTTGGGGCTGGCACTGACAGCTGCTCTTGCTGCTCCTCGGGCAAAGCCCTTGCAGGACACTCTGGGATGAAAGGGACCCGAGTGGGCACAGGGCTCCCAGTCAAGCCGCCAGAGCATCCTGGTTGACCTGGCAGAACTATCACAGAAAAACCCCGGGGAGAGAGGGAAGCAGGGCTGCCCAGCATGCCAACCCAGAGAGAAGCACTTCCAGGGAAATGAGGCCAGCGGATATGGTGTCTTTTGAGGGCAGCATGGTGGCATGATGCCAAAGCTCAAAGATATTCCCTTCCTGCGTTCGCCCCCTCCCCAAAGCAGCTCCTTCTTGGGTTGGGCGAGAAAGCCAGTGTCCCCAGATTTGTGGCCTGCTTAGGTAGAAGCCCAGGGCCAGTTGAGCTGGTGCTGCTGGGTGTGAGCGGCTGCCTCATCCAAGAGTCTCAATCTGTCATGTTATGACCCCAGCCCCATGCCAGTCACTGCCCAGGACAGCAACCACTTCCCTAGTCCCTGAAGAGCAGAGGAGATGCACGGCCAGCACTCCGGGGCCCCAAACAGCAGCTCTGGATTGGAAGATCCAGCTAACAGGCTGCTGTTGGCAAATCCACCAGACCTGAATGGAGTTCTAATTTACTGGCTGTGTGACCTTTGTCAAGTTACTTAACCTCTCTGAGCCTCACTTGTCTTCTGTATAAAACAGAGAAGAGTTTTGGGGTAAGTAAAGTAAAATAACATTTGCAAGGTGCTTGGCACACTGTAGGAGCTCAAAAAATATTTGCCAAACTCAAGAGCAATGGTTCTTAACCATTTTGGGATTATAGGACCCTTTGGGAATCTGAGAAAAACTGGACTTTCTCCCCAGAAAAGTGTGCATCTACACATGGGACACGATTGCTGGGGCTTGCATCTTGCAGTGGCTCTGCGCTGCTTGGCTGGGTCCTGTGAGGTGGACCGAGCACCATTGAGGTGTTATCAGCCTGGCACAGGCTCCGGCTTGCTGTGTGGGCAGCCTCCTTGCACCCTGGGCCGGCTCCAGTGAGCAAGCTCGGCATGCAGACTCTTGTGAGATAACTGGAGCTGCAGCCAGACCGTGCAGGGAGCTCTGTGCAGTCCCTCCCTGGGAGCCCCAGGCCCTGCCTGGCCCTCCAGGCAGCCGCAGGGGTTGTCAGTAGCTGACAAGCAGGACCCGGGAGCTACAGCAGATGTTGGAGATCTCCTCTGAAATCTGCACGTGACGGGCTCCTCCGGGCGCCAATGCCAGCCTCCCGCTAATTTCACCGGTTCATCCGGGGGAGAGCCCGGCCCAGGGAGCCTCATTCCTGCCCTGGCTCTGGTCTTTTCCCACCCTTCTCATTAGCAAGTATCCACCCCCGAGCCCTGCAATATGGGGCCTGGTTACCATCACTTGGGTAAAGGGTAAAAAAAAAAAAAAAAAAACCACCACAAATTCTTTTCCGATATCTTTCCCCACGCATGGCCTGTCTCACCCCTCCCCCCATCCCCCCAAATTACATGCAAGCCACGAGTTTGCACGACAAGCCCCAAAATTCTGAAGTTAAATAACTATAAATCAATCAACAGGCCTTTTATCCGGGACTCCTTTCCAGTCACGTCTGTCCACTCGGCACTAAGCACTTTGCAAGGAAGCACGGCTTCCAGGGAGAAATGCGTGGCCTCGGCTTGGGGGAAATTTACTGTTTCACTTAGGGCTTTAACAAGATGGAAGCAGAGGCCTTCCAGCCCCCGCATCTCCTGGCGTGGCGGCTTCTCCGGCCCTAAATAACCGCAGCTGGGCCGAGGAATCATGGCCTCTCTATACCCGGCGCATCCAACTTGTTTCTGGGGGCTGTGTTGGAAAAAGCAGATTGCTAACTGGCTCTTGGAGGAATGCTTTTGTTTTCAGAGATGTTGCACTTCCCGGCAAGCTCAGAAACGGCGATGTAGGGATGCATCATTAGAGAGGAGAGAACGAGGTGCCCTACTAGGACCCCCGTCCATTCACTGGCACCTCCCAGCGCTTTGGCGTGCTCGTTTGTCTTCCAGGGGTCAAAATGCCAGAAAATGCTACAGGCCACACAGTATTGTTTTCTAGGTTGGGTCTTTATTAATTGAATTCTTTTATGAACAATTCATACCTTGCCTATGTGGCAAAAACCTAGCAGAGGATCAACCCCCATGCCCGTGGTGTTTGAAACCATTGGGGAAAGGACTGCTTCTGTATCTGCCAGGAATTGCTTTAGGCTGCCGCAAGTAACAGAGAACTGAACTAACAGGCACTGAACACAACGTAAAAACTTCTTTGTCTCATGTAAAAGAAACCCAAACAGTAGTCCTGGGCTTCTAAGTGTCACCAGCGACTGTGGCTCCTTTCATCTTTTTGCTCCACCGTCCCCTGCCCAGGGTGCCTGTTCTTCACTATCACCTCAAGATCCGAGATCACTGCTGGAGCTCCAGCCATCATGTCTGCATCCCAGGCAGAAAAGTGGTGTTTGTCTGCTTTGTCTCTCCCCAAAACCTCCCCTTCCAATCCATTGATTAACCTACCTGCAAGGAAGGCTGGGAAATGTATCTTTTAGCTGTGCCCACAGATTCCCAGAATAAATCCAGATTCTCTTGGGAAGGAAGGGAGTGTGGACGTCGGGCTGTCAACTAGCACTTGCTCCCACAGTTCCCACAAACGCACCAGCAGACCTGGATTTGAATCCCAGCCTATGCAGTGTGCTGCCCGGCTGAGGGTGCGACCTGGTCTGGTTCGGCTGTGCCTGTCGGGTCCCTACTCGGCAAGGGTGCATCGAGGGGGTCAAGGAGAGGAATGGTTCTAGAACCCTTGGGGCCTTTGCTACCCGCTGCTGAGGAAACACAGCTCTCCTGCACTCCCCCGGCTCCCGGGCAGTGGGGCACAGACCCCCTCCTGAACTGGGGGATGACGTGAGGCTGCACGGCAGGGACACTAAATGCACAGGGACAGGGACAGCAGTGTGTGGAGGAAGCGCAGAGTAAGTGGGCCCTGCCTGGGGGTGGGAGTCGGCAGGTGCAGGGTACAGACAGCAAGACCTCCCCAGAGCCTACGGAGGGACAGACCCTTCCCAGGTGAAGGTATAATTTATCGTCCAAGTCAGGAGGCGCTGGTCCAAGTGGGTGCTTCTGTAAGCATGCCCCCAGCCCAGGTGTGAATCAGGCCTGTCTGGGGAAGCTGGGATGCATGGTCACCCCACCTTCATCCCACCAGTGAACGTGGGGCCGGAGCCCTTCTGGGTGTCAACTAAGCATGCTGGGAGTGGTTTTCAGGTTAGGAAGGTGGCAGGAACTGAAAACCTCTGCAAACTATTAAATAATAACAACTTAAAAAATCAAAAACAAAGAAATAGAGAAATTTTAATGCAAGAGAGAAATAATAGCGTGGTGTACTCCCCCTTCCTCGATGGGGGAACGTGTCCTGCCTGGGAATGTGCTCACGGTGCGTCCCCAGGCCCTACGGGGAGCACCCCTGTCCCATGCGTTACATTCAACTGCTGCTCCGGCTTTGGAGGGGCCGGCTGGCCTCGGGCCTCTGGCTGGCGTCCTCTGGGCCCCGTTCTCCCTGCTCAGCCAGCAGGGCCCAACAGCCGGGCCCGGCCAGCCCCGGGTGGAATAAACTACACCTGGCTCCGCCCCCGCCAGGTGTATCCATCCCTGGGGGCTCCACCACCGGGTAGGACAGAGCCCCCGGCTGGGCAGCTCCGTGGGCAGCAGGACGGCTGTGTGCCCCCGTGGGGGTCTCAGACTCGGGGTCTGCCTCACAGCTGGTCCTCGTCCACCCAGATGGTCTTGCGCTGCTCCTCGCTGATCTTGTCCTTGATGACGCGGAGCAGCTCCTCCACGCTGCCCCACATGTCGGCCTCCACCGTGGCGTACAGGCACGGCAATGCCTCTAGCTCCTTCTCCTTCAGCCGGCACACGCGCAGGAACTCCTCCTCCGTGTCCGGCCGGGGCAGCAGCTTCCTGCGGGGAGACACGCGGGGGCCGTGGGGACGCTGCAGGACCGGGCGCTGGTGTGATGCCCGTCAGCCTGGCCACCGTGGTGCCACTGTGGGTCCCTGGGCCACCCGACCCCCCACTGACCACTGCGGCACCTGCCCTCCCTGCCTGGCACCCCCAGAGCACCTGCCACCTCCTCACGCTGCGGACTGTGCCCTTTCGTGTTGTTCATTAGGCGAATCCCAATAGGTGGGGATTTAAACAAATGCTTATTTTTGATCATGAAGAAATACACATAAAATAAAATTCATCGGCCGGGCGTGGTGGCTCACGCCTGTAATCCTAGCACTCTGGGAGGCCGAGGCGGGTGGATTGCTCAAGGTCAGGAGTTCGAGACCAGCCTGAGCGAGACCCCGTCTCTACTAAAAATAGAAAGACATTATATGGACAACTAAAAAAATCTATATAGAAAAAATTAGCCGGGCATAGTGGCGCATGCCTGTAGTCCCAGCTACTCGGGAGGCTGAGGCAGTAGGATCGCTTAAGCCGAGGAGTCTGAGGTTGCTGTGAGCTAAGCTGACGCCACGGCACTCACTCTAGCCTGGGCAACAAAGTGAGACTCTGTCTCAACAACAAAAAAAAAAAAAAAAAAAAAAAAAAAATAAATAAAATTCATCATTTGGACTCTTTTTAAGTGGATAGTTCAGTAGCGTTAGGTATATTCACACTGTTGCACAACCAAGCTCCGAAACGCTTTCATCTTCCCAAACTGCAAGTCCATTAACCGCTGACTCCCCCTCGCCCTCCGCCCGCCCCAGCGCCCACCGTTCCACCTCTGTCTCTAGGACTCTGACTACTCTGGGACCTCATCCGAATGGCGCTGTACAGGTTTGTCATCTGTGGCTGGCTTATGTCACTGAGCATGATGTCCTCAAGGTTCATCCATGCTGTGGCAGGTGTCAGAATATCCTGCCTTTTTAAAGGCTGAGCAATATTCCATTGTGCGGATAAACCACATTTTGCTCCTGCATTCCCCATCAACGGACACCTGGGTGCTTCCACCCTGTGGCGCCTGCGAATGGCGCAGCTGTGAACACGGTGTGCAGATATCTCTTAGAGACCCTGCCTTCCATCCTCCTGGGCACGTGCCCACGAGCAGACAGCCTGGTCAAGGGCAGCTCTATTGTTAACATTTTGAGGAATCATCGTGCCGTCTTCCACAGCGGCTGCATTTACACTGTTGCCAGCTGCACACAAGGTTCCAATTTCTCCACATCCTCACCCACGCTTGTTAGTTTCCGTTTTTTTTTTGGCGGGCCCATCCTAACGGGCACGAGGTAGCGCAGTGAGCACGTTCATCTCGTTTGCTCATTGGATTCCCTGTGCCTGGCACTTAGTAGGTGCTCAGTAAATATTTGGTGAGAAAGAATGAAGTGGCCCAACCTGTCTAAGTCTCAGTGGCCCCACCTGTAAAATGGAGTCCTGATGTTTATTTTGCAGTTGTGCCGGAGAAGCGGCGGGGATTGGAGAAGATGCCACTTATGGGCAAGTCTGTCCTTGTCGCCCAGTCCCCAGACCTCAGTGCCATCCCCTCTTTCAAACCCCACAGCCAGCCCTCTAATGAACCCCACAGGCTCGACCCTGGACAGGATCCAGACTGTTCCTTGTGGCCTCGCAGAGAGCGCCGGCCCCGCACTGCCATCCTGCCTGTCTCGGCACAGAGGGGAGAGGAGCCTTTGCATCCTAAGTTGGACCACATCACTGGTCTGCTCGGAACGTCAGTGGCTTCCCATTGCATTTGGAATAATGAGTCACATCCATCCCGTGGCCGGCGTGGCCCGACACAGTCTGGGTCCGTCTCCTCTCTCCATGCACCCAAACTCTGGCCTGCTTGGGAACGTCCCTGCCTCAGGGTCTGGGCGCCAGCTGTTCCTCTAGCATCTGGTGGGCCCCTCCCCGCAGTGGTTGTCACAAGTTCATCCCTGAGGCCTTCCACTACCCTGGGTCATGCGGTGTCCTGCCCTGTCCCCTCAGCACTTGTCCCACAAGTGTGAGTTATCGTCTCTGAGGCTGCACTTGGCGTCAGCTCCCTGAGGTTGGGGCCGGGTCTGCCCAGGACTTGGGTCGTGTACTCAATGAGGACTTGCTAAGGGGACGAGGGGGGCCGGGGAGCCAGGGGCCTGGTGGGTGTGTGGGGGAGGGGCGGCCGGGGGCCTGGGAGCCCTACCTGAACCTCTTGACGTTCTTCTCCGACACCCGGACGAAGAGCACGATGGGGAAGATGTTGGACTTGATCAAGTCTCTCACGCAGCCGATGCCGGCCTCCAGCAGACAGTGCTTGTTCTGCGAGCACAGTGGCTGTGGTCAGCGGTGGCCCACCTGCCCTCCCCAACCTGGGTGGGGCTGGGACACAGGGCCAGGCTGCACAGGTGAGACCCGGCCTCCGTGAGACGAGACCCCGGCTGTGCAGGGAGCCGCAGGACTCTGCCGGGCACAGCGGTGTGCCGTTGGCAGACGCCAGGCCCCCACCTGGGCGAAGCAGGCCGTGGGAACGCGTTTGAATAAAACACCTGCTACTATTGTGGGCCTTCAAGGGCATCCTTGGCACTAGGCAAGACGACAGAAAATGCACGAAGGTGAGGGGGGCTGGGAGCTTCTGCCAGGGTCTTTAACAGTGAGTTCCTCATTCCGAAAAAGGACAACCCCTGCTTCACCAGAGGCATCGCTTTAAAAAGCCACCAAACTTTGCATTGGAAGAGAACATACAAACTGTCCTAAGCATGCATCTCAGTGAAGCTCACAAGCTCACACACCCAGGCCCAGGGGTGGAAAGGGCCAGCCCAGCGCCCCCTTGGACCTCCTGCCACTCACCACCCCCACACCCCATGCTCTCCACCCCCACGGCGTGGCCACTGCCCAGACTTCTAGCAGCACCGCGCCGGACAGCACCACCTTCTCAGCCAACACGAGCTCTCGGCTCCAACCCTGCCAACTCATTTTCTAGCCACTCCAGCTGTCAGAATTTCCTAAACTCCTATAGCCCAGAAAAAACAATAAACTGTTCCAGGACGGCTGATGGCTCTGCCTGTGCTTTTATCTGTGTGTGTAACGCAAGGAGCGGGCAGGAGTGACCACTGGCTAGACGGACATCCTGGCTGGGTGCCAGCCCCTGCCCAGGACGCTGGGGCTACACTGC
Organism: Eulemur rufifrons; assembly: GCF_041146395.1. Classification (NCBI taxonomy): domain Eukaryota; kingdom Metazoa; phylum Chordata; class Mammalia; order Primates; family Lemuridae; genus Eulemur; species Eulemur rufifrons. The sequence continues at coordinate 15,307,248 of NC_090996.1, read as the reverse complement.
CCTGTCTCGGACCTGCCAACTGCTAGGACAAGAGAAAACTCCTTCATGACACCTGGCTCCAGAAGACTCGGCCGTGCGTGCGGACAATGTCTCCGCCGCGCGGCCAGCAACCTTTCTGATGCCCCATTTTCCTGCTCAGTGAATGTGGCGCCTGTCACCTGCTCGCTCGTCCTGTCTCTCGCCCTGACACACTCGCCCTCTATGTCTGGCCCTTGTTATCACAACCAGACACACACTTGTCCCTAAACAATGTGAACCGGCACACCAGCACCAGGAAGCCACCAAAATAGAAGGTGGTTCCAAAATACAAAGGCACGTCAGAGCCCGGAGAACGAGGGCGGAGAGAGAAAGTTAACACGGGGCGGATGTGGAGAAGGTTTGGCCGTGGGGAGGCGAGAGCAGCTCGTCATCCCACCCTCGCCTGGAGCCAGGGGGCCTCCCAAAGATAATTCCAGTATTCTGGCCCCGCCCAGCCCCCCAGTGCCCACCTCACCTTGGCCGCCACGGCTTCAATGTTGGCGGGAACGATGCACTCAAAAGTGTTGGGGTTCTTCTCTCGGGAGTAGATGATGGTCTCTGTCTTCTGCTTTCTGAGGAACTCGTCCCTCGTGACAATGTCTGCAGACAGAGGGACCAGTCCTGAGGCAGCATGAGGGGGGCTTGGGCCGATTGTCCCATCCAGAGCCTGCCCATCCCCGCTGGGCTCTACAGGACTCGGTGTCTGACCCCCTTCCGGCCATGTTTACAGGAACCCTGTCCCCTCCACTGGACTGTGAAGCCCCTTGAGGGCAGGGCCAAGGTCACATGTCCTCACACTCCCCATGGCAGCCCACAGGGCAGGTGTTTAGTACATACTCATGGACCAAGTAACTCAGGCACTGGTGCCATGCTGATCTCCAGTCGCCAACTATGAAGAATCTCCTGTGCCACCCCCCAATCATCTGTCCACCCCCCATCACCATCATCCACTGATACAACCAGCCAACCATGATCATTCATCCCTCCATCCGTTTATCCAACCATCCATCCACCCACCCACCTATCCATCCACCCATCATCATCCATTCATCTATCTGTTTATCCAACCATCCATCCACCCACCCACCTATCCATCCACCCATCATCATCCATTCATCCATCTGTTTACCTAACCATCCATCCACCCACCCACCTATCCATCCACCCATCATCATCCATTCATCCATCTGTTTACCTAACCATCCATCCACCCACCCACCTATCCATCCACCCATCATCATCCATTCATCCATCTGTTTACCTAACCATCCATCCATCCACCCACCTATCCATCCACCCATCATCATCCATTCATCCATCTGTTTATTTAACCATCCATCCATCCACCCACCTACCCATCCACCCATCATTCGTTCATTTATACACGTGTCTATTCACTCATCCATCTATTCATCCTCTATCCACCAATCCATTTTCCCACCCACCTACCCAACCATCATCTGCCCACCCCTTCTCCCATCCATCCATCCATCCACCACCCACCAATCCATTCACCCATCTATCTATCCACCCATCGTCCACCCACCCACCCCACCCTACTGAGGGTTAGGCAGTAGAAATTAAAATATGTTAAAAACACAGCTGTTGTACCAAAAAATCTGCAATCTAGCTGGGGAGAAGATAATTATATAATAAAACTTAGTGGGTACAGGGAAGGCTACTTAATGTGGGGGCACTGAGGAAGTGTAGGAGAGAAGGGTGCAGGCAGGCTTCCTGGAGGAGGAGGTGTGTATCAGAGGCTCCACTCACTTGCTGGGTGACCCTAAACATGTCTTTAACCTCTCTGGGCCTCAGGTTCTCCTTTTGTTAAAGGAGAAGTGTGGAGTAAGTTCAGGTCTGAAATTCTCTGCTCAGGTCCAGGCTGGCCTGGGGGAGCCCAGCCCAGTCCCCAGGTACTGAGTGCAAACTCAGAGCACGCAGGGAACCACCCACAGCCACCAGCTGTGAAGACACCAAGGGAAAGACAAGACAAGTCTATAGAGGTCAATGGGGCTAAGTGGGGTTTTCAAATAAGGCTTTTACCAAGCCTCCCATCTGCCAGGGTGTCAGGGGAAAAGTGCTTGGGGCTTCAGGCAGAAGTGAAATCCCTCTCCCCGAGCCTGTCCCTGATGGAGCCACTGGCTCTCAGGGGTCAGGCAGGAGATGGGCATCAGTGCACACCCTCCAAAGATTCCCGTGCTCCCGAATGCTGGGGCCTGGGGGCTGTGGGGCCACTTGAGCCCTGCTAAGAAGGGAGGCGGGCTGCAGTCCCCGCTCAGAGAGCTGTGGAACCCACGTCTGTGCCCTGTCTGCTCCCCCTGGGGGGCAAAACCTGGGACCCAGGCTGGGCTCTGCCATCTGCAAACTCTATGAGAAGTGGCCGCCAGGATCCTGGTTTTACAGAGGAGGAAACAGGTTGATGACTTACCCCCAGGCAGAGAGACAGAAAGTATAACTGCGGTTACTGGGGGCTGGGGGAAAGGGGTGGAGAGTGAGGGTTTAATGCAGACAGGGTTTCAGTTTGCAGGTGAAGAGTTCTGGAGATGGATGGTGGCCAGCAGGATGCACAATGAGAATGTACTTAATGCCACTGAACTGTACACTTAAAATGGCTAAGATGGTAAATTTTGTGTTATGCTTATTTTACCACCACTTAAGAAAACAAAAAACCTAGGACATCTGATGTTTAATTGGTCCGAGTGGGCATGGGGCATCCATTTTTTTTTTTTTTTTGAGATAGGGTCTTGCTCTGTTGCCCAGGCTGGGGTGCAGCGGTGCAATCACAGCTCCCCGCAGCCTTGAACTCCTGGCCTCAAGCAATCGGCCCCCCAAAGTGCTGGGATCACAGGCTAGAGCTACCATGCCTGGCCTGGCATCCACGTGTTTAAACACCGATGATTCTGATGATGGGTCCAGCACAGCAGGGCTAGGCCTTGCGATCTGTGCCACCTCACACCAGCCTCCAGGGTGGGCGCCATCACCCTGCTGTGCATGAGGACACCAAGACCCAGAGTGACAGGTGGCTGGCCTCGAGCCTAGGGCCTTGAGAGGGGACCTAAACTCCTGGCTAACCCTGTGACCTTCACCCTCTCACCCTGAGGTGAGGAGAGGTGGCTCTCTCTGCTTCCCAGGCCATGGGGACAACGTGGGAGTGTATTCACTCCCTCACCGTCTATACCTGGCGAGGAGGAAGCAGCTTCTCCACTCCCGGGGATAGAGGAAGAGGAAGGAGGTGGGAAGGTTTTGGAGGGGGTGGTGGAGAGGGAAGGGGTGGTCACCTTGTCCATGGGCTTCCCTCGGGCCCCCCAAGGCAGCCGCCTCTGCTCACCCGACTTGCATATGGTGAACTCCATGGCGCCCCCCGAGTTGAGCAGCTTCTGGACCAGCGTCTTGGCCAGCACGGTGGGCGTGAAGAGCACGGGCCGGCGGCGCTCGCAGTGGAAGGCGCGCACCAGGCTGTAGGGGATGAGGCTGAGGTTCTTGCCGAGCTCGCTCTCTGGGTCCAGCTCTGGCGGGGGCAGGAGAGGGCGGCTGTCAGGGCCCTGTCCGCCCCGCCGGGGTGCCCGCTCGGCCCTGGGTCCCAGAAGGCCTTCGGGGAGGATGCGCCACCTGGGGCTGGGTCCCAGAGGCCACTGCACAGGGCGGCGCCCGTGCCCCACTGGCCAGGAGCCATGGAGGCCTAGCCGGGAGCCCCGAGCATCCAGCCCTATCTTCAGGGGCCACATCTGTGGGGACCTCATGCGGGGCTGGGAGGTGGGGCAGAAGCAGACAAAGAAGGCATGGATCCTGGCGGGGGCTTGGGAGGGAGGGGTTGCTATAGCAGCTGGTCAAGGATGCTTCTCAGAGGAGGGGCACGGCCTGGGACCCGCAGGCACCATCCACCAGGGAAGCGTGAGGTGCGGGAGCCAGGCCATGGCAGGCGGTGGCAATGTGGCCTCAGTTCCACTTTGCCAAACCCCATCTGGCTGGTGTGTGCGGTGCTGGGCAGAGGCTTGGGACTGGGGGTCTGTTAACATCCTCCAGAATCCAGTGCCTTGCCCCTTGACTTCATCCCTGGTCCTTCTCTGATTGTCCCCTAGGGCTTTGGCCTGCCTTCCCCTGAGCTTGGGGGCCTGGCTGACCATCGGCCAGGCCTTGCCATGGGGGACGGTGTACCCAGGGGCCCCTCACTGGCTGGGTAAATGGCAAGAGGCGCTTGGTGGGTGGAGAAATCAGTCCCTGACGCTTCACAGCAAACAGCCCCGTTAACATGGCATCTGGGCTCAGAGTGACCATGGCGCCATGAGGGGTGAGCTTGGCGGACGTCACCCCAGGAGGCTGCATGGTCCTGCTGGTCAAGCAGACTTCTGGGCCCCTCATGGGGACGATGTGTCCTCAGGTGGGGCTGTGTGGCCTGTGGCGGTGGGGAGGAGCCTTGCGGTCACCGTGTACCTTCCGGCCTCTCAGTCAAGAGCTTGGTGGCATCCATCGAGTTGCGGGCCAGGCTCCCCAGTGGGCTCCCCGAGATGATGCGGACCCGCTCATTGCTGTTCATTCGCTTGTACTTGTTTTCGGACCTGCTGACAAACTGGAGGAACACAGGGAGGGACCAGTCGGTCTCCTGCTTCTAACCAGGTGGAGCCGCCTTGATCCCGACAAAGCCAGACCTCTGTTCAAATCCCAGCCCTGCCCCGGGGGTCCCTGGGCCAGTCAATTCCCTGTAAGAACTGGGTAGATGTGGTCAGTAGGTCAACAAGTGAGCAAATGCCCGAGCTCCCAAGACTCTTGCCCAACCAGGCCCCGATGGCATCTCCGTCAGTCCCACCTACACTCCTGTGGGGACTTTGGGTGCAGCCTCTGCTGGCACTTGGGACCTGAGGTGCCCTGGCTGGTGAGGGCCCCTGGCTGACAGCCCACACACTGTACAAGTGGTGGTCATGCGCCAGACAGCCTTGTCTCCCTCAACACTGCTCACCATGGCCCAACCCCTGCCTCGGTTTCCCCGAGTCTTCTGGGGGGCACCCACTTCCTGCTACAATTCACAGAGCTGAGTCCTAGAGGGCAGACAGGATGCCCCAGCAGTGGGCACAGAGGCCAGGTTCACACCATGTTCCCGGGGCTGCACTGTCTCCCCGCACCCTTCCTTCCGCAGGAAGGAGAATGCAGGCAAGCTGGGGTCTCAGCCCAGCCCTGGTGCTAACTGGCGGCATGTTCTCATATGAAACTCAAGGTTTCCAGACTTTTGTATGACATGTGGGCACAATAGTGTGTCACTGCAGATGTCTTCCCTTGAGGAATACCTCAAACCTTGCCAGGGTTCCCTCCCACCTGGTGTCTCTCTGCCACCTGTTTGTGTCCACCTGGGTTTTAGGTCACACCAGGAACCATTGCTCTGGGTTTCCTCTGTTCCAACGTCAGAATGGAGCAGTGGAGTGTCACATTGGCTCTGCTGGGGTCTAATTAGTGTGGCAATCCACAGATACATGCTCATGGGACTACATTTTAATATGACTCACTTAGCTTTTGTCAACTGGTGATATTAACAAATAGTCACAAAAAATGCTCCCGTATTTATGTGAACTCACTTCTGAAGATATCATACATTATGCTAGTCAATGTTTCTTGTATAATAATCCATGCAAAAAAATTTTTTTCCCTTTTAGAATTAAGTACAAGGGGAAAATCCTTTCTGGTCCTGAAGAGCTAAAATGTTTCTGTAGATAGAACCTGCTGGGGTTCCCTTTTCTCCTTGGCTTCCAGGATGCTCAGATAAATGTAATGGTTAATCTGAGAAGCTATACCGGCCTAGATATTGGGAATGTTTGTTTTCTTCTCCTGATACACTGTTTCTGATTTTTCTATTAATATCTGAACAGCCAACTTAAGTTTCTTTTCACCACAAGTTTCCTCAAATCTTTTGTGAAAGTGGGACTTGCTTCCGACAGGCACAGAGACTGTCTACCGACCTGTCGCTGAGAGGATAAAACGGGACAGCAGATGTGAGGCACTGTGAAAAGTTGCCAGTGGTGTACAAACACAAAGCATCGTGATTTTGACACAGGCGTCTGGTCTCAGTAGGCAGAGGGCAAGGCCACAGCCGGCCGTGATGGCAAAGTCAGTGGCTCGCTGGAGAGCTTTACCTGAAGGAGTTGGCCGAAGAGGAAACTCGCTCGGGAGAGGCGGGGACTGACCCGGGGGTCGCTTGTTGAAAGCAGCTCTTCGGGCTGCAGAGTGTTCTGAAATGAGTTTATCAATCAGTCGGACCCGGCTGGGCTTGGAAGGGTTGGTGAGATCAGTGATGCCGTGGAGAACCGGCGACCTGTCGCCAAGCCCCTTTGTGCTGAAGCTTCAGTTGTGGGATCAAAGGGTTTCAGATGGGGGGGTAGTTGGGGAGGGGTGAGAGGAGTCGTGAGACTTGGGGAAGGTGACTGTTCGACAGAGGCTAGAGACAGCAGAGCCTATAGTCCAGCCGGGATGGGAAATCGTGACTCAGCCACCGCCCTTTTCCCTGGCAAAGGTGGAGCCTGGGGAAGGGCACAAGAGGATGGGGCTCCATCTAGAGATGGTGTCCCCTTCCTAGGGAACCGAGCCCCTGTAAGTCATCATCTCAACAATATGAATGGATCCCCCCTGTTACTCCCTCCAAAAAAGACCTGGGGAGGTGGGTTGGAGGCTGGCGAGGTCCCTGTCCTCGCTGCCCTGCAGGGCCACGGGGCAAACCTACCCGGAGGGCCCGCAGGGTGTGGTGGCCGGAGTCCGCCTCCTCCCGGCCGCCCCGGTGCATCAGGCGCTGCAGCTTGACCAGGAGGAGTTGCTGGGCTCTGGGGAGGCAAGCGGGGCAGAGCCTCAGGGCGGGCCTGGGCCAGCAGCGGCGCTGCACGGTGCCCAAGCAGGTGGGGCGTGTGCCCGGCCCTGTGGATGGTGTGAGCTCTGCGCCCAGGGGCACCCCGGGGAGAAGATGGTGCCTCGAATCTGTGTCTGACTCCTGCCTCCAGCTCTGACTCACTGTGGGGCTGTGGCAAAGTGGCTTCACTTCTCTGAGCCCTGGTTCCCTCTGCAGGTCTGGTCTGACGATGCTGACCTGGTGGGACCGGCCTGGGAAGCAGTTTACAGTCTCACAGACACTAAGGTCTCACAGATGCTTCCCAGGTGCCCGCTGTGCTACCTGACGCGCCACCTGCAATACAGCCAGTCCTGTTATTGCAACTACGTACCGTGGCCAGGATGTGGCCTAGGGAGGAGAAATGACTAGGGAACACAGTGAGGGCACAGAATCGAGTGCCAAGCTGTCTGGTCACCACCAGCCTGTAGCAGGTGCCAGGGCGAGAGAAACGTCCCTGCGGAGGCAGGAAAGGCTTCCTGGGAAGGAGGGACGGGGGGGACCTCCCTGTTCAAGAGGCAAAGGCGTGGCCTTTCTGTGGCCTGGGCTCCTCTGTGGCCCCTTTGCCGATGCCCACGGCTTCCTCAGCCCCTGCCTGGTCCTCTTTGTGGTCAGGCTCTGGCCTCACCGGCTGTAGCTGGGTATCGTGCCCACGTCCAGGTCCTGGTCTGTGAAGAGGTCCACCCGGGCACACAGCCACTCGTGCCTGTCCTGATACATGGTGTCTCGGACGTGCACGACGTCGTCACACTTCAGCGACATGGTGCAGGCGTCCAGTTGGCTGGAGATGTTCAGGTTCAGCCGGATGTAGAACGAGTCCCCCGACGTGATCAGGCCCTCCTCCATGTCCTTCAGCAGCTTCCGGTACCCTGCGGAGGATGAGGGGTGGAGAAAGGAGCTGGCTGTCTGTGGGGGCAGCTCCCAGCGCAAAGTCACTCACCACCAGCCTCAGATAATGTGCCCAGGTGACACGCACCTCTAGAGTTTACGCCTAGTGAAAAGTTCTTCCCTGATGAATGGGCAGCCATGTCATTTACCTGTTTTCCTTTTTGCCTTGGCTGCCAGGCAGCACAGAGGTAAAATCTGTGCAAAGCTGCAGCCATCGCCTCTACTAGCATTTCTGCTAGGACCTCCACACCTTTCCCAGCATGACACAGCACTTGCTTTTTTAATTTTTTAAATTGATGCACAACTTACATATGGTAAACTGCATACATTTTTAAGTATGTACCTTGATGAATTTTTACATATGTATACACGGGGTAGCCGCCACCCAGAGCACTCTCTGTCATTGCCCTTCCAAAGGTGCTTGTATCCTAACTGCTGTCATGGCAGATGAGCTGCACCTCATGTCACATACACAGAACCTAACAGTACTCGCTCTTTTGCTTCTGGCTTTGGCTGCTCAACATCATGCCCCTCGGGTTTGTCCGTGACGCTGCGGTGCAGCCGGAGTGCGTGTGTTTGCATGGCTGCGTTATACTCCACACTACTGCGTTTATCCATTCTCCTGTGCGCGCATCTGCATTTTGCAGTTTTTGGCTACTGTGAATAACTCTACGGTGAGTTATTCTTACACATTGGTTTTGGTGGACATATATGCTCATTTCTCTTGGATACGGTGGAATTACTAAGTCATGGAGTGTATATATATTTAGCTTTAGCAGATACTCCCAAATGGTTTTCCAAAGAGGTAGGACCATGGTACGTGTTGTTTTAACCTTACATGTCGTTGTCTTTGCAAGTAAAATTTTGCAAATACTTCGGAAGGAAGCAAGGCGTAAACCATGAGTGCAATAAATACAGGAAGCTCTCTGCGAATGTCCATGATATAAATCCATAATATAAATCCCAAAATCAGCCCCACACGCAGAGGGCTGCATAACGCAGCGGAAGCTAAACCAGTTCTAACAGGCAGGCCCAGAGCAACCCATCGGGTGTCTATACCACACCTTCCAGGGACATTTCAGCCATGGGTTGTCTGGCCCATGTCCTCACTGTCTGGCGTGGAGGAACAAGGATTCCCTGGCGGGTCCTTCTGGGGGGTCTGACTTTGTCCAGCGCATGTCAGCGTCCTTCCCACCCGCCCAGCTGGGTCGACAGCAATGGCTATCTGAGCTCTCTGCCTCCTGTGAGCAAAGGGCCTACAAGCAGGTCCCTGCAGAGGGAACCTTCTCTCCCTGGAGGTCCAGACTGCAGGGCTCTGCTGCCGCACCCCGCTGGGGGGCGCTGCTCACATCGCAGTCTGTGGCACTGTCGGCCAGTGGGCAGGGCACTGCCCAGAGATTTTCTGCCCAGCTGGAAAGCCAGGCCTCCGGAGCGGGGAGCAGCCTGCCCCACGTGTGGGGGCGACTCTGCCCAGGACTGGGGACAGAGTGTCATTATCGTTCTCTGCACGGGCAGGGCGCTGCTGGGAAGGAGCCGAGCAGGCGGCACTGGAGGGCGGCTAGAAAGAAACGGCTATTTATGCTCTGTTGAAACATTCATGAACCCTGGTGGTTAAAAATAAGATCCAGCTGCAGAGAAGATCACGCAGGAAAAGCCAGCGGTGAGAGTGAGAACTCAGACCTCGGGGACACAGGAAATGGAAAACAAAGCTCACGGCTCTGTCTTCTAGATAACAGAGGAGATAAGGAATCAAAGGCTGCTGGGCCCAGAGGGCAAGGCCCACCGCAAGGCCCACCAGTCCTGGGGTGGGGGGACCACACAGCAAAAGGCCTGGGGTCGGGGATGTGGCTCAAGGGCCTTGCTGCGTGGTGAGGCCACCGAGAGACGCCACCCCAGAGCTGCTGCCACGCAGGAACTTCACCCTGGCAGGGAGGATTGATCCAGGCCAGGCCGGGGTCACTGCCTCCTCTTGCCTGGCTCTGACACGTGTGCTTGAGGCTGGGGATGCTGTGTCCCCTGTGTCAGGGCAGGTGCGTGGGGACTTGGCGAAAGAGCCCAGCGTGAGACAGCAAAGCCACACTCAGGTTGTGGCCGTCCCTGTCTGCTCTCCCAGACCTGCTCCCCAGACCCTCCTGTTGGAGCTGGGGGGGCCGCGTTCCTCCCACTGAACAATGCGGAGTGGAGGCTCTGGGCGGCGGGGTCACTTGTTTAGTCCGGGACCACCCCCAACCCCTGGCCAGGTCTGGAGTCTCCTGCCGGCCGGGCCTCACCTTCCTGGTTGACCTTGTAATGCAGCGTGACGGGGCCGCTGCACCTCTGGATGGTCCAGTGGGCCTCTTCCTTTGTGCACGTGTCCAGGGGGACACTCTGCCGCTCGCCTCTGATGCAGCCTTCCAGCTAGACAGCAAAGACGCACCGTTCTGCCCCGGCTCCGTGGGCAGCAGAGTCTCGGGGTGAGGCTGCTCCACCCGGGGAGTCAGACATCCCGAACAGACGACCAGCTCAGGCCGCCGAGGGCAGAAAGCATCCCGGGAACATGCATGTGCCATGTGTGTGCACGGGCTCCAGGAACACGCGTAGGGAGTTGGGGAGGGAAGGGCCTGCAGGCGCTGACGGCCTGGGCTGCTTCTGGCTCCCGCCTCCCATCCCCGGGTCTGCAGCTGGATGCAGGACTTAGGGGCCCCCTCTGTCAGCAGGGGGCATGCCGTGTGACCCCCCCACCCGGTCCCCAGCGCCTCACCAGCAGCAGCTGGTGGCCCTTGTGGAGGCCCGCCTTCTCAGCCAGGGAGCCCGGCTTGACCGAGTGCACGAAGCTGCCCCGGGCGTTGCCCCCCAGCAGGGTGAGCTGGGTGATGAGGCTGTCGCCGTTCAGTGTCGTGTGCAGCACCGAGGGCCCAGGGCCCCGCACGTGCCCCACGGACGTGACCGAGGGCCGGAATGGTCTGCGGCAGGAAACGAAACGGCAGTTAGGCAGCCGGGCTGAGGAGAGAAAGGCTCCGCCAGGACATGCCGGGGTGAGAGGGGTGCGGGGACCCTGGTGGCACAGCCTCCTGCGTCCATCAGGGGCTGGGGCATCCTGGCACCTTTGCTGGCCACATGGTGTGACATGTCGGGGAGCAAAGGGAATGAGGGGGCTTTTGTCCCACCCTTGCCCCACCCCGGTTTCCCCTGTGCTTGATGGTGGAGGTACCTTTCCAGAGAGAACTTCCTGAACATGAGGTTGACCTGCTCCAGGTCGTAGGCGTCCAGGCCCTCGGACTGGTGGGAGGAGGAGGAGGAGTGGACGGAGGGGGGTCCAAAGGAGCAGCGCTCGTGACTGTCATCTGCAAGGGAGCAAGGGCCCGTCAGCGCCCAAATGGAGAGAGGTCGGCCCTCCCACCCCTGCCCCTCCCTGAGGGTCCCTGAGGCCCGGGGTGAAGGTGGTCCAGCCCTGCATCCTTTCTGAGAAAGCCATTCCTGCCTCCAGAAGTGCCTGCTTAGTAGGGATCTGGTTTTTAAGAATCCTTTTTATCCTTTTCTTGTATCTGAAAAGGTGGCGGCACGGTGTGGGGGGCTGTCTTTCCATTAGCAGTTGCTGGTTCTGTCTTTGAATCGAGTCCTCAGATTTTTATTTTGGGGGCACCCTAGGTGTACCCAATACCCACCAGCTTCCGCTCTTTGGGCCTGGGAAAGGCAGAAAGAGGAGGGTCTGGGCTGGACACAGAGGACCCCCCCATTCTCACATCATCCGACTGGGGGGCCCTGGGGGAGAGACCCCCACTCCACATACTCCGGACCTGCGAGTCCTGCTCGGGGCTGATAACAAAGGCTTCTCTGCAGAGAGATTTTTCCCGACACTGCAAAATGCCTTGGACGGTTGCCCAGGCCTCTCTTCCCAGCTCTCCCTTTTCCAAACTCTTTCAATTCTTCTCATTACCCAGCCTGGATGAGGTGCTAACCTCTCTTTAACACTTGGTGGCTATGATGGTCCCCCATTAAGGAGGACCACTAATCGTGCCTCTCATCTGCCAGCAGCCTTGGTTGGCACAGGGTGGGGGCAGGGTGGGGCAGCCTGGACCCGAGGGGGCCGGCAGGGCACATCTGGGGGCTTCCGAGCCGCAGGCTCCTGCCGCCACCCTCCCGAGGTGAACATGGAGTCACCTCCGGGGAGCCCGGCTCGGCCCTTCCTACTTCTCTCTCTCCCACTAACCCACCTACATGTTCCTCGGGTCTGTGAACCTGCATCTGACTGCCCCACTGGCTCACAGCTGTAACTACATTGTCTCTGCCAAGGCAGGGATTTGGGGACGTGAGTCTCTGCGTCCCTGCACCTAGCACGAGGCGGGGCGAGAGCTGCTGGGCCGAGCTGGACTTCCTGGCTGGGAGGGAGGGTGGCTGGCACCGCACACACGCTCTGGCCCTGGAGGCTGAGTCCACGGTTCTGGCTCTGCGGGGCCTGCTCGGGCCAAGGCAGTGCCCTCGTCCACAGCACCAGCCCTGCCCGCGAGGGTGTTTTAGGACCATCCCACAGCCTCGGCCCCGTGTCAGCCTGCCTTACACCCCCGATTTCAGGGAATGAAAAATAATCTTGCTCCCCAACCCCATACTCATTTTGTGCAGGTTGGTTAATAGCTTAACATATGGATTTCTTATGAGCCCTCCCTGCGTCCGACCCACCCCTCACCCTACCGTTCTTCCGTGTCTCTAAGACTCCCTTTCCTCGTCTGTGAAATGTGATAACAACAATATTTCCAGGAGCAGCTGTTGGATTAAACTGGAGCCGGTACATGGGCCAAGCACCTCTGCAGGGCTTGGCTACGACTCACGACAGCTTTTCTCCTAATTCTGTCCCCACTGCACACGAGATAGAGAACGCACTCCCAGGGCGTCTCCGGCCACAGGCAAGCCTGGGGACAGGGGCTCATCTCCTTCACTTTGTCATTCCACAGGGATTTCCTGAGGACCTACTGTGTGCAGAGCCCCTTCCTGGCAGGTCAGAGGTGTGTGCGAGGTGCCCTGCTCTTTCCTGATGCACCTGAGACTCTCTCAGACCCGACAGGCACCTACCGTCCAGGTCTAAGGCGTCGAAGCCACCGCTGTCGTTGTCTTCTTCGACTGTGCTGCAAAACATGAGGGAGGCAGGGAGGGCACTCGTGTGAGTGTGAGCGTGTGTGTGCGTGTGTGTGCGTGTGTGTGCATGGGCCGGGGAGAGGGAAGGATGGCTGAGTTCTTCAGCATGGACTAGCCGGGGATGGGGTAAGCAAACTGGCACACAGTGGAGCCCCACAGATGTCCCCCCTCCTCCCTCCACCTGCCACCCACCTGCGATGAGGCGCATCTTCCTTATAGCGCCTGACGATGGAGTCGTTTCCCGGGGGCTCGGCGGTGATTGACATGATGCTGCTGCGGCTCCGGTGGGGCTGCTTCAGACACACACAGACGTGTTGCTGGAGCCGGATATTCACATGCCCAGGCTCCACGGGCATAAATATTATATACACAGGGACTAAATTTAACTCGGATCGGTTCTGCCCCCCGACTCAGGCAGCGTGGGCGCAGCGAGCTGGTTCTCAGCGGCGACCTTGGCTGGAGAAGGCTTGAGCTCAGCCTGGGGGGCTGCAGCCGCCGAGCTGGGAGCACATCTGCTCACACATCTGCTCACAGGGAACACGCAGGTGGGAGGGAACCAGCCAAGGCCCTGGAGGCCAAGGGGTGCCTTGTCACCCGCACAGGCTGAGCACGATGTCCCCCAGCTGCGCCTGCTGTGGGCATGATGGACGGTGTGGGCCTGAGATGTGGCAGGGAGGGCAGCGGATGCCCCTGGACAGCACAGCTGCTGGAGGGTGACCTCTGAAACCAGGCCTGCTGGCTCCTGGCAAGGGCCGCCTTAAATAAGAGCCTTGGATTTTGCCACCCAGAGCCGCCATCAGACAGGCATCATTCGTTATGAAATCTCTGCCTCCCCTAGGGCCTGATTTTGGAAGCTGAGCCGACAAGCTTCCTAGGGCTTCCCCTCGGGGTTAGAATTTCTAATCCTGTGCCTTCTGTTGCCTGGCTGGGGGCGAGCGGCACTGGATGGGGTGGCTGGGACCCTGCCTGGCTCTGGCCAGGTGGGCTGCAGCTGGGGAGTGGGGGACGCTGGGCCAGGAGGGGGCCCAGGCTTGGCTCTGTGATGGCTCCTGCAGTTTGCAGCCCCTGCTCCTGCCTCCCCAGGCCGCCAGGGGCGAAGCTGCGGCAGAATTTTCAGCTGCCTGCTGGATTCGCTACAGCCCCTCGGAGGCCCAGCTCCCCCTCCCACCAAGTGTTAAATTGGGTAAGGAGGCGGCAGGAAGGTGTAAATACATTGTGAGGCTGTGGAAAGGTCTTTAAATAAACATAAGGCAGGCTGGGCTGCACCCCAGGAGGGCGAGGTGGGGACCTGGGCCGGGTGCTGGGGGTGGGCGGTGGGGCAGAGACGCACCATCTTGGAGTAGGAGCTGCTGACGGGCAGGGAGTTGGAGGAGCGGGGGCTGGCGTCGGCGCTGTCATCTTCATGTCCCTTAACTGTCCTCGAGATGCCGGAGAGACAGGGAGAAGGGAAGGGCCCAGGAGAGGTGGAAGTGGAAAAGAGAGAGGAGAGAGAGAAAAGGGAGGGAAAGGAAATCAGAGCGAGGGGCATGGAGGGCAGGGCTCTCCCACCCGGCCATCCGCCCCGAGCTTCCTCCTGCCATGGAGTGGGGACCCCTCCTCTGGCATCTGCAGGAAGAAGAGTGCTCGAAACCTCTTCTCATCCCACCCCAAATGGAAGCTCCTGGGAGGGCTTTCTTCACCAACATGCCCCTGTCTCCTGCCAGGGCCAGCCCCAGCAGCCTGGGTCGAGGGGGACGACATCATTTGTCTCTGGGGACATTCTGGGCATTCTCTGGGGACAATGCACAGCTGGGGGCACAGGTCCCCCTGCCCAATTCTCCATCCTCAGAACGGATTCCACTTTACCCTGACAGGCAGGGCTGGCCAACCAGCGAACCAGGGCAAGTGGGGGCTGGGCAAGCTTGTCCCCCATCAGTAAAGCCTCCCTTGGGGTCGTCCCTGCTGCCTGGGGACTCTGTGCACACTCCTCTCGGCCCCCATCTGATGGCTTTGTCATCTGTGTCCCCTCCTGGTCACCCCCTGCCACGCTGTGTGTGTGTGTGTGTGCCCACAGACACAGACAGACATGGACAGATGCACACACACACCCCAGTTGGTGGGCACCTTGTTGTCCTCTCCTGGGCCCCGGGCACCTCCCACTGGGAAGCCTGTCAGGGTCTGGTGAGGAGCAATGAAGCCCTGTGGCTGGATGCATCTCTCCCTTCCTTTTGGGGCAAACACCTTCTCTACTTCCCACGGACCCCAGGCCCTTTGCACTTCCCTCCTGATAGGAAAGTCACTGAGATTCCTGACACAGCCATGAGGGATCTGGACTGGGCCCCAGCTCTGGGCCTCTCCCTTGCCCTCCAGGCTTGACGAGAACTGTCTGAAACCCAGGCTTTCTCACTCTCTTGCCCTCCCTGGAGCCACCTGGAGGCCCTTCCTGTGCAGGACGGGCCATGTCTCTGGCATGGTGCCTGAAGTCTCAGCCCCAGCGCTCTCCTGCTCTGTGTGCCATGGCTGCAGGGCAGCTTCTGCGCTGTGCACTTCCTGCTCTCCACACCTCTGTTTACGTGCTAAGATCTGTCCTGAGGAGTCTCTCAGGGGACTGCCCTTTGGCCAAAATGCTACCTTTTCTAGGTCCTGTTTAAATGTTCCCTTCCTGAGGGATCCTTCTCCAACCTTCCTCCATGTGCTCTCTCAGCGTCCCATCCCACGCATGTTCCGCTTTCTGGTTATGGCACTGCCTGAGTGCGTGGGCTCCATGGGCGTCTACCAGGGCCTTCCAGCCCCTGGCACATAGTAGGTGCTTGATTTGCCTGGGCCAAGCCTTGCTGGCCGATCTGTCACTCAGAGAGACACAGCAAGAATGTGAGGGAGGATGCTGGGGGCAGTGTGTCTCGGAGGACCAGAGGCTTGCGGGTGAACAGACAGCCTCATGAGTCTGGGGACCGTCCAGCCCAAAGTCTTGGGGGAAGGGCACGCGGTCCTCCAGCCGACAACCCGTGAGCAGAGACACACAGTTCAGCGGAAGAGTCAGGGGCTCTGGATAGACCCACTGGGAGCGGCGGGGTGGGGTGGAGGGAACCCCAGAGGTGATGTGTCTGCAGTCCCGACTCCTGCCAGCTTCCGATAACCATAAACATTAGCTGCTATCTGGGCAGACCCCACCACCTGGGGACCCCCAAGGCCTCTGCAGGACTGGTGGCCCCAGTGGGAGAACCAGATGGACCGAGAGAGCTGGAGTGACGGATGAGATGGCGAGAGGGATCCGGGCGTCTCACTAACCTTGAAAATCTGATGTTCGCTTCAGGCTGATGGGGGATTTGGCTCTCTGCAGCTGAAGAGAGGGGAGGGGAAGAAACAAGACGCAGGACACAAATCAAACAAGGCCCCAGACACATGTCACCGGAGCTAAGGAAAAAAATGAAACGAGGTGTGCCATCCTGCCCCTCGTCACACGGCCACCTGGGTTGGCACAGAACGAACGCGGTGCCATCTCCCGCGGCCGGGATGACGAGACGCAGCGGCTCCCCTGGGCTCGAGTCAGGCAGCTGCTGGTGCAGACAAACAGCCTCCCAGGGAGGCCGTGCAACATGGTGCTGGCAGAAGACAGGACGCGAGCCAGGAGTGGTTGAGGGGAAGGGGCGACGTGTGGGGACACAAGGCTGAGCAGAGCTGGGTATGCAAGGAACTGCCAGGAGAGGATGAGGCTCTCCGGCGGCTGCCTGGCCACCCTCGGCATGAGGTGCTAACGGTTCCCCGGTTGGGCTCTGATGTGCTGCTTCAGGGCCCTGGCTGGTATGTGCAGGGCCGGGAGACGCAAGGGCACTGCCAGCCCCGGGAGATGGCCTCCCTCCCTCCCTCCCTCCTTATCAGGAGCTGCCGCTGCCATGACTGCACCAGGTCCTGAGCAAAGCCACAGGATTACTGCGGTAACTCCAGCTCCCCAAATGGTGCCGGGCAGGTGACAGCACTCTACACTTATTTGGTGGATAAAGAAATGAATGTGGAAATAATGCTTATTTCATTCTCTTTCTCTCTTAATTTTGAGAGGGATTCTGCAAAAGCAAATAAATGAGCAAAAAGCATGAGGCCGTGATTTCTGTCCACAGGGCTGGAACAGGTGGAGCGACATCTGAGCCCCGAGCCCCGCCCAGAACATGCATGGCCGTGACGCACCATCACCTGCCTGCAGGGCCGGCGCCCCGGCCCCTCCCACCTCGGGGTCGGACGCGGGCTCCTGTGCCGCCTGTCCTCCTCGCCCAGTACCTGGATGCCCTTCAGGTTCATCCGGCGCCGGGGCGGGTGGTAGGTCAGGAAGTACTTGCTGTCTTCGGGCGACTCCTCTGAGGTTGAAGAATCGTCTGCTTCTTGGCCGTTGGTCCTGGGGCTGGCGTCCCCAAAGTTCTGTGAGATGATGGTCACGGGCAGGTTCCTGGGCAGGCTCTGGGGACAAAGAGAAGTTGGTGCTGGTGACACAGCTTGAAGGGCAGCTACTGGTTGGCAAAACAGCGAGGCCTCCCAAGCCCGACACTCAGGACGGCCGCTCTTTCCCTGGGCCTGCCGTCCCGAGGCCTCTCATTCCAGCCCCACTGGCTGCCTCCTCCTAGGCCTCTCTCTTGTCCTTGCTGCCCACCCACCTGTCGGGGCCCGGACCAGGCCCTCGTCTTCTTTAACAACAGGAAGGACATCACCTTCTACCTGGTCTTGGTCCCTTAAAGCTGATGCCATCACTATATTTCCAATTTCTAGCTCTGTGCCTAAGCTAAAAATATTACAGATATTGCTGAATGACTGAACAATGACAAAGAACAGTGCCAGGGACCGGCCTGAGGGCTTCACATCCATCATCTCACTTAATCCTCCCTGACAAGTACACACAGTTTTTAATAATCACTTTCTACAAAATAGGAAGCTGAGGTGCAAGGGCCTTAGGAGCTTCCGTGTGACCCCCAAAGCCACACAATGCCCTTCATGCTATGCTGCCTCCAAACCCAAAGCTTTCTGTCCTATTTCCCTGCAAGAACCCTGCAGGGTCCCAGAATGGAATCAGAGCTCCCCAAACATGCAGCCCACCCTGACATGCCTGTACCTGCCCCCTACCCCCGCCCCCCACTCCACAGAGGCAGAAGTGCCAGTCCTGCAGCTGGGGACACTGATCCCACTCTCCTCCCCTCACCAGGTGCCATTGCGGCCTTCCTGTGTGGATTTGGAAGGTACTCCCCGAGGGCCCACCCAGTGCCTGGCACCGTGCTGGGTGTTGGAATCAGAGGGCCCTTCATGGAGCTTATGCACGATGACAAACTGTGGCACATACTCATGTCACAGAGGGCCCTGGTTCTCGTGATGGGGGCCAAGGTCTCCCAGGGGAAGTGGCGTTTCAGCCAAAGGCAGAAGGTGAGTGGACCTGGCCAGGTGAGCTTGGGGGAAGAGCATCCAGGTGGAGGTCCTGGGGCCACTGAGAGCCCTCCCTGCTGCAGGGCGTCCTTCCTGAAACCTGGAGGGAAGGAAGGCCTCCTCCCCCGGGCACCCTGGAGTGCCCCCTTTAACCTGGAGTTCACGGCACTGTGTTGAAATGTCATGAAGCTGCGTGTGCCCCCAGTGCTGGGCTCTGAGTCCTCTGAGAGCAGGGGTGGGCCTTATCACAGCACCCCCAGGCCACTGAGGAGCTGGGCCCTCTGGCAAGCCCCCCAGCTGCATGCATCTGGGTCCCTTACTTTGTAAACGAGGACAGCACGTGCCTTCCTTGCAAGACAGTTGTGTGTGTTAAACGAGATGACGCACAGAAAGCACTCTGCACCGCACCTGCATGTGACAGCGCCCCATAAACCTACCGCTGCGCTGATGGAAAGAGCATCTACCTTGACGGCAGCATTTGTTCATTTCTGAGTGCCTGGGCCCTGCTGGGAGGTGCACGCTGCAATTCACACTGTCTGCAACCGACAGTTTGTTCTTGGGCACCAGCAACTCTAACAACAGCAGGGTGGCTTAAACCCAGGGACTGTTCAGAAGGTGGGGGAAGTCCCGCTGGGGGTCAGTGGCTGGCTGTGGTCAACTGAGACGGCGTTGAAACCCCTAAGGGAGAAGTTGCCCAGCTAGGAAGTGGCTGGGCCAAGCTTCACCCCGTGTCTCCTAACTTCCAAATGAGCGGCTCCTACTTGTCACCACACAGACACGTACAGAGGGTTAAAGGACGTGGATTGTCCTGGGTGTGGGAGGGAAGGGTGTACCTCTGGCTTCCAGCGTACAAGAGCCATTGCATGGGGAGGTGGTGACCCTGACCAGCTGTCCGCTGGTGCCGGGAGGGTACCAGCTTCAGTGCAGGGGAACCCGGCCCAGCCCAGCCCACCTGGTCGAGGCAGCCGCTGTCCTTGGAGAGGCGCCGGAGCTTGCTCTCCAGGTTCACGATGCAGGCCTCCCGCCGCACCATCTCGATGCGCATCTCGTCGTTCTTCTCCTCCAGCTCGCGGATCTGCTTCCTGTACTTGTCCTTTTCGATCAAGCACTGCGAGTACTGCGTCTGGGCTGCGTCTCGGGAGTGGAAGGCCTGCGGGGAGAAGCGGGGCGAGGGCTGCTTTGGTGCATCACCCCGACCCACCCAGACTGTGTCCAGGGACACCCACACTCTTCCACCCAGGGGGCAGCCACATAGGTGTGACTTCTGTCTTGACTTTGACTCTTGGGTGTTTCAATCACTGCCTCCTTCACCAATAGTATCACAGAGCTGTTCATCCAGCCCGGAGACGCGTCAGGCACTGTGTTGAGAACTGTGATGTGGCATCTCCAGGAGCCCACACTCTGAGCCAGCGATACTGTGATTATCCCCATTTTACAGATGAGGGCATTGAGGTGTCAAGAGGGTGGCAGCTTCCCTGTGGGCGAACGCCTTACGCAACTGGGGCTGGGATCTGAACCTGTCCCTCTCGCTCGAGAGACCGGGCATTCAAGGACCACGCTTGGTTTCGGAAGCCGCCGGAGCCCAGCTGAGACCCCTGCGACACCCGAATGCCTGTGAATTCCGAAAGCCTCTAGGAGTGGAATTCCTCTTTGGAACAGAAATAGGAAAGAGCGATTCGTGAGCAATCCCTGCATAGTTAGTGACCTGGGGCCTGGGCCCGCTGTGCGACCGTGGGGTCCCTGTGCTCAGGGGTGCCCATACCTGGTCCCGCTCGCGCTCCACCTCCTCCAGCTGCAGCATGACCGTGTTCATGCGGTGCTTGTACATCTCGCAGTCCTTCCCCAGGGTCGAGCACTTGAGCTCCAGGTCTTCCTTCTCCTCCAGGTACTGTGAGCGACATGGAGAAATCAATGCGTGCATCAAGCAATCGATAGGTCAGGGCTCACGGCTGTTTTCTGGTCAGGCCTTCCCACCGGCTGGAGCTGGCTCGTCCCCCCCTGAGCCGGTAAGGTCAGGACGTGGCCTGTCCCCCCGAGAGCCAGCTGTCTGAGTGGAGGGAACTACAATAGTATGTGCCAGCTAAGGTGGGGAGGACAGGGCAGGGCAGATATGGTGCTGGCCCTCCTGTGGCCTTTGGCCAGGAGGGGAGGACAGGTGCTGAGCTAACACAATGACTCACACATAACTGAAAGGAGCAGGATGCTGGGAAGTAGAGGGAATTTATACCAGGGGTCAGACCAGTCCCCAGAAAGCAGTGTGGGGTCAGGAGGTCCTGCTGACACACATCCGTCAGTGCACTCTGGTGCAAAGGGGCCAGTATGAGGGCACTGCCTGGGGACGCTACCCCCGACTCCCACCTTGTCTCGCAGCTCCTCTGCCTGGCGGACCTCCTCCTGCAGGTTATAGATCTTGTTGACCAGCTCCTGTCGGTCCTCCAGGGCTTCCTTACGGTCGTGCTCCAAGATGTCCAGGATGGCCTTGTCTGAGTCTGGCAGGCTGCGCTTCCCGGCCTGGGCGGGCAGGTGGGAGGTTTGACAGTGTCGGGGTGAGGGGTGGGGAGCAAGGTGGCCCTGGAAGGCGGGGGACAGAAGAGCCAGCAACGGATCCTGACACAGCAGAAGGTTTTGTGCCAGAAAGGCAGAGGCGAGAAGAGATGTCTCTGGGGGTCTCTAAGCAGCTTATCGTTTAAGAAGTTTATCACCTGGAAAGAAGCAGAAAACCCGCTTCTGCTCAGGAGCATCTGCTCAGGAATATCCCGAGCCTATTGTTCTGCCCGGCTCTTATCAGAGCCCAGAGAAGCCGTTGCTGCTCCCCAAATACTGCACAGGTGACAACAAAGGGAGGGCTGATCTGCGTTCCAGATGCCAACCCCGAAATATCACTTAATCTGTCCCAATTAAACCAGGATTCTTCTCTGCTCTGAAACAGAATCTGAAACCCAGGCAGCCAGTCCAGGGGATGAGGGTGGGAGGGGGGACAGTTTTGGAGGAAGTAGGGGATGCATTTTGTTTCTTTCCCTGCAGATGTGTTCTGGGATGTTATTCCTCAGTAACTTCCTCCTCCACACCCACAAGTGATTCTGTGATGACAACTGTGGGGGCATCAGAGGTTTGAACAAGTGGCAAAGAATTAAAGTTGAGTTTCTTGAAATCTTTAAGGGCAGGTAGGTTTCCTGGATGGACTTTTGTCTCCTCACAGTGCTCAGGGCACTGTTTTCCATGTGCATGGTGATTTTCACGGAGGGCTTCAAATTTACAAATATTATCTCACAAAACGCCACGTCTCAACAAGTAGGTGGTGTGGTCACCTCTTTACAGAGGAGGAAAGTAAGGAACCCAGGGATGTGGCCCTGCAATCAGCAAGGTTCGGGGCGGGACTCTGGGACTCACACCCCACAGACATGTTTGTCCCCCACCTGCCCCCATCCTGCCCTGCCCAGGCCCTCACCTGTATGATGGACTGCAGCTCCTGGTTTTTGGTCTTTAACATCTCATTTTCCCGCTCCAGTTCCAGAACCTGCTCCTTCTTGGGCCGATTCTCGATGTCGTTCTTCAGTTTCAGCGACTGATTTCTCTCCAGCTTACATTCCTCCTCCATCTTATTTAATCGGTGCTTTAGTTGATCGATCTGAAACACCCCAAGGGTACCCAGGGGAAAATGCAGCTGGCAAGAAACACTCAGAAAAGGCAATGTGTCCCCAGATCCCACTGGACTTCCAGTATAACTTGTGTGTGCCCCTCCCTCCTTCTACCTGGTGGCAGAGAAGGGCTCACAGAAACCTTCTTCAGTGAAACAAATCACCATCTCCTTGTTGATGGAGAGTTCCTGAGTAGTCAGTTTGGACTAGTTTTAAAGGGGCTATATGTCTCAGAGAAAATTCCCTTCGGTAACTTTTATGGGGTGGAAGAGGTTACAGATTAGGATAAAAGACACACAAGCTGGTGTTTCCTCAAGGTATGCTACCCATACCATTGCCCTTTTTTGAATGGGTTTCAAATTCTGGTCCTCAGAACTCAATGATTCCATGAAGAACCCCAGGGTTAGGGAAGGGAATGAAGAGAGGGTGGAGAAGTCAGGGTTTGGGGCTCCCCCCGCCCAACTTGATCCCCCAGAGCAGCTGTTTGTATGTTTTTTCTTCTTGGACTTTACATAAGATTTTATTTGAACAAACGGCCCTGCTGCTAAAAAAAAAGAAAAGAAAAAGGCCCATGTGAAATACATCAGTCTGCAAGTCTGCAGGATCTCTGTGCCAGAAAGATGGGCTTCCTGGAGGAGGCAGCTACTGAATCTGGAAATGGGACAAGTGGAGATGTGCTGATTTTCACCCTCAAGAGTTTAATATCAGGAACTGGGACTAGCAGAAAACTTCTTGAACCTTTGTGACTAAGCCTGTCTGCTTTCCCAAACTGATTGGCTTTGGTAAAATACCCCAGACGAGAAGGCTATGCTCAGGGATGCAAAGGAGGCACCAAAGGGGAAGGTGTCAACTTTCAAATTGAAGCTTGTGGGAAGAAGTCTCAGAAATCTGACAGTTAGAGGGTGGTGACTTTAGCAAGGAAAGAACTGCTGCACCCCAATGGCCTGAGATAATGAAGGAGAGGGCACACAGGGAAGCCGCCTGGGACTGAGACATGGCCCAGGGACTCCATGGCCAGATGTTCTTCCAAGTTCTACATGCTTTCTCACTATTAACATATCTCCAGGGAAATGTAATATAGGAGGAAGTTCTAGGAAATTTGTAAGTCCCTGCTGCAGGTTAACTTCTCCAAATCCTAGGTAAAATAGCACAGAAACCTCTCCTCCTGAGCGTGCACACACACATACAAAAAAAAAAAAAAAAAAAGGAAAAGAAAAGAAACACAGAAAGAAGAAATCCTCAGCATCTTTAAAGATCAACACAAGCATCTTGTGCTAGGTCCAGATCCTGATTTCCACACCAGTGGGCATGGGGTGCTAGCAATGTGGGGTGCTTACTGGGGCAGCCACTTTGCCAAAGACTTATGGTTCAGTATCTCAGCAATCCTAGGGCAGAGATATTATTTTCATTGTTGCCATTTACAAATGAGGAAACTGAGGCCAATAGCTAAGTAAGTGGTAAAGAGAGACGTCAGAATTTGAACTCAAAACTATTGGACTTAAAAGCTCATGCTCTTAATGGAAACACCCCATTGCCTGCTATACCACTGAGTCAGTTTGCCTGAATTCTAGGGGATTGTTTACTGATCTGTCTGCTTCACTAAATTGTAAGTGACCTGAGCAGAGCTCAGGTTATTTATCCCTGGGTCTCCCACAGCGCTTAGCACAGTGCCTTACACATGGCAGGTGCTTAATAAATATTCTGAGAGTTTATTTTCCACCCAGCAGCTGGAGTGATCCTTCTAAGATATAAATCAATTGCCACTCCTCATCTTTCAATCCTTCAGTGGCTTCCCATTATGACTAGAATAAATTCCAAAGTTCTTACCATGCCTCCAGAATCTGGACCCTGGCCATCTCTCCCACCTCCTTTTGTACATTTGGCTCCAGCCTCACTAGGTCTCCTGCCATTTCTCAAAATAAAATAAAAATAAAGCCTGCCCCCTACTTGGGGCCTTTGCATGTGCTTTCCTCGAGACTTACGTGGTTGGCTCCCCCACTTTCTTCAGATCTCTGTTCATGTGTCCCCTTCTCAAAGACCTTTCCTGACCACCCTATTTAAAACAGCACACCTTGTTCTCTGTCCTCATACCCTGTCTTCTCGTCTTGATAGCACTTACTACTACCAGGCATTTATGTATTTGTTTTCTGATTACAACGTGAGCTCCATGACAGCCTGGCCTTAGTCTTGAGTTATGTATCCCTGGAAAAGAGCCTGGTGCAAGGTGGCACTCAATAAATAGAAAGAAAGAATGAATGAAGCAAATCCAGTTCATAAGTAAACTCATTAATGACATCAATCATTTAGCGGGTGGGTCCTTCACTGATGGATGTATCGACTATCTCACTGGGCCAGGCACAATGCTGAGTTTTGCAGATACAACGATGAAGGTCAGAGTCCTGGCCCCAAGAAGTTCATGCAACCAAGCAACAGGTGCTATTGTCCATTTCCACGCTAATTTTCCCGAAGGCCACAGTCTGGGCCCCTGGGGCCTCCATGTCCCCTGACGCAGGGCCTGTGTGCGCATGTCTGCACACGTGCATTATGGAGCTAGCCGCACTAAGCCCCGCACTTGCATGCGCAGAGTGGATCTGGACCTCAAGGCAATGTTGGAAAGCCCCGCTGGGTCCATGTGAGCTTGTCTGCACATGCGCACAGCAGATCGAGGCAGCTGAGCTGGGGGCGCTAAGCACTACCGGGGAAGCACGCATGCGCATGGTGGATCTAAGGCCTTAGAGCCCCGGTGTCCTCCATTCCCACTCGGCTGGCTGGGCACTAAGCTCGGGTGGCCAGTGAGTGAGTGTCTGCACGTGCCTACATAGGGGTCTTAAGCCCCAGCGAAGCTTGTTTCCCCCTCGCTCAGCTTGGCCGTGCAGCCCCGGGCGCCCCTCACCTCGAGTTGGAGGTCGCGGCTCCTCATCACCGCCATGTTTTTTTCCTCACTGAGCTGGGCGTAGCGCAGGGCTAAATTGTAGTTGTCGTCCTTCACCTTGACCAGCTCGTCGTTGTAGCTGTCCCGCTCCTCCTTCATCTTGTAGTACCGCTCCTGGAAGGTCAGCAGCTCCACCCGGGTCAGCGTCAGCTGCTTCTTCTCATCCTCCAGCTGCCGAGACTTGGCCAGCAGCTCGCACCGCTGCAGGTCCTTGGCCTTCATCTGCTGCTGCAGCTTGATGACCTCGTTCATCAGGAAGTGCGTGAGGCCCTCGTGGCCCTCCTCCACTGTGGAGAGGGGGCACCCAGTCAGGCCTGAGGACTGGCAAGGGGGAAAAGGAGGTTCCAGACGCGGGCAGGTGTCATTCGTTCACTCATTCACTCACCAGCATTTTGCTGAGCTCCTACGACCCATTAGGCATTGGGATTCAGAGTGAGGGAAATGGCCGTGGTCTTGGTAGAGCTTATGGTGTAGTAATGGGGACAGACATTAAAAAAAAAATCAATGATCATCTGCAAATGTAACTACAGACTATGAGGACTTCACAATGTAAAGGTATAGGGAGCTTCGAGGGTGTGCAGGAGAGAGAGAAAAAAGGGGCTGGACCATGTAGGGTCTTTACATAGGAGCAATGGAAAATGACCAAAGGATCTCAAACGGGAGGGTAATGAGAGGAATGGAGAAAACATTGGAATAGATCAGGAACAGACGTGGGGCGTTGATGGGTTGTGTGAGTCTGGACTGGGGTTAGTGGTGGAGTTGGAGAGAAGACTGATTCAATATTCTTTAGGAAGAAAAATTAAGAAGGACAGATGCCTAAGGGCTCTGTCCCATGGGACACTAGCAAGAGAGCAGCCAAGGCAAGGACAAGATCCAGAGGGTAGAATGAACTTTTGTTCCACCCCAGCACCACTTGTGATGGGTGTTCCATGAACACCCACTTTTCTCGTCCCCTGCTTCAGTTTGTCCCTCTGTCACCTACCTTTCTTCATCAGGCAAAATAAGCAATTGGCAGTGCCCAAATCCTACATGTCACAGTCTCAAGAGATTTAGAACTGTCCCTCTGCTGAGGGGACATACACACACACACACACACACACACACATCTCCTATTAGAGTGCATACGTTCCTGATGTCAAAGCCACTTACCCACAATGGTAGAGAACCTCCGGGTGGGCTCCTTCCCAGTCACCAGTTTGTACAGTTCTGGGTAGTAAAATTCCAGGCTCTCCAAGAAGACCACATAGCCTCTTTGCCCTTTGGTATGTAGAATGTCCAACAGTCGGCCTAGGGAAAGACCAGATCTCTCTGTGAGAAGAATACATGTCTAAATGGAAGCAAGTCTCCATGTCTGGTCTTATCCTAAACTTAAATCCCTCAATAAACTGTAAGAAGACAGTCTCACCACATTCTGTCACTCCTAAGTTGTATCTTGAAGTCCACATAATGTATTATTATATTAAATCAAGGTGCCAGGTGCTCAGCAGGGGTTCAGTGAATGTTCATTTCCTTTCTATAATAAATTAGTAGAACCAGGATAAATGGACTTGCAGCCGCAGGAAACCAATAGTTTTAAAGAGCTTCCCAATTGACCAGGGCTAAAATGAACCATACAGGCACCATCTCTTCTGTGACCGAAGCAGACCAGAAGCACAATAACAGTTACGGGATAATATGTGGTTCTCTGGGATTCAGAGCAGGAAGGCAAATATTCGGTTGGGGAGCTAGAAAAAGTCATGGGAAGCAGGCACAGCTCCATGTTCTTCTTTGGGATTATTAGAGTATGGAAACATCATTAACCTAAATGTAATTTCTTCAGCAGTTTCCAGTGTCTATACTACTGGTTCCACTTATTGCTTATGTTTCTTGGCCCTTCCTTAAGCATTTTATTTTCAGATATATCTTTACTTGAGGTCCTAAAACTCAACCTTTTTCTGTAGGACACACACAATAAATAAGTTTTATGTTATGTCAACTCTGATTGTTTGGTGAAGCTGCCTGGAGCACTGTTTTGAGAAGGATTCTCAAGTTACATGCAAACTCAGTGGGAACCCATGCTGTGATTGATTAGTGATGTCTGCCATTGATACAAGAGTCACAGCTTAGAAGCTGGTTATCACCAGCAGCTGGGGGACAGGGATCTTCAAACATTTTAAGCTGTGATCCACAGAAAGAAGCATACTTTACATTGTGGCCTGGTGTCCATACATAAAGTCTATAAACATATATATGTATATACACATGTACATATAAAAACTAAAACAGGTTTCACAAACCATACCTATTATCTTTACTGAATCTGATAAACTGCCATAGCCCCAAGTCAGACTGGAAAAGCCCAAGGACCCCTTCTCAGAATAATATTTTTAAACAGATTAAATACATCAGATTACAAAGGAAACCAATTATAATAAAATACAGTTATCAAATATTAAGCAAATTTGTGATTCAGTAATAAATGTACTTCTTTATTAATACATTAAATAACAAGATCTCTTGGCAGGTCTAATAAGTACTGTAATTTCAAAGGAGAGATGAGTGTAAATGGTATTTTGAAAGATCTGCAACAGCTGTAATGTGATATGAAGATATCTGTAATTTTTATTGTTGACTAAATCACAGGAATTACTAATCACTACTGTAATTTGTTGCCTACTGACATTCTTAATTGAAAGCAATGCTAATTTCAGTTTAGGCTGTAAAATAAAGATGTGATTCTCTCCCTGTGTCTCAAGTTCATGGATCCTCTAAGCTCTAAACACAGGCAGCTTGGCTGGGGGACAAGGGTGGATGGTGGTCTATGGACCCCAGTTTAAAACTCCTTGACCTAGAGAAACCTCATTTTGGTACAGCTAATGCAAGGGTGTGTCCTGAAGCTGCCACATGTGTCCTGAAGCTGCCCACCCTCTTCCCCCCGAAGCACTTCTAAGGTTACCTGCCCGGTTGATCTTGGATGGCAGCATGGGAGCATTGAGCACTTCGTCTTCATCTTGCTCATCAATGACCTTGCACTGGCGCAGGTAGGGGGTGAGCTTGGCGGGGTTGATGTAGCGACTTAGCATGTGCCGGTTGCACTCCACATTCTCCCACAAGGCGTCCTCCTCATCCTTCAGCGTCTCCATGTAGTCATCCATCTCTGGCCCTCCTCCTTTTAGACATAAACCCCAACAAGCTTAATAAAAGAGCCTCAGAGGAACAGCTCTATAAACTCCTTTGGAGTGATCTCTAGAATATATTGTTAAGAAAAAAAAGTGCTGTACTGAAAAGTATATATAGCATTCTACCTTTTATCTAAGAAAGGAAGGGGATATGAATATAAAAAATATATATTTCCTTATATACTAAACATAAACAATGGAAGGTTAGGCCATAAAAAATTTAAAAGATTATTTATAGGGGAGAGAAGGAAAATCCTGCAGTTGGAGTATACCCTTTCCATCTGAGGTTTTATGTCTTACTAAGAATGTTTTGCTCCCAAAACAATATATATTAATGCTATTGTTTTTTGTTTTAAAATTTCACATAAATGGTGTTATACTGTAGGTTTCCTTTCTAAATGTGCTTTTCCCCCTCCGCATTTTCTTGAGATTTTTCTAGGTGGATACATATAGATCTAATTCATTCATTCTTAAAAACAGCTTTAATGAGATATAATTCACATACCATATAATTACTGACTTCAGGTGTACAATGTTTTTTTAATATACTTGTGAGGTGTGCAATCATCACCACAATCTAATATTGTAGAATATTTCTGTCCTCGTTAAAAGAAACCCAATTCCCATTAGTATTCACTTTTTTTTTTTTGAAACAGAGTCTCACTCTGCTGCCTGGGCTGGAGTGCAGTGGTGTCATCATAGCTCACTGCAGTCTTGAACTCCTGTGCTCAAGCGATCCTCCTGCCTCAGCCTCCCAAGTAGCTGGGAGTGTGCCACCACGCCTGGCTAATTTTTTACTTTTTTAGACATGGGGTTTCGCTATTGCCCAGGGTGGTCTAGAACTTGAAGCGATCCTCCTCCCTCAGCCTCCCAAAGTGCTAAGATTACAGGTGTTAGCCACCACACCTGGGCATTAGTCACTCTTGACCTCCTCCTACCATCTCCCTCATTAGCAACCACCGATTTACTTTGTGTCTACAGATTTGTGTGGTCTTTTATCACTAGCATCTTTTACTTAGCATAATGTTTGCAAGGTTCATCCAGGTTGAAGCATGTGTCAATACTTCATTTCTTTCTTTTAAGAAACAGCTTTATTGAGATATAATTCACATACCATACAATTCACCTTTTTAAGTGTACAATTCAGTGGTTTCAGTATATCACAGAGTTGTACAACCATTACCACAGTCAATTTTAAAACATTTTCTTCACTTCAAACAGAAACCCCATACCCTTTATTAGTCACTCCCAATTTCCCTCCAATACCTGCCCCTCCAGCTCCTAGGTGACCACTAATCTACTTTCTGTTTCTATAGATTTGCCTTTTCTGGACATTTCATACAATGGATGGTCTTTTGTGACTGGCTTCTTTCACTCAGCATAACGCTTTCAAGGTTCATCCATGTTGTAGCATGTATCATTACTTCATGTATTTCAAATTGCCAGGTAATTTTTCATCGTATGGATAGACCACATTTTGTTTATCCATCCACCCGTTGATGGACATTTGAGTTGTTTCTACCTTTTGTCTACTATGAATAATGCTGCTATGAACATTCATGTATGAGTTTTTGTGTGAATGTATGTTTTTATTTCCCTTGAGTAGATACACAGAAGTGGAACTTGCGGGCCATATGGTAACTCTATGTTTAACATTTGAGGACCCACCATACTGTTTTCCAAAGAGCTACATCATTTTACATTTACACTAGCAATGTAGAAGGGTTTTAATTTCTCCACATTCTTGCTAACACTTGGTATTGTCTGTCTTTTTTTTATAGCTATTCTACTGGATGTGAAGTGGTATCTCATTGTGGCTTTGATTTGCATTTTCCTAACGATTAATGATGATGGGATAGGCGGTACATAGGCAACGTATATAACCTGAACTTTTGTACCCCAATAATAAGCTGAAATAAAAAAAAAAAGATTAACGATGTTGAACATCTTTTCATGTGCCTATTGGCCATTTGTATTGAGAAATATCTATTTAAATCCTTCATCCATTTTAAAATTGGATGGTTTGTCCTTTTATTATTGAGTTGCAGGAGTTTGTTATATATTCTGGATGCAAGTTTCTTAACAGATATATGACTTGCAAATATTTTCTCCCATTTTGTCAGTTATTTTTTCACTTTCTTAAAGGCCTTGTTTATAGCACTAAAGTTTTAAATTTTGATGGTGTCCAATTTATTTCCTTTTTCTTTTTTCACTTGTGCTTTTGGCATGTATCTAAAAAACTCAAGGTATATGAAGACATACTACTGTTTTTTTCTTAGAGTTTTATATTTTAGCTCTTACACTGAGGTCTATGATCCATTTTGAGTTAATTTTTGTGTATGGCATGAGGTAAGGCTCCAACTGCATTATTTTATGTGTGGGTATTCAGTTGTCCCAGCACAATTTGTTAAAAAGACTATTCTTTACTGATTGAATGATCTTGGCACCCTTGTGGAAAATCAACCCACCATAAATGTATATGTTTATTTCTGCACTGGCAATTCTATTCCATTGATCTATATGTCTATCCTTATTCCAGTACCATATTGTCTTAATTACTGTAGATTTGTAGTAGGTTTCCAAATTGTGAAGTATGAGTCCTCCAACCTTATTCTTTTTCAAGATTGTTTTGGCCTTGATTAGGTGCCCCTTACAATTCCATATGAATTTTAGGATTAGTTTGCCAATTTCTGCAAAAAGGGAGCTGGTATTTTGATAGTGAAGCCACTGAATATGTCGATCAATTTGGGGAGTATTACTGTCTAATAATATTAAGTTTTCTGATCCATGAACATAGGATGTCTTTTTGTTTATTTAAATCTTCTTTAATTTATTTCAGCAATGTTTTATAGTTCTCAGTGCACAACTCTTATATTGTTTTGTTAAATTTATTTCTAAGTATTTTATTACTTTTGATGACATTGTAAATGGGAGTTGTTTTCTTAATTTCATTTGTGGAATATTCATTGCTGGTCTATAGATATACAGTTGATTTTGTATGTTGATCTTATATTTTACAATCTTGCTGAAGTCATTTATTAGTTTCAATACTTTGTTAGTAGTTGCCTTACGATATCCTACATATAAGGTCATGTCATCTGCAAATACAGATAGTTTTATTTCTATCTTTCCAATCTATATGCTTTTTATTTCTCTTTCTTTCATAACTGTCCTAGCTAGAACCTCCAGCACAATTTTAGATAGAAGTGGTGAGAGTGGACATCCTTATCTTGTTCCTGATCTTAGGGGGAGAGCATCCAATCTTTCATTATGAAATATGACTTTAGGTGTAGATTTTTGTTGTTTTTTAACCAGATGGTTTTTATCAGGTTGAGGACATTTCCTTACATTTGTGGTTTGTTGAGTGTTTTTGTCATGAAAGGGTGCTTGATTTTTCTGTATCTATTGAAATTGTCATGTGGTTTTTATTTTATTGATATGATGTATCACACTGACTGATTTTCAGATGTTAAACAAACTTTGTATTCCTGGCATAAATCCCACTCAGTCATGGTGTATAATTATTTTTATATGTTGCTGGATTCAATTAGTTGTCTTTTTAAATTTTTACATCTATATTCAAAACAGATATTGGCCTATAGCTTTCTTGTTCTGTGAGGTCATTGTCTGGTTTTGATATCAGTGTAATACTGGCCTCATAGAATGAGTTAGGATGTGTTCCTTCCTCATCTACTTTTTGGAAGAGTTTTTAAAGAATTGGTATTAATTTTTCTTTTGTCGTGTAGGACTTACTTATAAGTGAAGATATCCGGGCATGGGCTATTTGTAGATTTTTTTTTTCTTTTATAAACTCAGTCTCCTTTGTTATTATAGATCTATTTATATTTTCTGTTTTCCTTGAGCCAGTTTCAGAAGTTTGTGTCATTCTAGGAATTTGTCCATTTTATCTAAGTTATCTAATTTATTGGCAGCAATTGCTCACAGTTACTTTCATAATCCTTTTTCTCTCTGTAAGGTCACTTATAATGTCCCTTCATTCATTTCTGATTCCAGTAATTTGAATCTTCTCTCTTTTTTCCCTCAGTCAGTCCAGATATAGGTTTGTCAATTTTGTTGATATTTCAAAGAACCAACTTTTGGTTTCATTGATTTTCTGTATATTTACTTCTGCTCTAGTCTTTATTATTTCCTTCTTTCTCCTTGCTTTGGATTTAGTTAGCTCCTCTTCTTTTTCTACTTTTGTAAGGCAGAAGGTTAGGTTATCTATTTGAGATCTATCTTTCTTTTCTTTTCTTTCTTTGTCACCCAGGCAGGAATGTAGTGTGTGATCATAGCTTACTGTAACTTTGAACTACTGGGCTCAAGTGATCCTTCTGTCTCAGCCTCCCAAGTAGCTAGAACTATAGGCATATGCCATTGTACCCAGCTAATTTAAAAAATTATTTTTTGTAGAGATGGAGTTTTGCTATGTTGCCCAGGCTGGTCTGGAACTCCTGGCCTCAAGTGATCCCTCTGCGTCAGCCTCTCAAAGTGCTGCGATTATAGGTGTGAGCCACTGAGCCTGGCCCTTTCTTCTTTGTTAATACAGGCAATTATAGCTATGATTTTTCCTCTGAGCTATGCTTTAGATGCATCCTATAAGTTTTGGTATGTTGTGTTTTCACAAACACATTTTCTAATTTCTAATTCCTTTGTGATTTTTAAATTTTCCTTGTGAATTTTTCCTTGATTCATTGGTTATTTCATCGGAGTGTGCTGTTTAATTTCCCCATATTTGTGAATCCCCAAATTTCTTTCTATTATTGATGCTTAATTACATTGTGGGGAAAATATACTTTGTATCATCATAATCATTTCAAACTTCTTGAGGGTTGTTTTATGGCCTAGTATACCATCTGTCCTAGGGAATGTTTCAGGTGTGTACTTGAGAAAAATGTATTATTCTGCTGCTGTCAGAGGAGCAGAGTAGTACAGCTGTGCTGTCTGTTAGGTCTAGTTTGTTTATAGTCTTGTTCAAGTCTCCTATTTCTGGATCTTCTGCCTAGCTGTTCTATTCATTATTGAAAGTAGGGTAATAAAGTTGAATTGGGTATTTCTCCCTCCAATTCTGTCTTTGCTTCATGTATTTGGGGCTCTGTTAGGTGAATATATATTTATAACTATTATATCTTGCTGGTGGATTGACCCTTTTATCATTAGGAAATGTTCTTCTTTATCTCTAGTAATATTTTTGGTTTAAAGTCTACTTGGTCTGAAATTAGTGTAGCCACTCCAGCTCTCTTATGGTTGCTGTTAACATGATATATTTTTCTGTCCTTTTACTTTTAACCTCTTTATATCTATATACTGTAGACAGTATATAGGTGATCTTGTTTTTTTAAAATCCAATTTGATAATCTATAACTTTTAATTGTTTTATTCATCTTTTAACTGTTGTATATTATTCCATTACAGGAATACACTATTTATCCATTCCCCTATTATGGGACATTTAATTTTCCCTTAGTTTTTCACTTGAACACTCAGCACTATTTGTAATAGGAAAAAATGGCAACAATCTAATTGCCCATCAGCAGATCCTCCTGGTTCTTTTGTACTATACTCTATAGCATTTTAAAAGGATGTGGTGACATGAAAACATCTCCAGATACACTGTTTAAAAAACAAGTAAATTTCAGAATATGTACAATATGAAATCATTTATGTAATCCAACACAAAGCAAGATTATAATTATATAGACGTATGTGTGTATGTGAGTGTGTGGGGGGGTTTGAAAGGATCTGATTACAGTGGTTATATCTGGGAAGAGGGATGAGTTCAGAGGGAGCGACCGACACTGTTTCAGTATTTTACAACAAGCATATATGTATGTATTACTTGTATAGTCTGAAAAACAGGAAAGAAAAGTTAACAGAGACGAAAGCCAAGTCTAGAGCAGTAGCCACACCAGTGCTTTCCTACCACATCCTCTCTGAAGGCCACAGCCCTGATACCTTGTTAGTACCAAATAACCTCTCTGGCCCTGGCCATCTGTCCTGCTCCAAGGAGGACCAATTGACAAGCTGGGTGGCAACAGTCAAATTCCTGGATTCAGAGATTTCCTGCGCGGTGGGATGGGCGAAGTTCCCGTGAAGAATTGAGCTGGAAGGTCGCGTTAGGGCAGCCACAGAGGCCAGAGCTGAGCCAGGTGAAGAGAGACACAGGCAGGTCAAGGCTGTCGGGGCAGAGAAGGGACAAGCATGTAGAGGAAGCTGCCTGGTGAGCGACGCCACAGAGACCACAGGGCTCTGTGAGAAGGGTGGCGGGGTCGCCTCTTGTGGTGCAGAACTCAGTTCCTGTCCCCATGAGCCTTGGCCACATGTGGTTTCTGGCCCTTGTAGGCCTTCAGTAACCTCCCCACCCCCTACTTTAAGATATTTTAAGTGGAATTTTTTTCCGTGCAACCAAAGAACCTTGAGTGAAAATATCTATTTGCTGTTATGAGCAACAACCAGATTTAAAGTGATTAAAAACGAGGATTTAGGTCCCCATTCAGTCCAGTGAAGTTTGTACAGACAATAACGACTTTGCTTCACAGACCTAAGTCTTAATTTCTATGAGCCGTTTTGCTAGCACGTGGCACCGGCTACCTGGGTCATCGGTGAGGGTTTACATCCAGTGCAACATAAATATGCCCACAACGATGGCTCCTTCTGACAGTGTGTCAGCACGATCATTTTCGTTCAGAAAGGAAAATGTACTTGCCTTTATTATTTTCAAGGAGTTGACATCCTACGAATTTGATTCAACAAATTATTTATGGAGCAGGTGGCAGACACTGCCGGTGTCTCTCCACACCACCCTCCTCTTTCTGCTAACAGAATCCCAATTTTTTTTTTTTTTCCAGGAATCGGGCAGCCTCATGCTTTAGGGAGGCCAGACATCTGAGCTGCACGGGGTGGATCTTGTTTGGCCTCTACCAGTGGTTTAGGAGGAAGCACACAAAGTGGTTTTGGCCCATGCAGCCTGCAGGAAAGCGCACTGGGGGCGATTCTGGTGGTTTTCCTTGGTCTTTAACAGGAGCACAAAGGAGGGACACTCCATCATTAAGCTTGTGGGTATCAGGGTGTGAAGGTGTATGTGACACTTTGGGTCACTGCACCCAGCCTGTGACCTGAGGACCCATCTGAGGCCAAACGCTAACACCCTCAGGGTGGCAAGGCTGAGAGATGGAAAGACCCCGGATTCTCGATGTCACCTGCTGGGCATTGCACTAACCAGCTCTGGACCCCTCCCCCCTCTGGACTCTCAACTGTAAGGTAATAACTGCCCTTTGCCCTAAGCCATGTGAAGTTGGGTTTGCTGTGATCTGCAGCCAAAGCCTCCTAACTGGAAAATGCATCTGCTTTGTGCAAAGACTCGCCCAGCACTGTGAATGCACAAAAGAACCCAAAGTCAGGTGTCGAGAAGCTTCTACCTTTTGGGGAGTCAGAAGGCTCGTGGCTAGGAACTGGTTACACAGCAGCTGAAGGCAGGAAGACAGGCAGGTCTGGATGGACTGAGAAGCATTTCTCACCAGCCTCTACGGACAAGGAGGTTGTAGTTGGCATGTGTGAGCTCCCAGTTCCAAGAGATCTCGGTGCCACAGAAATGCTCCCTCTAGGGACTGGGGTGGCCAGTGCAGCCACCAAGCAGGAAATGACCCTCCTAGGTCTGGTGCAATGAAATCACAGACCCTCAATTTTGTTGGAACCTGTACCATCAGTAACAGCCCCATGCAGCAAAGCCACTTGGCAACCAGCAGTCAAGTCGACCTTGGGGAAGCTGGCCAGTTCCTGTGCCCAGGTGAGAGGGCCTCCTCATCCTCAGCCAACTTGAGCATCTGCCCCATGTTAAGCCCCGTGCCAGGATGTGGTCCCTGCACTGCGAGGTGCCCAGAGTTGGGTGGCGAGAGTGGGCTGCCCACCCAAGCCACTGCAGCGCCCGCAGAGGCCTGCAGGGGGCAGCAGCACATGCAACCGGCAGAACGGGACATGCTCCTGCCTGGGTGGCCCTGTGTGCCAGGCACCGTGTCCTACCCTTTCTAGAAATCATTTCATGTAATTATCACAGCCGCTCCGAGAGGTGGATGTGCTCATTCTGTTTTGTAGACAAGGAACCCAAGAAACAGAGAGCCTATGTACCCACTCAGGGGTGCACAGCGAGTCTAACTGGGATTCCTGCCCAGACCTCCTGGCATGAAGAGCAGAGAGCAGGTAGTGTTTTGAGCAGAGGAAGAGGTAAAATAAAGCAGCCAAGTGAAGGATTAGAGTTCATACAGCGAACAACCCAAGCTGTGAAGAGTGAAGATCTGGGTCCATCGGTTCCCACTTGGAGCCCCAAAGAACGAGAACGATATCGCACCTCCCGCAGGGGCTCACCTAGAGACACTTGTTAGCGGTTGGAAAAACTTGAGGATTGGAAACCAAGTTGGCTTTACCTAATGGGGTTGAACACGCACACCACACAACCATGGGTATAATCCCTGGGGAAATCTGTGCGCCAGGAGACCTGTGCAAGAATGTTCAACAGTGGCATCGTGCATCCAAGAACCTGGAAAGCACACAAGTACCCTGCGGTGATAGAATGGGTGAAAAACCTGGAAGTTCAGCAACAGCACACTCTACAGCAGCGAAAACGCAAAGAAACACAGCCACGTGGATGAGCAGGGCCAGACCTCGGGAACATGGTGCCGAGTGAAAAAGCAAGTCACAGGAGACGTCCGAGATGAAAACGTCTACGTAAATTTAGAAAACATACAAAATGAAACTCTGCTGTTAGGGATATATAGCAAAACGATCCCGGCAAGCAAGGAACTCACACAAATCAGGATGGTGGCTCCCATGGGGAGGGGCAGCCAGAGAGATGTGACCTTGGAAGGATGCCCAGGGGACACTGCTTCAGCTGGGCACACAAGTGTCCATTTTGCTGTTCTTTGTCTCAGTGACACACATTACCTATATATATTTTTATATGTACGAAATATTTCATGGGTAAAAACTATGGGGAGTGTAGCCAGCCTCAAAAGGAACAGAATGTCTCAGACACAATTTGAAATGTATTTTCCTTTCCAAACACTTCACTGTAACTCAGCCTGATGCAGCCTCATCACCTGGGACGAGCCCAGCGGCT
Source organism: Eulemur rufifrons (assembly GCF_041146395.1). NCBI lineage: Eukaryota > Metazoa > Chordata > Mammalia > Primates > Lemuridae > Eulemur > Eulemur rufifrons. The sequence continues at coordinate 15,270,155 of NC_090996.1, read as the reverse complement.
CGTGTCAAGCTCTGGGCAGTTTCTGTGAAAGCAATTTGCCCATAAAAGCACTGTGAGACGCGGAGGCTCTGAATTTGAACAGCCCCCCGGGCCGGATGGTCTGTGCCTGCCCTTGTTCTTGGCCAGAGCTGCGGCAGCTCTGACCCAGCCCGCGGCAGGGTTTAGCTTCCAGTCTGAGCCAAATCCTAGAAGACACCAGTCTCTCCACAAACAGCCGAAAAGCAAGCTCAGGGCCCTCCAGCTGTGTTGCTCACCTTTACTTGGGAAGCATAGGGCACGTTACCCACCCAAGGACAAAGTCTGTGATAGCCACCGGGTTCACGTCCCTCACTTGTGCATTCAAGATACCTATGGTGTGGCTGCCTCTCGCTCTTATAGTGAAGTTCAACATCTGGATTTTGACCTCCAGGTCCTGTGTGATTTGCCTCCTGCCAGCCCCACGATCTCGTCCCAGTTGCATCCCAGGCACGCCAGCCACCTCTCTGTCCACCACACTCCGGCGGGTGTCAGAACCTGCTTCCTGCCCCCTCCTCCCCTCCCAGCCCCTGCCACGTCTCAGGTGACCCTCACTTGCTATTTCGTCACGTAGAGGGCTACCATATGCAAAGTACCTGGCATGGAGCAGGTGCACAGGGCGCGGGCGCTGCTATCCCGTCATTGGGTCTGACTTCTACACCTTCTGGCTGGATCTTGTCTTCCCTCGAGCCAGGCTCCCGCTGGATCCGGAGTGGGGATGGCCAGGATCTGCGAAGAAAGTGAAAATCAGTCCTGGAGCACGATCAGAAGTCGGAGAGAGGGGACCCACTCAAGTATCAAAGGGATGTTCTGCTTTGGAAGAAAAAGCCAGGAAGGCCCGAGGTGCATGTCACCCCAGGTGACGTTGACAGGGTGGAGTGTGCCGGGGGCTGCTGAGGGAGGAGGGCTTCTGGCCCACCCAGTGTGTGGACACTCAGAAGGGTGCTGACCGCAGCTCCTGAGACCCCGGGAATGGGGAGAACGGCAGATGGGAGCCTTGGAGATCTTCACAGGGCTTTGGGACAAGTACCTGCAGAGTGGAGATGCTCTAATCAGCTCCTAATTCATGAGGTCAAAAGCAGCAAACCCTGTTCCCGAGCCCAGAAGAGTCCCCTGCACTGTGAATTATGTTTTCAGCCTCCAGCTTGCCATGTTTTAGGCAGGCACATGCCATGGCAAACCCACGCTGTAATTTCCCAAAGGTGACATTCCTTATGGTGACGACAGGCCATTGTTCATGCCCTGCTCAGCTGCTCTAGGAGCTCAGCTGGGTGTGGGTTTTTCTGGAAAGGGCAGGGGGAAAGGCGGTGTTCAGACCCTGGAACGGTGAGGAGGACAGCAGCTCGGAGCCCTGTGGGGAGGCCTCAGGCTGTTACAGCAGGACAGCTCCACTCAGGAGTGACGGGGACCCTGGGACGCCGCTGTTTAATCAGGAACTTGCTTGGTTTTGGCTTTGAGGACTAATCACAGGTGACATTATATCTCACAGGGCTGACAAAGCTGCTCTTGTCGGGTGTCAGCTCAGGTTGAAGTGAGCTGTCAGAGGCCCTCGGCCTGGGGGAGGTGGCACGATGAGCGTCTCTGGAGGACACCATCTCCTTGGTCTCCTCATGGCCTCCCTGCTCTGTGGCCGGGACAGGGGCAGCCACACAACTGCCCAGGGCTGGGGCCAGGGCTGGGGAGGAGGTGGTCTGCAGAGCCAAGGGCCCCCGAGAAGAACAGCAGAGAGGTCCACGTGCCCATGAGCAAACGCAAAGGGAAGTTAGACTTTCTGCATTTGCATTTTTTTAAAAAAAGAGAACATGTATTTCTTTTACCATCGGAAACAAAGACTTTTAAGAAAGATTGTAAGAAAGGTTTTAATTGCATGAAAGGGAGAACAAGTCTGCCCTGCTAGCCTTGCTATTCTGCCTTCCCACCACGTCACCACAGGCTGGGAAACTGAGACACAAGACAACCAATAATGAGGCTGAACTCTTTCTGCCCTTAGAATTTTGATTACAGCATTTGAGCATTTGGTCCTGAGGTCAGGGAAGATTTTTAGGATTGAAAGTCAATCTCTTGATCACTCGAGAGACTGGCTTATCTGCCCCACATTCACCAGACCAGATGTCACCCGCCAGGCTGAGTGACTGTTCACAGTGTGCCAGGTACTTTGTTACACATAATCGACAAACCTCAAGAACTCTTTGAGGTAGGTGGTGGTATCATCCGTCATCATCATCATCATCATCACTATCTTACAACCAAGAAGGTAAAAGCTTGGAGAAGTTCAAGGTCACATAACTAGCGTAAAATGTAGGATTTGGACCCAAGGTTCTCTGACTTTTCCTTAATTACTACCATACAGCACCTAGAACTGATTTTTACAAAAAGTTTACTTTTTTTAAAGGGCTGTAACTAGAAAGTGTGTCCACAAAATGTGGACATTTCTCCCTGAAATGTCACTTTAACATGTAAACTTAAGATAGAATGAAAACTGAGCTCTAGGTTAAAAAGAACAACTGTCGCTTCTAAAAAGCGGAATCACTGGCTTGGTGGATGGTAAATGCCCTATCCCTGGGGTTACGCAGGCACGGTCAGTGCCCACTCGCCCCGCAGTGGAGCCCCTTCGATGACAAACAGAACCCCGGTTTTTGTCGCCTCCCATTTAAGAATAGAGAACCAAAGATCACTTGATGTTTGAGGAAAGTGTCCACGTGAAAGGCAGAGATGGAGAGGGACAGTGATACAAGGAACCCACAGCAAGCAGACAATGCACAGAATAAGAGAAAACTTAAAAAAATGCGACCCGATAATTAAGATCCACTGGGGGGTGAGCTAAGACATTGCGTCTAGACAGCAGTGGTAGCGGGTGCTGTGAAGGTGACAACCAAGGAACGAGAAGGAGTTCTTGGCAATTAAAAATAAGGCAGCAGAAATGTAAAATCAGTAGAAGATTTGGAAGATAAAGTTGAAGAAATTGCCCAAAAAGTTAAATAAAAAACTTAAAGAGGAGGAAGAAGACAAGGGGGTAAAAATGGGTCAATTTGGAAGGTCTAATATCCAATAAGTAGAAACCCTAAAAGGAGATTTTACAGATTGTGTTTCCTCCTTGTATATGTTTTGGGGATATAATATAAATTAAGGGATGAAATGATCAGAGAAATAATTTTAGAGAATTCTGTGAGCGTAAGAACATGAGTCTTTAGATTTAAAGGACTCTTTCTTTGAATGCTTAGTACAATAAGTGGAAAAGAACCTTCTTAGAGCATGTCATTGTGAAATTTCAGGCCACCAGCAAATTGGAGAAGACCCTAGAAGCTTCCAGAGGGAAAACGTCAGGTTATTCGCAGAGGAATAGAAGCAAGCGTAGCGTCAGACCTTTAATAGCAACACTGGAAGCTGGGAGACAGGAAGGCGATGCCTTTACATTTTTGACAGAAAATACTTTTTAACCTTTCTAACCTAGAATCCTAAACCCATCCAAACTACTACATGTGAAAATAGAATAAAATGATTTTCAGAAAGGCAAGAACTCCAAATATTTAGCTCCCATGTACCTTTTCCTTAGGCAACTACTAGAGGATAAGCTCCACTGAAATGAGGGAGTAAAGCAGAAAAGAGGAAGGTATGGAGGTCAGAATGCAAGGAACCTACCTGGAGAGAGCAGCAAGGAAAGTCCCAGATGGAAGTGAAGGAGCAAGGAGCAGCTGGCCAAGATTACAGCAGGATCACGGAGGGTCCACCAGCGAGAGGTTGCCAGGGGAAAAACACTGAATGGTTTTCCAATATATTTGAAAGTTTAGGAAATAATGTTGTTAGGCAAAGGACAGATCCAAGAGTCAGATGGGAACAAATTTAAAAAAATGAGCTAATACAAAAAAAAAAAAAAAAGGAGGCAATATTAACTCCAAGAGAAACAAAAATGCAGACAAAAGAAAACCACAGCGCACAACTTGCCTCAACATGAATGATATTTACCTACTCACAACAATGTAACAATCACAGATGATCTAACATAAGAATTATGACCTAATGTAACGAGAGAATGGAGGAACAGGAGTGCTGGGAGTGGATTATTAGTGAAAGACAGATAAATTCTCATCTACCTAACAATATGTGAATTGATAACATCTTAGCACTAATATGTCTATAAACAGCAATGTAAAGCATATTGTTTAGAAATAGCAGGTGAATGACAGAAGTAAACAGCACTGAAGAGTTAGAAGTGATTGCCTTTGGCGATCAGGACTGGGGATGGTGACGGCTGGGTTGGGACTGACGTTTTTCTTATAAGCCTATTTTACTTTCTAACTTTGCATGACTCATGTATTACTTTGGTTGGAAAAAACACTAATAAAAAATAACACATGTCAATCATTAGAAATATGGACAATGCATTTAAATATGAAGAATCAAAGAGTTACCCTCATTCTCTGCACACACATCATGTTCTATTTTTTATAAAGCTTGTAAGACAGCTCACTCCTTTATAAACTGGAAGTGCTGTGTGCCTTGTTTAACCTTCATAAAAGCTCAGTAAGGTAGGTTTTATTATTCCCATTTTATGGATGAGGAGGTAGATCAGAAAGGTAAATAATGGGGTGAGATCTCACAGTCGGTAAGGGGAAAAGCAGAGATTCCAACTCAGCCCTCTCAGACTCAACATTGTCTGATCTTTATAAAGTTAGTAATCATCACAGCCAACATTTATTAAGCATAGCATCTAATCTAACCAGATTCCACATCTTCCTCTTTATTATTTTAATCCCTCATTTTGCTGGAGCATATACTCTAATAGCTGCCTCTGAAAAGGTATATGGAGCTGCTTTATGCCAAATACTGTGCTAAATGCTCTGCGTGGATCTTCTCATTTAATACGCACAGCCCTATGAGGTAGATATGACAACTGTCCTCATTTTGTAGACAAGGAAACTGAGGCACAGAGAAGTCCAGCAACTTGCCATGTCTGTCTTATCTCTGTATCCCTGGTAGAACTTAGCATGGAGCCTTGTGCTTAGTAGGTGTTCAATATATATTTGTTGGGTGAATAAATAAAAATAAATAGCAAATCTTGAATAAAATAAACAATGAGGTTGCTATTGCTTTAGATCCAGAAAGCCCCTTGAAAATGAGCTGTCTTTGGGGGACAGACACCTCTTCTCTCCACGAGCTGCCCCAGCACAAACGCTTTGAAACCAGAAGGGGACCAGCAGTCACTTAGATAAATGCGTCTCTGGCTAATTGATCTGCCTGGATGATTGGAGTGAGCGGCCTGATGTGCAGGGTTTAATTATTCCAATGTAACCTCCACATAATTGAAAGGACTTCTGGCAAAAAAAAAAAAAAAAGAAAAAGATTATTTAAAAGATGATCTACTGCCTGTGAGACAGGACTGAAGAGACGCTGGCATACGCCCAGCCTCCAGCCATCACAGCCTTTTCAGCCCTGAAATGAAAGCTTTCTGGGAAGGCCCAGAGTCACCCCCCTCATGCACCCTCCCACCGAATCTCCTTCATTCCTACAAAAAGGGCACTTACAGAAGCAGCTAGAGAATCCCCCCTGCTAGACTCTTCCCTCATATCCCAGTTAACTTTTTAACCTCTCTCTCTCTCAGCTCATTCAACCGAAATATTGAGATGATAACATTTCCCATCAATTAACATGTGTACAGCAATCAGTAGAGCTTCACTGATACATATTTTGAAAGCAGCAATTATCATTTTAAATTCACAGCGGAGTGGCAGACACCGCCAGCTGCCGACCCAATATCCATTCTCTCGTACTTGTTAAGAGCACCAATTTTGTCTGGGGCAGTAGCGTGCCCACCTAAGAAACTATTTCCCGCCTCTCTTGCAGCTAGAGGTGGCTTGGATGGCAGAATTCTGGCCAATGAGATGGAAGTGGAAGTTTCTGGGTGAGATGCGTAGGAAGGCGCTTTAATGGGGGCAGAATTGGCTGAAAAGAGCCTTTTACTTGTCTTCCCACCTGGAATGTGCATGTGATGCTTGGAAGCAGAGCAGCTATCTTGTGACCATGAAGACAAGGCCACACTCTAAGGTTCGCCAAATAGGATGCTATGAGAATCTTGGGTCTTGGGGGACAGCCCTAGACAGCTAACCTTTGAGTTCCTGGCCCACGAAAAGACTAAAATCCCTAGTATGTATACAATCTGATTATGTTTCTATTACTTGCAGCTGAAAACAGTCCTAACAGATACACACAGCACATCTTCTAAGTCACATGGGTCCCGGCCACAGACTCCTGAGCCCTCAATTCTGAGCAACTGCCTTATCTGGCTATTCATTCCCATCCCTTTCTTCCAGGCACAGTAGTGGCGTCAGCAAGTGATCCAGAAGGACTAAGTACCACCCGCGTATAAAGTGCTGTGGGGGCGAGAAACCAATGACTCTGGGGGTACCTAGCTAATAGACGACACCATCATCCTGGCTCCTGGCACGCTGGCAGGACGATATATTTCCCTTGTCTGTTGTGGCCCTGTCTCAAATCCTCAGCCAGGCCCCTCATTGTCAGTCAATGCAGTCCCCTCTCCAGCCTCTGTGACGCCCACTGCACTGCCCACCGCCCCCAGGCACGCCTTGTGTACCAGGCTGCCCCTAATAGTTATACCTGAAACTCCTCACAGGGCTACATCCATCTGCTTTTAGGTGACCCAGCAAAGAAACAATGGTTTTTGTGGATAAAAACGTCTCAACTTGATGTCTTTTAGAAAGGACACAGCACGAGTGGGGAGTGAGGGTGTGCTGGCGTGCGTGTTTACGGAGCCCCGAGACCAACGGTGCCACCAAGCGTCCACCTCCCATGCCCCGGCCCTGCCACGCGTCCAGACTTACTCTGTAGTGGCTCCGGATTTGTACCAAGACCACGGATTTTGGAAGGGCAGACACCTCATGCACTGCCAAGGGATATAGCTTTTTTTTTTTTTTTCCCCAGCTAGTTCCCATTTTTTTTAACACCACTGCTGAAAAGCTTTCAAAAAAAGCACTATGAGGAACAACAGATGTAAATCGTTCTGAAATTCGGATCAGTTGATCACATCGGTTCTTCGTGAACATCTGCTCCACCTGGACCCAGGGCTGTGCACAGAGCAGACGGACAGCTCCGAGGGCCACCGTGAGCCGTGGCCGGACTCCTCCGCCAGACGCGAATCCCAGAGCGAGGTCACCGTCCCGGACTCCCTTCAAGTGTGGCCTTGCTACGGGACTGGCCGGGGGAAACCCGGCCTGGGGGGTAACGGAACGCCGCCCTCTCCTGCTGCCGCCGTGCGAGCCTGGTCAGCAAACCCGCCTCGCCGCAGGAGCGGGGTGCAGCTGAGACCACCAGCGGAGGCCGATTCGGGGCTGCTCCGTGCCTTCGAAGATGGACGCTTTGCTGCTTCTGTGGGCCTGATGCCATTCCTTTTGCTGGCGTAGCTGTCAACGTCTTGGCCATCGTTTTATTGTTTGGGTTGGAAGCAGCGTGGGGAGCCCACTGTCGCTCTTGGAACTCATCGTGTTAGTCTCGGGACCGGTTTGGAACCGTGCTGTCTGGCACATACAGAGTTTTCAGTAAATGTTTGCTGAATCCAGTGCTCGCGTGTCTGAGGTTCGGTGATAAAACATGCCGTGTTACAGAATTACCTTTGGTATCAGTCCGCCAAGCCGAATGCAGTGAGCGTAAGTGACTCCACCTCTTTGCGGAGTCTCCGCCGACTGCGCCCTTCATGCCACCAGTGCGCTGGGCACGGACCGACGTTCTCGTGCTTTTAACTCTCTTCTGCCACTGCGCATTCCCTCCCCGGCTGCGAGTTCCTCGGGAGGAGGCCCGTGTGCCCCCGCTGGTGTCCTTCCAGCACGGTGCCTGTTCCCCCTCTGCAGAGCGGGCGATAAACAAATCTCCCAGAGCCCGGCCTGGGGACTTGGTACAAACACAACCACAACGTGGGACACAGAGCACGTGTTTTCATGCATAAATGATAGAAAAATTAAGGGCTAGAAGGAGAGAGGGAGGAAATTACAAGTTACTTTTTGATTTGGGGAACTGGGGAGACGGTTTGGAAGGAGCAAAACCAGACACAGCAAAGGCACTGGCCGAGACTCAGGCATTACCAAGCAGAATCCCACTCCAGGGAGCCTTTGGGACTGGCGTGGGAACGCGTGGGGTGGGCCCAGCGGCCCCAAGAATCTTCTAAGTGAAAGGGTCGGGCCCTTGAGTTTCAGAGAAAAGGTCACCAGCATCATCAGATCCGAGTCCCACTCGGAGAGCAGCCGAGAGCCAGAAGCAGGAAGATTCTGCGGGAGCCACAGCCGGACCTTAAATCTTCCCCTTTCGTTTTCTTCTCGTCTCACTGGCTGGCCCTGGGGTCCCCAGGGGCACGCGGCCAGGTTCGTACGAGAGGCCAGGCCGGGACCCAGATGCCTTCGGATGTCAACCCCGGGAATGTCTGCAAAGGGTGGTCACGCGGACGTTCCAGAGCGGATCTGAGGCGGGGGAGTGGGAGCCCCGCATCCGTTCATTCGTTCACTCACTCATCTGATGCAATGAGCGTGTCTAGATGCAGAAGGCGGAAGGAAAGGAAAGGAAGAAACTTTGACTATGGCAAGATTCAGAGAACAAAAGAAGACAAGGACGAGTGAGAGGAAGACCCAAGTGACAAATATCAGAGTGTTGAGAGCCAAGAGAGGGAGGCGGGGTGGAGAAACTTGAAGGAACCACAGTGGGGAAGGCTCGCGGGCTCATCGGAAGAGGAAGGAAGCCACGGGAAAGCCGGGAGCCGAGGACGGAGGAGGGAACCTGCATGTCAGCCCGTCCCCATCGGTGCAGGTGAGCACGAGCCCGGAGGCTCATGCCGTGTTTACCCCGGGTGTGCAGAGCGACTGCCGGGTCGCTACCTGCAGCTCAGAGGACGTTATCTCCAGGGCCCAGAGCCGCCCCGCCAGCATCACAGGCCTCCTCTGAGGCCTCAGCCGCCAGCGACTCACAGACCAGCCTCCCCACTCCCCGGCTCACTTCTGCATTTACGAGGCACACTGAAAATATGCTTAGAATCGGTGCAGCGATCCATTCAAAATGCATTTCTCATTGTGGGGCCGTCTACTTCATGAAATATCGTGGGGACAGGTAGATGCAGTAACATTTCCAGACACATTTCTGTGTGTTTGAAAGTAACTCTGACATCTATCAACTAGAAGGTTCATATCTAAAAAAAAAAAAAAATGCAGCTTTCAGGGGGTTTGTATGTGGGAACAGGGTGGTGGGGGTGGCTTCTGCCTCCAGCTCTCTAATCCTCCCGTTATTATCCCAGGATCCGCCAACATGTGAGACCGGGGACGTCCCCTCGACCCCAGCAGGAAAGCCCCAGGGAGGGGGATCCAGGCCTGGCCGTCCCGGGGACTGCACGGGCCGCCCAGCTCCTCTTTCTCAAAAGGGCTTCGGGTCTGGCCAAACCGCGGTGCTGGAAGCAGCAGACCTGGGTTTCATTTAGGCCTCAGGCTTCCTTATTTTAACCCGAGGGGCTCAAGGCTTGAGATCAAAACTGCACTCTCATGTGTCATATATGTCAGTTTGGTGGGCAGATTTCCAGGCAGCAGAAGAAAAAGGAGGAGGTGGTTTTTGAGGGCCAGGCTTGAGTGACTTTGTTAAAACAAGCGGTCTCTGAAGACTCCGTCTGTTGTAGACCTGGAGAGCTGGGTGGCTGGGGGCCATGTATGGGTCACCCCCAAATAAGGAAGAGATAACTCCTGTGCTTAAGAGGTTAAAATAAGTTGTGCATATTGGTGTGAAGGGACATTGTTCCCTCTCTCCCCTCCAAAAAAGGGTAAAGGGTGTGGGGGAAGGATCTCAGGAATTCTCATCAAATTAAAAGTCAAACCAAAAAGAAAAATCTTTGCATAAAGAGATACAACTGACAGCTCCTCTTTGTGTTCTAGCGGGAAGGAGACGGCCCTGCGGTAAGAGCACACTGGGTTTAAACTCCAGTTCTGCCTTTTGCTGCTGTGTGGCCTTGGGCATGTTGCTTAACCTCTCTGAGCTCCCTTTGACTGGTCTGTGAAATTGGATGAGTAGCCCTAATATCTTAAGGCTACTGTAGCACATAAGGTGGACACTTAATCAATGTCACTTAGTCCACTCCCCTCAGATGCCAGCAGTGAACTTGAGACAGAAATGGAGTCACTCCCTCATCACCCTGTGTTAACAGCCTCCACGCCGAACAGCACTTAGAGAACAACTTCAAAGACTTATCCTCAATCCTTCTGTCTGGGCTTCCGATTTGAAACTCACCCAGCTGGAGGTGTGAGCATCTTTTCATGCCTTCCCTGTTCCTTGTGATGTCTGGGCAGGGACCCACCTCCTATTTCCTTGTACACCCTGTGGCCTAACAAGTCCTTACATAAATAGGCATTTAATATTTATAAAGTGATTGATTTCCAATGGCTAAATGCCGGCTTCCTTTTCCTTGTTGCGGTTCTTTCCTTCGGCCGATAAGACCTTTATCTCTCCGCGTGTGGTGACAGCTGCCAGCACAATAGCTTGACGGGCTCCGGTGCCCTTTGCGTGCCCCCAGGTGGCTCTGCTGTGCCTGCACTTTGGAGCCACGTGCAAAGCCATCCTGCCCTCTCAACCAGTCCCAGGTAGTCGCCTAGAAGAGGTGGCTCTCCAATCTCTGACCCCCAGGGACAGAGCCACCTTGTCTCAAACCGTCGTTACTGGGTGAGATGTCGGGAGGCTGGCTGGTCCTGCCTTCCCCTGGGAGAGCTTCCATGTGTTGGTACCACCAGACACGCGTGTTAGGGCCACCACGGGTCTCTGCAACATGCTCCTTCCCCGGAGCACCACCAGAACCTGCAGGACCTTCTGCGCCTTCGAGGAAAGTCCCTTCTAGCCACTGGGGTGTTCTGGAGTTCAGTCCTGTTTGTGGAATTCTCATTCTTTGAAAATTGATAACCTGATACCAGCTATCATTTGGGGGATCACACACAACCTGTCACTCCCTCGCTGCCTAAGGGAACAGGCGTGAACGGTAACTGCTTCACCAGATGACATTCCTGGACAACCAGGCCACAACACCTTTGTGCCACGGTGTCTGCACGCAGTGGGCGCTCGCCCAATCTCAGAGCGGGGAGCAGAATGACTCAGGGACCAAACCGCGGCAGATGCGGAGGCGGAGGCTGGCAGCCCCTGGGAAGAGGTCAGGCTCCCAGGACCTAACCCAGGGCCACCCCAGGCTGTGGCTGGGCTTCCCAGGAGGAAAAGGAAGGATCACGAGGCTGGTGACGGAAAACTGCAGGATGCAACAGAGTTCTTTAGTTTTTAACTAGATGGGAAAATAGAAGTGTCTCAATCTTTAGCAAATCCGCTAATTCAAGACAGGGTTCCCAAGCAACCTGCCAGGAGCAACCACCACGTCTCTCAATGCCCAGGGACTGGGGACCCAGTGTGTGGAGGTCCCAGACTCCTGATGTGTCCCCTTTCCCCTCCTTCCGGGTGTCTCATGATCATATCGCCGTTAACGGGAGGCATTTCTGGAAGAATAAAATGTGATCCCACATCCGGTGCTCTTATTACCGCAATTATTATAACAACAAGTGTTTCCATCGAGACTAGGCGGGCACAGAAACGAAATCCAAACCAGCCAGCCTTTCCGCCTCAGACTGCTCTGCCAGGGAGATGCCCAGGGAGCCCGTTAGTTAACATACATTAATTGAGCATCCACTACGTTGGGAGCAAAATAGGTTTATGATTCCAATTAGATGTTAGGCTTCCGAGAGAGAAAAAGAGAGATGCGGAGAGAGAGGGGGATTAGAAAGGGGGAGATTCTCTTTACTTAAAAGGAACTACAAAATAAACAGCCCTCTCATGGAATGCCCCCCCCATGCCTGCAGCCCCCGCAGCCCCGAGTTTCAATGATCTCTGTGTTATTCCTGTCCCCTATTACTTGGGATAGTCAAGGGTGGGCCGTAATTAATTGTTGTGATGTACTCAGGAGCACAGCCAGAAGGCCGCAGCTCGGGAAGTCTCTCTGCAATGGCTGTTCCTCCCCCAACATGCCTTCTGGAAGGGCCAGCCCAGAGCTCAGCTTTCACCAACAGGACCGGACTGCCCTGTGGGGTGAGCGAGGGAGGTGGGCGGGGACGCTCGGCACCGGCTCTGGCGGTGGCGTTCTGACGTCTCCTGTGACACGGATGAACCTTGCAAAGAGTATGCCCACGGACATACGCCAGTCACAAAAGCTCACGGTTGTGAGATCCTTTTCTATGAAATGTCCAGAACAGCGAATCCGTAGAGGAAGCAGCTTGGTGGTTGCCGGTGGCTGGAGGGGTGACCGCTAAGGGGGACAGGATTTCCTTTCGGGGTCATGAAGATGTTCTGGAACCACGTAGAACTGGTGGCTGTACGACACTGTGAATGTACTAAATGCCACTGGGTTGTTGATTTTAAAATGGTGAATTTTATGTGATGTGAATTTTACCTCAATAACTAAAATAAAAATAGCTATAATTTCTCGAGCACATGTAAGCAGGGGCCAGGCCCCGAGCCCATGGTGACACCAACCCTCCAACAGCCTGGCCATCGGAGCTTGGAGAGGGGACATTTTGGGGTGAGAGCTGGGATGGGAGACCCAGGGGGAAGCCATGCGCTCCTCACTGGGGGATTCCCGTAGCTTCTGAACCCGAGGTCCCCGGAGGAGACGACAGTCCACGTGGGGATTGCAGGAATGACCCAGCAGGGGAAGGAGGAGGGTGAGTTAGAAGAGAGGACAGGACACCGGCTGGCGGCAGAGAAAAGGGAACAAGAACTCAGGGTTTTATTTTGTGCCCACAGGTGCAGAGCTGAGAACAGGAACCAGAAATGCAGACAGGCGACTCGACGTGGAGGGAGAGGGAGGTGGGCGTGGGCCAGGCCCAGGGCGAGAAAGTGAGAGGGCGGGTCCAGCGGGTATGCGTGTGTGTGTGTGTGTGTGTGTGTGTGTATGTGTGTGTGTGTTTGTGTGATGATCTCAGGCCAGACCACAACTCCCGAGAGTTCCCGAGACCGCAAGCAACTTGCACATGAACTTGAGTAATTTCCCGTAAGCCAGCTCACCTGTGTCAAAGCCACTGGTGATCTTGCACTTAAAAATACCTAGACTCACACTTTCCACATATCTGTGCAAGGTGAGAGGAGTCAGGAAGAGAGAGCCACACGACATCTCAAAATACACCCATGTTTTTCTTCTAAGGGGACAAACTTCCTCGGCGTGCCCACCCCCAATCTCTTTTAATGATCTATTGTGTAAAAATGTCTTTAGATGAATTTGTTGGGGTTGGAGGCCCGTGGGTGTTTCTTTTCATGTTCTCTACTCAAATATGAGACCAGCAAACACAAAGCCACGTTTTTCCGATGCTTTATGCGGCCCACACCGAGGCTGTGATGGAAATATGCTACCCAGCAGTGGGGACAGGGACCCAGGACTCTGCAGCCTCAGATCATCACTAGCTTCTCGCCGTGTAAGTGAACGATGATAAGTCAGATGCAAACAGGGAAGCCTTTTTTATGTGTGTGTCAAATGACACAACCACCAATAATGAAATAAGGCACCTGTCAAAGCTGCACCCAGAAACTGTCGATCCGTGTGTGGACGGGAGGCTGTTAGGAATGCGTCTCCTCAGCGGTGGGGTGGCCCAGCTGTGGCGTCGTGATCAGCTATCTCTTCTTGCTCGTGTTCAAGGGGCTTCGAATGCACCCACGTAGGAAGCCAGGCGTGCAGGTCACACGGGTGTGTTGCAGGCCGGGCCTCTACCCTGCAGTCAAGACAGCCAGGGATCACCCTGAAATTTCTGCATCGAGGGATGTTATCTGGTGCGTGACTTCAAGATGCCTTGAATGTATCATTCTGTTTCTCACTTTAAAGGAGGCCTCTGAGACCTGGCTGACTTTTTCAAAGCAGTGAAGTCAGTTTAAACCCACAAAACAAGATCACGGTCTCTCATAAGCGAAACATCCCAAGGGGCTGCCAAAGTGTTTTCAACTCCGCAGGACTTAAGGAATTCCTGGGCCTGGTGCCGTGGCTCAGGCCTGTAATCCTGGCACTTTGGGAGGCCGAGGCGGGAGGATCACTGGAGCCCAGGAATTCGAGGCTGCAGTGGTCTGTGATTGTGCCACTGCACTCCAGCCTGGGTGACAGAGCAAGACCCTGTCTTAAAAGAAGAAGAAGAAAAAATAAAAAGGAATTTCTGAAGCATTTCATCAGGAATCCAGAAAACTGCTCAGATGCCTTGAAGAGACTCTAGGAGGAGGGGAACGTCCCCCTTGAGGTCCGTGGTCCTGCTGCCTCCTTGGGAAGCTCCTGGCTCACAATCACCTGGTTTGTCCTCAGCGTTTCTTGGTCTGTTCTGAGGGTGGGCGGGGGCTGGGCCTTGGGTGAGCCCCAGTGAGGCACAGGCTCATTTCTTTGCATCTGGAACTTCAAGAAGCCCCAGAGGACCTGACTGAAGGGTGCTCTGGGTGGGGGCAGGAGCCCTTGCCAGACCCAGGGAGGGCCAGGCTGCAGGGCAGCTGCTCTGACAAAGGCACGGCCCCGTTTTCTGGAAACAGCCACTGCACACACTTCCTCTGCCTGGGCTGGGGCCCGGGCACCTCCGTCCTTCCACAAGGCTCCTCTGTGCACTGCCCCCCACCCTCCAGCCCTGGCACTGTCCTCGGTCAGAAGAAAATGAGACTCAGCACATGACAACAGGAGCATCCTGGTCCTCATGGGTCATGGGCATTTATGGAGCGCCTTCTGCATGCTCAGTCTGCGCTCTGTGCAATCCCAGCCATGGCATGAGACAGTTGCCCAGCACTGCTGCCGAGATGCCACATCTTGTTTAGGAAAAGAGGTGAAAAGGATCACAAACGAGGCCGTGAGAGCACAGGGGCTCAGGCGAGAGCAGCGCACGGGGTGCCGGGAGGGGGGCCCCACGGCAGCCCCCTGGGACTGGGCTTCACCAGCCCTCCACACGCAGGCCTGGCCGGGGGACCCGCCGGTTGGGAAATGTACTCACTGTTTGGGAGTGAGCGAGGTCCTGGGGTCTTGCGCTCCTCCCGAATCCCCTCTCCTGCAGCCGGGTGCCCGTGTGGCCCCCAGAAGACGCCGACGTTTCAGGGAACCGCAGCCTCCCCGGAAGCCCACGCCGAGGCCCCGCTCAGACGCTGCCTCTATTTTTAGCAGGGGCAGCAGTGGGGGCGGGGCTGCCTCACTTCCCCCTGTCTTCTTCTGAGCAGAGCCTGCGAGTGACTGTCCACCCCGCGCAGCGGGGGGGCTGGGAGGGCAGAGGGGCCCTGTGCTCTGCGTGGCAGGCGGGTGCGGCAGAGAACGGGTGGCAGGAGCCCAGTCTCACTGTCACCGCTGCCGTCGTGGGCAACTCCACTCTTCCTGCCCCCCACGCCTGGCCAGCCCTCACCCTGGAGACCGCCCTGGCCTGCTCTGCCTTTGAATCCCATGGAGCAGGAAGATCAGACAGTGGGAAGTGCGGGGCCTAGAACGTTCCAGGGAAGCCGCTTCTATGAGCACACATCATATTATAGCCTTTGCTCCTCTCGACTTGTCGACATTTGCAGTGGGCACAGAGCCCAGAGCACCTTGGACCCCTGTGTGCAGCCGTCACCCGGCGTCTACCTCGGACCACTAACCGTCCCTGGCAGCCTGTGTCTCCTCTCCGCCACTCTCCGACAGGCCCCTTACGCCGCAGACACCAGCAGAGCTCTGATTGGCTCGTTCTCTGGGAGGCCCTGGAGTGTGGACATCCCGGGGACAGATGGGCTGGAACGACCTGTCTTCACAGGGGAATGGGGGCCACAAGTGTCGTGGGAAGGATGGATGGGGTGACGCGTGACAATCGCCCGTCGGAGCATCCTGCGCGTGTAGGTGATCTGTGGTTGGCACCGTTCCCTCCCTAAAAGCTGCCAACAACCCCCAACCCCTTCCTATCACAACTGAACACAAGTTTCTCACCCTGTGCTTCCTGGCCCCACACAAGGGCCCAAATCTACCCTGCTGTCCCGATCCCTCTGCTTCCCAGCCTGTCCCGGTCGCAAGATTACTTGCCATTCCCTTTCTTTTTTCCGAAAAGTTGGGGTGTGCTCAGTAAGCCGCACGGCTCTGGGGTGTGTAGCGTGGGGAGCACCCCAGATCCTCTGCATCCCGCCGACACTTGGAGCGCCAGGCCCTGTGATCGCAGGCCTCCCGCCCAGGAGGGGTGACACGGCCCCTGGACTTTGCATGCCCCAGTCTCCCCCTGCCTGCCCTCCATAGTGTCCCCCAAATTCATGTCCTCTCAGAACCTCAGAACATGACCTTATTTGGAAATAGGGCCTTTGCAGATGCAATTAAGTTAAGGCGCGGTCCCAAATCCAAGGACGGTGTCATGCTAAGAGGAGAAGACACACACAAGCACAGACGGGGCCAAGCGGAGGCCGAGGCGCAGTGAAGGTGCTTCCAGCCAGGGAGCCCTGAGGATGCCACACCCACCAAGGCTGGAACAGGCAGGGAGGATCCCCCGAGTCTTGGGTAGGAGCGCAGCCCAGCTGACATCTGCATCTCACACTTTTGGCTTCCCTGACTGTGAGAGAATAAATTCCTGTGGTTTTAAGCCACCCTGTTTGGGATCATTTGTTAAGGCAGCTTCCGGACAGTTCACAGAGGTGTGGGCAGCGAGCCCGCAGGGAATCGTGAAGCACC
Source organism: Eulemur rufifrons (assembly GCF_041146395.1). NCBI lineage: Eukaryota > Metazoa > Chordata > Mammalia > Primates > Lemuridae > Eulemur > Eulemur rufifrons. Next base: position 15,253,459 of record NC_090996.1, on the reverse strand, counting down.
CTGGGGCTGGCAACCCAGGCAGGGCTTCTCGCCGAGCCTGAAGGGCCAGAGGGAGGGCAGGAGTGGGCACAGTGGCTGCAGGGACTGCCAGATGGGGCCAGGCCACCCACAGCCTCCCCCAGGGGCACCTGGGGCCTCAATGCCAGACCTCGGTCCTCCCTCTGCCCTCCCCTCGGCCAAACCCAGGCAGAAGCCAAAAGGCAGGGGGGCCACGGATGCAGCTTATACAGGGCAGGGCCCAGGCCCAGTGGGTGGGTGGGTCTGGGGCACAGGTGGGGACAATGACAGCACCACCCTCTTGGTGAGCGCGGAGACAGGAGTGATGTTTGGACGAGGAGAGCCCAGCACTGCATCTAGGCAGAGCTTGGGCTGGGAGCTACATGTTTTCCCCAGGGACAGCCTGGCTTGTGGTGCTCGACGTCTTGGTTCCTTCCCGAGGACAGAAAGGGACCCACCATCACCTGCCTCACTCCCGTGCACTAGGTGCTCAGAGCGTGTCCACCTATGTGTGCTGACGGAGGAGCGGGAAGGGGACATGATGCTCCCCTGTTCTCCAGGACTCTGGTCCTGGCAGCTGCCACCTTTGGGAATGGCACGGCGGGGCACCCTGCTTAACAGGGTCTCCTTCCACCCTCCCTGTGGTCCTGACTGGGAAATGGGCTTGGAAGTTGTAGGATTTGCTGGGGTCTCACGGTAGGCGGCAGGAGGTTTGGGGGTGGCGCTGGGTCCTGATCCAGGGCTGGGACCACCCTCTTGTGGCCCGCTGTGACTCAGACCTTGTCCACAGAGGGACAACTCCAAGAGCACATTGGGGAAGGGCACAGCGGGAGATGAAGTTCTAGAGTCAGAGTGTAAGATACAGGAGTTTCAGAGCTGGGAGGGGCCGTGGGCACCATCACACCCACCCAACCGCTTCTCATAGCCCCCAGAGAAAAAACTATGCGGGCTCAGCTGGTGCCCCCGGCGTGCACATCCCGCTGGCCCCGCACATGCGTGTTCTCACACTGCCCTCGCTGCCACGGCCCCACGAACCCGGCCCTATTGCCCCCCACGTTGCAGAAGGGTCTGGACATGGAGGCATTGAGCACGGGGCGGCCAGAGGGGTCAGGGGAGAGGCAGGGATGACCCCTCTTCTCACACCTCTGCTTCCCGATCTTCCTGCCACTCACACTTTCTCCTCCTGCCCCGGGAGAGCTGGCCCTTCCCGGCGGAGGCAGGAGACGCAGGAGGCTTAAACCCTCCAAGAAGACACCAGAGGAAGTTGCCTTGTCACGGGGCTGGAGATTTCAGAGCAATGGATGCTCCACATTCAAACGGGAGGCTGGACCCCCTTGAAGTCCCTTCCAACTCTGGGGTTCTAGAACAGTCCTCGTGGGTGAGACCAAAATGTAAATGATAAATTCAGGTTTAATTCCCTTTTCCTCATGAGAGGGTGAGGAGATTCCGGTTGGGCTCATCGGAGGGGTGCCACAAGGGACGCCAGCCCTGCACGGTGGCAGGTGCTACGCCCTCTCACCTGCCGAGAAGAGGGGACCACGTGAGGCCATTGAGGAGAAGGTACATCGGGGACCCCTCGGAGAAGGTGGCAGTGACTAAGTCACACACGGAAAGGAAGTGGCATCTGAGAGCTTCCGGCATGCTCACCCATTGAGGTCGGTGTCTGAGCTTGTGGGTGAGGTATGATTTCTCTAGTATAGCAAGAAAAAGAAAATACAGAATAGCTGGCTCTGCAGCAAAACAGCCCTGCAGGGGCTCGGTGACCCCAGGGACAGAGCACACCTGACTCGGCCACAGGGGCTTCGGTGCACGAGCCCCAGCCCAGAGCCCTGAGCCCCAGCCCTCCCAAAGCCCAGGGGGGCCGAGAGGGAGCTCCGTTTCCCAACGCCTGGGCTCCCACAGCAGACCCAGGTCTGTCCCACTGAGGCCCCCAACCCAGTTCCGGCCAGGCTGGTCCAAGAACTGAGGATGTGACCTCCTCCCTGGCATTATTTGTTTTCTTTATCTCCGCCTCGAAACTGTGGTTCTAAACAGTGCCGGCCCCCGACTGCTGATTCAGCTGCCTGAGCCAAAACTCATAAAATCCTATTTCAGAAAGGTCCAATGATTTTATTTTCTGATCATAAATATGAAATTTAATTAGCAGCTTGCTGCTAATGAAGTCACCGTGGAAGCCAGCCTGGAGATGCAGAGAGGGAAGGCGAACATCTGCATAAAATAGAACCCACTGCCCGGTTAACTCTTCCTGTCCCCCCAGCCCTCACTGGACCCTTCCCACGGCCACAGGGCCACACCTGCGGTCAGCCTGGGACTGCAGGGGCCACAGAGGGGCAGCGTCTGGCCTGGGAGGACGAGGAGAAGCTGGTGGCTCAAGGGTCCCCTCTTCTTGGGTCCCCCGAAGCGAAGCTCCCAGGCACGGCAGTCGTGCACTCCGTGTGATGGTTAATTTTGTGTGTCAACTTCACTGGGCTGAGGGGTGTCCAGAAATCTGGTAAAATATTTCTGGGTGTGTCTGTGAGGGCGTTTCTGGAAGAGGGGAGCACCGGATCAGTGGACCAAGTAAAGACCATCCGCCCTCCGCGGTGTGGGCGGGCAGTGTCCAATCTGTTGAGGGCCCAGGTAGAACAAAAAGCCGGAGGAAGGGCCAATTCTCTCTCTCAAGCTGGGACATCCGTCTTTCCTGCCCTCAGACACTGGCGTTCTTGGTTCTTGGGCCTTTGGACTCTGGGACTCATACTATTGGCTCCCCTGGGTCTCTGGCCTTTGAACTCAGAGTGAATGACACCACTGGCTTTCCTGGTGCTCTGGCTTGCAGACGGCAGATCGTGGGACTTCTCAGCCTCCATGATTGCATGAGCCAACTCCCCAAATAAATCCCCTTTATACAGTCTCTCTTTGTCTTCTTGGTTCTATTTCTCTGACTAACACACTCTGCTCCCAGTCAGAGGTTCAGAGAGAGCCCAGCTACATACAAGGTGGTGAGCACCCAGCCGGGGCCATTCTGCCCCACAGTGGACAGGGCGGCACGGAGCCCTTCCCGCCACCAGCCGGCCTTCCTGGTGGGAACTCCGATCTCCTCTGCTTAACCCAAAAGGCTGGAGGATTTTAGTGGTGATTAAACACGTTTCTAAAGCACATGCCTGGAATATAGGCAGTGTTCAATAAATGGGAGTTTTCATTATTATCACGCTCGTACGGGTTCATTAGTTAAATCCAAAGTCGAGAATTTGCTAAGATATGAAGTCTTATTAAGAATAAAGGGACTATTCCAAACATTATCCTAGAAGCTGAAGTTTAAACGTGATTGTTAATCCCCAAATGTGCTGGGGAAAAAGCTGGTCTCTATGGTGGGTGCTGACATAATGCTACCACCCACCAAGGCGTGTCCACGTATGTGTACACACGGGGCCGAAACCCCCAGCATGTGTGGATGGTGTGAAGATGTGTCATTTGCCTATGCAGAGGTCACACCCATGCACACCCCCCTGCATGGGTGCTGCACGCAGGGGCAGGTGCATGGACTCCCCAGACATGAATACCCATTCCATGTGAGAGGGAGTTTGCAACATAAAAGTTTAGATGTAGTCTGTAGTCAAGGCACACAAGATTATATTCTAGTAAAAAGTTTATGATAGAAGGTAATGGAGTTTTTGAGGGTGTTTTTCCTGCTTGCTTTTTTTTTTTTTTGCTTTTAACTGAAGCACACCGCAGTTCTGCAGGCATTTAGGTTCCGGCTCCGGAACAAGTAGGAACAGCTCATGTTTCAGCTTCTTGTGGCTGTGCAGGGAATTTTCCTAGGGTCACGACTGAGATTTCTGGGAGGCTGGAGCCAGAACCCCCTCAGGTGTAATTGTCATCCCCAACAGGTGCAGCCGGCTTCAAGTACTAAATGTTATGAGTAAGCTGAGTTTGTGTAAATCAAACCCTTTTCTATCCATGCACTGGGCTTAGAGCTGCAGGCGCCCCACACAAGCAGCTGCCCTAAGCAAGCCCTGGCTTGCTGACTCAAATTCCTCGCTGATCGCTGTTGTCCCTGGAAGCGTCAGCGTCCCCTGCAGCTAGTTAGCCCTGCAGCGTTTCAATCCTCACCTCCAACCTTTGGAATGGAACTTGCGGTTTAACAAGTTCCCCAGGTGACGGAGAGGCACACTGGGACGTGCCACTCCAACCCACTCCTAGCTGCGCACAGAGACACAGGCTGCTGGCTTCCCTGGTCCCTCCCTGCCTGAGTCTTTTAGGACTTTGGTTTGAGACCCTCGCTGATCCCTCCTGGCTCGCACCTCTGCCTGGGCTCTCACGGGGTTTCTGACTTCCTATCCTGGCTCCACACGCTCAAAGCTCTTCTGGGTAACTGAGCCCCCACGTTGACCAAGGGTCCACGCTTCATCCCATATCAGCCCTCACCTTGTTTTGGCCTTGAAGGGCCCAGAAGCTGGGGGAATGCGGCAACACGTCAGTGCCACATGAACTTCATTCCTAACCGACAACCCCACCTGGAAACAACTTCCAGGACGTGGGGCTCTGACGCCCGTTGCTTGCGATCTTGTAAGTAAGTGGGCTAAGGGAGGACTTATTTACTTGTTGCTAGTTCTTTTGTAAAGTGCAAACCCCACAATTCTTTCTTGTAAAAACCTAATAATATTTCATACAAGATTTTTCATTGTACTTGAAGTTTTATGTGGGGACAGGACGCCCAGTGAATCCTACCTACAACAAATCCTACCTCATGGCCGATCTTTTATAACACCCTCCTCCTATCTGGCCTTGTGAATTAGGATCTGTTGTGAGATATGCGGAAAGTAACATGTTACTATTGACAGTGAGAGTATTAATCAATTGTAAAATGGGTCAAGACATTTGAAACGACTGTTTATAGATGGTGGACAACAGGTAGCTCGGGACAGACGTGCTGGAAGGTAAAGATGTGTGCTGCCAGCACGTTGGCTTCTTACCTGGATTCACTTTAAACATCTTGGGGCAGAGAGGTGCAGCCCAGAGCACAGCAGCTAACAGAGGTCAGCGTTCAGGGCTGCTGAGGGGGCTAGAATTCGGGAACGACAGAGAAAGACTGTGTGGATAAAGACTAAAATCTCCATGCACAGGAAAGATGAGCCTGGCAGAGAACAGCTGTCAAGAGGCTGTGAAATGCGAAGATTTCAGGTGACACGTGGGACTGAGAGACATTGTAGTTCCAACTGGCCAGACCAGACAGACCTCCCTGAGTTTCCTGGGAATTCAAACACCCAACAAGTCCACACCTTAGGAGTAGGGCTTCTCTAACTCTAGAGTATGGACTACCCTAGATGCACCTAGCAAAGCTTAAAACCAAGTTTCAAAAGGATCGAGGCTGTTCATACATAAATTATTTGCCAGATTAAGATTTATAACAACTTAAGGAAAGAATAAAATTTAGAAACTCAATGATTCAGCAACTACATGACCATAAAATAAAAATTTTTACCAGACATGTGCATAAACTGACAAATTTGACCCATAATCAGGAGAAAAAACAGTCCATAGAAATTGGACCCAGAAATTACAGAAATGGGGGAATGAATATAATAAGGGAACAGAGATGACATAAAAATTATCAAATAGAAATACCAGAACTAAAAATTAGAATATCTGAGTTACAAATTCCATGGATGGACTTAATCACGGGCCACTGCAGAAGAATGTATCAGTGAACTTGAGAACGGGGCAGCAGGAACTATATAACTAAGGCACAGAAGGAAATAAAAGGCTGAAAAAGAATAAACATAGAATCAGCAAGTTGTGGAACAACATTCAGTGGTCTAATATTCATGTAATTAGAATCCTAGAAAAGAACATAGAATTGTGGAAGAGAAATCACTTTAAGAAATAATGACCAAATAAAAAAACTAATAACCAAAATTTTTCCAAATTTGATGAAAAATATTAACTCACAATTCCAAGAAACTCAGTGAATCCTAAGCAAAATAAACACAAACCCATACATAGGCACATCTTCAACAAATTGCTGAAAATGTAAGGAGAAAATCTTAAAAGCAGACAGAGGAAAAAAGACATATTACAAATATAATACAGTGGAACAGTGATAAGAATCATTGTTTACTCTTAATAACAATGCAAAGAAGAAAACGATGGAACAACATCTTTAATGTATTGAAATAAACATACGAACAAGTTAACTTGGGATTTTTTTTTTTTTTTAAGACAGAGTCTTACTTGTTGCCCAGGCTGGGCTCAAACTTCTACACTGCTCAAGGGATCCTCCCACCTCAGCCTCCTGAGTAGCTGGGACTACAGGCAAGTGCCACTGTGCCTGGCTAATTTGGGATTCTTTAAAAAATAAGATGAAATAAAGGTCCTTTCTTTGACAAACCAAAAACTGAAAAAATTTATCACCAGCAGACCTGCAATATAAGGAACGTTAAAACCAAAATACAAACTATAAAGATGAACAACCCAATAAAAAGTGGGCAAAAAACTTAGACATTTTAGAAAGGAAGAAACATAAATGGTTAATAAGCAGATGAAAAAATACTCAACATGGTGTACAAATTGTCTCGATTTAGGCAAGCAGTTAGAATGGATTTGACGTGATTCCTCTAACACAATACTGTGCTTCCACACCCTGGCCATCCTGGATGGGTCCACTCAGAGGCATTGCGACACCCTCAAGACCCTGAGAAACTTTGAGAACACACCTGTGACGGTTGTTAGGTCTACAGGAAAGAGAAGGATGGGAGAAGCTCGTATCCACAGAGAGCCAAAGGTCGGACCCTTTGCTCCTGGGTCACAGTCGCTTTTAATTGCCTTTGCCCTTTCTCCATGAAGGGGTTGAGGCCCTTTTGCTTTCTCCATAGAGGAATTAACCTTTAGCAGGATGAATAATTGCTCCTCAGCCGGGGCAGCCTCCTGCAGGTTTTGATGCAGAGCTGGCTCTCGGTGAACCTGTCCCTGGCACATCAAGCTCCCTGCCCTCACCTCCTCCTGTCTGCAGGCGCCCCTGTCCCACCCCACCAAATGCTCCGGGTCCTGCTGTCCCATCAAACTCTGCTCCCGGGAAAGGCAGGAAGAGCAGACACTCAGCGACCAGCTGCTTTCTCCAGGTGCAGTGCGTCCGCCGCTCACCTGGGACGCAGGTATTTCTCTTTGCAGTAAGCCTCACAGGCCTGAATTCCCCATCCGAGGTCGCACAGTGGGGACTGGCCGAGCCTCATTCACACTCAGGTGTGTCTGACTCCAAGGCGGGGCTCGCAGCCTCGATGTCCACCTGCGAGGGTTTTGGCACCCGGCTGTGTTTAATGCATCACCTCTTGCACGAACACCTGCTCTGAGCAGTGAAAATAGCTATTTCTGACCAATGGACTGCAAGCACCGGGGATCTGAGCATGTGTGCGCAGGGGCAGAACATTCAGGAACGGGGGCTTTGGAAACACAGCACTGTTTACAGACGAGAGAAGATGCATTTAGAGGGTTGAACGGGATGGGTTCCACGTGCGAAAGCCCTGTCAGACAGCAGCTCAGGAGTCTGCAAAGACGTTTAAAGAGTCCCTGTTAGAAATGTTCAGTTATCTGCTGGTAGCTGTCTGCTTGGGCTTCTGTAACAGAACACCCCAGACCGGGAGGCTTAAACAAGAGAAATCTATTTTCTCACAGCTCTGGAGACTGGAGGTCCGCGGCGCCTGCAGCGTTGCTTTCTGCTGAGGTGCTTCTACCAGTCTCGCAGACGCCACCTTCTCACTGTGTCCTCACATGGCCTTTTCTCTGTGCCTGTGGACCTGGTGTCTCTTCCTCTGCCTGTGGGGACACCGGTCCTGTGGGATCAGGGCCCTGCCTTTCTGGTCTTATTTAAAATTGCCTCCTCAAAGGCCCTGTCTCCAAATACGATCACACAGGGAGTCAGGCTTCAGCATTCCAGTTTTGCGGCGAGGGGATGAAATTTGGTCCATAACAGTAACTATGCATGTTGTGTCTTCCCCCTCTTGTTGGGACGTTTGAACCAAAATGGACGTTTTTAAAAAAGAGACTTCACCTGGTAACGTCCAAATGAACGGTCCTTTGAGAGTCTTTCCGACCATGCTGCAATCCCTCCATCTATTTTATGGAATTTTCTCCTCTTAGTTGCTACAGCTCTGCAGCTTGCAAAACAATGGCCAAGGGCAAGGACCTGTATCCTTCTGTGTGCCATGACGCTATCCCTGGGACAGGCAGAGGACACGCAGCAGCCACGTCCGACGACCGTGCACTCCCCGTGTCTCTGCACATTTGCCCACGCTGTTCCCTGTGCCTGCAGTGCCCTTCCCCACCATATCCGTGTCACATGGACGACTCCTACACACCCCTTGGCGCTCAGTGCCACCACTGCCTGAACTTGCCGGTAGTTTCCTGGCTCCTTCCTCCACGGCTCCCAAGCCCCAACTTCCAGAATAGCACTTGTCACGTCTGATTGTGTTTCTCTGCTCCCTCGGGTGTCTCCTCCACCGGTAACTTGCCCTTGAAGCCGGGAGACCTGTCTCGTCACCAGCAGAACCAGGCCCTCGGCCATAGCAGGCGTCAAATCTCGTCCCAGTGATGTTCTAGCAAGCTCCCCCCAACCCCATCCAACCCCAAACTGCCACAGCCTGATTTTGTCCCAAAGATAAATGGGAAGTAAAGTGGACCTACCACCGCTATTTGCATCTCTGTGCTCAAAGCCTTTCTTCCAGAAGTATCTTAAGCCACCAAGCCTGGGTGTGTGGCAAGCTGGAAGAGCCACCATGACCCTCAGCAAGGCTGTGCGGGGGGCTGGTGAATTAATACCTCTGCTGCTGACTCTCAGGCAGGGAGCCCCTGGGCATCTGCTGAGCTTCCCGCAGGTCGAAGTTCCTGCTGCCACAGTGGCAGACAGGCGTCCTAACACCCTTCATCGTCTGCCCTTCGTCCCTGCCCCACTTCCCTCTCCATCCGCAATCCTTGTCCCCTGCAACTCCCACATGAACTAGTTGCTTGCAAAATCCTTTTCTCACAGACTGCTTTGGGGGGACCCAAACTAAGTTACAGTCTGGAACAAGAGACAGCACCGGACAGGGGAAGCTGAGCTCTGATAAAGGCTCCTTGGAGCTACCTGGATTCAAACCAAATAAGCAAAATGGCCTGGCCCCTGATCTCAGACTAGGGCCCCGGGCAGATGGACGTGCACCAGCTCTCCGGAGTGGGAAGGGCAGAGGCTGGCACAGGAGCTCCCACAGCTCAGCCCACATGGGAGGGTGGACAGGGCCCGGGCTGGCGGTTGTATGCAAGCAGCCTTGGGCACATATCTGCCCAGGGCTCATGGCAGGCTTGTGTTAGACAGTCCTGAGATGCTCAGGCCAATGCCAGGGATAGCAGCAGCTGTCACATGCCCCGTGCTGTGAAAAAGCAAACTGCCCAGACCCGAGACATCCCACCCGGCTGCCCCTGGGGGCTCTGGGAACGGAATGGTGGTCTGGGCCCTGGGCTCTCAGCTCACACCGTAAAGTGAAAACATGGGGTTCTTTTTATTTTTATGCAGAATCAAGCTGACAGGGTGTAATTTTTCCTCCAAGGAAAGATCAAGGGGGAAGTTTGAGCTTGATATGGTAGAAAGAGCTCTGTACTGGGAAAATCTATGTTTAAATCCCGGTTCTCCTAAAAGCGACCTGTGGTAGTTTTAAAACATGACATTAAAACTCTCTGCTATCATGGATAGGTTGGGCGTGTATCTCCTCCCCTTGGATCTGGGCTCTGTAACTGCTTGACCTACAGAAAAAGCTGGAAGTCTGGGCCTAGGCCTTAAGAAACTGGCAGCTTCCCCTGCCTGTGCCTTGGGACACTCACTCTTAAAACCCAGACATCATGCTGCGAGGAAGTTCAAGCAGCCTGTGGAGAGGAACCAAGGTTCCCAGCCCTCAGCCCCAGCCGAGCTCCCAGCCAACAGCAGGCAGCAACTTACTAGCTGTGTGCCTGCACCACCTTGGACGTGGATCCCTCAGCCCCCAGGTGAGCTGCCCAGGTGTCTCTGCCCATGTGGGGCAGAGACAAGCTTTCCCTGCCAAGCTCTGCCCGAATCGCAGATTCATGAGCTCAATAAATTGTGTGAAGTCACTAAATTTGGGGGTGGGAACACCGACGTCCATAGGATTCGCCCGGGATCCTGGTGAATGCAGATTCTAACACGGAAGGTCAGAGGGGGCCTCGGAACCTGCATTCTTACTGCGATGCTGGCCAATTGGTAGCATTTTGTGTAGCAAGGCGCCTTGGTCTTTCATCAGTAGCTCCCCTTGCCCACGGGACTAAACCTGGAAAGGCAGCCTCGCATTTAATCCTAGAACAACTCTATGAGGAAGGTTCTAGAAGCACCTGCTCTTCACAGATTGGAGGCCCACCACCTGGAGAGGTCAGGTGACTTGTCTGAGGCCTCGGTCAGCGAGTGGTATCGCCAGGATTCAGACCGAAGTCAGTTCCTCGATGCTCTAGCCCCTGCCGCCCTCTTCTGAGCACTGGGTGATGTGAGATTTTCCATTTTTTAAGAAAAATCTTGCCCCTTCGTGCCTGCAGCGAGGCAGCTGGGGATGAAAATCTATCATAGAAGGACAGAAGTGGGGGCGGAGTAACACAACGGGAATAACAAAACAGCATTAACAAAGATAGAGGTGACTTTTTCAGGTTTCCTAGCCCCAGCTGTGATTAATTTACAGCTTTTTACATGCTAATGTTTTCTTGCCTTCTGCCAGTAATAAATAACCAATATGCTTTAATACCTAGTTATTATTCACCCCTTTCAGATACTTGGATTTTGATTCTTTGCTGCAGTTCAATCACATTGAATTTCTTTAACCAGGACAGCTCCATTAAGAGTCCCCTGCAAGGACATCCTGGCGGGAGGTGACAGTAATGGATAACGGGTGACAAGAGAGTGGGGAGCTGCCACACGAAATATTGGCAGCCACGGGGAAGGGAAGGGGAAACTGCAATAAAAAACACGACCAAACTACATTTAAGGAACGCGGAGGTTACGACACGGACCAATAAAACCAGGAAACACACAGTTAAGGCTGACGCGCCATCCTTAACGCGCCTCCTTTGCCCGTTTCTGCAACAGAAATGCGGGTGCATTTAGCCACCTTCCTGACACCGCGCGCTCCCTCTCGTACGTGCGGGCATGAGTTAGGAGTGGCTCGCCCACCCTGACTGTGTATTTCAGAAAGTGACACGGAACTTTCTCCGTCTTAACTTCCTCAAAGTGGTTTTCAGGCACAGAAGGCCAACCCCACGAGAAAGGCTGTAAATGGAATTGCTTCCTGCCAAAGAAGTTGTTCCTTCTCCTACCGTCCAAGAACTTTCTGTCCATCCTGCTCTCCATGGCAACTCATATTCCTCTGGGCCTGCTGGGGACTGAATGTGACAATCCTCATGCTGCCCTGAGCCTGCCCTGAGAACAGGAGCATCACTCCCTTCCTTGGTTGGCCACCTGGGCCTGTACTTGCCGGTCCCCTGCCTCGCCACTCCCTCCATCGCAGGAGCCATCTGGGAAGTTTCCAGTATAAGAAGCCCCTTCTCAGGGGCAGCACTTCTTAACTTTCTTGAATGTTAATTCATCCGAGATGCACTTCTAGAATAATTTTTTTTTAGACATGGGGTCTCACTATGTTGCCCAAGCTGGAGTGCAGTGGCTTTTCACAAGCGATTACAGTGTACTACAGCCTCGAACTCCTGGGCTCAAGAGATCCTCCTGCCTCGGCCTCTCCAGTAACTGGGACTACAGGCGCACGCCACTGTGCCTGTCTCAGAATAATGTTTTTAAATACATAAAATAACATATGGAAGATTACCAAGGAAAGTAATGATATTGAAATAGTTATCATATATTTTAAAAATTGCAATATTCGAATACACATGCCTCTTTATTCATGTACCAAATAATATCTAGCACTAAGGTCTAACAACTACCCTAACTTTAAAATAGAGATCTGTAAACAATAGTTTGGGGCATCTGCAAAAACTGTAATGGGATATGAAAATATCTGTGATTTTTGTTTGTGACAAAGTCACAGGTACTGCTGACACCACCGTGGCTTGTCACCTCCGCTTGGAATTGAAGGAATTGATAAATTTGCATTAGTGTTAGCAAAAATAAAGATGTAATTTCTTCCATCCATGTTTCTGGGTCTCCTTAATTTTATCCATGGATCCCCTGAGGGGCCTCTGTGCTCCAGGTTCAGAACTGCTGCCCCAGGGTCTCATCCCCTGCAAGCACTTTCGGAACCACCTGTCTTCCCGGCTGGACCTCAGAGGACGGGATCCCTGTCGGTCTTATTCACGGTGACAACTCGGTGCCTGGCACGGTGCCCAGCGTATTTGCAGATGCATGAGAACATTTGATGAATGAACGACTAGGCTTTGGGAAAGCTGCTGAATCTTGGGTTTTCACGTCTGCCTCTGTGCTAATTTATTCAATCCACACAATACCTATATATTTATTTACTTTAATTGAGATATGATTCACATACAATAAAATCAGCCACTTTAAAGGGTGCAATTCAGTTGTTTTTAGTATATTCACAATATTGTGCAACTGTTGCTACTGTCTATTTCCAGAACATTTCTATCACTCCAGGAAAGCCCCCATACCTGTTAGTCACTCCTCATTCCCTCTCTCCCCAACCCCTAGCACCTACTCACCTACTTTCTGCCTCTATGGGTTCCCTATTTGGACATTTCATATACACAGAATTGTATAATCCGCAGCCTTTCGCGTCTGGCTTCTTTCATTCCGCATTATGTTCCCAAGGTTTATCTACATGGTAGCACGTATCATTGCTCCATTCCCTTTTATGGCTGAATATTATTTCATGTATGGATATATCACATTTTATTTATCTGTCATCACTTGGTGTTCACAAATTTTTTTTTTTTTTTTTTTTTTGAGATAAAGTCTTGCTTTGTCACCCAGGCTGGAGTGTGGTGGCATCATTGTGGTTCACTATAATCTCAAATTCCTGGGCTCAAGCAATCCTCCCACCTCAGCCTCCTGAGTAGCTGGGACTGCAGGCATGTGCCACCACACCTGGCTAATTTCTACTATTTTTAGTAGAGACGGGGTCTAGCTCTTGCTCAGTTTGGTCTCGAACTCACTCCTGACCTCAAGTGATCCTCCCACCCTGGCCTCCCAGAGTGCTAGGATCAAAGGCATGAGCCAACGTGCCTGGCCAAGTGTTCACAAATATTTATTTGGCACCGACATTGGACAAACAGGAACACAGGGAAAGGGGGTCCCTGCCACACCCCTGGAGCTTACTCCGGGTCGGACCTGCAGGCTCAAGAACAGGCCTGAGGTCGGAAGCCCCGTGTCTCACCTATAAAATGGGGAAGCGTCTACCTGTCAGGGCTGTGGCTTCAAAAAGCTAATCCACGTGAAAGGCTTGGTGCATCCTAAGTGTGGTTAGAGAGTCACTAAGTAAACAATGACAAAGTGTGATTAACGCTAAAAAAGCAAACAGGTGCTGACAGAGGAGAGCGTGAGCTCTGCGGGGGAGCAGGCACGTAGGTAAGACAGGCAGGAGGCCCAAGTGACGAGAGAACCACCTGTCTGGGGACCAGGGACCTGGCAGATGGAGCAGCAGACAGACAGACGTGCAGGAAGACAAAGGCTTGAAGGATTCCAGGACAGCGCGATCCAGTAGGAGGACCCCGAGAGCCACAGACTCAGACCACAGACGTGATTATAAGTTTTCCAGCAGCCACAAAAGAAAGTCAAAAGAAATAGGTATAATTACTTGTACTGAGATGTTGTATTTCATGCACGATATCCAAAATATGATCCTTCAGACATGCGATCCACATAAAAATTGTTAATGAGATATTCTGCATTCTGTTTTTTCATCCTAACACTTTGAAACCCAGAGTGTACTTCACACGCTCCATCTCGGTTTGGATCTGCCATGATAGGGACCTGGTAGAGGGTGCGGGGGTGGGGGAGTAGAGTTGTAGGGACCCAGGGGAGAAGAGATGTCACAAGGGGTGGCAGGGCCAGATCCTGAGGCCTTGAGAGTCTTGGGGAGGGGATTGGAAGGGAAACCAAGGGAGGGTTTTAGGTCTGAGAGGGACAACGATGTGGTTTGCATTTCAAACAGATTGGGGACTGATTAGACAGGTTTAAACTGCTCTCTGAGAACAGACTCAGGAGAGGCACGAGTGAAAGCCGGGGGACAATTTTGGACGCAATGGCTTGTGCCAGGCAAGGGATGATGGTGACCTTAGACATCAGAGCAGACAGCGGAAATGGAAGGGCTGACCATTCCCGCCTAACGGAGAAACTAAAGGACCTCTTTGAGGGACAGACAGTAGGTGCATGCAAGATAGTATTGTTGTCACCACCCTGAATGTTTCTTGATGTTGCGGACCACGTCTGTCTTATTCACCCTGTGAAAGTCGATTGTACGGATTGAGTCATTCTTGTCACACTCAACTGAAACAGAGTCGAGGGGCCAGGGGGAAAACGCACTCAGGGCACACAGCATGGCTCCAAAAATGGCATACTCCGCAGCCTGGCTGCTGAAACTGCCTCGTAACCTGAAACCAGCTTTGCCCAAGGGCTACTGAAATCACCTGCTGCAACTGGAAGACTAGCTTCGCCAGCCACTGCCGCTCACCCGTCGGAGCTTGCCAGCCCCCCAGAACCTCACTGGTGCCAGTAAACTTTCTCAAAGAGCAACACAGAATGCTTCTCTCTCTCTTTTCTTCATCAAACCTCTAACCCAGTCTTTGTTTCTTACACATACTGAAAACATTAACACACATACCGAAAACCACTTTCTGTGGATGCCCCAAACTGTTATTCTCTCTTTGCAAATAAAATGTTTTAATTTCAGAGAGTCACCTCTATATTTGATTTGACTTGGACAACTCTTATGTCCCCGGTGCCTGGCCCAGAGCTCAATAAACAATCACCAACTGGGTGACAGAGTCTCATCTGATTCTGCCCCTACCGGACAGGAGCCGCACGGTCATCTGTGTTGGAGCAGATGGTGCAAATCTTCCCAAGGTGGTCTGCTATCCTCCCACCTAACTATTATTAATAGTCACCACAGCCTGGCCCATGAATAAGTCCTCGCCAGAAGGGCCTCTCACTGGACCCAATCCACAGTCTCATCAGCACAGCGATACGTTTTGGCAAGAACCCAAAGTCAAGAAGAGCACAGGAACGCCTCCATGTAAGATCAGCCCTAGAAGGTGCTGTGACTTCTCCTTCCCATCCCCCAGGTCACTTCCTCCCTGCCTGGACATCCTCTGTGGGAAGAGTCAGCGTCCAAGGACTGCAATATGTTCCACGCCAGACCCCCATCCATCACGAGCTTCCCACGGGTTACCATGGAGATGGGATGTCAGGTCCCCACTGGGATGGGACATTCACAGAGTCTCCAGGTGAAGGAGTATTACAGGGTGGGGATCTCAAAGCTCCAAGCAGGCTGAGAAGGAAACTGTGAGAGGCCAAAAGGAGCGGAAGCAGCCGAGACCAGCTGCTGGAGGTGCGGGGAACCAAGTGGAGCATCCTGGAGAGGGTGAAGGACAATTATCGACAGCGGGACACAGAAACCAGACCCCGACTGTGATGCAGAAGTTTGGGCCAGGACAGAGGTCAGCACTGCCTATGCCCATCACAAAGACACGATGTGCCTTCCTGGGCGGGGACACATCTCACTAATCTCAATTGTCACTTGTGTGGCTCTATCTAAGGCATGCCTCTGATGGGCCTGACACCATGCTGCGTTTCTTTTGGCAACAGAGGACGGCCACCGGAAGGTAAGTGAAGTGTCCAGAAAGAGACCAGGAATCTGGCTACACTGTCATGGGGTCACCCCGCACTCGGGACGTGGGGCTCAGTTTTGCAAGCTCGAGGAGGTGAGTATCTCCCCCTTCATTCTGGGTCATCTCTGCGCAGTTAGGAGGCCGACTCAGACGCTGGATGCTAATTTATTCTTATTATTATGTAAGTGGCCATCGCCGTCTGGGGCAGCTGGGTAAAGTGGACCCGGAGGGAGGCAGGCTGGGTGTGAACCTGGCTCTGCCACCTCTTAGCTGAGTGAGCGGGGAAAATGGCTTCAACTGTCCCAGCCGTGACTGCTTTACCTGTCAAATGGGAATGATGACAATATAGAAACTTCACAGGGTTGCTTCAGGAGTGAATGAAATCCTGTACAGGAAAAGCTTAGTTTGGGGCCTGTCGATAGAAACTCAATAAATATTTCCTATTAACTTCGCTGAACTCTGCCCCTGGGAGACACTGTGTTTAGCCACCCCCTCCCCCAAAAAGGTGAGGGGTGGGGTGTGCAATGTGGCTAAAGTGATTGGTAAGCCTGGTATTGCAGGACTTCTCAGAGCCTTAACACATCAATCTCCCCAAGGGAGGTGCACATGCAGCATTTCCCACTTCTCTGACCATGGAATCCTTGCCTTGTGGAGTAACGCATGGACTAGCGTTCCGTGGCATACACTTTGAGAAATGCCATCTCGGACCATGTGTCCCCCCGGGGCCTGATGAGCTCACGTGCACTCTAGGGGGTGTGTCTGTTCAGAGAACGGGGAATGGCAGTAGCCGTGCGCCACGCCCGCCCCAGGACAGCAGAATAAAAAGCACGGGGACAGTTCTTACTCTTGGGTCAGAACACCCCCACTTCGGTCCCGGCACCAACATCCATCACAGACAAGGTCAATGAAGGAGACCACTTTGCATTCAGTTACATTCTGGCTCAGGGTCTACTGATGAAGTATGGAAGGGACCCAGTCACCCAGGCAACCTGGTTCACTTAATCCTTTCGAGTGGGGAATCCCTGCTGGGAATCACCTCGTCCATTTCTCTTCAATTCTTCCCAGGTGGAATTTCAGAGGACAGCATTTCCTTAGCCTGCTCCCAAATTCTGGAAGGGCAGGGGAAAGTGTGTGCAATGCAGAGGGCCTGAGCTTGGGATCAGACAAACTCCACCATGACCAACCGGGAGACTTACTCAGGGCATTTGCCAGTCTACGAAATCGAAGCCGTAGCATCTCCACTGAGGTGCGGTGAGTTAGTATTTACAAAGCGTTGAACACAATGGCGCCCACGTCGGGGCGCACATGCATAACGACTGGGTAACTCCTCACCTGACATTGCCAATAGGTTCTTGGAAACTGTAACTTTAAGTGAAACAACGTGTAAAACGAAACCGGTTGACCACAGGCTAAGATACAAACAAGAGTTAATTCCTACGGCATTTTTCTGGTCACAAACACATCACTAAGCTTCTAACTAAAGAGCAAAACACTTTTAATGTCAAACATGGAAATAAATGTGAGCTACACGTACATTGAAGAAATAGTAATAAAAACCAGTAATAAAATAATTATTTACCCATTTATTCCAGTTCAAGGTCATGGGTGGCCAGAGCCCATCCCTGCGGCTCAGCGTGCAAGGCGGGAGCCCACGCTGGCCGGGACGCCATCCCGTCGTAGGACAATCACAGGCACATTCACGCTGGCTCAGACTGGGACGATGGAGACACGCACCGATGAACCTCACGTGCACATCTTTGTGATGTGGGGGGAAACCGAGTGCCGGCAGAAAACCCACGTAAACCCACCCAGACAGTGGCCCTGTCTGGGAATCAACTTCTTTCTCTCATTGCCATTATAACAAATGATGTTGGACTACATGACGTTATTCGAGGACCTGCTGCACATCCCCCTCGAGGAAATGACATCAGTAACCTCCTCTGAGAAACTCGTACTTCGGCTCAGAAGACAAACCAACACGCAACAGCAATCAGGAAACAATAAGATAATTACACGCTGATTTGCTGGGACTAACGGTACATCCTGATTTTAGCCTCTGACCAATTTTCTACGATAACCTTGAGAATAAGATAACAGAATCGGGACCGACTGGCCTCCTTGACAGGCGCCCTCACGGGTTGTTGGATAGCGTTACCTAAAGAGTATTGATAATGGCATTATCTTTACATTGTCTGCATAAATTTTTAAAACCTTGGAGAAGGTCTGAAGCAGGGAGACCAGAGAGCTCCTTTCTGGGCCCTGTTTTGTTCGACGCTTTTGGCAACAATGTGAGTGACACTAAAAAGGAGAATCTTATCAGATTTTCAGGTCACACGAAGTTGGGGAGACAGTTAATACGATAAATGCAGTCATCAATATTCAAAAAGACAGGCGAGAATATAGGGCCCAAACCACATGATGGAATTCAACAGAAATGAATGTGCAGTGCTGAATTTTGCCTTAAAAAAAGTGTGCAGGGACAAGATCGGGTAGAATTGGCATGGCTGAGGCTTGTGCCAAATGAAAGGAAGGAAGGAAAGAAGAGAGAAGGGCGGAGGGAGGGAGGGAAAGGAAAAGATAAAAAAAAGTCTGGCTTTTGATTAACTAAATGTTCAATGTGACCCGATCATGTAATATTGATGTTTAAACAATAAGGTGAGATTATATGAAGAAGGCAAACTCCGTATATGCTGCAATTTCTCCCTTCTCTCCCACTCCCAACCCAGTGGACTGGAAAATATGAGAAACCTTTTGACAGCTAGCAGACAGGATCAGGCTGAAAGAGAAAACCCAAGTCCAAATGGCTGCAGGAAAGAAAGAGCATCTCCAAGACAGGAGGTGCCAGACACCAAGGATGCCTCTAGGGTGACTCAGATCCCCGCCTAAGACAGGAGCAGCCATGCCGATTGACACTTCTGCAAACTCCCCTCACCCCGCCCCATAGCCTGGCAGCAAACCGCGGAGATGTCATCCCACAGGCAGACAGGCCATGGGCCTGGTGGTCGGAGGGGCAGGACAGTGCTTTGGGCGAGGGACGGGCTGTGTTGGCAAGACCAGGAGGAACAGGTGGCCTCGGATCCAGGAGAAGGTGCTCCCGAAGCATCTTCCTCTGCAACACAGCTGGGACATGTCACCCTGACTAAAAGGCTGAAGGGAACAGGTGCAGTCGTAGCTGACAGAGTGTACGGAGAATGTCCGCTGTGTAACATCAGGAAACGCTAGACATCTGAGGAAAGTCAACACCGTAAAAGAAACAACCAAGTGCAGCAAATGGAGCCTCCACCAAGGAAGTGCTCACAGAGCCGGCAGGACAAGCCACTGGAACATGCATACCTAACGTCCTCAGAAAGATGCAAGCGGATGTGGGCTCAACGAATAGAAATTTAGAACATCACTGAAACAAGCAAACAAACTGCAAGTGGACCGAATTTACAGAATGGACACAGCTCATGACCCAATTGCCAAGCTAGCAGATGGAACTGAGGAATTTGCCCAGAATCTAGGAAAAAAAAGGTGGAGGCGGTGGTGGGAGCAGGGGCTGGACAGAATGAAAGAAAAGTTAAGAGAAGTGGCAGATAAATCCAGAAGTCCCAACATTTGCCTGGTAGGTCATCCAGCAGGAGACAATTTCAAAAATGGAGAGGAAGGTACGCTCAAAGAAATTCTAGAAAAAAAATTTTTTCCAGAATTGAAAGAACCCTGAGCTCGAAAGGACACACAGAGTCCCAGGAAGGACACAGGAGGGAAGCTCCGGCTACTCCCACTGTGATGAGGTCTCAGAATACCAGGCTCGCAAGGAAGAATCCCGAGAGCTTGCAGAGATGTATTTATTACCGATGGGCACATACACTGGGATGGATCAACCGGTAAAACCCGATGCAAGAAGACAGTATCTTTGACGTTCTAAGGAAAAATAATTTTGAAACTGGAATCTCACATTCGGCTAAACAATGACTCAAGTGTAAAAAAAAAATAAAAAAAATAATTTTTTCACACATATGAGGACCCAAAAAGTTTCCCATCCACAGACCTTCAATGAAATAGTCCCCAAGTGTCACACGTACAGATGGAGTCAGGAAGGGGAAAGAAGAGACTGCGGGGAAGAAACAGGATGTCAGGAACAATGGTGGCTGCCTGATGCGGATGGAATTGTGTGACCCAAAATGCGTATGTTGAAGTCCCAGCCCCTGGCACCGCAGAACGTGACTGTATTTGGAGACAGGGTCTTTAAAGAGGTGATTAAGTTAAAATGAGCCTAAGGTGGGCCCTAATCTGGTAGTCCTGCTGTCCTTATACGAGAAAATGGAATTTAAGCGAAAAAATATTGAAAGGGACAAATAACATTTTTATGCTACTAAGAAACATCAACAACCACGAATGTTTGCATGCCTTACAGCCTGGCTCTGAAGCACAGAGAGCAAAACTAATAGAAATAGAGAGAAAATTGGTAAAGATATTGCCACGGTACAAGACTTCATGTAACCCCCCCGAGAGGGGAACACAGTACAGTCACAGATGATTAAAAATAATGAATATGTTTGCTCTAACAGAGCTACAGAACTCGGTACCCCACAATTAGGGGAGACAAACTCTTTTCAATTACACATGGAAGTTTTACAAGAATTCAACATGTATTAGCCACAAAGGAAATTTCAAGCCCTAATGAAAAGCAGAAATAACGCAGGGCATATTTGCTGGCGCAGACATAATAAAATTTTTAACATTGCCAAAGAATACTCCCTCTCATCTAGACACCAGAAAATTTAAAAACACAAATTAAATATTATTTTTAAATGTACGATAATGAGAGCAGAAACTGCTGGAACCAATATGAGAAGCTCAGCAAGCTGGCTACCTACGAGGTCAGCTGACAGCTCTCCAGTTATTAAAACATGTTATAACGCAACAGGCCACAGCGGTGCAGAAACAGATAATTAGGTCAATGAACAAAGGTCTAGTAAACAACTCACATATGTGTAAAAATTTACTGTATGATTAGGGTGACATTCCACACCAATGTGGAACATAAAAGGAGCGTTCGAGAACTGTTGGATAATTTGCTAATGATTTGGAAAGCATTATGTTCCTACTTGCCCCTCTGCAAAAATAATTTGCAGATAGATGAATCACTTTGAAAGTAAATAATACATTCCAAAAGTATTAGAAGAAAATGAATTTTTAAAAATATGCTTATAAGCTTGGGATAGGAAAGGCCTTCCTAAACAAGGCATACTATGCTAACGTCATGTAGGGAAATATTGATGCATTTGAGTGCATCATGATTTAAAGATTAAGGTGCAGACGAGATAAGAAAAAGATAAGGCACACGGTAGGAATGAAAAGAAGAAAACGAGTCAGCGAATCACAGGAGTTTATGTGACCAATAAACACGCAGCGATAATTAGGCTTGCTAATAATCAAGGAAATGAGTTGAAACAATGAGATTCCATTCTGCACTTGAGTTTCCTCGGTTGTGAAACAGGGAGATAAAAGAACCCACCTCATGGGGTTGTCGGGGGACTTAGTGAACCAATATAAGTGAAGCTTTTGGAACAGTGCCTGGAATGGGATCCGTGGCCAATAAGCGTAAGCGATTGTTGTCATTATCATCCGCGTGTTTCAGCCATCCGGGTAGCAAAGATTTTCAAGCTAGATCACGTAAGGTGTTAGCAAGAGTGCAGGGAAGCAAGTGCTCTCACACTGTCTTGCTGGGAACATGAACTGGTCCAGGCAGTTTTTGCAGGCAATTTGGCAATACCCATGAACACACACAATCACACACCCGACACCTGGTGCTATGGTCTGAGTGTTTGTGTGCCCGCCAGATCCATAAGTTGAGATCCTAACCCCCAGGTAATGGTTTTAGGAGTTGAGGTAGCACACCTCGCCTTTGGGAGTTGATTAGGTCATGGGGGCAGAACCCTCATGGGTGGGTTAGTACCCTTATAAAAGAGGTGTCAGAGAGATGTCCCTAAGAGACCCCTCGACCCTTCCACTGTAGGAAGCACAGCCAGACGATGCCATCTATAACAAAGTGGACCCTCATCAGACACTTGGTCTTAGACTTCTCCACCTCTGGAACTGTGAGAAATAAATGGTGTTGTTTATAAGCCGCCTAGTCTGTGGTATTTTGTCATAGCAGCCCAAACAGACTAAGACACTGAGCAGTTTCATCTAGGCATCCAACCTGGAGAAACAGTCACCCCTCTGCAAACATTCATTCCACTGCAAACAAAGAACAGTAGACCGGCACCTATCCTAACTGTCCAGCCACAGGGAGCACAGTGCTTTGACCCCTTGGAGTACTTTGCAGCTGTTGATTAGGATGAAGTAGAGCTTGTACTAATGTAGAAAGGCCTCCAAGACATATTTTTAAGTGAAGCAAACAAGTTGCAGAACAATAAGCGTTCAATGATGCTACTTAGGAAAACAGTAACTGCAAAATGCAAACCTATGTTTCAGTAGTTGCCTAACTATGCCTGGGAAGAGCTCCGGAAGGCAACACGCCCAATTGACAGCACTGGTTTCCCTAGAGGACCACACTGGGATCGGCGAATGCACGTAAAGAAAGACTTCATGGCTTTGTCTACAGCATTTGAAAATTTTAGAAGAATGTTTTCATGTATGCTTTTTTTTTTTTTTTTTGAGACAGAGTCTCGCTCTGTTGCCCGGGCTAGAGTGAGTGCCGTGGCGTCAGTCTAGCTCACAGCAACCTCAGACTCCTGGGCTTAAGCGATCCTACTGCCTCAGCCTCCCGAGTAGCTGGGACTACAGGCATGTGCCACCATGCCCGGCTAATTTTTTGTATATATATATTTTAGTTGGCCAGATAATTTCTTTCTATTTTTAGTAGAGACGGGGTCTCACTCTTGCTCAGGCTGGTCTCGAACTCCTGACCTCGAGCGATCCACCCGCCTCGGCCTCCCAGAGTGCTAGGATTACAGGCGTGAGCCACCGCGCCCGGCCACATGTATGCTTTTTGGAAACAAAAACAAACAAAATGTAAGACAAACCCCCAAACCAATGCAATCTTTGGCTACTCCATCGTTCTGAGAGTAAAGTGTCTAGGTCATACGCTCTGCGTTAGAAGGTGAGACCACGTCTGGGCTTTGTGTCCACTCTGAGCATCATGCTTTCAGAGAGGCATTCACAGCTGGAGTGCACTGGCCATAGGACACCTTCCTATTTGCCCAGGACATCCCTGGTTTATGCTTATTGCTCTGATGTAATCACTAATGGAGCTTCTCAACGGTTTCCTGATTTGATTTAAAGAAGCTCCCCTCCCCCCGCCAAAAGAAACCCTCCCTCCCCCAAAACAACTTAAGTATAAATCTCACACAGCAGGTACAGGATCTGTTTACTGAGAACTATAAAACACTGATGAAAGAAATCAAAGAAGACCTGAATAAATTCTCGCCAAACCGATCTATGGATTTGACTCAATTACAATAAAAGTCACAGCAGGATTTGTTTTCCGCAGATATAGACAAGCGGATCTAAAATTTATACGGAAAGGCAAAGCAACTAGAACAGTCAAAACAATTCTGAAAACCTGATTTTAAGACTTACGATAAAGCTATAATAGTCACCGGAGTGTGGATTTGGTGAGGGGACAGACACACAGGCAGAGGAAGTATAGTCTGTGCAATAAATGGTGCTGGAGCAATTGGATCTCCTTATTTTAAAAAAGGACCTCAACAAATACTTACACCTTGTACAAAAGTGAACTCAGAATGGGTCGTGTGCTTAAATATAAAACATAGAGCTACAAAACTTTCAGAAGACAACATAGGAGAAAATACTTGTGCTAATGGGTTACACAAAGAGATTGTAGATACAACACCAAAAGCACAGTCCATGAAAGAAAAAAATTGACAAGTTGGACTTTAAAATTAAAAACTTTGCTCTGCAAAAGGCACTGCTAGAAGAATGAAAAGACAAGCTACAGGCTGGGAGAAAACGTGCACATCACAGATCTGACAAAAGATATGTATCCAGAATATACAAAGAGCTCTCAAAAGTCAGGATTAGACTGGGTGCGGTGGCTCACACCTGTGATCTTAGCACTCTGGGAGGCTGAGGGGGGAGGATTGCTTGAGCCCAGGAGTTTGAGGTTGCAGTGAGCTATGATGACGCCACTGCACTCTAGCCCAGGTGACAGAGTGAGACTCTGTCTCAAAAAAATAAAAAATATAAAAGTCAATACTAAGAAAACAAACAACCCAATGTGAAAATGGATAAACAACTTGAACAGATACTTTACCAAAAAGGCTATATGGATGCTAAATAAAAGATATTAAATATTGTTAGCCATGAGGGAAGTGCAAATTAAAACCATGATGGGCCACCACTACATAACTATTAGCATGGCTAAAATAAAAGAAAATATAGACAATACCAAGCACTGGGGAAGATGTGGAGCATCTGCTAGTAGGACTGCAAAGTGGTACCTACAGCTACGCTGGGAAAAAGTTTGGCAGTTTTATAAAATTAATCAATCCTGCTCCTAAGTATTTGCCCTAGAAAAACAAACACATCTTCACAAAAAAGCCTGTACACTGATGTTTATAACAGCTCTACACATCATCGCTCAAAACTGAGCGCAACCCAAATGTCCACCAACAGGTGAATAGACAGACACGGTGCAGCCATACGATGGAATATTAATCAACAATAAAAAGCATCAAACTACTGATACTCGCAATAACACGGATGAATCCCAAAGGCATGATGCTGAATGAATGAAGCCAGTCTCAAAAGGCTGCATACTGCATGATTCCATGGACACGATATTCTTGAAAAGAGACAACCATAGTGTCAGAGACAGCAGCAGCCGTCAGGGTCGGGGTGAAGGGTGGCCATACTGCAAAGGACTCTTTTTAGGATAATGAAGCTATTCTGAATCTGGATCGTGGTGGCAGTTAAATGAATTCATATACGTGTTAAAATGCATAGAACGACACACCAAAGGGAGGCAATTTTCTGCATGTTGATTGAAACAGAAAGGGTACTGGTTCAGGCAGTAAATTGTATGGTCACCCAACTATCCAGGGAGGAGGCTGAGTTGGAGATTAATGTGAAAACCCGCACAAGGACAGTGGCGGGAACTGGGATCGTAAATACCAGTAATGAGCAGCCTCGCCAGCTGACGCCGTGCCAGGCGTGGCCCTAAGCGTCATCTCAGAACCTGTATCTTCTTTAAACCCATCAGGGAGATACCGACGTCATCCTCACTTCACAGACAAGGAACTGGACCGTAGAGGAATCTGCCACCAGCATGGATCCCCTGTTGGTAGAGGCCAGATTGAAACCCAAGCTGTCCGGCTCCAAAGTCCAAAGACTTAACCACTGAGTTAGGCTTCTTCCGTCCACTGCCACGGCTGGAAAGTGACAGGCTAAAATGAGACACGAGAACGTCCCCAAGACTGTTGAATGAGGGAGGGAAGGAAGGAAGGAGACAGAGGGGTTGGGAGGCTAGGGGGCTGGCCTCCCACCCTCGAATGGCTGTCACCTGAGAGCAGGTGTCATCTGCCTGGGCCACTTGTCCCCATCAGGTGCCACCTGTCACACAATGAGGTCCTCAGGTAGGAGGACTGTCGGGGACACTCTACAGAGGATTCTTGCATCACCTGTAAGGTTGATCTGGATTAAAGTCCCTCTGGCTTTAAGAATCCACGATTTCTTTCTTTTTATCAAGATGAAAATCTCATAACAAAAAAAATTAACCCTTTAAAGCATATAATTTAGTGGCTTTTAGTACCTTCAGAATGTACCTTTACCCAAGACATTTTCACCACCCCTAAAGGAGACCCACTAAGTCACGCCTCATTCTGCCCTCCCCGGGGCGTTTCATGTAAATGGAACCATGTCCTGCACGGCCTTTTGCATCTGGCTCCTCTCACTGAGCGTACTGTTTACAAGGGCAAGGTTCCCCTCCCCACAGGGTGTGTGTGTCCGCGCTCCGTCCCCTGTGATGGCTGAATCACAGCCCCCGGGGTGGACTGACCACATTTTGCTCATCCATGCATCTGTCGCTGGGTTGTTGTGAATACCCCTGTACGGGGATTTGCTAGCGTCCCTGGTTCTGATCCTCTCGGGTGTGCACCTAGGTGGAGTCGCTGGGTCACATGGTGATTTTCTGTTTAACTTTTCGTGGAGCCGACAGCTGTTTTCCGCTCACACCACGATTTCTCTTTTAATCACAAAATGCAACAGAAATTCAGAGAAGGAGCAGGACGGACGGAGAATGCAGCCATAAAAGGTTTCGTGGGGGCTTCAGTGAGAGCACAGGTAGGTGGGATTTGCAGGGGCTGCGAGAAGGGGGGCAGGGGCGTTGCAGGGAGAGGACAGGCCAGGCCCTGTCTGGCCCACGAGCCAGCCCGAGTCCATGTGTGACGTCATGGGCGTCTGTGTGATGCTTGGGGGGCTGAGGCCCTGTATGCAGAAGCTGGCCCCAGGCACGGGGCCCACCCTACTGTCCTGTCCCCTGCACGAGGAGGCCCCTTCTCCTGTAGGCGCGTCCTGGGAAATCTGCCATAAGAGGCGGAGAGCGGGAGGGCGCAGCGGGCCCGCTAATGAGGTCGCTCGTCCTGACCCTCCAGTGCAGAGGCAGGGCACCGGAGCTGTCATCGTCCGCTCCCGACTGTCATAAAAGAGATGTGCCGAGCGGGGAAGATACCAAACTAGATTTAACGTGCAATTGAAGCAGGGAATCAGCCCGCGCCTGCTTCCTCTCGCTCTGACTTTAAAATGAACTCCCAGAAGCTCCCGTGGTGGGTCGGGCAGAGCCAATTTAAAAAAAATTAACTCAGCACTGTGCCCACCGAGGTGCTCAATAATAGTGGGAATGACAGCGGCGGTGGCGCGGGCACAGAACTGAACTGCAAACCTCCACCGCGGCTCTGGAGACCTGAGGCCGTACGTGCAGAAGAAAAATCTCCGCCGAGCCCCAGAAGCCTGCATTGCGGGCATTGGGAAGACTGAGTGTCGCACCAGGGTTTCTGGTGGCCGGGGCGGGGCCCGGCTCCTGTCCTGTGGACTCGCGACGTGGAGCCAGGGAGTCACAGAGGAGAAGGGTGGCTGGGCCAGTGAGCCCCCGTATTGGTGTCCTGGGGCTGCTGTAACCCAGCACCCAGACTGGGCGGCTGGAAGAGACACTTACTCCTCAGTCCGGCAGGCTGGAAGTCCAAGATCCAGGTATCGGCAGGGTTGGCTTCTCCTGAGGCCTCTCTCCTTGGCTTGCAGATGGCCGCCTTCCCCGTGTCCTCACATGGCCGTCCCTCTGTGCGTGTCTGTGTCCTAATCTCCTCTTCTTATAAGGACACCAGGCACACGGGATTAGGGCCCACCCTAAAGACCTCATTTAACTTAATCACCTCTTTAAATACCCGGTCTCCAAATATAGTCACATTCTGACGCACTGGGAGTTAGGACTCCAACATATGGACTGAGGGGGGACACGATTCAGCCCGTAACAGCCCCGTGGGGACTGTGGCCCTGGAGAGGCCCCCACGTCGCCAGCTCTCTCCCCACCTGGCCGCGCCAGGTAACTCTGGCCGGCGGCACTTCCCGGCTCTCATTCCAGAACCACCCCAGGGAAGTAGTAAAATGTGTTGAGACTCCTAAGACAGCAGCGTTAGGCACCTGCCCCCTGCAGACAGCATCCAAGGACCTCACAGCACCTCAGTGGAAATTTAGGTGACGTGTCCAATTGGCAGGTAAGACACGGCGGTCCCCGAGGACCGAACACAGAGCATCCCATCTTCCTCTGATGGCATGTGGATGCAGGCCACCTCTCAGGGGCCACTCAGCTCACATTGCCAACCTGTGGATCTAACAGGACGTCGGATGTGCCAAGACGTGAGTGCCTGTGCGGGAACGTCGGGAGGAAACAGAGGTCTGTGGGGCCCTTGTCTTGCGTTTCTTCCCACATCAGTCCTGGGTCCCACTCAGGCTCCTGGGCCAAATGACCGAGCTCGGTTGACGCTATCGTCACCAGGGCCGAGGCTGCCAGTGAGGGCGGCTGAGTGAGAGCCCCCGCGGAAACAGACTTCTGTGACCAGCACGGGCTCTCGGCCAAGAACACAGCACAGCCATTGTCAGACACGGTGACTCACGTGCACAGAAGCGCAAGGGGAGAGCCAGGGAGGGGCAGCGGATGCCCACTCCTCTCCGAGCAACGCCAAGTCCTGCCGAACCTTCAAACTTCCGGCAACCCATCTGATGACCCAAGACGCAGAGAGCTGTGACTGAACCCAAAGTCCCAGTAAAACAAAGTTCTGGGATTTTCACCAGAAGTCCATGTATTTGACTCGAAAATAATTCTGTGCTCCTGTAACTATATATATTTTACATCGAATGCTCAGAAATCGACTTTTTGCTGTCAAAGGCTATATCCTGATCTCCAGAACATTCTCCCAGATCCAGACTGGAACCTTCTAAAGGGCAGGGACTGTTTTGTACTATTTTTGCATCTCCTTGGTCCACATTAGAATCATGTGTGGAGCTTTTAAAAAACCATGCTCAGGGTCTCGCCCCAAATAATGAAGTAATTGGTTGTGGGGGGCCCGGCAGTGGCAGTTTTAAAAGGTGGTGCTAACCTGCACCCGGGGCTGAGAGCCACTGCCCCAGCGGGGGCCCCAGGGATGGGGAGCAAGGAGAAAGGGGTCTGGGTGTCCGGGGCATAGGAACCCCCAGGCTCTTGTGGAAGTGATCGGAAGGTCTGGGGCGGGGCCTGAGAATCTGCATTTCCAACACACGCCTGAGGGACATCAGGGCTGCTGGTCTGAGGACCACACTTCAAGGAGTCAGAGAAAGGGCACCGGCAGAAAAGAGCTGGGCAAACACAGAGAGGATAAACACTTAGGATGATTCTATCTGGATCCCTAGTTAAATCCATACACATTTCCCTCCACTACCCCCTGAAACTGCACCAACCCACCAGGTAAGGAATGAAACATATGTGGATGCGTGTGTCTTCACACGGGCATAAAGAATGGAGAAGACTACAGTGGATGAGAGATGTCGACAATATTTTGGAAGATGGAAAGCAGATAGAGACCATTTCTGGGGTGACTCCTGGTATGGTATGAATGTTTATATCCCCCCAAAATTCATCTCTTGAAATCCTTACCCTCAAGGCGGTGATATTTGGAGGTGGGGCCTTTGGGAGGTGATCAGGTCATGAGGGTGGAGCCCTCACAAATGGGATTAGTGCCCTTATAAAGAGGCCCCAGCAGGCTCCCTCCCCCTTCTGCTATGTGAGGAAATAGCGAGAAGGCGGCAGTCTGTGAACCAGGAAGTGACCCTCAACAGACACCGAATCTGCAGGTGCCCTGATCCTGGACTTCCCAGCTTCCAGAACTGTGAGAAATGAATGTGTGTTGTTTGTAAGCCACTCTGTCTATAGTATTTTGTTATAGCAGCCTGAATGGACTAAGACAACTACATAGTCTAGAAACACTTTCACCATTACATATCTAAAATGCCACATAAAATATTCAAAAATAGTTGCTAAAGTGCATGAGTGACCTGGCAGGACGTTCAGGGACACCCTCAGAGGCCGAAAGTGAGACCGGAGCAGGAGCCAGAAAAGCCAGGGGGTGACCACTGAGGCTGCAGGCTGCCCTGAAAACTTCCTGATCCACAGAGGGAGTCAGACCAGAGACCCCTGCATAACATTCGGGGCCCCTCCAGGGAAATGACAAACTATGAAACCCACAACTGGAGACAGTGAGGAAACTTGTCTGTCTCAGCTGTAGCTCTGAGTGGAGGGAAATGTGTCTGCTCTTAATGTGTAGTCACCAGTTTCCTGCAGCTGTAGGATCTCAACTCACCCAACTTCATGGACCAAAAAGCACCAAGCTGAGGATGTAGTTTAAATCATCTCACACTCTTGTGCTGCAAGGTGGGAATATAACTTAGTTTGGAAAACTTTTTATCAGCATTAGAGCAGAACATACCAGTATCCTGTGGTCCCGATTCCATTCCCAGGAGACTTAACAGCAAAGCACAATATGTTCACACAAAGACATGACCAGGAAGTTCATAGCAGCACTGTTCATCATGGCTCCCAAGTGGAAACCACCCGAGTGCTCACCAGCCATAGAACAGACAAATAAATTGGAATACTATACGGCAAGGCTAAGCCAACACTACAGCTGCATGCAACTACATGAATGGATCTCACAGACGTACGTTGGGTGAAAGAGGACAGATACAAAAAAGGAATACAGACTGGATGATTCTATTTATGTGAAACAAGGCAAAACTACTCTATGTCCAGGTTAGTGGTAATTTCTAAAATTCCATTCTCTTTTTCTTTGGGTGCACAACTACAGTATACTTCTTTTGCAGTCAGGCTGTGGCCATATGACTGAGTTCGTTTCAAGGGAACGTGTGCAAAAGTGATGTGTTTTGCTTCTAGGTCTGGTCCATAATAAATCTCCCGTGTGTGTGCCTTTGCACACTTTCTCTTTCTGCTGGCTGGATGCAGATGACACCATGGCCTTAGGATATAATGAAGAACATGTTGGAAAGAACCTGGGTCCCTGAATGACTGCATGGAGGAGAGCTGTTCTGCTGTTCTGGAAACCCACCCCAGATGTTACATGAGAAAAAGAATACACTTCCTGTTCCTTAAGACATTGATATTTTGGGGTCTATGTGTTATACAGTGTAGCCTACCCTGACTAATGCACAATGGTAATTAAAATAGCTTGATATTGACCTCTGGTTTCAGCTTGGGCATCATCCTTACAAAAAAACCTAGACAAACTGAAAATTAATAATTTTCTTGAACTCACTAGAGAACTAAGGTCACAGGGCAAGCTGCCATCTTAAAAACTTGAAAGTCTAAGACGTCTCGAGAGACACAGCAACTGAGATCTGTGTGTATGGAGCAGAAACCACAGGTACCATAAACTGACAAGAACACTTAAGTGGTAATTCTGATGAATTGCTGGAGGCTAAGTGTAGACTAGTGTGAGATGCAAAACTTGCAGGGGAGACACAGTCTTAGGGGCCACCATACTTTTTTGGGCTTTCCCTCTAGGAACCCCACTAGGTTCTCACTGTGAGGATCCCAGAAAGATCCCTGGTGGCTCTGGCAGAGTGAAAGGAACAGTAACTATTGTGAAATATACCCAGAGCCTTTTCTATAACACAGCCTCGTTCTCTAAGGGAGAGGACTTCAGCAGAGTACGACTCAGAAACCCTGTGCCACCTAGGGAAGGGGGATCCTCCTCTCTACAGCCCTCTCCAGCCTTCCTGTCTCAGGCAGGGTGGGCGAGGGGTCGGGGTCAAGGAAATACAGGGTGTTCCAAAAGTCTCCCTACAAAAGGAAAAATTTTGTAACGAATATTTTGTAAATAAAGGTACATTTAGCTACAGCTTTCCATTTTCCCTATATGTGGCAACTTTTGGGACACCTTATAGATTGGGAATGCTGCAGCCAGGAGAGGGAGTAGGGGGTGGGGGTGGTGACTTTATCCCTGGAAAATCATTTGTGAATGTCACATCCCTGAAACACAGGCCCACCAAAAGACTGCAATTTAATCATAGATTATAGAACATTTCCCCTCCCTACATTTGACCACTACACCAACAGGGTTGCAGTATAGTAACAGTGGATGGTAGTTGTAAGAGCTGCACAACACAGGCTTGCTTTAAGGAGGAGAACACAGGGAAGCCCAAAGTCAAGAGAGAAGACAAGAACAAGGACACTCGAGGAATTTGAAGCTTCTAGTACCTCTAAACACAACAAACATCAAACAGAACCTGAATCTTAGCAAGGTTAACATAAATCCTCACTCTAAAGGCCTATTTACCTCAGTTCCTATTACCCAATACAGCATGTATGGCTGTCAACAAAAAAAGTACAAAGTATACTAAAAGGCAAGAAAAAACATACATACACTTTGAAAAGACAGAGTGATTATCAGAACCAGACTCAGATATGATACAGATGCTGGGATTATCAGACAGGCAATTAAAAATAATTATGACTAATATGTTGAGGGGTCTAGTGGAAAAAGATAAATAGAATGTAAGAACAGATGGGTAAGGTAAGCAGACAAATGGAAACTCCATGAAGGAATCAAAAGGACATGCTAGAAATAAAAAACACAGAGTAGAAATGAAGAATGCCTTACACGAGTTCGTCAGTAGACTGGACGTGCTGAGGAAAGAATCAGTGAGCTTGAATAAAGTCAGCGTAGCTTCCCAAATAGAAATGCAGAGAAAACAGAATGGAAAAAAAATTAGAACATAACATCCAAGCAGTATCAGATACTAGTGAAAGTGTAGTATATACATACTTGGATGAACAGAGGGAGAAGAAAAAGAGGAGGAAGAAAAAGAAATGTTTGAAGTAATAATGGCCAAGAATGTTCCAAAATGAGTGACACAGAGCCAGGAAGTTCAGAGAATGCTCAAAGCAGGATAAATAACAAAAACACACCAAACTGCAGAAAACCAAAGAGGAAGAGCAAATCTTGAAAGAAGCCACAGGGGGGACAAACACCTTATCTATAAAGGCATAATGACAAGAATTACTGCAGACTTCTCATCAGAAACCATGCACAGAAGAAGGAAGCGGAGCAAAATATTGATAATATTCACGAAGAACCCACCCCCTTAGACTAGAATTCAGTAAAATTGTCTTCAAACTTGAAAGAGAAATAAAAACTTTCTTAGATACATAAAAACTGAGAGACTTCATAGCCAACAGACTTGCTCTGCGAGCAATGTTAAAAGAGAGTCTTCAGGCAGAAGAGAAATGATATAAAGAAAGGAAGAACAGTAGAAAAGGAATAAATAAAAGTAAAATAAGATCTTCTATATTTCTTATTATTAATTGATCCAAAAGTTAACTGTTTTTTAAAGTAATAAGAGTGACATATGTCAGGCAATTATAGCATATGGATAAGTGGAATGATTGGTGGGCGTCTCATAGGGTCGGGCAGGAAGGGTTGGCATCGCAAGGCACCTCCGCCACACCTGAAACAGTAGAGTGTTATTTGAAGGTGAACTTGAGGTAGTTAAAAATGTATTTTCTAAACTTTAGGGCAAGCACTAAAAAAAATTTAAAAAGAAGTATAATTGATGTGCTAAGAGAGAACATAAAATGAAATCATGAAATGCTCAATTAAAACCCGAGAAGGCAGAAAACGAGGGGCAGGGGGTGTGATAGTTTGGTATTTGTTCAAAGAAAGACAAGTAGATCTAAGGAACAAAACAGAGCTCAGATTGTGAGCCATGATTATTTGAAAATGAGACAGGTAAAGAGACTTGGCATTGCAGGTCAGCGGAGAGGATGGTGCAGGATGACCGGAGATCCCTTTGGAAGTAAACTTAATTGGATGTCTCCCACAAACGATTCACATAAATAAATCCCATGTACTTGAATGTGAAATCTTACTGCTAGTATTCTTTATTTTATATATATAAATATATATGTGTATACACACACACACACAGATGGTCCCCAATTTACAAAGGTCCAACTTACACATTTTCAACTTTATGATGGTACGCAAGCCATAGGCATTCAGCAGAAACTGTATTCCAAGTACTCACTCATACAACCATTCTGTTTTTCACATTCAGTACAGTACTCAATAAATTACATGAGATATTCAACACTTTATTATAAAATAGGCTTTGTGTTAGATGATTTTGCCCAACTGTAGGCTGATGTAAGTGTTCTCAGCACACTTAAGGTAGGTTAGGCTAAGCTGGGATGTTTGGCAGGTTAGGTGGATTAAATGAATTTTTGATTTACAGTATTTCTAACTCACAGTGGGGTTATCGGGGATGATAGCCAAGGAGTCTTTGCATATTCTTTTGTTTGAAAATTTTTAAAGGAATTTAATTTACAGTTTGAAATGTTTCCAGACGTAAGAGTAGATGTTAAGGATGAACCCCAAGTGCCTGGCAGTAGCCGAGCTGGCGAGAGCAGAGCCAGCGTGCTCCGCAGAACCCCAGACGCACCCTGCACTGTAGGAGCGGGGTATGCGGGGTAGGGTTAAGGCCAGAGGATCAGTGGAGGATGTGCCAAAGGAGCAGTTAAACCCCCAGATTCCCTCCCCAGCCCTGGCAGGAGGAGCAAGGTTTACTCACTGGGAAGTTCTGGGAGCAACTGTGTGAGGAAGGGGCTGCCATCCGGAAAAGCAGGTGATTAAAACGTTGGACAATTGGATCCTAAGTGGGGAAGGGCTGCTGGGGGGGTGCTTTCTTTTATTATACGGTACGGTATGCAGTAGTGTTTGGCTTTTGAAGCCAAGCACATATATTATTTAGATAAAAATAAAAGTTAAACTTAAAAATAAAAAGAAAACAACCACAAAGATAGCCCCAAATTAAGGTCTCTTCTGGACTTGGCCATTGGGCTGCTTCCTTCACTGTGGGCCGGAACACAGATCAGAAAGCAGCGCCCCCACTCCCCTCCACCCCCCACCCCCGCCGCCACAAAGCCCCCAGTGCCGCCAGTGGCAAACCTTCCAATTCACAGGTCTTACGCCTGGCTGTGACATCAGTGGCCTTGTGGAGAGGAAGCGTTTGGTCCGGGGAGTAAAGGGTGTTCTCGTAATGACTTCACATTCCTTCCCAACTGAGCCCTTCTCTCTTTTTTTCCCCCCTAAACTCAATAATCCATCATTTACCTTGGACTTGCTTGAGGCTATGCTATTTATAACAATAGAAACAGCATTTCTGGCTTGTCATCTTTCTCCAAAGGAGCTCTGATTGTCTCTAAATCTTTAATGTGCTTACAGAGCATCTGGGAATCTTGTTAAAATGCAGATTCTAACTCAGTAGGTCTGTAGGTCTGGGGTGGGGCTGAGAGTCCGCACTTCTAGCGGCTCGCAGGTGAGGATGCCACTGCCGGTCTATGGACCACACCCTGAGTAGCAGAGGGACACGTGGCGACTTTTTGTGGTGATGAAAACATTCTATACCTTGATTGTGGTTACATGGGTATATACATTAATCAAAACTCACTGAGTTTATTGTACATAAATTATACCTCAATAAAGCTCATTTTAAAGGAAAAAATCCATTCTAGATCAATTATAGATATAAATGTGAAAGATGAAACAATAAAGCTTTTTTTAAATTTTTTTTTACTTTTTGTACTGATGGGGTCTTGCTATTGCCCAGGCTGGTCTTGAACTCCTGGCCTCAAGCAATTCTCCTGCCTCAGCCTCCCAAAGTGCTGAGATTACAGTGTGAGCCACCATGCCTGGTCCAATAAAGCTTTTAGAAGGAAACATAAACTTTGGGATAGGCAAATCTTTCTTAAACAGGACTCAAAATGAGTTAACCATAAGAAAAAAATACATACATATGTGAATTGGACTACATTAAAATTAAAAACTTCTGTTCATCATTAAGAGAATGAAAAGGCAAGCCAGAAACTGAGGAAAGATGTCTACAATATATACATAGCTGACAAAGGACTCATATCTACCATATAAAAAGAACAATTACAATTCAATAAGAAAAAGACAACCCAGTAGAAAAATGGACAAAACACTTGAACAGGAGGATATCCAAAATGAACAGCAAACACATGAAAAGGCACTCAAGTTAATTAGTCTTAAGTGAAATGCAAATTAAAGTCACTCAATTGTTTGTTTTGACTAAACACCCACCAGAATGGCTAAAATGAAGAGACAGACAATATTGTATGAGCCAGGAGGTGGAGCAACTGGAATTCTCATCCATCACTAAAGGGAACATAGATTAGAACAACAGGCCGGGCGTGGTGGCTCACGCCTGTAATCCTAGCACTCTGGGAGGCCGAGGCGGGTGGATTGCTCAAGGTCAGGAGTTCGAGACCAGCCTGAGCGAGACCCCGTCTCTACTAAAAATTAGAAAGACATTATATGGACACCTAAAAAAATCTATATAGAAAAAATTAGCCGGGCATAGTGGCGCATGCCTGTAGTCCCAGCTACTCGGGAGGCTGAGGCAGTAGGATCGCTTAAGCCCAGGAGTTTGAGGTTGCTGTGAGCTAAGCTGACGCAACGGCACTCACTCTAGCCTGGGCAACAAAGTGAGACTCTGTCTCAACAAAAAAAAAACAAAAAAAAAAACAAAAAAAAAAAAAAAAAGAACAACATCCTTGGAAAACTATTTGGCAGTATTTATTAGAGCAGAACATAAACATAGTCTGGGATCTAGCAAATCTACTCTTGGGTGGACAAATATGTTTCCAAAAGATATTAATATGCATAAGAATGCTCATAGTGGCATTATTCATAGTAGCCCAATATTGGAAACAACTCAACTATCCATCAATAGTAGTATACATAAAATGTGGAATATTCATAAAATAAACTACCATTGGCAATAAAAAATGAACTCTGCTGCATGCAACAACATGGATGAAGCTAGAGTTGCCAGATAAAATATGGGACACCAAATCAAATTTGTATTTTGAGTTACAAACGAATCATTTTTTAGTGCAAGAATGTCCTATGCAACATTTGGTGCATAGTTATATTAAAAATCCTTATTATATTACAATATTATTTTTTTACCTGGTCACGTTCTGTTTCTTGGTCTGTCTGCCCCTGGGTGACATGAGTGTGTTCAATCTGTGAAAATCCATTGAGCTGCCCACTAAGGACTTGTGTGTGTCTCTTATGTGTATGCTATACTTCAACACGAAGCTTATCTAAAATAACAATAAAACTATCCCTGGCCCGTGTCCCATTAAACGAGGGCCTGCCTCTTGCCTCGAGGGTCCCATCTGTTGTCCTCGCTGCTGCCTGTGATCTCTGTAACCTGTACCTCCATCCTGGCTCGCAGCCCCTGCTCAGAACGCCCACAGGACAGCATCTGCCCTCCTTGGCACAGCATCCCAGGGCTCTCGGGGCCTCTCCCGCCCCAGCCCCACGTCCCCACATGTTTTTTTTCAGTGCTGACACTAACCGCACCTCCACCAGCTTTGCACATGCTGTTTCCCCTACTTCTCTGCCAGGCAAAAACCAATTTGTTTTCCCAGTCTCATCTCAGCTTCTACCTGCTCTGGGAGGTCTCTCTGGCTCTTCCAGGCAGACCTGTCTGTTCCTCTCGCTGAGGCCCATCTTCATGTCCTGCCTCCTTTACAGCAACTGCATTATCTGGCAACAGACTGTTTCTACGGCTCTCTCCTCCCCAGAAGGCAGGCTTGTTGGAGGACTCCGTCTTTCTGTCTTTTTATCCCCAGCACCTAGCAGGGTGTCTGCGAGTGGTCGATTCCAGGTATGCGTAAAGGGGTGAACACGTGGGTGACGATGGTAATGGGTGCTAATGGATGGAGATCAGACACAAGAATAGAAGAAAGGCTTTGCAAAGGGTTCACGCTGCATCTTAGATTGGGAAGGGACCCTTGAGAAGGTGCTCTAAGTCGCTCTGCTAATGAGAGGCAGGCAGCCACTACACGCTGGGCGCTGATCGCTGTGGCAACGCCTGCCCCGAGGGAGGTGCCTGCTGCACGTGCTGGCACCGGTAGGTGGTGTCTCATTTACTGTCCTGTGAGAAGGATGCTGGTCTCATCTCCATGTCATAGGTAGGAAGAGACGGGCAGAGCAGTTAGTTCAATGACTTGGCCAAAGCCACGTGGCTGATAAACAGCAGAATCCACACTCTCGACACTTGTTGTGTGAATAACATCAGGTGTTGAATCACTAAACGCCCTCATGGAACAGCCCAGTCAAAGGAGGAAGTGCCAGGTGCCCACTCTGCCCTGGCAGCACTTTAACTCTGGCAACCTTCCCGGTATCTCTCAAATCAGTCTCTGTGGGTGGCCACCCCCTCTCCCATGGAATGGCCCCACTGGCAAGGGGGTGACACCTCAAACACCTCAACACAGCATTCAGCTCTAGCCAGAGACTCTCGACTCTTGTCTGAGATTTTCAGGTTTTAAACAAAACAAAAATCTGATTCACTATTTCCAGTCCTACAGGAAACTTGAGTCCTTTATTTATCTGTCACTAAAACAGAACAAAAAAAAAAAAAAAAAAAAAAGGAAGAAAAGAAAAAAAAAAAATCACACCAGAAAAAAAAAACCCCTTTATGTCTTAGAAGAGTTTTGAATGCATCTCATTTCACACAGCACCAAACATTGTTCACGACAGAGGCTGCAGAGTGAAGCCCAGAGTAAAAGACAGAAGGAAATGAAACGCATTACAATAAAACACACACGCTAATAAATAAGAGCCCAGGCAATGAATCCAACTTGGAATATACCACTGGCAAGAGGAAATGCCCCAAAGCTTTGCTTAAACCAAATAATAGAAGAACAGATGGCTCCCCTGGGTCTCCAGGAAAAGTTAATACATACAGGAGGCTGCGAATAGAGGCTGCGTTTGGGATTTTTGGCAGAAAACACAGGGCATTAACAACATTCAAGGTGAAAGAA
This sequence comes from Eulemur rufifrons, assembly GCF_041146395.1. Classification (NCBI taxonomy): domain Eukaryota; kingdom Metazoa; phylum Chordata; class Mammalia; order Primates; family Lemuridae; genus Eulemur; species Eulemur rufifrons. The sequence goes on along the minus strand of NC_090996.1, from coordinate 15,215,259 downwards.
GGAGGGCTTGTAGATTTAGGGACAGGGACATTTTCATCAGATAACAAAAATAGGTATATCTAGATATCGCCACCGGGTTCCCACAAGCTGCAGGGCACATGCTCACTCCAGAAATTAACCAGGGCTGCACCCGGCAGCACTCCAGGGAGACCGACCGCTCCTAACTGCCCAACTGGAGAATTAATTTAACTCCAGAGATTTGGATAATAGGGATGAATCCTTACGGGAGATAATAATTTACTTTGGAAAGATTTTCTCCCCCCACCCGTTGTGCACAAGCACCATTAAGTGGTGAGGACCACGGGTGGGAACGGGAGCTCTGGGTTCCATTATGCAAGACCCATATCACTGATTAGCTGAGTGACCCCCCCCCCCCAAAAAACTCCTGACTGCCACCTGCCCAGGGGCTGTTAAAGACGCTGAGATCTTCCAAGCACAGAAGGATCACATCCCACATCCAACATCCGTGTTAATTCCCTTTCTCACCATCACCAGGGAAATCCAAATGGCTTTGTCTTGCCAGGGAAACAAAGGCATTTTGCATTCCCTTGGGGAAGGCGGGGGCTCTCACCCAACCCGGGAATCAGGGCTAGAGAGGGCAATTAATAAAAATAAGACCTCCCCTTTCTAGAACCCGTTGTTATTTCCAGCACCGTTTTTCATCCACTTATCTCACACGCTCCTCAGAGCAATTCTGTGTGCAGCACGGCAGGCTTTATTTATCTCCATCTTGTTGGTGAAGAAACAAAATCTTGGGACAGTGAAGTGATTTGCTCAAGGTCTCGAGGTCATCATGGATTTTTAAAGCTGGAGGGGCTCTTGGTCACGCAGGGCAGGGGTGGGATGACAGATGGGGGCCGCCAGGCTTCAGTGGTCAGTTTCATGCCCATGCAGACACTGGCATCGATCACAGAAGCCTCTTCCCGGAGCCCGGATCATCCCCACGGGCTCCAGCAAGCCCTTGGAAGCTGACTAGACCAGCCTGTGAGATGAAGCCCTTTGCCATCCTAAGCCCTGTCTAATCTTCTCCCCTGACATGTGAGGAAACTGAGTCCCAGTCAGGAAAGGGAACTTGGCCAAGACTGCACAGTGGGTCAGTGGCCCAAACCCCAAACCGCTGCACGCTGAGCCGCGTGGACTCTCCAGTGTACCCCGCTGTGCCCCGCCTGCTGCATGAAGAGGTCCCCCTTAAAAGCCGCATTTGCAAGGCACGAGAATGACGAGCTTAGTGACCTGGTCAGAGCAAAGTATTTTCTCTGTGCTGAGCAAGCAGACAAATTACCAAGAGAGGCGTCACCGATGGCGCCAAGATCTTAAACCTGAGCCACTGGCAGGATGGAAGAAGAGGGTCTAGGGTTTGAACAATCACAGGTTTGATTTTGGATCCACTGTGTGTCCAGGTGGACGTGTCAAGACAGTTAGATATGACAGGTAAAGTTCAGGAGGGCAGTCTGGGCAGGAGATATCAACCTGGGAGTCATTGGCATAGGGGTGACTTAAAGCAAGGAGGCTGCACGAAAACACCCAGGGCAGGAGGCTCACGGACTCGGGCTCCAGGGACTGCACACTGTGACCTTGGGGGACAGGGACACAGAGGACTCAGAGAAGTGCGGCTGGGAAGGAGTGGCCAGTACAGTGGGAGAAAAACCAAGAGAGAGGGCGCCCCAAAGTCAAATGCTCATGTGTTTCAGAGAGGAGAGAAGAAGGGATTGCGTTAGATGCTGCCGAGAGGTCAAGGGCATCAGCGTCCTTGATAAGAGCTGTTTACACTGAGTGCTGGGACAAGTCTGACTGAAGTAGGTTCGAGACAGAAGGGGAAGAGAGGAACTGGGGCAGTGGGTGTAGACAACACTTTGTTGGAAAGGTGTCGTGGGCTGAATCCTGTCCCCCCAAATTCACATGTTGAAGTCCAGACCTGCGGTACCTTGGAATGTGACTGTATTTGGAGACAGGGTCTTTAAAGAGGTGATTACGGTAAAATGGGGCTGTGGGGTGGCCCTAATCCAATCTGACTGGTGTCCTTATGAAAAGAGGACACTGGAAACACAGAGACAGAAGGGACACACACAGGGGAAGAGAGCAGGTGAGGGCACAGTGAGAAGACGGCCGTCTGCAAACCAAGGAGAGAGGCCTCAGGATCACCTTGACCTTGGACTGCCAGCCTCCAGAACCCAGAGAGAACACACGTCTGCTGTTGAGGCCCCCCCCTTCTGCGGTATTTGGTTATGGCAACCCTAGCGAATTGCTCCAAAAGGGGTGCAGAGAAATGCAGCAATCGCTGGAGGGGGAAGTAAAATCAAGACAGGTTTGTTTGCTGGTTTTAAAGAGGGGTGAAGTTGCGTCTATTGCTGGGAATGATCCCCCTAGAGAGGGAATAAAAAAATCAATGGTGCCGCAGAGAAACGACAATTGCTGCAGAAGTGTCTTTGGTTGGGGAGTCAAGAGGGGCTCTGGTGCCTGGCAGGGCGGGCCCAGGAAGGTGACAGAGCAGCGTCTCGGGGACAGAGCAGGGGCAGAAGGAGGTCGGGCCGCTGCTTAGGGCCAGTGAGGCCCAGAGAGTCTGACTCTGCCACAAGACATAAAAGGGTGGGCTTACAAAATGTATTTTAAAATTAGTTAAAAAGATAGACAATGATATAAAATTTCTATATAAAATTAATGGGGAAACAGGTTGAGCCATTCCCTGCAAACAACCTTCTGCTTGTGTGGTGGCAGCATTGTGGCCTTTCTGACGTGGAACCATCAGAGAAGACCACCCTTTCCCTCCTGGGCCACACTCCTCACCCATCTGACACCTCCCCAAACTCAGAACACTCAGCACAGGGCCCCGTAAAAGAACGTCCCTTCCCAACACTGCAAAGATCCAGGGTGGGAATCCCAGCACTCACAGGAGTGGGAATCCCAGTGCCCCTCTACGTACCTGCAAACAGGACCACCCTGGCGGCTTCCAGAGGAGCTGCGGGGGGAGGTCAGCAAGTTGGTTTTGCAAAAGCACCTGAGAATTAAAGATGGGAGGCTTGGAAAGAAGGGGGGGTATCATTATTATTCAACCGAACCGTTTCCCCCTCAACCAACTATCCTCGAATCCTTTTAAAAACAGGGTGTTTCCACGCAGAAGACTCCAGTGGATCCCACAATCCTTACAGGGAAGCAGGAAACGGGGCACTCATGTCCACAAAGCGCAGTTTTACTTCATGCCAACGTACACGCATGGAAACGACAATCTACCAAACCCCAGACAACGCCAGCGCAGGGCTTCCGTGGGCCCTCAGACTTAAATAAAAGGGGCCGTTGCCACTGAGACATGTACAAGAATGTTCATGGCAGTTTCGTCACAACAGCCCCACACTGCAAGCATCGCGAATGTTTACCAAGGGTAAACATTCTATCTAAATAGTGCTACATGTGTATGACGCTATATGACAGGGTGCCACCACCACCACCAAACACAATAGACTACAGCCGCACACGATATAGGTGAGTCTCACACACGCAGCCGAGTAACGGAAATGAGAGATTGGGGAGAACAGACGCCCCTGATGACACCCCCCATGGGAAGTCCAAGGACAGGTGACAGAGAGAGATTGGAAGAGTCCTTGGCGGAGGGCATGAGACCCCCAGGGCCCTAGAAAAGACTCAAGTCTTGATCTGGGGGACTGGCTCCAGGGTGTACGGAAAAGCTTGTTGAGCTGTGTGCTTAATACTGTACTTCGTGTGTTATACCTTAATAAAATAATTCCTTCAAGGGAGCACTGAGGCCTGCGATTTCTAACACTGCCCTCTCGCTAGGATGCAGCGGAAATTGGAACTGGCTACAAAACGAGGCAAACGTATTTGCAGTTGGGATTAGGACTCATGGGGGAAAATGATACATATATATTCTCTAATAAGAGAGATGGGTACAAAATACGTACTAAATTTCTTCCCCTTCAACCACTGGGCTCCCCTTCCCCAGAGGTCACTACGAGAAAGTACTCACTTACAGGCACTAGAGTTTTCTCCCTAAAACTCTCTGTCCGCATAGACACCCCCATTCCCAGCAACGGGAATTCCCTTGCACGGACGACCTTGCTCTGGAGGAGGACTGATGCTCTTTCAAGCATTTTCCTGTGATAAATCATAGAAGCTCCTACAAGCAACATCGGTGTGCAAAAGCACCTGCACACTTTCACAAGCATACACATGTATACAAGATCGTTTCTTAGACACAGAATTCCCACACCAGAGGGTTTATTCATTTACGATGCTGGCGAGCGTCGTGGAATGGACAGCGTGTGAGAATGCCTGCTTCCCCACCCTTGCCACTATTAGGTTTTATCAACCTTTTTTTTATCTCTGCCAGAAAGATGATATGTTCCTGTTGTATTGCTTTACGTTGATTTAATTCTAAATTAAGTGTTAAAGTTATTAAAATAAATTTAATCATAAAACATGTTGATTGGCCTGTTCACAGTCCGTGTGTTTGCAACCTGTCACCATTTTTCCACTGGGGTGAAATCTCTCATTCTGGGGTTTGCAAACTCCTGCTGAGGGCCCAGTCCTGTAGCGCCCACCCTCATTCCCGCCTGCCTCTACTCCACGACAGAGCTGAGTGGCTTCAACAGAGACCATCTGGCTCACAAGGCCTAAAATATTTATTATTTGGACCTTTCAAGAGCAGGCTTTCTGATCCCTGCATCTGATTGGTTTACAAGAGAGCTTCCTAAATCAAGGAACTAGCTCTTCACCACCTATATTCTGTTTTGCATTAACTCATCACTCTGTTCTCCAACCTTCAAAATAAGTCAGAAGTAAAACTTAAAAAGCAGAAGCCCTCAGAGCAGTTTAACATGCGCCCAACGTTTGGAAACACTTTGGTCTATCTTCATTTCGGGGCAGTATTTTTATACCATTTTATACAGGTGTCTATTGAGGCTGAAAGCCATCAGGTGACTTTGCTGAGCTCACACAGATAGTAGGTGTCAGAGCTGGGACACACGCCCTGGCTGCCTGGCTCCAAGTCCACAGATCTTCCTAGCAGAGCATCCTGTCTTTTAACGGACGAGGCCAGTCCCAGGGGAAAGCGAAGTCCTGGTGGGTGCTGCCTGTGACACCACCAGGGTCTGTGAGGTTCGTGGGACAGAGTACCAGGGAGCCCCCTCCCTGCCGCTGCCACATTTGTGTCTAAAGACTGTACCTTCCCGAGTCCCACAGGGGCAGGAAGGAAGATTACACGCGAGAAATAGAAACCACACCAGGAGGCTGGAGCCCTCTCTTGGGGTACGGATACTGCACCCCTACTTTGGCTCCCACACTGTGAGCAGCCCACAGACAAATGGCCCCGGCTGAGCCAGGAGGACCAGAGTGCTTTGGTGGAATGGACGTGCTTGGGGAAGCCAGCGAGGAGAAGGAGTGGGAGCCGAGCACAGGAGCAGAACTTTTATTGCCCCCTGGCACGGGGCCACGGACACACATTACACAAATGTGACAGCGACCATTATAATCTCCGAGCCCTTGAACAAATCACAACCCCAAAGGTTACCCTCCCGAAAATAATCACCCCATTAAACCACTGACCCAGAGAGAGAAGTCCCTCAAGGAGAGTGCGGGGACAAGGTGTGGGGTGTGTGTTCTTTGTATGTAACATGCACTCGTGTGTTCTTCCCGTGTGGCCCGGCACAGGAAGAGGCTGGCATCTGGGATCTATCTGCTCCTTCTAATTTTCCTTTAGCAGAAGTGTGTTTTGAAGGGGCTTCCTTCAAAGTTGTCTTTTCCTTTTCTTTCTGTTCCCCTATTTTAATTGATCCAGGTATTTTCCAGACCGATCAGATAACTAACATGAGAGGAGTTAATCTACAGAGTGGATTTACTAAGCATCTGCTCCATGGTTTCCTGGAAACCTCACAAACCCCCTGTAAGACTGGGATTGCTGACAAGGAAACTGACGCTGAACCGGAAAAAGTAAGGCAGGCCACCCACTTGGGCCCTGCAGCCCAGGTCTGGACTCCAAAGTCCAGCCTCTGCCCTGCGCAGATCTCAGTAACAACAGCAAAGGTAATCACATGTCATATGTCGTCTTTTCTCATTTTATGCTTGATGTAACCGATAATACTGAAAATAATCAGTATTAATATCCTGATCGCATTAGAGAAATGACTTTCAGAGAGCTCTCGTAATGACCAGCCTGTCCAAGGTCACGCAGGTCGCACAGATGGGCAGTCATGCCTCGAACCTCTGTCTTCATGGTCTCAGCCCCCCAAGATGGAACGCTGCCAGGGGCACCGTCTTCGAAGCCGAGAGTGCAGAGGCCAGGCAAGAAGGAATAGAAGGCAGTTGTAAAAACAGATCTGAGGCTCCATTTTACAGCATTTGACACTGCTTTCCATCATAATCATATGAAAATTGGGACTCCATTTGGCCTTTCATGCATGACATGCTATGAGGAGCTGTAATTGCAAGAGCCCTTCATCCCAGCCACCACCAAACCACAGACACACCCCCCTTCAGTCCCAGGAAGCAAGTCTTTGATTGGAAGGGTGGGGACACACTACATAGGGAAGTGGAAAAAGAAGTCTGGACATTGCCCTTCCGGCACAATCTCAGCCTGGAACCTTCTATGAATCCCTGGTCCTAGCCCCCCACCGCCGGCCTCCCTCTCAATTCTCTTCCATCTAGTGCATGTCTCAGCCACACTCAGACTGTTTAGCAGGACCTACTGGGGGCAGGGCCGTGCCTCGCATTCCTTCTGCATGTCCCTGATGCCACCAGGTACAAAGCCACCGCACAGCGCCCACTGATGGATTCAAACAAGCGCCGGCATCTTTAGAAGAAGAGTTAGGTGCAGAAGTTCTTTCTAAAAGACACATAAAGGATGAGTGGATACACAAAATGCGGTCTATCCAGACAATGGAATACTACTCAGCTTTGAAAAGGAAGGACATGCTGACACCTGCTACGACATGGATGAACCTTGAGGACATTACGCTCAGTGACATAAAGCAGTCACACAAGGACAAATACTGTGTGATTCCAGTCACAGGAGGTCCCTGGAGTAGTCAGATTCATAGAGACAGAGAGTAGGAGGTCAGTGGGGAGGGAGTGTGGTCTAGGGAGTTCCAGTTTTCGAAGATGAAAGTTCTGGAAACGGATGGTGGTGATGGCTGCGTGACGTGAATGCACCTAGTCCCTGAGTGCCACCGACTGTACACTTAAACATGGTGTTAAGATGGTACGTTATGTTACATGTATTTTACCGCAGCTTTTTTAAAATCACATAAAGGATCATTCTTGCACTGACTCAGGACTTCTGGGAAGACGGGTGCCCCGCCTGCCTTTCTGACACCTGATACGAAACCCACGCAGGTCCACACCGTTCACTGGGAGGAGACCAGGCTGAGTCCACGTCTCCCCTTGCCCTTGGAGCATCCCAGGCCCCAGGCAGAACCATCACCCGTTTACAGATGTGTCCGGGGTGGAGAGAACTGGCGTTTCGGGGAAAGCACAGAAGTGGACACTTTGAGCGAAATTCCTGTCCTCGCATTAATTCACGACTCCCAGGATTTCCGGCACACATTATGCAGTGGGTAAGCACTCGATAAATGCTGAGTGACTGACCGACATTTTTTCCCCTTTCTGGTAGGTTGGTAACCTTTTACCTTCAAGAGAAGTCATAAATGTCAGGAGAAATTTTTCTCAACTACAAATCAAAGGCTTTGAGAGCAAGCGGGCACAGAGAGGTCAGTTTGGTCCGAGACCAAGTGTGTATCAGCGGTCCTCTGCGGAGACCAGGGGCAGGTGACCTGAAGCTTCAGCTTAGACCACCTCTGAGACCTGTTGTGACCCTGTGACTCCCTCCAGCTCTGCTCAGAACCCCCAAGGGACAGAACAGCCCTCCCTGCTCTCCCTGCTGGACAGCTGGGCAGAGCTCCTGGTGGCCCCATCAGGCCTGGGAGTCTCCTGGGAGAGGTGACTTCAGGCCCCAGGCCAGGAGGGCCCCCTCCTGAGCCCCTGCCACCAGCGCCATCACTCCCATGGGAGGGGCTGTACTCCCCTGTCCCCGCCTGAGCCAGGCCCCACCTTCTCGGGAGCCTCTGAGTCAGGCGGGGCTGTGGGCTGCAAACTTCCGGGCCTTTCAGGTGTCAGAAAAGTTTCTCTTCCTCCCTCCGGGGCAGGTGCACCCTGAGACGCCTGGCGGTTCATCCCTGTCCTCTGTGAGGAGCGGGGACTTTGTCAGGCGCTGACACTCAAGAGCGGGTCAGAGAGGCAGGGAGGAGAGACGCAGGGAGGAGAGACCCAAGGAGGTGGCAAGTGAGAAAGGAAAGGTTTGGAAGGGACAGGAGAGGCGAGGACAGGAGAGGAGAGAGAGAGAGAGGAGAGAAAAAGGAAGGAGCTGGTGAGGGAAAAACCGGGCCGCAGCGACGCCCTCGGCCCACGCCGCGCCCCTGCCCCGCGCCCTCCCCGCGCTGCCCCGGGCGCGCCCCCTCCAGCAGCCCCCATCCCCGCCAGCCTACCTGGGGTGCTCATGCTCCACCCGCCGCGCCCAGCGCCTCCTCCACGCAGCCCGCCGGCTTCCTCCGGGCGCCGGGCCCTCCGTCCCCGCGGCCCGCACCCGTCCGGGGGCGCCGCCCGCCCAGGGGCTGCAGGGCCGGGAGGGGGCTGCGCGCGCCCGGGCAGGAGCGCAAAGGCCAGAGGAGGCCAGAGAGAAAAAAGGAGAGAAAGTGTGTCATAGGCTGGGAGGGGCGGCGGGGGAGGGAAATGCAAAACCCGACAGGAAATGAGACGAAAAATGCAAAAGGTTAGAAAAGGAGATAAGGAAGAGGGGGAAGGGGCGGAGTTCTGTGCCAGGCCGCGGGGCGCCTGGGGCGGGTGCGCGGGGACAGATCAGTGGCTGGAGTGGGGGGCCCAGGTGGGGAGAGGCCGGAGCACCTGGACCGTCCGGTGGTCCCGGCCAGCTCCGCCCCCCAGTGGGGCGCCCAGGTGTGGCTTGGGAGGGGGATGCCCTGGCTGGGTTCCCCAGGGCTGTGGTCCTTTTAGAGGAATCAGCCACGTTCTGAAGAAACTCTAGGCCGTGTCATTGCAATGGGGGGGGGGGGGGGAGGGGTGTCCCACGAATGAGTGGGAAGCAACAGATATTGCAGCCTCCAACATCCCAAGCCTCTTCCCCACTTCAGTCGTTCTGGAAGCTTCCTGTGGCATGCCTGGTGATCAGCAGCCCCCTCCCCCAACGGTCTTCCTCACCCCCGCCTCCTGGGGCTCCAGTACTCTCACTTAACTTGTGCTCTCAAAGTTCTGGTGAACAATACCTGTTAGAAACTGTGATTTGGATGTCATCATTTTAATCGTTTGTCCCAAATGGCCATGATGGTGGGTCACTGGCTGCTCTTTCACAGCAAGTACTGCCTGGGGGGACGGTCACTGGGGTTAACCTGAACTATGGACCCAGAAATCTGGAGAGCCAGGCACAGCCAGAGTAGCTGGTCTTCTTACCCTGCCCCCATCCGTGTTTCCCCAGCCTCTGTACCCCTCATTCTACTCTGCCTCGGTTCACCTCTCCCTCCTCTTTCTCCCCGTTTTGGAGTTCCCCTATGACAGCTAGAGAATGTAACCTTCTGTTTCATGTTTTAAGTGTTCTGGGGAGAGTTCCTTGAGCTCCTAGAGGAAAAGGCATTCAATAAATTAAACAACTAAGCAAGAAAGTAAATACACAATGGGACTGTGCTGCAGGCATGGAAGAATTTGAGATCTTGGCAGTTTTGAGGCCCATGGTGTGTACCAATGCACTCGGGCCAGGGACTGAGGAAGACAAGAGTCTGCCTTCTGCAAAGCACGTTCAGAAATGTAACCAAGAACCGTAAAGAGAGAAAGTTCCTAAAATAAATACCAGGGCCCAAGGCATCCAAGTCCTCAGGCCCCAGCGACACATCTCGCTGCCCACCAGGGAAGTGCGCCGCCTGCGTTCCGTGGAACCGCTACACCACGCGGTGCCATTTGACAGGAGAGCACGGGTTTCCCTCACTCGAGGTATGAAGGTCGGCATGCCTTAAAACAATAGAGTGTTTATTGAGATGTGTATTCTGTAAAGAACACAGATTCTGCATATTTGAATTTTCACAAAGTGAACACAATCATGTAACCCACACCCCCACCCTATATTCTGTCAAAACATAGAACTTCACCCGCTCCCCTGAAACTGCCCAGCAAGGGCAGCCACACTCTGACCTCTGACAGCATCGGTCAGTTTTGCCTGTTGGTGAACTTCATGCAGATGGAAGCAGGTGCGGGTTCTCTTTGGAGTCGGGTCTCGTTCACTCGACGTTATGTTTTTGAGATTGATCCATGGGATTGTGTGCAAGTATGGTTCATTAAGACAAGTCTCTTTCTCCACTAACATCTCATTAAAAATTTTAAACATCCAGAAAAGCTAGAAGAATTGTATAGTGAATACCCATATATCTCACCATACGATACAATCACTAACATCTCACTGTATTCATTTTGTCACAGATCTATCCATCTGTCCCTCCATCCTCCTCCTCTGTTTGGGGATGCATTTCCAAGTAAGCTGCTGACATCAGTATATGTCCCTGTAAACACTCCATCATGCATGTCATTAAGTGGAGAGGTTTTTTTGGTGAAATTTAACACATGGGTTTTAACTGTATGATGCAATGAGTTTGGGCAAATGTGCACGTCTCATAACCCAAACCCTTATGGAGATAGAGAATTGCGTGGTCCAAAACTGCAGCCACTAGCTGCACTTGACTTTGGAGCCCTTGACAGAAGGCTGGTGTGAATGGGAACTGAATTTTTAATTCTTTTTAATTTTAATTCATTTTAATATAAATCTAAAAACTGATACTTGATTCTGCAATTGAAAACCCTTTAAGGCCGGGCGCGGTGGCTCACGCCTGTAATCCTAGCACTCTGGGAGGCCGAGGTGGGCGGATCGTTGGAGCTCAGGAGTTCGAGACCAGCCTGAGCAAAAGCGAGACCCCATCTCTACTAAAAATAGAAAGAAATTATATGGACAGCTAAAAAAATATATATATATAGAAAAAATTAGCCGGGCATGGTGGCGCATGCCTGTAGTCCCAGCTACTCGGGAGGCTGAGACAGGAGGATCCCTTGAGCTCAGGAGTTTGAGGTTGCTGTGAGCTAGGCTGACGCCACGGCACTCACTCTAGCCTGGGCAACAGAGTGAGACTCTGTCTCAAAAAAAAAAAAAAAAAAAAAAGAAAACCCTTTAAGTATGTCTGGAGCAATTTGAGTGTGCTAACCTACTTTTTTTTTTCTTTTTTGAGGCAGGATTTCGATTTGTTGCCTTGGCTGGCATGCAGTGGCGTCATGATAGCTCACTGCAGCCTCAAATTCCTGGGCTCAAGCGATCCTTCTGCCTCAGTTTCCCGAGTAGTTGGGACTACAGGTATGCACCACCACGCATGGTTAATTTTTTCTGTTTTTTGTAGAGCTGGGGTCTTGCTCTTGCTCAGGCTGTTCTTGAACTTCTGAGCTCAAGCAGTCCTCCTGCCTAAGCCTCCCAAAATACTAGGATTACAGGCCTGAGCCACTGTGCCTGGTCTACATTTTTTTCAACTGTAAATTTTATGAAATTCTAAATATAGCAAAATTTAGTGACTGCACTGATGTATTATAAGTGTTAAAGACACCAGATTTTGAAGACTTTGTATATAAAAAAGAATACAAAGTGTCTTATTAATAATTTGTATATTGATTACATGTTGAAATAATACTTTAGATGAGTTGGATTAACTAAAATGTATTCTTAAAATGAATTTCACCTGTTCTTTTTCTCATGTTGCCACTGGGAGATTTTAAATTGCACATTTTGTTTCTCCTGGGCAGTGCTGGTGTGACATAGAACATCACCATCACCCCAGCGAGTTCTCTCACACGCTGGGCACATCCTTGTATCTGTGATCCCAGGGAGAAGTGAATTCCAAAGTTGTTGAATGAGGACTTCTGGTTCAAGACAGTGAACTAAACACAAAATTTACCTCCTCTTTTGAAGACCTGCTGAAATAACAGCAAGCCACAGTGGGCGGTGGGCTTAAAGACCGCAGATCAGAGGTGCACTGCGTTTCTGGGAGGCAGGAGGCAGGTGGACAGGAGCCCCAGCTCAGAGCCTGCAGGGGAGGCAGTAGCCAAGCTGGGGGTCTTTGTCTGCTGCTGGACCCCTCAGATCTGTTGGGTTTGAAGTGAGGCAGTCACAGAAGGAAGGGTAGACCCTGAGTGGGGGGCAGAAGCGCCGGCTGCAGAATGGCTGGGACAGGTAAGGCCGTGCCTTTTCCTTCCACCAAACTCTCCACTGTGCATCTTCGGCTTCTCCCCAGGGGTCGAAGCCAGAGAAATCTTTCTAATGAAAACTGCTCAGAGAGGTGACCACTCTCGGAAGAAGGGGCAGCAGCCCGTGGAGCTCCCTCCTTGTGTGACACTTTGCAGCGGGGTGGAGCCGTGTCACCCTCTCCCTGCCTGGGCTCCCTAACGCAGCGCTTCCAGAACTATCTGTAGTGAAAGACACCTCCCCACCACCTGCCTTTTAAAAAAATTTCTAATCCGTTACGGATTGATACTTTCGTAAGATATAATAAAAATTAATTACTAGAAAATAGAATTTAAAAAAAAGATACTCAAGGTGCAAGCTGGCCGATCATGCTTGGTAATCGTGGCAATGTCAAAAGTGCCATAAAAGTCTCTAAATGCTTAGTCTCAATTTCTGCTCTTCTCTTGTCGCAGATGTATGCATGGAAGGACATGGGTCCATGGGCCAGGTTTTACGGAGCACCACCAAGGAGTGCAGGGGGCATGTTGACTGTCACACCGAGTCTGCCCCCAGACAGCCCAGCCAGCTTCACTTCACCTGGGGTGAGGGTGGGGGGGAGGGGGAAGGGGGAGGCTGGAAAAGGAGAGAGGAACTTCCCATTAGTCAACCGGGACCTTTGCAAACACGGACAGAAGTTGGCAGCTTGACAGAAGAGGACTTAGATGCACAAATAGGACAACTGTCTCCCAAGGGCGGGAAGGGAACAGCGATGCTGGGAAGGGAATGAGGCATAATGATCCAAAAACAATCTAATGTGTGTCCTCGGAGAGATTCCAGCAGGGATCGCATCCATAAAATAAGAACAAATGACTATGAAATAGGCTGCCTGAATAAAGGAACAGTTTATGGAAATTTAAAATATGATTGCCAAAATAATAAAATACATTTTAAAGTTCAATAGGAGGGCCAGAGGAAGATGTCTGTCAAGCCTATCTCCCAGGCCAGGAAGCCAAAACAAAACAAAACCCCCCAAAGCAATGAAAAGTTAGAAAAGTTGAGACATACATGATCAATTCACAAAGACCAGCGTCCACTTAGAAATAGTTTCCAGCAGGAAGAGAGAAAATGGAGGGAGGATTTAATCACGAAATGTGATCATCGTATGTCAGTGCTGAGGAATGATGTGACTCTTCCCCACGAGTGGGCTCGCTGGGAACCGACTTGGATGAATGGGAAAAGATCTGCACCTAGATACACCCTCATGAAATGTCAGGAAGGGAAAAGAAGACGGGTAATGAGAAGATTCTAAAATCGTTTAGAGAGAAAAAAACATGCCTGCCGGTGCCAAGGAGCAAATGAGACTCGGAGTTGTCACCTGCAACGTGGGGCGCTAAGCAACGGAGAAGTGAATGAAGCTTCCATGTTCTCGGGGACATTCCCTTCAAGCTCAGAATTCCGTATGCAACCAAAACATCAGTCACGTGTGAGAGCAAAAGCAACATTCTCAGACATGCGGGGAACCTGGGACCTTTATTCCCCAAGCATTCCTCAAGAGAAAAGTCACTTGAGAAAAACTACGATGACATAAAGAAGAAACCCAAGAAGAAGACATGGGATCTAAGAAAGACTGAAATAAATCAATGAAAAGAATTTTTAAGAATATGAAAAAATAGGTAAAATAACATAAAATTAAATTAAAAATATAAATAAAATAAAGAAATAAAAATAGAAATAAAATAAATAGGACAATTAAAAAATATAATTGTGCAGAGGCCTAGGAAAAAAAGTCAGCATGTATCTGTGGGTTTGGGGTAAAGACCCCAGCTAGCTAGTGGAAGGACCCCCAGCTCCCAAAAGAACTGAGAAGAACTGCTGAAGTAAGTCCTGGATTGGAGTAAGTTTTAAGCCAGAACCATCTAGAAGTCTTACTCAGTCAAAAGTGGTCATTTCTAAGGAGTTTAACGAGGAAGGGTGAAAGCAGAGCGGTATATTCCAAAGCGGTATATTCCGTCTTCACTGCGTACCCTTCTGTCCTGACGATGTCTATTTCCATATCCATGTGATTCTGTCTTAATAAAGAGAACTAATTTCTACGAGAAGCGTGTGTCTGCATGCATGCGTGTGTCCGCGTGTGTGCGGTGCACGTGCTCTGCTGATAATAAAACCCAGGGCCGGGACTGATCGGTTCCATTTCCTACCTCCCTGCATCCCAGTGGCCAGGCGATCAGAGCACGGTGTGTGCTGGGGTGTAGGGTCACTCTCACAACCACACGTGTGTTTACAGAAGATGCCTGTTCTATCCGGAACTAATCTTGTGTTTCCTCTGAGCCCCTCTTCCATGTTAGTAGGAAGAGTAGCACTTTGGGCACCGTCTGGCTCAAAACGTAGCCCAGTCCAGTAATTGAGCAGTCCTTTTAGGTGGTGCTTGGTCTCTCACAGCTGTCTCCTTCCTCTGCTCTGGCCTCGGCTGGCATCTGGGTGTGTGGGAGGAGAGTGGCATAGGGGACCCGGTGGGCCCAGAGGAAGCCGTAGGGTCCTGCGCCTCTGACCTCCAGTTCTGGGGTCCCGAGGCCAATGCCCTTCCTTGCCTGGCGGCTGTGCTCCCTGCTGGGATTCACGGCTGGCTTTGGGCTCCTGTGTGACTCACGGTCTGCTGTCTCTCAGCACGGTTGAGTCTCTGCCACATTCTTACCCAGCCCAAAGTCCACCTGCTGCCTCTGCTGAGGGGTCACCTTGAGTGCCTTAGGCTCTCAGCTCACCGACCATAGCATCGGGGTCCTAAAAGCAGCTTGGGAAAGCCCGTGCCCAGGCCTCTCTGCAGGACATGAAGTGGCACTCAGTGTCTGCAAGGACAGCCCGAGACTCGCGTCTATCCCCTCCCTGTCTGCTCTGTCCACCCACTGGGGGAGCCCCGGTTGACCCCATCTCTGCCCCAGGGAAGCTGAGAAAGGAAAGCGGCATTTCCCCCTGAGATGGGAATTATTGTGTGAGTGATTCACTGAGGGGTGCTCTCAGGGGAAGGGGAGCAGGGGGAGCGGAAGAGCAGAGAAGGAAAGCTGGACAGGGAGGTGACGTCGTTGGCTGAAATCATCCCCTGAGGATCTCTGGAGCCTGGACTGCCCCCAGAGGTGGCTCCACCGTCAGCCATTCGTTGGCTGTGGGCTGCCTGGCGGAGGGGTGTGCCACGTGTCTTCTCTGGAGACGGGTCACCCTGAGCTGAGATCTTCTCAGAAACGGAAAGGACAAAGCAGGGATCTGCGCTGTAGCTGCAGGATCGGATGCAGTTCATTAAGTGAGTTCCATTTTCAGAACTGTCAGCTGGGTTGCTGCACCTCGCTTTCCTCACTATTGCTCCCCGATAGGTCTTGAAATGTCTACCGACACCCTCCATCTTCAACTGTTCTCCACCAGACAAACTTTACTATGCAGAGTGGCGTGAGAGTTGCCTGAGCACCCCTAGCCCCCCAGAGATCAGAAATGCAGAGATCAGAGGCTGAGGCTGTTACTCGGAGCCGAGCCTTGGTCCCCACGCTGTGTTTGGAGACATCTCTGTATTGCATTGACAGCAAAATAGGATGAGAGAGGGAAGCTGGGGGAGAGTGAGGTCCTGTCTCTTAAACGACCCCTCCTTTGTCCGTGCTCCCCCCGCCCTCCCCTCCAGAGAGCTATCTCATCCTGCCGCACTGCCTTTAACTCCAGGAAAATCATTCCTTATCAGTGGAGCAGTCACACGCTTGGGACAGCAAAAAGGCATTTCACAAACTATTGATCTGAGAATTAATATATCGCTCTTTTCCCAGATGCCACACCTCACTGCCATTATATATATTAATACCCCCAAAATAGCATCTGGAGCAAAACAGAACCTTCCAAGCCTTTAATTATGTTTTACGTACTTTATACTCTTACGCTGTTATTGCTCTCTCTGCCCCTGCAAGCTCATGCCTCTTAATTTCAGATCGTTTCCCTGCCGTCTCCCTATGCAGAGATGATTCCAGAAAGGCAGCAATGTGTCTACATTACCCCACACTGATTAAAAAAAAATAACCCAATGAAAGGCCCATTTACTTTCCTGTATGCGGAATACCTTAAACGACCCTTGACTTTTTTTTTCCTTTTTTTTTTTTTAATTCTTGCAGAAAGCATGGCTTTCATCCAGGAGGAAAATATTTCCATCTGTGGGCTGGTAATAGACATTCAACAGTTTTCAATTGTTTGAGCTATGAAATATGATGATAGCCATTGATATATCTCATGGGGGGAAAGATACCTTGAAATTCCCTCCACCGCAGTACTGGCGTGAAGGCATTTCTGCACGAAATGGGCAAAATGACGGTACGCTCACGACAGCACCACTGCTGAAATGAACTTGGGGCTTTTGGTCTACACCGCGGAGGACGGCTCCACATCGGCCCACAGAGGTGCCATCTTCTGCACAAGGCAGATGTCAGGAAAATGTAGAGTCATCCCATTCGCTGCAGACTGCGGTGCTTTGCCCATTTTTTCTTTCCGAGGGGAGAAATGCCAGTCCCCGAAACTTGACCGCCATTTTCTTTCTCAGTTAATCAACATTAGGGTAATTGGCATGTTACATCCATTTTACAGTGTGGTGTGTGTGCTCGAGGCTCTATATAAATAATGAAAACTCACAGTAATGACCAGAAATGTGTGTGAGCTATTGTGGCAAGCACATAATGGATGCCTGGTTTGTCTTCGGGGACTGTATTACCAGCATGTAACTGATTAGGCTTTGAAACGCTCTGGGTTACCTGAGGCCTGAAGGGTGCTCCATCAAATTCGAGTCTGTTCCCCTCCTCGTGGACCTTAACGGAGGTCCAGTATTTGCCTTTGGTCCCCCCCCTGTTTAAAGATGGAAAATATTTAGCCCTGCTCATCAATCACCAGGCCTGCCGATTGCTTTTTTCCTCCCTTTGCTTTTAGAGAAAGCAACTGGAAACACCCAAGCCATATAAACAGTTCTGAGTTATGCCTGTTTTTAGCACACGACGTTTGAGCACGGAAGTCAGGGCTCATTAAAAATAGGAATGCTGTAGCTTATAGAATTGGCCACTTTAAACACAGTCATCTATACCCCAGTGGTTCTCAAACTGTTTTATAGTAGTGTGGGTTTTATGAGGCATCTCTCAGTATCTACGTGCATAACACACTCCAGCGTATTTCCCGGAGGTCCGGCGGGGCACGGCGGCATTCGTAAGATCACTCTAGGCAACAAAGAAGTCAGCGTCCCTCGATTAATGTGAAAACCACCTGTCACTTCATCAATGTTGACACCCACGTGTGACAGTTTGGTTGCGACTATTTAGAATAATTATATGAATTTCTGAGCATGCATTTATTTATACATTTTAACTTTAGCCAATATTTTACCTCCTATAAAATTAAGTGCATGGTTGGCTGCTTTGATCTTTACCCTGCGTAGAATGTTTGGAAATGGATGTGTTTCTGAAAACTTTCAATCTGCTCAGAGAATTGCGTCCATGTGAAATGCTTGTGTTAAAACGGCTAAGAACACAGAGAAACTGCACAACTGCCAGTAAAGGATTAGGTGAGGGAAGGAGGACTTTAAAAGGAGGATGTCAGACAGGGAGCGTTGGAGAAAGAAAAGAATGATTAGAACAGTGAGAAGAAGAACAAATCGCTGTGATCAGATAGAAGCAAATGCTGGGGATGTTAATAAGATTCAGTAATATTCAGCACAAAATACCAAGGCCAAGAGATAAATACACCACATAAACACACTAACTACTGTCGAGGTGGAAGGATTTCATTTGGCGTATAGTCTAAGACCCCATCCTGAGCCTTGCCAACAGGGAGTACATACAGAGCAAGATCAAAACAAAACAAAAACAACCTAACACACACCACACACACACACTCTCACACAACATTGGTTTTCAGCACTGGCTTTTGTATCAGGGGATGCTGAGATTAAATTACTGTGTGAAAATGGCCCATACAATTTTAGAGTACTTGACTAGAGAAATGAAATATATCAATATTCTATTAATAACTCTCCCTGGTAGCACCACCAGCATATTTGACACCTGGAACAGATAATTTTGAGTAACTTCCTCTATATTTCAAAATTATTTTCAGTACTAAGTCTATACTAATCAGCAATAATCCATTATTTTTTATTTATTCTATAGTTTTAAAAAATAATTATTGGTTATAAAAAGAATAGATTTTTCAATTTTAAAGGTATTATTCAAATTTAGGAAAATCCTCCAAGTACACACTGAAATTTGTGCCTACCAAACAAAAATATTACATCTTGCGATTCACCTTCTGTTCGCCGTTTTAAATTTTAAACATAAATAAAAACTCCAAGTGGGCACAAAAATGGCAGAAATGAAGAACTCAAGTTCTGTTTGGTTGTCTTTATAATCATTGTGCTGTTGCCATTTATTTGGAATCTACTCTTAAACACAGGAGCACGTAGTACTGCAGGGGTTGGACACCAGGATCTGCCTGAAATGAGCCCAAACAATTCTGACCTTTAGGAACTTACACTTTTATTTTAAAAAGATACATGTCATAAAGTTCACCCATTTAAAGTGTGCAATTCAATGGTTTTTATTAATAGTGTATCTATGGAGTTGTGTAAGCACACATTACCTAATTTCAGAACATTTCCATCATCCTCCAAACAAATCTTGTATTCATCAGCATTCACGATTCTTTTTTTTTTTAAAATGGGATAATTCCCCTCCCCCCCTTTTTTTTTTGACACAGAGTCTTGCTCTGTTGTCTGGGCTAGAGTGCCGTGGCATCACTGTAGCTCACAGCAACCTCAAACTCCTGGACTCAAGCAATCCTACTGCCTCAGCCTCTGAAGTGGGTGGGACTCCCAAGTAGCTGCACCACCATATCCAGCTAATTTTTCTATTTTTAGTAGAGATGGGGTCTTGCTCTTGCTCAGGCTGGTCTAGAACTCCTGACCTCAAGCGATCCTCCGGCTATGGCCTCCCAGAGTATTAGGATTATAGGCATGAGCCATGATGCCTGGCATTAGCATTCTCCATTCTTTTCCCTCAAATCTCCTCCTCCATCTTCCTCCTCGCCCCACGCCAACCACTAATCTTCTCTTTGTTTCTATGGAGTTGCCTATTCTGGACATTTCCTAGAAATGGAATCATGCAAAATGCGGGCTTTTGTGTTTGGCTTCTTTTACTTAGTGTAACATTTTCAAGGTTCACCCACATGGTAGCATGTATCAGTACTCCATTTATTTTATTAATATTGCCAAATATTACTCCTTTCTAGAAACATACTGCATTTTTTATCTGTTTATTGATTGATGGACATTTGTGTTGTCTCCACTTTTTGGCTATTAAGAATTATACTATGAAGATTTGTGTACAAGCTTTGTGTTGACATATATTTCCATTTCTCGGGGGTAGATAAAAGTGGAACTTCTGGGTCATATGGTAACTGTCTATGTAACGTTTTGAGGAACTGTCAAACTACTTTGCAAAGCAGCCACACCATTTTACATTTCCACCAGGAGTGGATGAGGGTTCTAATGTCCACGTACTCCCCAGCACTTGTTATTGCCTGGCTTTCTGGTTATAGCCATCTTAGTGGGTGTGACGTGGTATCTCTTTGTGGTTTTGATTTGCATTTACCTAATGGCGAATGATGTTGAAAATCTTTTTTACATATTTATTGGCCATTTGTGTGTCTTCTTTAGAGAAATGTCTATCAAATTTTTGGCCCATTTAAAAAATAGGGATATTTATCTTTTTATTATTGAGTTGTAAGAGTTCTTTATATATTGTGGATACAAGTCCCTTATCGGGTTTATAATTTGCTTATATTTTCTCCCATTCTGTGGGATGTCTTTTTACTTTCTTGATGGCATTATTTATGGCACAGAAATTATTATTTTAATGTAGTCAGATTTATCTTTTCTTTTGTCATTGTGCATTTGGTGAAACAGCTAAGAAATCATTGACTAACTCAAGGTCACAAATAACCACTCCCATGTTTTCTTGTGAGATTTTCATGGTTTTAACCCTTATGTTTAGGTCTGTGATCCACTTTGATGTGATATTTATGAGGTAGAGATCCAAATCCATTCTTTAGCACATGGAAATCCAGTTGTCCCAGCACCATAATTGAAACGACTATTCTTTCCTCAATGAATTTTCTTGACCTCATTGTCAAAAATCCATTATTTTTGGACTCTGAATTTTATTCCATTGTCTGTATGTTTATCCTTATGCTAGTACCACACTGTCTTGATTACTGTTGTTTTCAGTAAGTTTTGAAGTCAGGAGGTGTGAACCCTTCAACTTTGTTCATTTTTAAGATTGTCTTGGATATGCTGAGTTCCTTAAATTTCCATAAGAATTTTAGGGTCAGCACGTCAACTTCTGCAAAAAAGCCAGCTGGGATTTTGATAGGAATTGTGTAGATCAATTTGGGGAATAAGAACATGGAATGTCTTTCCATTTTTTAGATTTTCTTCAATTGCTTTCAACAATGCTTTGTAGTTTTCAATGTACAAATCTTACACTTATTTTTATTTTATTAATATTATATTATTATTTTTTTAGAGATGGGGGTTTTACTCTGTTGCCCAGGCTGGAGTGCAGTGGTGCCATCGCAGCTCACTGCAGCCTCAAACTCCTGGCCTTAAGCAATCTTCCTGTCCCAGCCTCCCAAAGTGCTGGGATTACAGGTGCGAGCCACCCTACTTGGCCAAGTCTTGCACCTCTTAAAGTCATCCCTAGGTATTTTATTCTTTTTGATGCTATTGTAAATGAATTATTTTCTTACTTTTATTTTTGGATTGTTTATTGCTAGTGTCTAGAAACACAATTGATTTTTGCACGTCAATCTCATACCCTTCAACCTGCTGAACTCACTGATTATTTTCAATAGTTCTTAGCGGGCTCCTCGAGATTTTCTACAAAATTATGTCATCTTCTTCTTTTCCAATCTGGATGCCTTTTCTTTCTTTTTCTTTCCTAATTTTCCTGGCTAGAACCTCCAGGAGAAGTGGCCCAAGTGGACAACGTTGTCTCGTTGCTATAGGAACTTACTCTTGAAACCAAGGTGTGTAGCTGAATTGGTGTGTTGGAACAAATTGTAGAACTAGGAGTTCTCTGAATTAACTGCCATGCAGAACACAATATTTAAGTTCAAGTAATAAAAAATATGTTAATTTCAGGCACACACATATATTATTAAAACCCAACGGTAATCACAGCAATTGTTTGGAACTCAGACCAATCAAAGATTTTTTGGGGGGAAGGAATAGCTGATCACAGGCATTGTGTAGAATTGCTGGTGCGTAGTGCTAATAGAAACAGACCCGCATTCGGTTGGTTTTATTGTTCACTTTAAATTCTTTACAGACAATGCCTCCTCTTTTGCCTGCATCCAGAGTAGACAGCTCCCAGCACTCCAGCTGTGGGGCACCAATGCCCACCCTGCTTTTCTGGCAGCTTCTGAGCCCTGGTTGGACACACAGCTGTCTGTGGGGTGCACCCCCCGGGCACTGCCTGGGTCGTTTCCGCTCCTGCCTCCCTCACAATACTGTGCACACAAGCCTCAGCATGGAATGGGGGTGACCTGGGGACCCGCTGAGTGGCACTCCACGCTCTGCCTCATGCTGGGGGCCTAAGGCTGCTGCATTTGAGTCAGAGAACCGCCGAGGGGAGCAAACACAAGTGAGAACCACCCCGTCTGAGTGTCTTAGTTCTACTGTGCTCATACTGTACCGTGGGATCCTGCCGCCAGGCAGCTCTTTCGGTTTCTCTTCTGTAAAACGGGGACAGTGGTGCAGGCTCCACCTGCTGCCACCACCCCAGCCTCTTCCCCTTCCTCTCCGCCTCCTTCCCTGCCCTCCCCAGGGTGGAAAGTTTTGTTCATGTGGCTACATTATGCAGCCTCTGGGAGAAGTGAGGTGTTACGCATAAAAAGGGACAGAAATAACCTGCTTACATCATTCCTACCCTCTAGGGGCTCCCATTCTGGGGTTTATACACACACATATATTTTAAAATGTGTTTCATGTGTTACATGAATTAGGGGGAAACTGAGAGCATGTGGTTTCCTTACATGAGCCCACTAATTGAGATCTGCTATTTCTAGGAAAAAAAAAGAGAGAGAGAGAGAGAGATGGCAAATTGTTTTGAATAAGGAAGTGCAAGCTCATAAAGAAGTGCTAAACACGGGGTGCTGCAGGCGCCCCCAATGGCCTGGTACTCACCACCTCTGGGTGCGAAGGTCCCCCCTGCACCGGCTGCAGCCACCTGGGACTCCCTGCCTGCTTTATAGGAGCGGCCCAGGAGCAGCCAGTAACTGATGGGAGTTGGAGAGGTGTCCCAGCTCTCTCACCTGTCTGGGAGGGTGGCTCCATGGTCTGTGCTGCCCCCGTCTCTGGAGGTCCCCAGCAGGACTGAGCGCGGTTGCCCACCGTGGTGACTGAATCCAGAGCAAATGCTTAATCATCAACCCCCCCCTTTCCCGTCTCACCTCCTCACTCCGCTGCTGGGGGATTCTGGAACCATCTCCCCTGTAAACAACCTGCCCTCAAACCTTTGTTTCAAGGTCTGCTTCTGGGTTCCCCAACCCAAGACAGGACAAAAGGCAAAGGGACGAGGTCCAAGTGAGGCGGAGGCCAGGGCCGCCTCTGTTTTTTTAAGGTTCCCGCAGTTCCTAGCGTGTGACAACATGCCAAAATAGTTACAAAGTTGCATATATTTAGAATATATTCCTGAAGAAAACGTACCCTTTGAATACACAATGCAATAGAGTTGTGCTTTTCACGAGTTTAAAATATTTTACAAATATTTCGATCAGTTACACAGGAGGGTGGTGGGGGCCAATCAGGGGGCACCGTCTGCAGTTACATGGAGAAAGTTCTCTCCTTCCAAACACGCCAGTGTATCTCCGTGACTCTGTGCGTGAGCTCAGTTGGAGATAACGTCACAGATCCACGTGGGAAACCCAGGTGAAATGGCCTTGAGTGGAGAAACCAGAACATTCGCTTTGGGGAAGCTCTTTTCCGCACCTGTGAAATGGGAATACAACTCCCCCCTCGCTGGTGTGTTGTGAGGGTTAACTCAGGGCGTGGCCCTGGGGCTGGCGAGTGCGTGTGAGCTGCTTCTTCCCCCCGCCCTCCTGCCCCTCGCTTGCCTTTGAGATTAGGGAGGACAAAAGTAGAGCTTGTTGTGTGGCTTCTTTAAAGTTTCCAGAGCCTTTGGTGCGTGTTAGACCAGGGCCGGATGAAAGGAGGCATACAAATATAAAACACTGCTCTGATTACAATAAAGCTTTATGTGCAAAGTGATATAAACAAAAGTGACGACAATAAAGGAAGGTAAAAAGAACAGACTAGGTGAACAGGTCCACCTCTCCTGCCTGAACTGCAGGCTCTGGGGAGAGAATAGATCCATGGGTCCGGGAGTGTAGGGGACAGATCTTATTATTATTATTTTTTTTTTGAGACAGAGTCTTACTCTGTTGCCTGGGCTAGAGTGAGTGCCGTGGCGTCAGCCTAGCTCACAGCAACCTCAAACTCCTGGGCTCAAGCGATCCTCCTGCCTCAGCCTCCCGAGTAGCTGGGACTACAGGCATGTGCCACCATGCCCGGCTAATTTTTCTATATATATTTTTAGATGTCCATATAATTTCTTTCTATTTTTAGTAGAGACGGGGTCTGGCTCTTGCTCAGGCTGGTCTCGAACTCCTGAGCTCGAACCATCCACTCGCCTCGGCCTCCCAGAGTGCTAGGATTACAGGTGTGAGCCACCACGCCCGGCCTAGTGGACAGATCTTAATGTGGAGGGAACCACAGAGCTAGGGGCCAGGGGCACAGCTTTTGAAGAATTAAGTCCATTCCTGCTGGGCATGAGGCATTTAGGAGTAACCTTGGCCAGCCCTCTGACCCCTGGCTCTTCTCCCTCCCAACCACAGTCTATGCGCCCTCCCCTGGTGACTTCCTGCACCCCGGGGTCCAGCCGTCCCTTCTACCAACTCTCCCTTCAAGGCCACCCCCAAATGATGCCTCCATGAAGCCCTTCCAAATCCCACCCATCCCCAGGTGGAATTACACAATTGCACTCGCTATTTAAAGAGTCTTCTTACGTGTGCCAGCCCTGTGCCCAGCCCTTTGCATAGAAGCTCAATTATTCCTCACGATTACGTCACGTCTTAGCTGGGGCTTCCCCAGAAGCCGACCCTGAGATAAAGACATCTGTGCAGGTGGTTTGTTTGAGAGGTGCTTCCAGGAAACACTGGGGAGGGGAAGGGAAATGAGAAGGAAGGAAGGCAGCCAGCACAGGGTGTGCGGAGGAGCAGATCACAGGGTGTTTGAGTGATGTGGCTTAGGAAGGAATCCATTTTAATTTCTCTTGAGCAGGCACTTGTGCTTTTAAATACCTTCTGCCTGCAGAGACTGGACTTACCATTGATGAGCAAAGGCGGGAACTGGGGTGTTTACATCACAGCTCTGTGCACATCCGCAGAACATCCCCTGGGCATAGAAGCACAGGTACCACTAAGAGAAGCCAGCAGGTGCTCACTAAAATGTCAGGCTCCCAGGGAGGACACTGGCTGAGTCTGCCCCACTCTGGGTGAGTCCATCCCCATTTTGCAGATCAGGAAACTGACACTGGCTGAGAGTTCAGTAAGTAGCCCAGAAGCACTGACTCGTAGTAGAACTGAGATTCTAACCCAGGTCTGTCTGATTTTAAGGACACTCTGCTGTTTCCCTTGGAGGTTCCCACTATCCTACTGGTGTGGTCTCTCCCATCCATGCCCCATGCCCAGCACCAAGAGGAACCAAATTATAAAGGAAAGAGCATGAATGACATTGCCAGCCCCAGAGCCCTTGCTTTTTCACCTGTGTGTGCTTCTGAGGGCTAGCACCTGCCTAACTGGCCTGTACTTTGAGCTTGAAGCACATGGCCAATTGGAACTGGCTTCCACTTGTAATGCAAAGATGGGGTGTAATAAAAGAAAAGAAGATCGATAGATATATCCTTGGACTGTCTCAAGTGCTAGGATTGTCTTTGTTATTCATGGTGGGTCCCTCAGACCACACCTGAGTTTATGCCAACAAGATGACCCAGCCACCCCGGAAAGACCAACCATGTGATCAGAGGGAGGGTTGGGACATTGAGTCAGGTAATATCAGCCCGATCTTTGGGGAGTGGAGGGGCTGGAGATTGAGTTCAATCACATGGCTGATGATGCAAACGAGCATGCCCATGCAATGAGACCACAGTAAAAACTCTGAACACCAAAGCTCAGCTGAGCCTCCCTTGTTGGGAATGATACATCTGCGTGCCGGGAAGGTGGTGCATCTTGAGGACACAAAGAAGCTTTGTGTTTGGAAACTTCCCAGGCCTCACTCTATGGGTGGGTCTCTCTCTCTCTCTCTCTCTCTTTCTCTCTCTCTTTTTGCTGGCCCTGATTTGGATCCTTTTTAATAAACAGTTATAGAAAGTATAGTGCTTTCCTGAGTGAGGTCTGTGAGCTGATCTGTGAGTTGTTGAACTTGAGGGAGTTATTGAACTTGAGGGAGGAATGGGAGCCCCTCAATTTATGGTTAGTTGGTTGGAAGTGTGGATGGTCTGGAAGCCCTGGAGCTTGAGGCTGGTGTCTGAAGTGAGGGCAAGTCCAGGGAAGGACTGTGCCCTGTACCCTGTGAAGTTTGACCTGACTCCAGGTAGCCGGTGTCAGAATTCAATTGCAACCTGTTTCCTCCTCCAGTCATACTGAGGCTGTCGATGATACGACATAGATAAGAATTTGTCATTTTTGCCTGGGATGTCACGAATCTTTGCTCTGGGACCCAGATTACCCCCTAGAGTTTAAAGTTCTGCCCTTGTGTTTTGTTTTCTGCTTTCGACTAAAGATGAGAATAGGGGTGGAAAATTGTTGTCTGGGGATGGAAAATCAGGCCACAGTGAGGTTTATCCCCAAAGCCCAAAGTCCTGTCTGTGTTCCTCTCTTACGAGGAGATTGGCAGTTGGGGTCAGAGGCCACATTCATAAAGAATCTCAATTTTCTTCCACAGTTTGTGCTACTTAATGGCCCTGCATAAATACTTCCACAAGAGCCAACAAATTAATGACTCATAAGACCCTTTAAAGCCTTGTAAGCAGCAAAGAAACGAAAAAGAAGACCCAATTTGTCTGGTTCAGAGTTATTGGGATCAAGCCGGGTTTGGTTTCTTTTGTTTACTCATTTGTTTCCCAAAATAAATTTTGGGAAAACAGACCATTAAGGATAAAAGATGCTCTAGTGTACTTGAAACTGTTTGAGAAACAGGTAAAAGGGCAATAAAATATAAAATTTATTGTGGCTGAGGGTTTTTCTAATGCCAAGCACAGCAGCAGTAGACGGAGCACAAACTGTGGACAATTGACCTTGGCCAGATCATGCCTTTCTCCCAATTTTCCAGCACAAAAAGTCCCATTATGTAGAAATGAAAGAGAAATATATTATTTGTGTCGAGAGCCTGGAACTTAGAGTCTTTTGGGAATATTCATTTCAGTTATGCAACAAATATTTATTGAGCCTGGTTTGTATCTGCTGCACGTTGAGCTAATTTTGCTAGAAGCCTTTTCTCAGAGGCTTCAAATCTCTCTACATGCAGCAGGTCGGGGGAAAAGCTCCAACACTGTGACATCACACAAACCTGGGCTGAAGGCCTCCATCCTCCACCCCCCAGCTCTGTGACCTTGGGCAATCTCAGTTTCCTCATTAGTAAAAATGAGTTGTAGTAGGTTAAATAATACCCTCCCCAAATTCATGTCCACAGGACCCCCAGAATGTGACCTTATTTGGAAATAAGGTATTTCCAGATGTGATTTGTTGAGGATCTCAAAATGAAATCATCCTGGATTTTGGGGTTGGCCCTCAATCCAATGATGGGTTTCCTTACGGAAGAAGAGAGGGTGCAGGGAGACACACAGTGGGGAGTCCAGATGAAGAAGGAGGAGTCCAAGAATTGCCAATAATCACCAGCAGCTAGGAGAGAGGCATGGAATGGATTCTCCTTCAGAACCAGGAGGAATGGATCCTGCCAACACCTCAGTGTCAGACTCCTGGCCTCCGGATTGTGTGAGAATATGTTTCTGTTGTTTCGAGTCACCCAGCTTGATGGTAATCTGTTACAGCAGCCCTGGGAAACTAATACACTGCTCAGATAGAATTATGGCATAGTGTATGAAAAGATAGATGCGAGAGCTTGACCGATGTAGACACTCCACCGGCGCTAATTCTTCTTTCCGTTCTAGGCTGATTTAATAGGTAACACTGGAGCTGTGGGTTAATATTCAGCTACATCTATCATCTTCCTGATTTATTCACCGAAAAAGGTCTTAATGCAGGTTCAACATTTTTGCCCCAGTTTGGGTATTCACTTTTGAAATTTTCCATTTATTTTTGTATGTGTAGCAGACATCATCGGTGCCCTGCCCACATGCCCTCAGCACTCCTCATTTCCATGCATGCTGACTCACCCAGTGGCTTTAACTGCAGCAGGTACAGCTCTTTCTGAGAACTAGCCCAAGGGGTTCAGCCTCTCTCACCTCTCCTTCTGCTTCCTCCAAATGCCTTGCTGCCTCTCTGCTGTTCGTAGCAGTCTCTGAACCACAAAAGCTGCATTTCCCATAGACTCGCCTGCCAGGGCATCCTCCCACCAGCAGATAAGTTCCATCATCTGAAAAGCTTGTTGTCTCTCTGGCTTCTGCTGCCTGCATCCCAGAATTATTATGCACAGACTCCTTCTAGATAAACTCACTCAAAAATTCTGAACTGCCCCTCTGTTGCCCCAAGTTGCCTGCACACTTACAGCAATTCCCCAACCAAATGAATGTCACTTGTATATTATGCAGACAGACCAAATTAGCATTTAGCAGAGAAAGGGGCTTCTTCCTCTTCTTTTTCTTTTTCTTTTTTTTTGCAAATCGTATAACTCTAAATTACCTTCAATTTCCTAAATGGAATTTGGCTTGAGATTCATTCTGGTATGGAGTAGTCTGTAATGAGATTATATTATGTTTGGGGGAAAACATTCAAATGACCAAGATAATTAATTTTGCATAACAACCAACATATAGCACTAGATCCAGAGCTGTAACTCAAAGCCTGTACCCTGCAGGGGCCCCTGGGGGTGATAATGTTTCTTTCAAAATATAGCGACAAAGGCAGTTCAGGGGACACGTAAAATGCTGAGGTTTTAAAGCTGGAAATGTTGAGTTCTTTCTGTTCTGGCCACAGTCGTATTTTCTCAGCAGCTGTCATTTACCACAGGCGCTCTCCTGGGTTTGAGAAGATGAAAGAAGCCCTGATGCTCAAAAGAGCACCTTAGAGGGGCTTTGCTGGGAGAACCATCCCCAAGTATTCAAAATGCTTGGTGCTGTTTCAGGGCCCAGCTGATGGTAGGGTGGTGTGTGCGTGCGTGTGTGTGCATGTGTGTGTGCGTGCTTGTCTTTCAAAGGAAGAAATGAGATCAAATGCACTTTGATTCTTTGAATCCTCATTGCCAGGTGGCTTTATTTGTGTGATATTAGCCTTGTCTGAACATCTGGGAAGGACCCGACGTAGCAGCAATTTTCTGGCTCTGATTCATTGTTAAAATCACCTCTGAAATAGCCAGGACCTGGCATGCTGCCCACCTCCACCCCTTGTACATCTTGGCTGTGTCTAATTCTAACAGTTTAGGAATATGCGTTAGCTTGGGAGCCAGAGAGCCTACATTTTCACTTAGGACCTGCCTCGAGCTGCCTGCGTGGTCTCAAAGATAAATTTCTGTACTCCAGCAAATCCTTGCACACACAAATGCTCGCAGAAAGACAATTCACAATAACCAGAAGGTGGGGACAACCTAAATGTCCACCAGTGGGTGGGTGGATGACTAAGCTGTGGAATATCCTGCAATGAAATATCACTCAGCCGTAAAAAGGAAGGAAGCATTGATACCAGCTACAACTCGGATGAGCCTTGGAAACATGCTCCGTGAGGGAAACCAGATACAAAATTTACATATTGTGTGATTTCATCACATGAAATTCCCAGAAGAGCCAAATCCATAGAGACAGAAACAGATTAGTGGGTGCCAGGGGCTTGGAGAGCGGGGACTGGGGAGCGACAGCTTAATGAATGTGGGGCTTTCTTTTGGGGTGATGAAATGTTTTGGAATTATACAGAGGTGGTGGTTGCCCAACATTGTGAATATGCTAAATGCCACCGAACTGTTCTCTTTGAATTTTAAAGTGAATTGTGCACATAAAATGATTAACTGTATATTATGTGAATTTCACCTCAATTAAAAAATTTCCTCCCATCTCAATTTTTTGACCAGATCTTGGGGTCTTCATCTGAGAAAATTATGGTGTTGGACCAGAAACAGATTTTAAACTTTCAGTCTGTAGGCCAAATTTAGCCAGCAGATATTTAATTGAGCCTTCACCGTGTTTTAAAAAATTCTAAATCTGAATTTTCTTTTGTGGTAGTTAGTTTGAAAATGAGCCCCCCTCCCCAGTGAGCTATACCTCCTGGTATATATACCCCAGGGTGGTCCCCTCCCACACTGGATCCCGACTAGCCCATGATTGGCTTTGACCAATATAGAATGCAGCAGA
This sequence comes from Eulemur rufifrons, assembly GCF_041146395.1. Taxonomy (NCBI): domain Eukaryota; kingdom Metazoa; phylum Chordata; class Mammalia; order Primates; family Lemuridae; genus Eulemur; species Eulemur rufifrons. The sequence continues at coordinate 15,185,367 of NC_090996.1, read as the reverse complement.
AGTGACACTATGCAACTTCCAAAGCTGGACCTTGAGACATCTGCAGCTTCTGCCTTCACCCCATGGGATGCTCCTTCTCAGAACCCAGACGCCATGCTGTGAGCCAGCCCAAGCTACATGAGGGGCCACATGGAGGTGCTCCCAGGCAGCAGTCCATGCCAACGACCAGCCATGTGAGTGAGCGGCAGATAATACAGCCCTCACTGATATACATGGAGCAGAAGAACCACCCAGCTGAGCCCAGGCAACCCACAGAATCATGAGAGATAACACAATGGTTATTGTTCGAGCCACTAACTCTTGGGATGGTTTGTTATGCAGCAATACATAACAAGAACAGCTTACGATGCTGCTTCAGCTTGCCACAGTCCTCATCCTGTCTCCTATATCTGGCCGCCTCACACATCTGTACTACCTGCCTGGCCCCTGGAGGCAAATGGCTGTGCAGCCCTGGGTGTGGTGTTGATCTCTAAGTTCCCATTCAGGTTTGGCACATTCAGCTTCTCCATGTCCCAATCTAAGCATACTGACAGTTCATGGCTAAGACCTTTTAGGGGGCCTATTAGTCCAGGTCCTCCAGAGAGACAACCAATAGGATATATTGGTAATGTATGTGTGTATATATGTGTACATATAGATGTCTGCACGTGTATAGATGTATGTATGTACTGTGTATATATACATGTTTATGTGAGAGAGACAGACAGACAGACAGACACATGCACACACACACACACACAGAGGGAGAGAGATATATATTTTAAGAAGTTGGCTCATGCATTTTTGGATGCTGGTAAGTCCAAAATCTGCAGGGCAGGCCAGCAAGCTTGAGTCCTAGGGAAGAGCTGATGTTTCATCAATAGTTCAGACAGTCCACAGACAGTGTGCAGGCAGAATTCCCTCTTCCTTGGGGGATGTCAGTCTTTTTTCTCTTAAGACCTTCCATGAAGCCCACCCACATTTTGGGGTGTAACCTTCTTTACTCAAAGCCTACTGCTTTAAATATTCATCTCATCTAAAAAATACCTTTACAGCAACATTCAAACTGGCATTTGACCAGATATCTGGGTACCATGGTCTGGCCGAGTTGACACATGAACATGAAATTAACCATCCAGTGGGTAATGAAAGAACCTCGAGTTACTCCTGTTTAGCATGCAGGCTCCCACATTAAACTTATGCCCAGATACCCTCAGATCCATTTTGCATTTCTGGGCACCTCTCTCCCAGCTTCAGCACTCTTTTGCCTCCCACAGACCTGCACCTCACCTCTTCCCTGGGGAACTACCCTCGGGAGATGCTGCACCCAAAAGCACGGTGGCCGGAGCACCTGGGGGTGATGTTCTGCAGGGTGGCACTTGACCACAGTGTGCAGAGGCCAGGAGTGGGAAGTCAGCCCCTCACCTCGGGCCAGGACCACTCAGAGGGCTCATTTACCCCTCAGTGCAGCTGGCTGAATCCATCCTCCACAGTGCCTCCCTATACCTGGCAGCCTCGCTGGGCTCCCTCCCATTTCCCGCCTGCTCCCCTCTCACCCCTGCTTCCCCACCCGCTCCTCCTGGGACCCCTGAATCCTCATCTCAGGATCTGTGTCTGGAAGACAGACCCTGCTGTGAAGGAGCGAAGCATAATGTCATCACGTGTGCTCATTAAGAAAGGATTACTGCGCCCTAGTCTGCACGAAGCATCCTCTCTAGACACTGGAGACAGAGCAGCGACCCAAACAAAGTCCCTGAACTCCGAGGCTGACATCCTTCCGTGTGGCTGGCGCTCGGAGGTTTCTCTAGGCTAGGGGTGGGACGTGTATGTCTATTCTGAGAGCACTGGTCCTACTTCGGGACTGTCAGTCCAGCCTTATCCCCACAAGGCCTTGGTAAGAATGTGACCCCCACCCCCCGTTTCAATTTAATTTGAATTTCAGTTTGATTTGATCTCTCTGTTACCATTCCAGTTTTCTTGCTCTTATAAATAAAGGAGTAAAGTGCACGTTACAGGCAGCTGCCAGCACCATGCAGCTCTTACCTTTGCCGTGGCATAACCAAGCCAAGGCCGCCTGTGCTCCTTGTGCTGGGAGGGCAGAATCGCAGCCGCCCGCTTGCCCGGACTCTCCTGGTCTCGTCCCATGTTCTGCCTTCGGCCCCCACCCTGGTCACGCCTGTGCAGGATCAAAACATGAATAACTCCCGATGTGGGCGTGCAGTTCCTCCCTGTGAGCAAGGTCACGCGTGACCCACAGCACCACGCCGTGCGATCCCTGACTTTACAGACACACTCAAAGGTGTGTTGGTGTTTGGTGACGAATATGGAAATTCAATAAAAGGCAAGTTAATTAAAACAGAACAAGCTGTTGCCTGGGGCTGCAAAATGTAACTGCTTATTACGTGACTGAAAGCTAAGAGAAAGGGAGTGCGACGCTTTCCCTCTTTCTCTGGGGTCTGTGTGGCAAAGGCAGAGCACTGGGTGTGCGCATGTTGTGCACACGAGTGTGGTTGGCCCTGGTACGGGGGCTTCGTATGGAAAATAACCCCACAGACAGGGAGCTCCTTGACAAGCCAGGGGTCCCGGTCTGTCCTTGCTTACGATCCCAGTGCAAACGCAGTGCCTGGCACTTACTCGGAGTGTTTCTTACTTACTGCCACTGTGATGCCGTGAAACAGACACCCTGGTGTGGGCTGAATTGTGCCACAGCCCCCCACTCATGCGTTCACATCCTAAGCCCCAGGACCACAGAATGTGCGTGCATTTGGAAGTGGGGTCTTTAAAGAGGGAATTAAAGCAAAGTGAGGTCATGAGGCTGGGCCCTGATCCAGTATCACTGGGGTCCTTATGAGAAAAGAAGATTAGGACACAGACACAAACAGAGGGACGACCACGTGAGAACAGAGGAGAAGGCAGCCGTCTGCAAGCCTAGGAGAGAGGCCTCAGGAGAAATAAACCCTGTGACACCTTGAACTTGGACTTCCAGCCTCCGGAATTGTGAGAAGAGAAACCTCTGTGGTTTAAGCCGCCTGTTCTGTGGTATGTTGGGATGGTGGCCCCAGCAGACTCATCCACATCCAGCCGTTTATCACCCCCCGGGGCCTGCAGGGGGGCTGGGTGGTCCCGCTGACCTGGGCTGAGTTATGTGGCTGTTGGCAGGTGCTCGGTGGCCGTGCTCCACAGGGTCTCTCATGCTCTAGCAGGGAGCCTGGGCTGTTGTCATGGTGACGCAGGGTCACCATGAGGCCTGGACTCCCAGGGCACACCATCACTTCTGCTGCATCGGATTGGCCAAAGCAAATCACGTGACCAGCCTAGATTCAAGAGGCGGGAAACAGACCCCGCCTGACCCTTGGTGGGAGGTGCTACAGAGCCACGCGCGAAGGTCGTGGGTTTAGGCGGCTGGAGAACTGGGGTCATTTTTGCAATCAGTCTAGAGGATCACTAAACATTTTGTTTTGAATGTAAAAATCTGAACTTACAGTCTAAGTAATCTCGAAGTCACATTAAAAAATGATTCTTGGCTTTACAGAGGGTTCACCACAGGATCTCTCGACTCCAGAATCATCTCGGTGTGTCCATGGGATTGCTGCCAGGTTACTCATGCCTGCCTGGGAAAGAGGAGATTGGGGGTACCTAAGAGGGACAGAAACGCGTAGACACACAGCGGCAGGAGACCCTGCCTGTCCCATCGGAGAGGACAATGAGGCTCCCTGAAATTAAGTCCAAAGGAAGACTCAGAATCGATCCACGAAATTTCTCATGACAGGGCTTGTAAGGTTTATGGTGTATCCCAGGAAATCTATACATGTTAAATAATAGAGATGGTGATAATCCCTAGTTTGAGCCCAGCAGAAAAAACCCTGCCTTGGCTGCTAGAGTCAACATTTCAGGCCACAGCTGAACTGTCACTTCCTCAGAAAGCCGATGTCCAGGTCCCCAGCCTAAAGGGGGTGACCCTGCTCTTATTTCTTGGAGACTCCTGAACTTTTCTCCAAAGTGGCACTTCTTGCAGCTGTCACTGTGTGTGCTCCTGTCAGCTTCCTGGTTTGGTAGGTTGCAAACTGCAGGGGGGCAGGGACCCAGCCTGGGATGGTTTCCCAGCACGTGGTAAGTCCGCTGTAAAGATCTGTCGATTGACTTCTGGGGCCCCTTCCCCAGAGCACAGGGCTTTATTGCTTTCTGGGGGGAAACTGAGAATAACCTTGTTGAGTAAAGTACAAAGTCCCTCTTTGGCAGCCCCGTTCCTTTTGGGAAGCCTTGGAAAGAAGCAGCGATTTATTTACAAGGAAATAAAAAGGTTTGCATTTCTAATAGGCTGGGAACCATTAAGTTGGTGCCATCCTCAGCCTGCCTGCCAGGGTTGAGAGAGAGCAGATGGTAAAACTGTGACCAGCTTTGGAAGCCAAAACAAATGCAGTGCTCCCCTCCCCAAGTCCTATGGCGGCACCAAGGTGCTCGCTCTCTGGGGGGTCCTCGAGCTAACCAGGGTTTGGTTTATGGCTAGGATTGAACTCGGCTCTGTCCAGCAAGATGTTTCTCAACGGCTCTGAAATATGTGAGTACATTCCTTGAACGCTTGTAATTTAGTTCCAATTGCTGCTTGCTGGTGGAACACTGCAAATGAAAATCAACAAGATTCGTACTTATTTTCAAGCACGTTGCGATATGAGCAGAATTAACTTTGGTGAATAAGACCCTCCTGAAAAAAGATCGAGTTGGTAGAAACTGCTCTGTACCCTGAAAACTAATTCTGAGGCTGAAAAGACCCGGTAATCAAGGCAAGAATAGCAATTTTCAGGACGGGAAGACGCCGGGCAGCAGGAGCCGGGCCAGGGAGTGCGGCGCTCTCTCAGGAGTACAATACAATACGATGCAATTTATTTTTCTCTAGCATCTTTCACATAGAAGTTTAACGAAATGCTCTACAGCTAATTACCGACTTCCTATGCAAATACAAGCAGAGCATGTAGTTTGCAATTCATCAAGTGCATGGAGTCAGAAGACGTCATGGGACAATCGCAGAAACTGGGAGATGGCCCGAGGAGAGTGCTGATGGCACCGTGGACCGGGAGCTGAGTGGTCACCTGCAGGGGGACTTGGGGACCAGGGGGGTCTGGGTATTACCAGGGAGCTGAACACAGACAGGCCAAGATGCCCTGGAGAGAACCAGGAATCGGGCATCTACTGGACATAAGAAATGCTAGTCCCACTGGGCAAGTCCTGGGGGGATGTTTTGATTAAAATTCTGACATGACAAGAAACCATAAAGGTTTGTGGCGACAGCAGATAGAACACACACGTGTCCGGCTGAAGACGGAGGTGAATGGGTGTGGGTATCCCAGGATGGGAGCATTGCCGAGAGAGAGGTGAAAGGTCAGCCCAAGAGATGTGGCAAAGGGACCCCCTGCATGTGGCAACAGAGACAGGTGGGTGTGGGACACTTGGGGTTGGGGGGCCCAGTCCAACCAAACCCCCATTCAAGTTCCCGACATCAGAGAAAGACAAGAGGACCAAGAGTGAGGTGTGGAGTTTTAGGTGACCACAATCTATTGACACATCAGGGATGACACGGGTGGGATCCTGAAGTCACCAAGGGCTAGGTGGGGACAGAGACTGGAGCCTTACCGTTCACAGAGGACTTTCCGTCTTTGGGAGGTGGGCGAGCTTGAAGGGCTGTTGTCCCCGTCTCATCTGCGGATGAGAAAATCAGGCTCAGAGGAGGGGAATTGCCGGAAAGACACTCATGAAGCTGCCCCAGGAGTTCAGGCCCCTGATTCCAAATCCAGGCTTCTCAGGGTGGAAACAACTTCCAGCTTAAGCCTGACAAATTGATCTGAAACGAACCCACTGAAAGCAAAAATAGAAATTAATGCATGAAAACCCCAATGTGTTCAGAATGCTAAGCATGCTGGAAATAATGGAGGAAATCAGTCAAATCAGTGGTTGTCATCTTATAGATCAAAAGGAAAGAAAAAAAAGAGAAAGAAAACAAATCAAAACAGAAGCCCGATGAATGGACTGGTATTTTCCCTTTGCATCTGCTGTTTTGGTGTCACTGTTTCAGAGCCGTCGTCAGGAGAGCACGGTTCTGACTCATGTAAGTAGGTTTAGCGCATTTTCATTTTGGAAAAAGTAAAGAGGCGCTCAGAGGTTTGCTAGGGGCACCGTCTACTCACCTGCAGATCGCACGGGGACGCACAGCCTCCTGCTTTAACGCGTCAAAGCCTCTCTGCTTCGAAACGGCTGGAAGACAGAGGCTGAAACACTCGAGAGTCAAGGTCAGACATAGATAATATCCTCGAGGTAATGCTTTTCACCTTCATAAAGAGAAGAATTACGATGCTCTTTTCTTTCTTGTCCTCAGCCGATGGCCAGAGAAGAGGGAGATAATATTTACTATTTTGTCCTTACAACACACGGACAGAGATGCCGGCTGTATATTTGAAAAGCAGGGACTCAATATTTTGAGATGGGGGTGCGGGGCCAGAACAAAGGGGACGATCTCACCTTATTAATGTATTTAAATGTGGCCATGGAACCTTCTCCCAAGGAACTCAATGTCATGCCTGCAAGACGCCCAGGCATGAGACAAGGCCGTTGTTAACAAGGGGGAGAATTAGTCATGATGTGTTAACCAGGCAAAAGAGTCAGGGGAAGAGGAAGAAAACGACGAGCCGTCAGCATTAGTTGCCTGTTGGCCGAATTTAGTCCAAAATGACAGCTTTGCCTGGAGGCTACAGAGCAAGCATTCGGAGAGATTCAGGAGTGGTCTTTCGTATTTCGCTGAGCTGAAGAGTGTCATTTTACATTTTTGTGTTTTAGAAGCTCACGTCCACTGTTCCTCGTTAGCCTGGCTGCCTCTCTCCCTAGAGAAGTCTAGGCTCCTTAGGTTGCAACGGCCAGGTGGGTTCTTCCTACCTGGGGGAGACCTGGGCTCCAAGGCCAGCAGGAGCAACCGTCGTGCTGTTGGGGTGACACCCACGGGCTGCAGTGTGCGGAGACCCACGTCTCTTTCCACCTCGAGAGGGAGCGCCCAGGGCCAGAACGCCCTCCGTGGGGATTCTCCTGGTGGTGCTGACATCTGCCCACCCTGGCAGAACCTCCCAGAAACAGGTGTATGCTTTTAGCTACAGCGCTTTGCCAGAGGCTCGGGAAACCTGCACCCTCACTTCCTGGAGTTGATGGATCATCCCGCTGTTTGGAGGAAAAGGCTCTGGTCATGCACTGCTGCTGTGTTCGGAAAGAATTCACTGCGTAGCACTTACTTTCCAGCGCGGGGCTGGGAGCAGAAGGCCGCGGGAGGCGAGGGGGGTTCGTCTCCCTGTCAGGTGGCTCTTGGCTTGACCTGCCATCTATCCAGGGCTAGGACGCAAAGAAAATACTCCGGAGCTCCTGAGAGCCTGTCTCTGTCTTGTCCAAGCTGTGCCTGGGGCCAGGAACGGCAGCGAGGCGGCTAGTCTGGTCCCAGACCCCGGCGTGGGGCGAACTTCCTCCAAAGGGCTGGTGAGATCTTTGTGTCGGTGCAGCAGCAACTAAGAATGAGAAAAAAGGCGGGGAGAGGAGGTAGTAGTTACTGTCGGTGCAGAGGAACTGACAGAGGTTTCTGGCAGAGGCAGCCAGCCGCCGGCCTGTGTCACCAAGAACTTGTGTGTCACCTCTGGGCCTTTGTGTGCTGCAGCTCTGCAGAAAGACCAGTGTCCAGCGTTCCTTTGCACCTGTCGGAGGCCTTAGACAGCAGAGTGATTGCTGAGTGCAGGCATCAAACGCTAATGCCCGCTGTCCCTGCTGCTCCTCAGACTCCCTCCCGGAACCGTCTCATTCTCACAGCCCCCTGCCCTCAGCAGTTTCCGTGTGGGTGGGCTGGTACCTGTGGGGGACATGCAAGAAGGTGACAGACTGAGTAGGATTCGAGCCCTGGCAAGTCGCCTGGCCTCAGTTTTCCCGTCTGTTGAGTGGGAAGGACAGGGCCTACCGGGCAGGGTGGCTGCACACAGCAGAGGGTAGTGCCCACTGGGACAATCACTGGGGGCTGTTAGTGCCAGTGGAGGGTTTGGGGACCAAGGGGAAGCAGGAACAAAGACAAGGTTTGACAGAAAGGGGGTGGCTCTGCAGACAGAGGAGGCAGGAGAGGGCACCTCCCTGGCAACAGACTGGGAGCCTGGCCAACCCCAGGGGCTCCACGTGAACGGGACTCTGTGGGTCATGCGTCATTCGGAGAACCCCCGCCCGCCCTCTTTCTGGCTCTGGCTGTATTACCCAGGACGTGCACGGCGGGGATGTAAACCTGTTGGCCAGGATCTCTGGTTGGCAGCGCAGGCAGACAGTGACAGTACGCCCTCCCCACCTCCATCAGGAGACCCCCCACTGAGAGATGGCTGGGTGAGGGTCCGACTCTGCAGTGGGAGAGGGGACCCGAGGGAGGGCAGAGCGGACAGGGTCTCCGAGTGAGATAAGCCACGCTGGCGGCCTGCACTGGGGTGTTGGGGAAGAGAAAGAGAGGAGGGACCTGTTAGGGGTTAAATCGTGTCTTCCCAAAAGGCATGGAACCCCCAAAAGATGATGCTCTATCCCCCTGTACCTGTGGCTGTGACCATATTTGGAAACAGGGTCTTTGTATGATCAAGTGAGGATAAGTTTATTAGGGTGGCCCTAATCCAATATGATGGTGTCCCCATCAAGAGAGGAAATGTGGACTCAGAGACAGACATGCACACGGGTGATGCCGTGTGACAGTGAAGGCAGAGATCAGGTGCACGCGCAAGTCACAGAAAGTCAAAGATTGACGGCAGCCACCAGACTCTCCCCCTCGGTCCCCAGAAGGAACCGACCCTGCCCACACCTTGATCTCAGACTTCTGACCTCCAGAACTGTGAGACAATACATTTCTTTTGTTTAATCCACCCCGTCTGGAGTACTTTGTCACAGCAGGTCTAGCAGACTAATATAGGACCCAAGCTGTGTACATTTCACCATCACTCAGCTCAAAAGTTCAAAAAGAAGCCCAAACTTAAAATATTGGTAAGTATTAAAAAAAAAAAAAAAAAAAAGGCATGATGCTTTAAAAAAAAAAAAAATCTGTTGCTGCTAAAGGAAGAAGGGTAGGGCTTCCCCACCTCCAACAGCCTGCGAAAGTGAGGCCTGGGCCACGGCTGCGCGTCTCACTTCCTGCACCGCTGGCTGAGCTTGTGTGCAGCGTCTGTGCACGGAGCTCATGGTGCCGGCCGCCCTGGAGCACTGGGACACGCAGGAGCCACTGGGAGCACAGCCACGCTGCCTTGGAGCTGCAGTCACACCTGCCTGTCCTGACCCACGTCCCAGGAGGCAGGCGCCTGCCACCCAAAGCCCCCAGAAGGGGGCTGCTGGAGGTGGTGGGAGTTGCGATGGTTGATCTATTTCAGAAATGCTCAACATCCTACGCAAAGGAGAGAGATTGTTGCAAATGAAACATGAAAACATGGAAGTGTTTTCAAGCTTAGGGTCTAAATAGACTTTTCGTTCCCACCAACTCCATGGCAGATTCCTGTATGTCTTGTGCATAACCACTATTAGAGCTACAATATCTCCCTGTTGAAAGAATTCAGAATGTCACTAGAACAGTCTGAAGATAAAAGGCCAAAAAAGAAACCAAAAATCCAAAACCTCTCAATAAACAGAACACAACCAACCCTTATCTTTGAAACAGAATAATCTTTTTTAAACAAAAAGACTAAAATAATCACAAAGGTATGAGTTAATCCTTACAAGGTTATAAATATTAATATTAATATGAAAAAGACTTTATATTTGGAAATGCTATTACACAGTATAATGTTAATTTTATGAAAATCAGTTCATTTAGCGCTCATACATTTTTTCACTTCTCTCTTTGGCTTTTGCTGACGATTTAAGTCTTACGGTCCAGATGAATGTTTCATACTTCGACAACCACCACCTTGCACTGGAGAGTAATGCGGGATTTTGACACTACAATTATGTCTCCGATAATGCCCCACAGATAAGAACAGGAGGCTGCTGAAGTAGGACAAGCGACTGAGCTGCAAGTTGGATGTTTTTAATTCTAAGCATGATTTGATTGAAATCACCCCCTTCAGAAACGCAAAGGCCTCAGACACCAAACCAAAGGGGGAACCGCCGCAAGTATGAGGGGCCAGGCTGGCGCTCACTCCGGGCCAGCCCCGCTATGTCCCCCATCTCCTTTAATCCCCTAGTAGCCCTAGAAGGTAGGTTTGTGATTATCCTCACTCTACAGATAAGGAAGCTGATGCCCCTTGGAAGAGGCCGGCACGAGTTGGAAACCCAAGTCCACGTAGCTCTGTGGTCCGGCTCCACGTGGACTGAGACATCAGTTTCCACCTGGGACTAGTAGTTTCAGGGGGCTGACAGCATGTTGTGTTCCCTGTCGAGTTTAGAACCGATCCCAGTGAGTCCCCCTCGGTGGAGACCTGGGCATCCTCACTGAAGTGAATTACATGCATAATTTCGGTGGCCAGAGATGCGTTCAGATGGTGTCCACAGAAGCACTCTTTTGAAAGCTTCATTAACGATACAACAACTGAACACCCTATTCCAATTTCCACGAGGTGGGTAACCCGGTGCAATTCATTTTAAAAAATGTTAGCATGGTGACAACGATGAGGGAAGGGGGGATCAAACACGAAGTTACATTTGGAGCCAATTTCAACTCACATAGAGAGATCCGGAAGCCAGGCGACGAGGCCATCACAGTCATCCAGTGTGAGAGCGCCGAGATGTAGCTGCTGGAATCATCGCCCATTTTTCTAATTTGTGAACCAAGAGCTGATCGTGCAACCTTGTTAGGGAACTAATACGGGATGAAAGCGGGACAAGCCGGTGTCAAGAGTCGCAAGCCGGCTCCTTAGCGGAGGTCGGGAGCACCATCGAGCTGAATTAATCTCAACGAGGCCCCGTGACAGATTCCTGATTATGATCCCCAATTAGGGAGGCCTTGGTTTCGTTTTTGTTTAATGTCGGAAAGTTAAGAGGCTGCGGGCAGATGGCTGTGAGAGGCGCCGGGTGCCGAAGCCTCGCCTCGCTGGAGACGTGCGGGGAAGCGGCTGGTTTCCTTTCATGCCTTCTCCAAAGAGGAAGTCTGCAAAATCTGTGTGCTTCAGTCAATGCCCAAAGAGGGAGGCATCATGATGAGAAGATGAAGGGGTCCGGCTCATTCTGGAGCCCACAGAGGCTTAAAATGGGGGAAAAATCTGTTTCATGAAAAAGGGAATGATTCAGTCTTGGACCAGATAAACGTGCCCGGTGGAAAGGGGCCGCAGAGCCAGAGGGTCCAGACTGAATCCTTCCTTCCTTTGGGCTCTTCCCAAATCAACAAATGTCCTTGCTTGACGGGACCCGGGGAGAGAGCCGTGCATGGCAGGGGAGGCACATTCTCCAGGCCTGAGAGGATCACAGGGCTGGGACCTGGAGAGGTGCCCCTGCATGAGGAAGACATGGGGGAGGAATGACCCAGGCATAGAACCTGGTTTCCAAGGGCAGAGGACAAGCTCTAGGACCGGCTTATGGGTTGTGTAGCAGCAGGACAAGGAGAGCATGTCTCAGTCCAGTTTCTGTGCTTGCAATGGAATACCTGAAACTGGGTACTTTGTAAAGAAAAGGAATTGATTTCTTACACTTATGGAGCCTGAGAAGTCCAAGGTCGAGGGGCCACATCTGGCAAGAGCCTTCTTGCTGGTGGGACTCTGCAGGGCGCCACGTGGCGAGGGGCTGGGCATGCTAGCTCAGGTCTCTCCTCTCCCCTTGCAAACCACAGTCCCACTCCCATGATAGCCCATTAACCCTTCAATTCATAATCCATGAGTGGATTACTCCATTCATGACCCAATCATCTCTTAAAGACCTCACCTCTCAACATTGCCACATTGGGGATTAAATTTCTACATGAGTTTTGTGGAGGGGGACAAATATTCACACCATAGCAGGCCAGGAGCCTGACCCAGGCGTGTATAGGCTGTCAGCACCAGGGAAGTCCAGCAGGAAGGGCAGTGTCCCAGCCAGCGTGCAGGGCCTGGGGACAATACCCTAAAGCCTGGGAAGGGATAAGTTGAGATTCCTAACCCTGGGAGCTGGGGGTGGGGTGCTAAGTTAGGGGGCAGTCCACAAGACCCCCTTCTCTTCTGACACCAATCACAATTTTGAGGGTCCCCAAGACCACCCTTAGGTTCAACAATTCACTCGAAGGACTCACAGAACTCACTGAAAGCTGCTGTACTCATGTTATCGTTTTTACAGGGAAAGGACCCAGGTTAGAACCAGCCAAGGGAAGAGGCACAGGGGGCAGAGTCCGGGAAAGTTCCAGATCGGGAGCTTCCAATTATCCCCTCCTGGAGGAGCCGTGGACAGCATTACTGTCCAGGCCATGATGTGTGACCATATGCAGGAAGTGTTGTCGACCAGGGACTCCCTGAGTCTTGGTGTGCAGAGACTTCACTGGGGCTCCGTCATGCCATGTGTTGACTGTCCACGTGACTGGCCTCCGTCTCCAGCCCCCCTGGGGGTTGAGCTCATACTGTGTGGCCCGGAGCCCTCCATGAATCACATTGTTAGATTTCCTAGTGTGGTCCGAGGCCCCAGGAAAACAGAGATGCTCCTATTAAGCAGGACATTCCCAGGACTGAGACATCATCTCCCAGTAGTTGAGGGAAAAAGCCAGCCTTCCCTTTGGGCAAGGTTAAACTCTTTACCGCACAGGAGCAAAGGCAGGTCCCAGGACGGAGAGGCAGTCTCAGGGCAAAGGAATGGGACTCAGAGCCTGGCACTGGCACAGAGAGAGTTCTGGGCCACAGCTGGGGACAGGGGAGGAGCGAAGTCACACTCAGAGCTGACTCCAGAGTACCAGGCAAAGGGCCCGGAATCCTCTTTCTCTCTCTCTCAGGCGAGCACTGGTATGCAGGAGTGGGTGTGGAAAGGGAGAAGGGGTCCCCAAGCAGATACCAGGAGCAAGGTAGGTTGACCTGGGCCACAGGGTGGGCTGGGGGTGCAGAGAGGGGCTGCGCTGGCCCACAGGGAGTCGGGAGGCGTTTCCTCCAGGAGAAGGATTGCTTCCCAAAGAAGGGATAACGTGTGTCCGGGTGAGAACCACTTAGCCCCTACGGTGTCAGACTCCTCTTGGATACGTGTTAAAAGTCCAGATTGCTTAGCCCTGCCCTAGCCCCAGGAGTTAGACTCTTTGGGGGTGAACCCAGGAGTCTGCATTTAAAAAAGCATCGAGCAGCAGACTTAGAAGGTGGCCCTCGGAAATGTTGGTTGGCGGTATTCTTGGCCGCCTTGGAGGGAGAACAAGCCTCTGGCAAATGGAAACTGGGATTTTAATACCTGCCCGTGGGCTGTAGGGGGATTAACCGAGATGGCCCGTGGGCATTCGGCACACATTTCTTTAAAATCCAGGTGCAGGTACTCTTCTGGGGTGATGAAAAAGTCTCAAAACTAGAGAGAGGCGGCAGCTGCATGGCATTGTACATGCACCAAATGCCACTGAACTGTACACTTTAAAATGGTTCATTGTATGCCACATGAGTTTCACCTCAATAATAATTTTAAAAAATATCCAGGGTATAGAATGTTCCTCCAATATAGGGCTACTTTTCCAGATAAGGGATCTTTGGGTGCTTTGTGATGTCTTGGCTTCCTTGCCCCTCCCTCCAGCTCTGCACACCCATGCGTGTGTGCGTGTGCGTGTACACACACAGCCTCCAACATCTAAAGTTTAATAGAACTTGCCTGACCTCTAAGTCTGCCATGGAGAAGAACCCCACCCTTTGAGGATAAAGAATATTTATAAACTTGTGATATTGTTCTTAGGCAGGGTATGCAAAAAGGTTGCCACATTCTTTTCTGAAAAGGCAAAGTTTGCAAAGTTACTTAAGCAGAGCCCAGGCCTCTGCAGCGAAAGTGGGCCTGGGTCCCATGTCCCCCAGCCCCACCCCCTGAGAATGATTAGAGGACTTGTGCTGAGGTCTGCTAAGGCTGCCTGGGCAAAGAGCTATGGCCAGCAAAGACTAATGGGGTCACACCCAGAAGGGCTGAAGGTAAATCTCACCAGGAAGACACCATTTCTGCCCACCCAGGTTATAAAACAGGACCAGGGTCCCCTTTGCAGTTACTGGATCAGAAAAGCCCGGAGGTCACCCGCAGAAGCTGAGCTGTAGGTACAGGATAATAACACCAGCTTGGAGGCCCGAGACCCCCGAGCACGTGATGCTTTCCCATTTTGTGGAGAGGGCAGAAGGGTTTGCATTAAAGCCTGAGTCGTGTGTCCAAAACTAAGCTTGCTCTGGGCATTGCATGCAGTAGGCATCAAAAAACATACATCAGGGAAGACGTTTTTACCCACTCTCAGTCTCTTGGTGTCTCAATGCTATTAAATGATCAAAGCGCAGCCTGGTCTAGACAGGGGATCACGTTTTGGGGCAGATCACACAATAAAGTCCAAGATGCGGCTGTTGCTGTGGACGGCCTCACGAGGCAGGCAGGTCACCCTCGCGAGAAGACAAAAGTGACTCACTGCAAAGACACTCAAGCTCCAACGTGAAATGTCAGTCCCTTAAAAGACTTTCCTTCCCCGCTCCCCCCAAAACAGAGGCTGCCTGGAAAATAGGCATTGTGTATTGCGGAGGGAAAAACGTGTTTCCAGCCAAAGTGTTACCGTTTTACAGAAAAGCGAATTACTCTCCACCTGGTAGAGACGCTTCTCACCAGGCAGCAGGCACGAATTACACATCTGAGCGTGGCAGGACCGGTCACGTTCCTGCCCCTATTCCACGCCCAGGTTTCCTGTGTCCTCCCAGAGCGGGATCTCAGGCAGGAAAGAGTCAGAAAACTGTCCGAGTCCCCCACCAGGGTGGAGGGGCCCAGGGACAGGGTAAGCTGTTTACCGAGGTGGATCTTGGTTGCTTAGAAAATCAGTCTCTTTTGTCTCAAGATATTTCAACAAGGAAGTAGGAGTGTCGTTCTCCCCACTCAGCAGGACAAATGAAGAACTTAGTCAGCTCCTTGGTGGTGCTGGGATTTGAACCCGGGGAGTCTCAGGCCAGTGTTCCAGCACAAAGAAACTTTGTTTGGACTTTATAATCCACAAACACCTTCTTGGCAGGCTTTTGTGACAGTAATAATTTGAAAATGCTGCATTTGTTTTTGCTGTGAAATGATTTGCTCATAAAGTTAATATTAAATGCAAATCTGAGAATCTGCTTTTATGTGTTTCACTGAAGCTGCGACTTTCTTCTAGAAGAACATGGAAATGACATAGGATAAAGTGGGTGGGCTTTTGAGTCCTTCAATCGTGGAAAGGTCATCTAAAAAAAACTTGAGGACCGTTGGTCTAGACCAGTTCTTCCCAAGGCAAGTTCAGGGTCTGTGTCCACAGGGCAGCCCCCAGGCAGGTGAGCGTCTGACCGCCAGGGTCACGATTCTGGAATTCTCCATCAGTGCCCAGATCCGCGCCTTTGATGTCTGTCTTCCCTGGTATATGCAGGATCTCCAAGGGGCTGTATCCATTTCATTCATTATCATCATCCCATATTCAAGATGCTGCCCAGCACAAAGTAGGTATAAAATAAAATATTGGAGGATTGAAGGAAGGAGATTCTCCATGAAAAAAGGATTCCATGGTCAAACAAGTTTGGAACTAGATAAAGGGCCTTTGTGAGATTCACAGAACACGACTGGGTAAGACATAGATTTAAAAAAAAAGCAGATGTTTGCATTGGCTTTTTGTTATTCACACTGCAGGACTTGTCAGAACCTTTAACATGCTTATGTGTACTGTGTCACACTATAGCCCCAAGATGGGCAGCCCAAAACAGACAGCCCAGGAAAGCTATCACTCCTTCACTCAGATGACAGATGTTTCTATTTCTTTTAAAAGAGGATCAATTTCTTTTCCAATCATAAAAATACCAAGTATATATGGAAACTCCATGCCTGTCTTGTTAATTGTTGTATCCTCAGTTCAACAAATATTTACTGAATGAATAAATATGTGGTAAATTAAATGGTAAAGTATTATCACAAAGACAACACATTCCGGCATCAAACCACCCTGGGTACTCTCTTCTGCCACCATTTACCATGAGTAAGAATCAGTTGTTGGGGCTTATGAAACATAGATGGTTACGGGTTCTTGGGCCTCCCTGGGAGGGGCACGGAAATGGAATCTGTCTTTTAAAAGCCTCCCCCAGTGATGGTGCCTCAGGGGGCCTTGGTCTGAGAACCAGAGAGATCTGAGTTGAAAACCAAGCTCTGGCATTTCTCAGGGAGGGGTTGGGGACCGTTGGAGGGTTGTCAGGGCTTGCATCCTGGGGGGTCCAGCTGAGATGGAAGGGAAGAAGGAGCAGGCATGGGAGTCAGGGACATTTCAGTCTGGATTTCCCTGAAAGCAGACTTCCAGACGGGAGTTAAAGTACAAGAAGTTTATGTGGGTGGGAGGTAACCCAGGAAACAGCATTGGAGGAGCAGGGAGTGGGACAGGGGACAGGACGGAGCCTGTGAAATAGCATCTCCGACTTAATGCCACCCGAGGGGCCCGGGCAAGGCTGCTTCTCCACCGGCTCCTGTGAGTCCTTGCTAAGAGACGGTGGGTGTGGTTGAGTACGGCACCTCCACTCCCTGGCACTCTGGCCTGCACACTGGCAGCACATGGTGACCAGAGAACGTCCTTAGGTATAAAATGTAGTCCTGGCAATTGGACATTGGGAGCCCGTGTTCACTAAACATTAAGGGGCTCTAAGGGGGGAGCTGATGGCGTCTGCTACGGGACGTGGGAGTGCTCCGTGCTAAACGACTTGAAGATACAAAAGTCCTAACCACAAGAGCTTGCTGTGTTCAAGGAACAAAAGGTCAGTGTGGCCAGACCATGGTGAGCGATGCAGAGCATAGCAGGAGTTCAGGTGGCGTGTGATGGTAAATATTTACAACCAGCTCCGAGAATAAAAAAAGCTCTGACTTGTGTTTGCCAATTTCCGTGGTGTAAATACTCACTCACATCATGGCTGACTTCAAGCTCCTAACCTGCACCCTGAACGCAGAGTTGGGAAGAGACAATGCACATTCCCGTTTGCATAGGAAAGCTACTGGAAGGGTTTTAAGCAGAGGGTAAAAGCGATGATCTAATTTATGTTTGTCAGTGAGCCCTGAAGGCAGGAAAGAATGGAGTGAACTGGAGCATTCGGGAGTAGACCTAAGACCTGTCCACATCAGAACCTTGGCCGTGGGCGTCCCAGACATACCCTGGTGCAGAGAGAAGAGATAGAAAATCCATCATCGGACCTTCTCATGCGGGGCCGGGACCCATTCTTCCATTTAGATGGCATTAAAGGTCTTCTATAAATTAACAAAACATGAGGAAGCTACAAATAAAAGCCGAGACACGGCACCGCCGCGGGCAGCTGCGCTTTTCCCGACGGTTCCCATTCACCGGAGTAAGTTAAAGACGGTGTCAGCCTTAACACAAGCTTTGGTGACTTTTGTCAGTTTAAGTGAGACCTTTAATACTCCTTAAACATATTTTTCTGTAAGTAATAGAATTGTGGAGGAGAAATGAAGCTATCTGTCATGTAAACGCCGGCGCAGAAGGAACAGGAGTGTAGTAATGGGGGTGCCAGCCTACCAGGATACCTGCGCAAATGAAAATTGATTTTCTGGAGAATTCTCCGCCTGATGAAATAAATTAAATCTACATTTACTTCTATTTGTTTAAAAACCTCTTTGTTAAAATAAGTACAGCAGTATATAGACATAATCTAATAAATTAGAGGAGGATAAATTATACCTAATAACATTCTGCACAAAGCCCGTGCACCGAGGAAGCCCACAGACGGGAGGCTTAAGTGTTTGGATTCGTTCCATTTGCGACGGTGAAACTGACAAACCGATATGTCTGGGTCTCCTCAAGCTAATTTTCTTTTATTTTTTCCAAATCAGTTTTATCACGATTTTAATTTGGAAAAAAATAATCTACCGAGTTTCCACTTAGCCCGAAGAAATACAAGTTTAACTAGGTCTTAAAATTTAACTCAGCGTGAATGGTGTACCAAGAGGAACTGACAATTGCTGGCCGCACGTGAAATCATTCTATGAAACCCCATCTTCTAGCCCGAGCACGCCTTCCCATCTCTCAGATTTGTCACTTTCCCTCACAATAAAAGGGAAATTTAAAACGCAGCAAGTGTTTATTGAATGTCCAGTAGGTGCCTAGCACTTGTCATCATGGGTGCATCCCAGGGTGGTGCTGGGATGGCTGAAGTGGGTTTTTGCTTATTGGTTGCATTTATTAGCACCCATAGCCCATAACAGGGTACTGGTTGGTGCACAGAAAAATGAAATTGTTGTCACTGTGGCTGCTCTAAATTCACTGGGGATTATGAGAACAACTCAATAACGGTGGCCAGTGTTGTGTTCAGATACACCAAGGAAGGGGAGTTACACCAGGCTCTGGGCACATTCCTCATTTAATCCTAAAACAACACTGATCCATTTTACAGAAGAGGACGTTGAGGCTTAATGTGGAGAGTCACAGCTGGCAAGACTGACTTCCTGTGCTCCCACTCGACCTCTTCGTCTCCCTGTTGGAAGGATCAGCTGGAGAAACCACGTGTATCTTTTTCCTCCCTTAGTGTTTTCTTGTTTTTTGAGAGATGATGAAACTGACCAACTATAGGTTGCTTACTTCCCATTCCCTATTTTTGACCTTGGACTTTCTGGATTCCTTTTGAGCTGTCAATAGAAATGGGAAGTTTATGTATTTTTGACTTTCAAGTTATGGTCCAGCCAGAAACCGACCGCTGCCCAGTGGCATCAGAGGAACTTGCAATTCTTGACTCTTTGGAACTGGAAAGCGGACCAGGAGCAACGTGGAGCTAACAGCCTCCTGAAGAAGCCAAGTGATGTGGATCTGTTAGATGTCCCCACGCTCCCACCCCAGGGCCCACTGGTTCCATGTCCCCAGGACTGACCCTGTTGGTTGATATCCCAAGCCCTCACTGAGTGTCTACCAGAGCCCTGGACTTGGCCAAGCAACTCTGCTGACTCCGTCCTTCACATTTGCAAATATGATTAAGGGTAAAGATCATGAGATGGGGAGATGATGTCAGATTATCTGGTTGCTGGTCATTCTGTGAATTCAGGTCTACACATGTCACAGCAGTGACACTGGGAGCGCACGGGTCCGAGGGGCTGACAGATAAATCCCGTAGATTGTAGTGAGATGATGGCCAGAGACCCAGGCCTGGAGGAAGCCACCTCTCAACTGAGTCCTGAAGAGTGGCAAGGAGGTGACCAGGTCAGCAGCCCAGGTGGAAATGAAGACTTGAGAGAGCGAAAAATTTCTGGTTGCTCTGAAGTCACTCCGCAGAATTGGAGGTGTGGGAAGGCAGGTGTGAGGGGACCCAGAAGACCTTGGCATAGGCCAAGCCCAGGCGATGGACCAGCCTGTCTCTGCAGAGCAAAGGGGACTCCCGGAGGGCTCCCAGCAGGAAGGGACTTGATTGGATTTCATTTTACAAGGGCTTGAGAAGGAGGCTCCTTGCACAGCTGGTGCCAGCCCCTCATGGGGGCCTGCCTGACCTCAGCCCCCGTGTGCTCAGGCTCCCATCCTGGTCTTCTCCTCCCCATACTGCCCGGCAGCCTTCTGCCGTGTCCAAGCCACCCTTCACCTCTCCCCAGGACTCTTCCCCATCTACCCACCTTCACAGCTGCGCCCCTTCTTCCCCCACTGCAGCCTGTGGGCCTCCTAAGTGCATATCCACCCACCATGATCTCCCACTGCTCCCGACCCGGGGGTCCTGTGTGGCCTGGCTTCTGCCCACCTCCCCACCCACGCTTCCCTTCCCACCCATTCTGGCTGTAGGAGCTTCATTCTCCCATGGCCACACCCTCCGTGCCCTCTTGCCTGGCACGTCCTTTCTCTGCCACAGCCAATCTCTGCCCACCCTCTTTCCTCCAGCTCATTCCCATTTCTTCTTCAGTTTTCAGCTTAGACAATGATTCCACTCAAGGCTTTCCTGAGCCCACATCCTGTCCAGGCACCCGTGGCCAACACTGCTGGATTCTCTTTCCCAAGGACAACCTCAAGACCTCTCACTTCAACCTGCACTTCTGCAATGCGACCTTGCCACTCCCCTGTCTAACTCCTTTCCCCTGGAATTTGGCTGGGCCTTACTGACATACTCATAACCAATAGAATATGGCAGAAGTGATGCTATGTGACTCCAAGGCTAGGCCAGATGAGGCCATGCAGCTACCACCTGGTTTCTCAAAAAGCTCACTCTCTGGACACCCATCTCTGTAGCTCCCACTGGGAGCTCAGCTGCCATGTTTTGAGGAAGCCCAAGCCATGTGGAGAGGCTAGACTTCAAAATACTCCAACCCAGGGACCAGACATGATGAAAGAAGCCTCCAGGTGATTCCAGCCCTCAGCATTTGAGCCACCCAAGTCATCTCCCCAGCTGTGGCCCCAGACATCAGAGAGCAGAGACGAGCCTGCTGTGCCCTGTCCAAATTTCTGACCCACAGAGCCCCTCACCTTATAAAATTGTTTTATGTCCTTATGTTTGTGGTAGTTTTTTACACAGCCATAGGTAACTGGAACACTGGCTACGAAATACCCATTCCCCATCCCCTCTCCTTTGCTAAAAGAATTCTGGTTTTGTCGGAGATGGCCAGGTGCCCAGCTAAAGACTGGCTCTCCCAGCCTGCCGTGCAGCTGGGTGGCCATGTGACACAGTGAAGTGTTCTGAGAAAGTGTTTTCTTTCCTGTTACAAGGGAATAGTGCAGCTTGCTGCACACTCTTTCCTTCCCTTTTCTGCCCAGAGCAAGACCGCAATGACTGGAGCTGCAACAGTCACTTTGTGATTCTGAGGGAAGGACCAAGAGATTTGTTAATATCTCAAATGTGAGCCTCTATATTACTGAGTGGCTGAATCAATACAAGCAGCTATCACTTGGGACTTCTTGTTAGGTGGGGAAAATACCCCCCTTTTGTTTCAAGCCTCTGTAGCCAGGATTGTGTTCCTGATTGGTCCCAGGCGCCTCATCCATGTCACTTGTCTATGCTCAGAGGTCACCCTTGGATGATAAGCTCTGTGAGGGCAGGGACCCTGGCTGTCTTGTTCCCCACCATGTGGCCTTGCCCTGAGCCTGACACATGGGAAGTTATCGAATGTTTGTTGAAGGCATCAAGTCAATGAAGGACATTGAGGTTTTCTGGATGGCTGGAAGCAGAGTCTCAGAGATGTTTCCAGCCTGACAATTTCATGGGTGAGGAACTTCCAGGAGGAAGGGCTGGGACAGGTCTCCCAGTCTCATCCCAGCACCTCCTGCTCCCAAGGTCACCGGAGGCCTCACTTCTTTTGCAGCTGGACTGGGCTGAGGTGGGAATTGTGTGGAAGTCTCTGCTCATTCTTCCCTGGTACTAATGGGCATTAATTGGAGACAATGATCATTGGCCTTTCCTGTGCCCTTTATGCTACTATAATTTCATGACTTCACTGCACAAAACCAACCTTGTAATTTCACTTGGCCTTAAGAAATTCCTTGGAGGATGTGTTCTAAGGCAAGAGTAAGTCCAGATTCTTTTGGGTTTTTTTTTGCTTGTGGGGTTTATTCTGCTTTGCATACAGATTCACGTTGCACGTGTGACATCTCGTACTTACTTTAATGTGGAATAAATGTGGTAGCCAATTTTGCAGCCATCCCGCCCCCCCTGCATTCTTTCTGACGTCCTTTGGTCACAAATGGCCAGTTACGTAGTCGGCTTCACACTTGCTTTTGGGCTAAATGCCCTTCAGTGCGCTTGTGACTTGGTAACAGCCGGTAAAAATCTGCTCTTTTATTTTCCTTTGCATCGTGGAGAAATAGAAAATTTGGTCAAGCAGATGGAAACCTCGTGGCTCCACCCACCGGCTTCCTCCAGCCCTGGGCTCTGGCGCACCTGGTCTGTGCACCTCATCACAAATCGTTCCTAGACACCACCAGCTACCCTGCGAGACATAGCTGGGTCTTTGTGGCTCTCCTGCCTGGGTTTGGCTCCTGGCTCTGCCTCTCACTAGCTTTGGGTCCCTGGGCAATTTTCTTAGCCTATCTGTGACTCACGTCATCCATCCGGCACACTGGGCTGTGGTTGAGGATTAACTTCATTAATGTATGCAAGGTGCTGAGAGCAACACCTGACGCACACCATGTGAAAACAATCGGTGGTGGATGTTGTCATGAGCAGAGGGTTGTGTTTGGAGCAAGCCCTGGGAGGCGGGAGGCCCTCAGCAACGTCACATGTCACAGGTATCTTAAAGCCTTGATTCCTCCACTTGTAAAATGAAGGAGATGATATCGTAGTTTGTGAAACCTTGAAACGAGGGACTGAGGAGGATGCGGAGTGTTGCGATTACGCGATTACCATCTCTGCAGGGCAGGGAGGCGGGAGGCTGGCAGGGAGCCGCTGCCAGATGCACTCAGAAGGAGCTTTTTGTGTGTATGTGAGGTGTCTATCGAAAACAGGATTCACAAAGGCAAAATAACCACCAGTCCTAGCCCTGCATGCAAGATAACAAGAAGATACGGCACAGAGTCCCGGGGAGGCTACGCACATAAAGTCAGTTAATAAATCCATCTACAGCCCTTCCCCAGTCACCGAAGTCAAATTTCATCTCAGAACACTTTGCATAACAAGCAATTTAAAGTGAGGCAGTCCCTGAGAGCTACAGAACTTTTAAATGACAGGCAAATATTTCTGCTTGGTTGTTAGGGGGAATGACTTTTTGAACTCCATTCTTACAGCCACACAATTTTGACCAGCTATAAACAGATTCAAACTAATTATTTGCTTTTGCAGAGATTCCATTTCATTTTCCTGTGGGGAGAGAGTGGCAGGAGATTGCTTTGGGGGATAAAGAGCTATAGACGTTGAAGCTGGTAGCTACAGTGTTGAGTTGACTGATTCGGAAACCGAGACTGACGCTGCCACGGGGCCTGTTCTGTTGGATGACAAGAGCCCTCGCAACAGGGGTGCCGGCCACCTCGATCCCCATCTGGAGAGGAATCTTGGCATGAGCCATTGTGAATAGGGGACTGCAATTTTAACATACAAATTCAGAGATTCAAAGTGGTTTGTGTAATCTGATCTAAAAGAATTGAAAACCATGCCATTTCTATGTTAGCACCTCCAACCTTCAAGGAGGCCCAAGTGAAGCCCTGTCCTCCTGTCCCCAGCCCAGACACCAGGCCCTGGGAGGTAGAGGCTCACTGTCTCTTTCCAGAGAGGAGGAAGGAGATGCATTTCGCCCTCCGCTAGGAACATGGGAGAGTGTTTTCTGTCTCCCAATCAGTCTCATAATTCAAACAATCATTTACAGACATCTGTTCGAATGAAACTTGACTTCTGTCTTGTTCTGCACAGGAAACTTAATTCAAGATGGGTCATGGACCAAAAGGTGAAACCCAGAACCATAGAAGCTTCCAGAACAGAGGTCAGCAAACTTTTCTGTAAAGAGCCAGGTAGTAGATACTTTAGGCTTTGCAGATCACCTGGCCTCTGATGCAGCCACAGGTGTGAAAGCCACAGACAATACACAGATGAGTGGGCGTGGCTGTGTGCCAATAAAGCTTTATTTATGGACATGGAAATTTGAATTTCATATACTTTTCACATGTAACAAAATATTATTCTGCCTTTGATTTTTTTTTTCCTGGCCATTTAAAAATGTAAAAGCATTCTTAGCTCATGAGCTGTATAAACACAGGTGGCAGGCAGCATCTGGCTGGCAAGCTCTGGTTTGCTGATCCCTGTTCTAAAAGAAAAAATAGGAGGTCGGCAAAGATGTGAAGAAGGCCACATCTTGAGGCTGACAAAGATTTTCTGGTCAGGATGCAAAAAGCACTAACTATAAAAAAAAACATGGATAAATTGGACTTCATCAAAATTAAAAATTTCTGCTCATTGATAGTGTGAAATAAAAGGATGACATCAGTAAGATAAGCCATAGACCGAAAGTAAAATATTTGCAGTATAATATAACTGACAAACTCACACAAACGAACCCTAAATAGGCAACTCCATTTAAAAAATGAAAAGACTTGATCAGAACCCCCCAAAAGGAGATCTAAGAATGGCCAAATATATATATATATATATATAGAAGGTTCCCAACATCTTGAGTCATCAAGGAAATGCACATTATAACCACAGTGGATAGAATGACTAAATTAAAAATCGACAGTACCAAAAGTTGGCAAAGAAGTGAAGAAGCTGGAACTCTAGAATGTTGCTAGTGGGAATGTGAAATGGTGCAATCTCTTTGGAGAACTGTTTATTACAAAGTTAAACTTGTACCTACTCTATGACTCAGCATTGACCTCCTTGGCTGTGGCCCTGACCAGTTCCCTGGTGGCTTCATTCTCTCCTGTGTCTCAGTCATTGGCTGGGGTCCTGTTGGAATAAACTACCACCCAGAACCAACAATACCCCTTACCAAACACTCAGCATACAGTACCCCATTTATTGTAACTCCAAAATAATCTCTTATAGCAGCTATTCTTACCTTCATTCAGGACAAGAAACAGATTCAGATAAATTAAGTCACTTGCACGAGTTTGCACTGCTAGCGTCAGAGCCACTGCTTGGACCCACGTCTGGAAGATCCCAAACTCACATACTTCACCTCCACCGCGTCTGCTCCCTGTTCACTCTCGCCACCTGCTGCCAAGCTCTGCCTGCAGGTCTGACCCTCCCAAAGCGGGAATCGGCTGGGGATAGAGTTGACGTTGGCCAATATTCCTTGTGCTGCCGGCCACCCTACCCTGTGGCCCACTCCTGACTTCCTGTCCCTCCATGCCCACGGTGGTAAAACTCTAGCATATGTCTGCATTTCCTGCCTGAACCAGCCTGGAGTTGTGGTCACTCTGGCCAGGACATGCAGATTGAAGTGATTAACCCTGTGCTCTGCCACGTCGCCACCCAAGCCCTGCCACCCGGTGTTCTGGAAGTCCACGTACCTCATGTCACCGAGCACCTGGCCTGGCTGCAGCAGATGGAAGGGCCTCTTCTCGGTCAAAAGATTTTGCACACCTTAAGTTGTGCATGAGCCCAAGAATGTTGGCCCTTGGGTTTCTCTTTGACGACAAGTCTGGGGGGCGGGGAGGGGCAGCACAGCGTACTGGGCTGCTCCAGGGGAAGGGAGCTGAGCTGCTAGCAGGACCAAGGTCTTAGGAGTAGAGCAAGTGGCCCCCCTGCAGGTAGAGACGAGGGCGGAGGGACTGCAGAACCTTCTTGCTTGTAAAACACGAGGGCTCCCAGGGCAGCACGCTAACTAATTAGCCGGTTGTTCTGCATAAATTTCCCTCTTAAATTCAAGACAGTCACATGCCTTGGACTCACCATAAAGCCAGGTTCAATTTTAAAGTTAAACTCCCAGAAAGAAAAAGGACATTCCAGTTCCCCTCGTTTTCCTTCTCGGCCACTGCCCGATTTCAAATACCATATGTGAGTCAGGCAGGGATCATGTGTGTGTCATTTTCTAATTGAACTATAATTAACACACAGTAAAACGCACAGATTTTAGGCATTTGGTTCAATGAGTTTTGAGAATTGCATACCGGTTACCCAGGTAACCACCACCCAAAACGAGGTATAGACCAGCTCTGTCCGATAGCAAGATAATGAGAGCCGCATGTATAATTTTAAAGTTTCTGGTAGCCACATTAGGAAAAGTAAAAAGAAACAGGTGAAAATAACTTTAATACTGTATTTTTAACACAGTGTATTTAAAACATTTCATTTCAATATAAAATCATAACAAGAAATTTTTCTTTATTTTTTGTAACATATCTTTGAAACTCTGCATGTGTTTTATACTTACAGAATATCTCAGTTTGGATGCTAACTTTTTAATGATTAAAGTGAAATATAATCCTTCCAAAACAATAAAGTTGCGTTAAAGGGGAAAATATTTTCTAACACTTCAGGTTTTCAATTTAAATTAATTAGAATCAAATAAGATTAACATTTCAGGCCTGGCGCAGTGGCTCACAGCTGTAATCCTAGCAGTCTGGGAGGCCAAGGCAGGTGGATCACTCCAAGTCAGGAGTTCGAGACCAGCCCGAGCAAGAGCGAGACCCCCGTCTCTACTGAAAAAATAGAAAGAAATTAGCTGGACAACTAAAAATATATTTAGAAAAAATTGGCCAGGCATGGTGGCACATGCCTGTAGTCCCAACTACTCGGGAGGCTGAGACAGGAGGATCGCTTGAGCCCAGGAGTTTGAGGTTGCTGTGAGCTAGGCTGACGCCACGGCACTCACTCTAGCCTGGGCAACAGAGTGAGACTCTGTCTCAAAAAAAAAAAAAAAAAAAATTTCAGTCCCTCAGTCATGCCAGCCACAGTTCAGGTCACAGTTCAAGTTCACGTGGCTGGTGGCCACCGTGTCAGACAACAAAGACTGGATACTTCCAGCAGCCCAGAAAGTTCCCGCTTCCCTTTTTTTCCTATCAATTTCTTTCCCAGCCTCCAGAACCGCAAGCCAATCAATTTCTGTTCTGTATAAATTTTCCAGTCTCAGGTATTCCATGGTAGCACCACAAAATGGACTAAGACACCCTCTTAGCAGCATTAATTTCCAAAGTATACGCGTGCATTCCAGGGCTCAGAGTCCCAGTGTGACCTCTGAGAATGCTGGTGCTTGGGAACTGAACTGGATTTTGGAATTCAGAGGTAACACGCTGCCTCGGATCACAGACTTGCAGCTTCCTTCATGTAACGTACTTTATTGATTTCTATTTAATAATGACTGATGCAGCTCTTGGGCCCTTTCTCTGAAGAATCCAAGCTGTCTGTCAAATGGGAGAGACGGGGCAGGAGAGAAGCATTATTATTCCAAAGCACAGTCATTAGATTCATAGTAAGCTCCAGCAACACCATTAACGTGGGGAGAATCAATGAAGTAACAGAGACAGGGCTGTGTCCAGATAAGATTGCTGCTCCTCAAGCATGTGTCCTATTTATAGATCATATGTGCTCCTTGTACCCTTGATCTTTCTTCCCTTGAGCGCTCCCAGGAGAGCTGATTATCATCTTTAAGACTATGTGTCAGCACCATAAACCACCATCACCATCACTCTTCATCTCTGACCCATCTTCTTCCACCTGCCCACCAGGAAGATTAGACAACACTCTGTTGCTTCGCGTTGGAGCAAAGACATTTTTCAGGACTTTTCCAAAAGAAATTTTTATCTCACCACCATCCATCTTTTCCTATAACCTGGGGAAATAAAAACTTTCAAGCCATAAGTAGACAGCAAACTTTGGAAATAATTTCCCCAAATGGATTTCCCCGTGCTCTTCTATTCACAAACGTTCAGCTTTCCCAAGTCATAACTTGTCAGCAAAGTGACTTTGTTTTGACATCTTTAATTTTTAGATTCTAGATTTATTATGCAGAATAAGAGGTGCAGAGGAGGGAGCCTTTCTCTGGAGGGTGTTCCTTCGTGAATGTAAGGAAATGATTCTCTATTTCTGTATCAGAGGGAGTTGAGTGGGACTAAAGGTGGTGGTGTCAGGAACGTGGCAAGGCAGTAGCTGACAGCTGTCTGAGAATCTCAAGCATGGTATGAAATTTGAAACAGAGAAAGAAAAGAGGTTGAGAGATGAAATGCGCAGAGTCTAAGGGCAACGTGAAAGGCGGTCAGCCTCGGAAGATCCCTTCTGGCCCTGACATCCACCTCTGCGTCCTGGGCAACACTCCTCCGCACAGAAGGACTCTGAAACTCTCTCCTGTTCACTGGCTCATTCTGACCACGGCTTCTCCTGCCCCTAGCCCTGCCTGCCATCCTGGTTTGAACCCTCCAGGCGGCTGAGCTCATTGATCCTCATTGATTATTTTTCTGTTTCTAGCCTCATCTTGCCCTTTGGACTTGATGCTTTGAAAAGACTCCAGTTTTTGTCTTGGGCCATTATTGACTTAGATCAACTTCCTTCTTGGTTCAACTAAAGGTGCAGCCCTCTGCCTCTGCCTTCAGTGCCAGCCCCTCCTCTGCGCCCCGAGAAGGACCCTCTTACTTTTCCCTTGTACCGTGAATGGGACCTAGAGAGAGACCAGGGGTGGAGTCAGAACAGGCTAGAGCCACCTTTGGCCCAGGCTGGCTTCTCTTTTTCTAGGATGTTCTCTCTCTATTGTGGTTCCTCGATAACTGTAGGTTTGCAAAGGCAGCATTTAGGAAACTAGTTTCCTCTCACACCTGCCTCTGTATTGGCCATCATTGCTATTCAGATGGTTTGTGATCTACCCCTGTCCCCACTCTTCCTTTAAGCTCCAGATCAGAACGATGGACTGTCCATTGATGGCCTGTTAAAACGCATCTTTTGATTAAAATCTGCAGCTCGTCACCAAACATGCTAAGCCACAAAAACATGCGAAGGGTAAAACTTAGGCACAGCTCATAAATCCCTGTTACGACTCCATTCTTCTTTCCCTTGGAGAATTTAAGATCAGAAATCCTATAACATCGGAAACAATCTAAATGCTCAATAACAGGGGATGGGCAAAGAAATGGCTTCATCCTAGCCAGCAATGAACAATTATGGTTTTGAAGAAGACTTAGTGGCTCGAGGAAATGCTGCCTCGAGTGGAAAA
The DNA here is from genome assembly GCF_041146395.1 of Eulemur rufifrons. Classification (NCBI taxonomy): domain Eukaryota; kingdom Metazoa; phylum Chordata; class Mammalia; order Primates; family Lemuridae; genus Eulemur; species Eulemur rufifrons. The sequence continues at coordinate 15,156,738 of NC_090996.1, read as the reverse complement.
GGTGGGGTGCAAAGGCGTACCTCCCCGCAAGCCTCATGCCTCTGTGCCCTGCAGCCTCGCCGGGGCCCTGGATGTGGGGCTTCATTCCAAGTCGTGCTGGGGGGCTGGCAAAGTGCAGCCTCCCAGGGTGGGTTTCCAGGGTGGGGCCATCAGCAGGACACCAGCCATGGCTACAGTGACCACCTGAAGAAGGGCTGCTACTTCAAGCCAGGGGCTAGGGTGGGAAAAACCCACGTGTGTGTGTGTGTGTTCTCGAGTGTCTGGTGGGGGAAGAAGGATGGGAGGAGAGTGGGGAGGTGGGGGACGGGGCGGCGTGGCCGTCCGCAGTCGCTGCAGTGAGAGCTGGTAATGGCAAATCTCCTCAGGAGATGGTGTTCAACGCTTATCTTTATTCTTTGGAGCCTATCTTGATTTTTTTTTTTTTTAAATGTGATTTTTACTGAGGCACAGAATAAATAGAATCCCGCCACGCTGACAATTTGCAAGGCTGATTTCCTGTCTGTTCGGTCTCACATTCTATCACGTCCCAAGCGTGCACACAGGTTCGCCCCGCAGAGACCCGAGCGGCCACAGGGATGGGGGGTGGGGGTGGCAGCTGGCGCAGTCAGGGGCAGGTCCCAGACCCCCACTGCCAACCCCTGCACCGCGGCCTGAGGTCTGCTGAGTTAAATTTCTATTTCAAATAAACAACAAACACCTTTTTTAGTATAAATATTTTTATTGATTCATCAGAGGAAAACCTTGGTTAGGATTTGCTGCTTCCCTGGAGAGACGCAGTGATGGTCTCGCCCTGATAGCGTCTGCCTGGCTGCCTGAGCGCAGAGCCCTTCTCAGTCCCAAAGTTTCCCCGCCCATTTGCTTTCTCATCTCTCCCGAATCTGTCCCTTTTGGAGACAACCTGCTGGTCTCTCCTGTCTGACTGGAACTGACGTGGAAGGAGCCCCTCGCAGCTGGTGGCACCCGGCTCACCTGCGACTCTCTCCGTTGCCCCTGGCAGGAAGTCCGCAGAGCCTCATTCTCTGTTCCAAACGCGCTGGCATCACTTCCCCGCCAACAGTTTCTAAGCGACATTTGTGCATGACTTTGGAAACTGGTTCCATCACCCACTCACGTCTCCCTTTGCGAAAAAGGTCCACCGACATTTATCTCGTACAGGATAGTGTGAATGTGCTTAATGCCCCTCAACCGTGCACTCAGAAATGGTCGATATGGCAAAGTTCGTGTTATGTGTATTTTACCGCACTAAAAAAATCAATGCAGGAAAATTTTACTAGAAACAAAACAAATCCCAATGCTCCCTCCAATACTTGCCTTGGAAAGCGCACGAGCACTTTGTTCTCCGTCTGGCCAGGGGTTCAGTGCTCTCGTTTCCACCCTGGCCCTCTCGTTCCAGGTCCTCTGGGGTCGAGTGGACAACCAGGGGGACCGGCTGAGTGCAGTTGAAGTGGCTTCTGCTACTGGGGCTGGCGCTCCTCTGCTATGGCAAGGACGGGGACGGGCACGGCCTTCTGCTCACAGCAATCGAGATAAAGGATGAGTTTTGGCGTCTCAGGAGTTAAAGCTACAGGGCCCGAGTCAGAAGCTCAGAAGTGGGGACAAGTGTCACCCCCAAACCCAGAAGACCAGGTCTCACATTTCTCCAGGAAGGAACTATTTCCAGAGCGCATACATTAACATTCAAGCCTCCCTTAAAACATTCACTGTGTCACCAAGGTACTGATTTGGGGAGGTTCTCTTTCCTTCCCTAAGTGAAAATGTCACTGCTCTGCCTCCTGTGTGAGGCTCACAGCTCTCATCCTCTCTGCCCGGGTATCACTGAGCATCTTAATTACGTTAAAGGGTTTACACGTCCTCCCGTTCCTCCTCCTTGAAGGTTCAGGGTGTGAGGATTCAAGCTGTGAGTCACCTATTTCCTTCTTGGTGGCGGAGGAGTGAGAGTTGCAGGCTAAGCAAAGAGAATGTCCCTCTCGGGTTTAAAGCAGACCTCTCTAGTGTGAGGATATGTAGAGAAAGAGATACAGGCTCATTTAGGACCGTGGTTCTCCGCCCTGGCTGCCTCATGGGATCCCCTGGAGAACTCTGGCAATGCTCAGGCCACACCCACGACAAACTAACTGACAACCTCTGGGATGGAACACAGGCATCGCTGGTTTGCCAAGTTTCCTCAGGTGATTCCACTGTGTAGCCAAACGTGGGCACCTTTGCGCCCTTGCTGCTCAGCTCGCGAGTCCCGTGGAGCACAGTAGCAGCACCACCTGCGAGCTGGTCAGAGAAGCAGAGTCCTGGGCCCTGCCCAGGCCCCCTGAGTCTTTGGGGTCACCTGGATGCCAATCTGCACGCCAATGAGCGTCTCAGGAGATCCATGTGCACATCAGAGTTGGGAAGCACCAGATTAGGTGGCTGCCAGGAGGATTCTGGATTATCGCCGGCAATTCCAAACTGACGGCCCTCAACTTTGCCACCCTTGCTGCCTGACTCCTCCACCTTCAGGGAGGCGTGGACCAGTGATGTTGGCCATGCCAGGGTGGCGTGGCGCCCAAAAGCCAACTCTGACACAGAAGGGTTGATTGTATGCAGAGCTTGACAACAGTTCTGGTACCAAATGCTGCCTGTTGGGCCAGCTGATGCCAAGATCATAATGATTAGTAATACTAGTTACATTTATTGAGAACCTACTATGCGCCAGGCACTCGGCATGTAGTGCTTCATTTAATCTTTCTGGAGAATGTGTCAACATTAGCATCCCCGACTTACAGATGAGGTCACAGAGACGCAGAGAATGAAGTCACTTGTCCAGAAAGCTCTTGCAGCTGGGAAGCAGCAGTGGGACCGAGGCTGGTTTCCCTTTACCCAGCTGTGCTTGGACTTGTACTTGGATGCCTAAGGGCAGGGTGGCAGAATGAAGGGAAGGGAAATAGCAGAGGAGGTGAGGGGAAGGAGGAAAGGAGGAGGAGAGAGTGCAGAGTGGTGAGTCTTGACAAATTAGAAACCATGTAGGAGTCAGGACTCTCAGCTGCAAGTGACAGAAACCGACCACACCCTGATGTGGTCCCAAAGAGGGATTTGTTGGCATATCTGAAATGTCCCGGGGAGGGTGGGTCTCAAGACAGCGTCTTTCTCTCTTTTCTCCATCTCTCAGCTCTACTTCCCTCTGTGATTACTTCTATCCTGACAGACTCTCCCTGGTGGTGGCAAAGATGTTCTCCAACAATGCCGGCCCGATGCTTGTCTGCTTAGCAACGTATGTAGGGCGGTAACTCCCCAAAACCCCACCAGAGTCCTGCGGATTGACAGTGGTTGGCCACGCCATGGTATGCACTTCTGCAGACAGGAGGTGAGGAATCACGTGTCTTGAGAGAGTGGGAGGGACAGTTCCCCCAAGGAAATTTGGAGTGCTGTTACCGAAAAGGGGGGAGAAGACAGGGCGGACAGGCATCAGGAGTTGAGTTGGATATTCCAAGTTAGCCTCTCCAGACCTACTCTCCATCCTCCACCCTTCTCTCTGCCCCCAGGCTGGTTTCTATGGACAACACATGGCTATTCTTTTCTTTTCTTCCTACAGCTTTATTAATGTAGAATGTGCATACCATAAAGTTAACACATCACAAGTGTATAATTCAATGAATCTCGGGAATTTTATAACAAGATGCAACCATCACCACAATCCGATTTCAGAAAACTACTTTAACACCCCAAAATTCACTTGAGTCTTGCTTGTAACAGCTCCAGGCAATATCTGGAATTTGCCTTTTCTGGACATTTCATAAAAATGGAATCCTACCCTATATAGTATTCGATGTCCTTCTCCTTTCACTTTGCACAGTAGTTTGGAGGTTTAGCCATGCTATCGCATGTGTCAATGTCTGTATTTTGTTCCTTTTTACTGCTGGATTGTATTCTATCGTACAGATAGACCACATTCTGTTTATATATTCACCAGCCAATGGACACTTGAATTGTTTACAGTTTGGGACTATTATGAATAAAGCTGTTATAAACGTTTGTGTACAAGTCTTCGTGTGAACGTGTGTTTTCCATTCTCTAGGATAGATTCTTAGGAGTGGACTTGTATCGTCTGGCAAGTTTATGTTTAACGTTTTAAGAAACTGCCAAACGGTTTTCCAAACCTGCTATGCCATTTCTACATTTTCACCAGCAATGAACGAGCGTTACAATTTCTCCACATCCTCACTTATACTTAGTATTGTCTGATTTTTAAAAATTATTGCCACTTAATAGGTGCGTAGTGGCATCATATTATGGTTTTAATTTGCATTTCTCTAATTACTAATAATAGTAAGCGCCTTTTGTATGTTTTTAGTCATTTGTAGTGAAATGCCCATTCAAGTCTTTTGTCGATTCTTTATTTGAGTTGTTTGTGTTCTTCTTCTTAGTTGCTAGAGTTCTTTATGTATTGTGGACATGTGGCTGGAAGATATTTTCACCCAGTCTGTAGCTTGTCCTTTCATTTTCTTAATGCTGTCTTTTAAAGTTTTTAATTTTAATGGTGTCCAATTGGCTCATACTTTGGGTGTCATGTCTAAGGACTCTTTGCTTAACCCAAAGCCATGAAAATTATGGTTTCTTCTAGAAGTTTTATAAGTGTAGCTCTTATATTTAGGTTCATGATCTGCTTGGAGTTAATTTTTATTTTTGGTGGGAGGTAAGGGCCTAATAGCACTTTTTTTTATATGAATGTCCAATTGTTACAACACCATTTTTGTTTTTGAGACAGAGTCTCACTCATTCTGCTGCCCAGGCTAGAGTGCAGGGGCATCAGCCTAGCTCACCGTAACCTCAAACTCCTGGACTTAAGCCATCCTCCTCCCTCAGCCTCCCGAGTAGCTGGGACTACAGGCACATACCACCGTGCCTGGCTACTATTTTCTATTTTTAGTGAAGAAAGGGGTATAGCTCTTGTTCAGGCTTGTCTTGAGCTCCTGAGCTCAAGTGGTACTCCCACCTTGGCCTCCCAGAGTGCTAGAATTACAGGCATGAGCCACCCTGCCCAGCCACAACACCGTTTTTGAAAAGAGTATTCTGCACCCATTGAATTGTCTTGACATCTTTGTCAAAAAATCAATTGACAATCAATAGGTAAGGGCTTATGCTGAACTCTCACTTCTGCCCCATCATCAGTATGCCCATCCTTACCCCATTGTCACACTGTCTTGATCACTGCAGCTTTATAGTAAGCTTTGAAATCGGATAGTATAAGCCCTGCAACTTTGTTCTTCTTTTCCCAAATGGTTTTGGCAATTCTATGTCTTTTGCATTTCTATATTCATTTTAGGACCAGCTTGTCCCTTGCTTTAAAAAACTCTGCTGGGATTTTAATAGGGATTTCATTGAATCTATAGATCAATTTGGGAAGATTGACATCTTAATAATATTAAATCTTCCAATCTGTTAACATAGAACATTTTTCTATTTATTAACATTTCTCTAATTTCTCTCTACAATGTGTTATAGTTTTCAGTGTACAAATCTTACACTTTTTCTTGTTAAATTCTTTCCAAAGGGTTTATTCTTTTTGATGCTATTGTGAATGAATTTAAAAAAATTTCACTCTCAAATTGTTCATGACTAGTATAGAAAATTCAATTGATTTTTGTATTTTGGTCTTGTATCCTGCAAACTTGCTAAATTTATTAGTTCTAGAAGGATATTTTTGTGGATTCCTTAAGATTTTCTACATATAGGATGATGCCATCTGTGAATAAAAACAGTTTTACTTCTTCCTTTCCAATCTGGATGTCTTTAAATATTTTGGTGTGGGGCCTTATTTCACTGGCTAAAATCTGCAGTATAGTTCTAAATAGAAGTGGTGAGAATCTCTTTGCTTCATTTCCAAGCTTTGGGGAATGCATTCGGTTTTTCACCATTAAGTATAATGTTAGCTATGGGTTTTTTGTGATGCACTTCATCAGGTTGAAGAAGTTCGCTTATATTCCTAGATTGTTGGTGGTTTTTGTCATGAATGGGTGTTGGATTTTGTCAATTGCTTTTTTTGTGTCTACTGAGATAATTCACCATCTGAGTGTGCCATCTGTTTTCTGCCAGGACCCTAACTGATAAAAATACTCACTGCAAAGTAAAATGTACATGATGGAGTTGGGTTCCCTAGTTCCACTCAATGAATTATTGCATCGACTTGGTGCCTGTTCTCCCAGCTTTTTGGTGTCAAGAGATTTGGTTTTAAAATGCAGCCACAAATAATTCGATACACCTTCCTTCAAAAGTGGGAGCTTAATTCTCCTCCCTCTGAGTGTGGAGAGGACTTAGTGACTCACTTCTAATGAATAGAATGTGGCAGAAATGATGGTGTGTGGTTTCTGGGACTAGGTCATAGTAGGCATTGGCTTCTGCCTTGCTCTCTCTCTCTCTGAGCACTCACCCTGGGAGAAGCCAGCCGCCATGTTGTGAGGTCACTCAAGCAGCTCTGCAGAAAGGCCTACGGAGCAAAGCCTCTGTGAGAGCCATTTAGGAAAAGATTCTGTAAACCTTCTGACAGCAGCTCCAGCCAACATCTGACTGCAAACCCATGAGACACCCTGAGCCAGAATCATCCAGCTTAGCTGCTCCTGACTTCCTGACCTCCAGAAACTGCAAGATAATAAATGATTATTGTTTTAAGCCACTATGCAGCCGTTGAAAATACAAGGGACTTTGCTACTTTCTCTCAGAATTTGTTCGACTCTAAATATGGCGAAGATGGGTCTGAAGGAATAAGGATATCTGAACCTGGGGCTCTTTTAGAAGTTAGGTCCCATAAGAATGGGGAATTGCTCTCAGAAGAAGAGGTTAGAAAGCATTATATGTGAAAACACTCCATGGGTGATAAACACTGCATAAATGAATTATTACTACTACAACTATCATCGTGTTAATAGTATCCACGCTTACACTCAATGTCATTTTGTCTACCATCCTTCTTTCTATTCCCACATGTCAGGTCTTTGATAATTTACATTCTTCTTCTAAAGAAAGAACCGTGGGGTCACGCCCTCCAGCACTGACATGCTGACCAGGTACCTGATGAGGACACACGAGGCCACCCACATTGTGCTTCCACCAGTTGTTCTTTCTAGAAAGCCAGCCAGGAGGAACTAGCACACTCTGAATTTTGATCACACGTAGGGGTTGATCTGCCTTCTAATCAGTGTTCCCTGCCCTGCCCCTTCTGCAGACAGTTTCACCCAGGAGAAAAGACCTGAGGCCATGGTGTCAAAGGTTATAGAAGCATTTACACAGCCAGCAGGTCTTGCTTAGCAATTGGGGTGGGAAGAGAAACATTTGCCTCAGGCTGCCATCCTGCACCGTATCACTTGTGCAAAGCAGAACTTAAGTTTCTGTTTTCTGAAAAGAGGACAAGTGGCTGCTGATAAGCAGGAGGTCGCCATCCATCTCCATTTGCATACAAATTACTTTCTTCTCTTCTTTTCAAGTGGGAGGAAGAGCTGGCTTCTTGTTCTAAGAAGCAGCAAACTCTTCTCAAGTTGCCTTGTATATATTTGTCAGAGCGTTTTGGGTGCAAGTGACAGAAACTCAACCCAACCCAAAGTAGCTTAAGCAAAACTGGTAACTTTCTAATCTATCTAATCAAACCACAAAAGTGGACAAGACTTTAGCTGCAAAGGGGGATGCAAATACCATCTTCCGTCTTATCTCCTCTTTTTTCTAAGTTCACTGCCCTCATTCTCTCCCCACAGGGCCAAACTCACGGCCAGATGGACGTCTCCACACCAGCACGCAGCCTCGGCTCTCAGCTCTCCATGCAGGCTGGCTGTTTGGACCTGGTAGGGCTCTCAAGCTAAGTGTGTGAAAATTCAGTTTAGGATCATGCCCTTGTAACCTGCTCCTCCTTGTCCAGTGTTTTCCTACCAGAGTGGATGGATCCACTCACTGTCTCGCCAGCCAGCAGCACAAGCAGGAACCTGGGCTTCGCTCCTGACTCTCTCATTCCTGCACCAATGACCAGGAAATACCTCTCAGGTCCAGTTGCTTTTTATCCCTTTTTTCATCCTTCCCATGTGGGCTAGTCACCTTCTAATGGGCCCTCTCTCGTCTACTCCTGCTTTCCTCTCACTTATTCTCCATATAATTTCCGTAAATGTCCTTAAAAAATGCACATTGGATCCTGTCCGTCCCCTGCCGTGCACCCTTCTCTCACTAGTAGGATAAACCCCCCAATCCTTGCTGTGCCTCAGCCCACCCCGGCCCCATCGAGAGCCTCTTTCCTTTTAGCTCTTTGCTCCTTCCCACTCTGCAGTCTTTACACATAGTGTTTCCTCTGCCAGGAATGAACATTTCTCCTTTACCTACTTTAGTTCCCCTTCACACCTCAGGGCTAGTAGGGGAGTTTTAAAATAATACCATGAGTTGGTTGACTTTCCTGTCTCGAAAATGGAGCTTAAGTCACCTCCCCTTGAGTGCGGGCTGGCCTTAGCAACTCACTTCTCATACACAGAAGGTGGTGGGAGTGACAACGTGTGCCTTCCGAAACTAGGTCATAAAAGAGAGGCGTTGCAGCTTCCTCTCTGCTTTCTCTCTTGGATCACCCGCTCTGGGGGAAGCCAGTGGCCATGGTGTGAGGACACTCAAGCAGCCCTCTGCAGAGGTCCACACGGTGAGGAGCCAAGGCCTTCTGCCAATGGCCCCATGAGTAAGTTTGGAAGCGGATCCTCCAGCCCCAGTGGCGCCTTCAGAGGACGCAGCCCCAGCCAACATCTTGACTGTGACCTCACGAGAGACCCTGAGCCAGAACCAGAACGACCCAGCTAAGTGGGCAACACATTTCTGACCCACAGACACTGAGATAGCAAGTGTTTATTTTTCAAGCCACTAAGTTTTGTGGTAATTCGTTACACAGGAATAGAAAACAAATATAGTAATTTCCTACGTTATTTTTTCTCATAGCATTTATGACATTTATAGTTAAATAATTAACTGTGGAGTCCACTGTTTAGAGATGACTGTTGCAGTCCCTGCTGTGGCTCAGAGCCTTGACCTGGGTAAATGCTTACAGAATTGAGGTCACGACGTGCACCCAACTGGGAGTGAGTTGAGTCTGCGCTGGCAAGCAGTGGTGTGCCAGGCAAAACAGGCACCTGTAGCCCACCATTTTTAATAATCTTTCCATTATAGGACAAAATTATTTTCTATAACAACTATGCATATTGTTTGAATTCAGTAAAATATCTCTGTGTGCATAAAATTTGCACATGTCAAACAAAGACATGACACTTCTCAGTTCTCCTTCTGTGTTGCTGTTTTAAATGTTAAACAAAGAAAAACTCCAAGTGGTCACAATGAAAGGCAAAATTAAAGTAACTCAAATTCTGTTTCTTTGTCTTCATAATGACTGTGCTATCGTTTATTTTGAATCTACTGCTTAAACACAGTAGATATGTAGAATGTAACACCATAGGGATTGGAGACCCAACCTGCACCCTGTGTGAGCCCATCTATTCAGCACCTTGGCAACCTTCCTCTTAGTGAGAACACGTGCGGCTGAGTCCCCGAATGTTGGGGGTCGACTATATAACTGGGATCTCTCCAGATTAACCCCCATGTTGAATACAATGTTTATTTGGAGGACAAGTCATTCGACGTGCTAATCTGAAGCTGTATTATTAAAATCAACAGTAACTGCAGCAGTTGTCTAGAAATTAGACCAACAAAAAGATTTGGGGGGTGGGGAGGTGTATGTTACCACTGGCATTGCGTAGAACTGAGCATATGGTGAGAATGAGAAGCAGATCCACTTTGAGTGGGTTTTATTGTTGTTTTAAAATTGTCTACAGACGATGCACCCCTTCTGGGGAGGAAGAGGGAAAGATTCACCGGGTTGTGATCATGAGCAAGATTCTGAAGGAACAGGGCTGGTGCCAGCCGTCTAATGATTCCGTGGCATCCATGCGGATGTGCTCTTTGAGGGTCTTTGCTGTCCCCAAGGACAGCGCTTTGGGAGGCAGCGCCCTGGAATGATTCTGGGTCCTTCGTGATGGCCCAGATGTGGGTGTTGGTCCATCCCTGCATCCAGCTGCTGCCTTTTATGCAGCTCTCGCGTCACACTGCTGGAGCTCGGCGCCAAACGGCAAAGCCCTCCTGGAGCAGAGCACGGGCTTGCGAAAGACACTTTGGATGTTGTCAGGTTATAGCTCTGTTTCCTACGTAGAGGCTTTAAAACGCATTTAAATATTTCAAATAGTCTCTAAATTTTTTAGAATTCATAAATTTGGAATAGTAACAAGATCATAAAAGAAAAAGCCCGCTCCCAACCAATAGGAAACAGAGCTGACGTATTTATACGTTTATCATTTATTTCCATTTCCCACCCGGATAGACCCTGGAGATTTGATTTCTCGTTTCCTGGAGAACCCAAAGACAGAAAGCAGAACTTGGTGTTAAATAATCTTTACTCTACACCTGTTCAAACTACCTGCAAGACACTATTCATTTGTCCTCATGCACAAACATCAATCCAGGGAACATGAAATTTTAACTATCAATAAATATTCCGACATCCACACACATGGAGCATCTAATTCTAGCATCAAAATGCAGATAGGCATGAATAGATATTTGGATTTATAACAAAAGGGGTGTCATCTGGAATCCCCTCCCAGAAAGGTCTAGCGGGTTGGGCGTGTAGTATTTGGGATGTTGCCTGCTTCCCTCCGCCCATTTCTACCAAGTTGGTCCTGTAATCCTGTTTAATTAATTATAAACATTGCAGGATTTTTTTCCCCATTTGAATTATGTTTGAAATGAGATGGCTTGGATGCTTCTATAAAAATGCTTTGAAAAATAAGCCATGTCAGAAATGAGTGATTTATTATCACTCAGAATGCTGGCAGGGGAAATCTCAGAAGAGGAGAGAATTGATGTTGCTTCCTGCCGGCATTTCTACTCCAGAGCCAGTCCAATTTGCTTTCTTCCCGGGCCCATGTATGAGGCAGGTTCTGCATGAGCCGTCCCCTCTCCTGTTTCCTTCCTCCCAGAATCTACCCAGGCCTTTGGAGGCCACTGCCCCCACCCCCCAACCCCGCCCCCGACGGCCCATGGCATGGGGTGGAAGGAGAGCCTAGGCCCTCGGGACACTCCCCACTGTGCGTGCCAGCCATTAGCCAAAGTCACAGGTCAGGAGAATGAAGCTGTTGAAGTCTGGAAGATTTCAAATGAGCTGCATTACACCATGAAACATCTGCAGTTTGGCAGCTTCTAGGCCAAAGTTCTTGCACAGATTCTACCCAAATCACAGGGTAGCTCTGCTCTCAGTAATTTGCTGTGTTAGAAATACAAGCAATTATTTATCGGGCACTTACTATGTATCATGCAATGTTCTAAGTCCTTTGCATGCCCAACACCACTCCGGCTTCACGACAGTCGGTATTAATAGCATCCCCACTTTACAGAGGAGAAAACCAAAGCACACACACAGCAAGCCAGGAAAGAAACCCACACAGTTGATTCCAGGAGCCAGACTCTGAGCCATCTAGCCCACTGTACTATGTACTATTATTAACGACATTCTTTTCTGAGCACTCCACGCAAAGCTGTGTGCTAAGCCCGGCACAGGATTGCTTCCCTCAGTCCCCCTGGGATCTGCAGGGCGGGGACTATTGTCCTCCTTTGACAGTGGAGGAAACCAAGGTTGAGAGAGTGAAGTCAGTTGTCTAAAGAACGCCTTAGAGCCAATGTGTATTCCCAAGTCCTTAGCTCACTTTCAAATCACTTATGTTGTGTTACTCTGCTTGGTGGCAGTGACAGGTGGTGATGGGGACTGTGGGCCTGGTGCTGAGCTCCCCGGGCTTCACCCTCAGGACTGTGTCGACTCCAGCTTCAGGTTCTCATGTCTGGGTTCTGTTCTGGTTCTTTCCCTTTGCTGCATTTCAGTAGCCCCAACAGAGAGGTCCACAGAATGACAATATGAAAACCACCATGTGGTCCCCTTCCTCAGTCCTCACTCATCAGACTATTTGCAATAAGGAAGAAAAGCTGGAAGCTGGGCAGTATTTAATGTCAGAGAGGATGTGGTGGGAAAGGGACTCTCATGCTCCATTGATGGGAATGCAAATTGATCCAGTCTTGGAGAGCAACGTGGCAGTATCCAGGGAGGTTGGAAATGTGCGTATCTGTGGCCCAGGAATGCCACGTGCATCAGGAGACACGGATGGGACATGCTCAGCCATGGTAGATGCCTCAGTGCCCATTAACAGGGTGGTGTATTCATACACTAGACTTCTGTAAGCAATCGAAGTGAATGAACTACATGTACACAGAGCAACATGGGTAATTATCAAAAACATAATGTCAAGCGACAAAAAGCAAGTTCTAGGAAACTTAAGCAGTCCGAACAACAATCTTATCGATTGTTCATGGGTACACCCGTGGCAGGGTGAAGGCACATTCCACATTCGAGAGAGAGAGAGAGAGGAGGGGGGCTATGGCCCTGTGAGCGGGGCTGAAAGGGACTTCACTTGATCTGCAACATTTTGTTCATTTTCTATTTTAAATAACCCAGAAGACAAAACATGTTGGCATTTGTCAGTTTTGGGTGGTAGGAACCTGGCAATTTGTCTGGTTATTCTCCGCACTTTTCTGTGCTTTAAACATCTCTAAAAAACAGATTCCAATGTGAAACTACACACTGAATTTACATGATCTTCTTCAATGAGTCTGTTTTGTAGCAGGTCTGGTGGCAGAAGGGGACTGAAGGGATCTCCTCAAACGAGTGAATTTCTTGCCAACATGCTTTGGCCGGCAGCGTGGGCACAGGAAGAAAGCAAAGATCTGGCTGTGTTAACAGTTTCATCCAGGGGGCCTAAAAAAAAAAAAAAAAAAAAATCTGGCCACAGTAGGCAATATTGATTACCGTGCACACAGAGGCACGCACGGGGCCGAGGGGCAAAAAGGGAGTCAGTCAATAAATGCATTTCTTCTGCTCCTGACCTCAGATAATGTGTGCTGATTAAGGGGCTTGTCACTTATTTTTAAAACCAGTGTTAAATATTAATTATGAGTCATACGGCTTGACCCCAAGAGGGGTCACCCCTCCCCTGCCTTGGGGTTCTCCTGGGGCTCCAAAAGCCTCCCCACCCCATCTGCCACTTGGGAAACCAGGCAGATGTAGATTGGAAATCACCACGAGGTTCGCTCTCTCCCCCAGCGTGACTGTGGACAGGACAATTATGGAAACAGAATTCATTGTTTGAACAGGCTGAGCTCATAATATTAGTGTAGATTTAAAAAAAAAAAAAAACACATTTCTTGGCCAGGAATTAAAAATAGCTCATTCTCTGCCCCCAGCCCCCCACCCCTCTCTTTCCTTCTCCCGCCGGATTTAGAACCCGAGGGAACTTCATACGTTCCCTCCTAGTTAGTATTCCTACAGCAACGCGTTTGCAACATGCCTGAGAATCGTTTTATTTTAAACCCCGATTCTTTACGACATTCCTGCAAGGGAGTTCCGAGTTATTAGCTCGGTTTTAAATGCAAGCAGAGGGGAGCAGAGAGGCCCAGGACCTATCCAAGGAGTCTCAGGGACTGATTTGGAGATTCCACCCAAACCCAGGTCCTTGCCCCGAAATCTGGGCTCTCAAGGAGAGAGGAATTGCAGCCCCTTCACCTCAACCCTTTTCATGCATCCTCAATGGCTCCTTTGCCACCTTAGAATTTTACACATTTCAATAATGGCCTGTTTTTATACACACGAATACGGAGGCCCATGGAGCATGCCCAGCCGGAAGCTGGACTCGAGCGTCCCAAAGTCCCATCTGGGATTCTTGCCGCTCTGCCTCCTCTGCACTGTGTTGAATAGCGTCTCCCCCCAAATTCATGTCCACCAGGAACCTCAGCATGTGACCTTCGTTGGAAACAGGGTCTTTGCAGATGTAACCAGCTAAGATGAGGTCATCCGGGTCCCAGCGGTACAGCCCAGGGCTGCTGTTTGCCCTATGTTCCTATCCTTCTCTTGGTTTTACTGTACTTTTGAGAACCTGTTTTCTACAAACTGTTCTTCTCAAACTTGAGGGTGCAAATGGGCCACCTGCACATCTTGCTCCATTGCAGTTTCTGATGCCACAGGTCCCAGGGTGGCCTGGGATTCTATATCTCTAACATGCTCTAAGAAGCTCCCAGGGGATGCCCAGGTGGCTGGTCTGGGGACCACACTTTGAGTAGCCTCCTCTCCCCATCAGCCAGCTCTGGCCCCTCAGTGACTTCCCGGCCTCCTGGCTCACCTCGGCCAAACCGACAGGTCGCTAACACCACCTCATGGCCTCGGAGCAAAGTACATACTAATGCACGTGATGAAGGAAACAAAACCTACGGGCGCAGTGACGTTAAGCTCTTTTGTTGTTATGGCTTTTTATTTCCTCTCTATATTTGGGAGCTTGGGGATTTCATTAGCGGTGTAGCAGACTGCTGAAAGAATTCCTTGGTGGCCCCTCAGACCTTTCAGTAAACAAACATTTTGACTGTAATAATGTTAATAATATTACCACCATAAAGAATGATATTATAGTTAGAGATAATACGAGCTGCCCCAAACCTTGATGATCTTACTGCCTTCGTCTGGAACTATTGTTTCATGAATCCGGCAGTGTTTTTACTCCAAAGCAGTGCGTGTCCTCTGAGCAATCTGTGCTATTTGCTTTATTCCTGTAAGATCTTTACATACGTCACTTCTATTTTGCTGACGTCATCCTTTTTGCACGCAGCACTGCTCCTGGAGTCTGGGCGAACTCTTCATGTGCAAGGGCTGGGGGAAGCTATGATAAAACTCAGAAATTATAAGAGGAAATAATTATTACAACAGAGAAGAAATATCACACTAGTCTACACTAATGCACTTAACTGTCAAACAAAGAGATCTTTAAGATGATGGAGCATGCCCCACACAGCAGAAAGATGAGAAGGAAAAATGTGGCTGCAATTTGTTCTGAGTAATGTCGCTCACAGAAGGAAGGGACCACGCTATGCTCCGTAGCCAGTGACTGAGAAAGTCCTTGCAGACTGGGAAGGAAGGGTGCAGGCTATAGACATCAGCTTGAAGTCAGGCGGCACCGCGTCGCCCGCATTTGGGTTCCACGAAGGGAGTCCCTGTTCACACCTGCCGTGGTGCAGAGATTCCCGGCACGATTGAGAGAGAGTGAAGAAGAGACCCTCGCTCCAGCAGGGGCCGCATATTTAATACCTGCAAGATCAAAAGTAAGAACTGGTGGCCTGAGAAGAGCTTGTTAAAAAAAATCAATAAATAAGAAGTAGTATGAGAAGGAAGACCACAATAACCCCTGTGGAGTGATTCCACTGGGTCCTGGCTACGTCCTGTGGGGTAGTTTGTATTGTATTCAGAGCTGGGGAAATAGGTGGATCAATATCTTCACGAGGCCACTCAAGTCGTGTCGACAGATGCTTAATGCCCCTGTGCGCGTCTCACCCTCCCACCCTGGCTTGGATACATGGAGCCACATTCTGAGTAGTGAAGGTAAAACCGAGTATCTGCTTAAAGACGTTTGTCACGTACAGTTATCGTTGGGTTTCCTTAATGCCATGTGTGGGCCGGTACTCTGATGCTCCGAACATGTTTCAGGGAGGAGGGAAGGGAGAGAGACTCGGAGAGGCAGGGGGAGTTGGTTGGTGAGGCTGGCCCCTGCCGATGAGAATCCATCCACTACAGGTGCTTTTAGACTCCCCTTGACCAAATGCAAGATGTCTTGTTCTCACATGAAGCATCCGCTCCCAAACGCAGTGCTGTCCTGAGTCTCACGCCCATGCGATGCCTCCGCACCCACCCAGCGTCCACATCGGAACCAGGAGCTGCCCTGCCCGTGGCTCACCCAGTACACACACATTTCAGCCACCCAGCCCTGGCCCCAAGCCTGGCGTCTGCGCTTTATCCCCGACTGTGACATCTGCAAACCGCATACGCTCCCTGAGCGAGGCACCGATGGCCCACTCTGCCCTCGGTGACTGAGCAGGTCCACCTGAAACTGGCTGGTTCAGCCCTGCTGAACCCCAGTGCGGTTTCCTTTGTCCACCCCCAGCCTTCCCACTCCTTCCCCGGAAGCCCCGATAAGGCTCCTGCCCACCTGGCTCCCCCTCTCTGCCTCCTGACTGACCCTGGGGCTTCTCCGTCCGTGTGGCCCTGCATGGACTCCCTGCTTGTTCCAGGGATCGGTGAATATAAACTTCCTCCTCCTTCATGACAGTCATCTCCATGTCTGCGTGTCTTATTGTCCCAGATTAAAACAAACCCCAGGTGCTGTTACAACGTCAGCCTGTTCTCTAGGTAGAGTGTTGGCCGGTGGGAGTGGCAGGAGAGGTCCACTGTCCTTCCCAGAGCTCCCTCTGCGGCGGGCAGAACAGACATGGAAAGAGCGAGTGGAGCGCAGTGTGGGGCGCCCTGCACCAGGGAGGGGTGTGTCAGGGGCTCTGGGAGCCCAGAGGAGGCACAGCCACCCGGCTGCAGGTCAGAGAGAGCTTGGAAGGCTTCCCCCTGGAGGGATGCTGGAAGTGCATCGCAAGGGATGGATAGACGGCTGTCAGGGGCACCCGCAAAGGAAGGGTGAGAGGCAGAAGGAGGCACTGAGGCTGGGAGACCGAGGCCCGTTCAGGGACTGGCAGGTGAGAAGGAGAGTGGCTGTTTGGATCAGCTCATGTCTTGGTCGTGCACACCCCCACAGGAGCTGCTAGGACTCCTGGACCCTGCCCTCTACACCAGAGAGCCAACGACCCACACGGATCAGTCGTCAGGTGCAGGCTGCCCCAGGAAGGGGCAAGGCGGTGGGGGCCATTGTCTCCCCAGAGGCAGCCGCTCCTGAGGCCTCTGTGATGAAGGCTGAGTGCCCACGGCACTGCCAGCAGCTGCAGCTGCGAGTCCCTCGCAGAGCGACATCTGGGAGGCACGTGGTGACCATCACGTCTCCCTCCCTGCTCAGCTCTCTGATCAGTAAAATGCCATTATTAAAATGGCCCCTTGTTTGTTTCATTTTGCTAAGTCTTACTTGCATTCCTTGTGTATCTTTAACATATCATTTCCCCATTTGCTGATGTTACAGGGTACATTAATTACAGTAAAGAAGGAAAACATTACTGTGGAGTGTGTACACACATACCCTCTACTGAGTTCATTCTCTGTTAAATAATTAGGTTATTGGCATTTTAAATACTCAATTTTATGCAAAAATACTTGGTGGATTGTTATATGAGTGTTGGGGAGGGTTTTAATAATTTTCAGAAATTGCCAGGGTGTTTTGAATGGGCTGAGAATGCAGTATGATATTTTCTCATTTAAAATGATGGTGTATAGTCTCTTGTTATCCAAAGTGCAGCTCTATGGCACGTTACAAAGAGCGAGTTAGGTTGGTTTTTCACTCAGCTGTATGGCATGTAGAGCTTTAACTCATTCTTTTAAACTGCTGCATAGTATTCCGTAATATGGATACACCAAAATGTATCCAGCTACTCTACTGGTGAAAATTTAGTTTTGTTTCCATTTCAAATAGTACTATAATACCCCTGAGCTGTTGCCATTTTTCCTCCACTACAAACAATGCTGTAAGAACCATTCCTTTTTTTCTATGCCAGATAGTGCTACAATATACATCCTTGTTCATGTCTTTCATGGATTGTTGACTTTATTTGTGTAGGACACATTCCCCAAAGTGGGGTTTCTTGCTCAAAGGGCATGCATTTTAAATTTTAATAGACATTGTAAGGTTAATTTGTGTAAAGGTCGAAGCAATTCACACTCACAAACAAGGTATGCCCGCACCCGGTTTCCCGTATTCTTGCCAGCATCGGAAGTTATTGCTCTTTTAATCATTTGCTAATCTAATCCGTGAAAAAATAGTATCTCATGATTAATTTAATTTGCGTTGCCTTGGCTGCTTGTGAGGTTACGCGCCTCTCCCTGAGCCGGGTAGGCAGTTTTGATTTCTTCTTCTGTGAATTGTCTGTTTATACAATCTTTTTGGATTCCTTTTCTCTAAAGTCTCGATTTCCTCATCCATAAAATGGGGAAAGGATAGTATGTATCTCATGAGAGTTGTGAGGATTTAATGAGTCAATGCACATAAAAAGCTTCAAGAAGCAGAGAAATGTTATTATTATCATTACATGCTGGGTACCAAACACAGGGTGGCTGTTTTCATCTTTGGGTTTTTTTTTTTTTTTTTTTTGTATTCTCCATGCAGAGGGTTGTGCCTGGGAAGGGAAAATATCAAGTTAAGATAAGAGAAGGACCATGTCCTGGGCTGCTTGAAGGTAGGAGCCAGCGGCAAAGGGACCTAGACTAGCCAGTGGAGATTGTCAGGAGCTAAGCCTGGGGAACTGGAAGTGGGGGGGGGGTGACACTGGTGGGGTGGGGTGTTTTTTGGGGTCAAGAAAAATGGGTCTGATCCTGACAGTAACCATGGAAATAGTGTGGATGGAGCATCTCCCATATTCCAAGGACTTTGCCTCAACAGCATCCCAGTGAGAGGGGATCAATCATTTATCTCCATCTTCAGGCCCAGAGAGGCTGAGCAATTTGCCCAAGGTCACACAGCATGTGAGTGGCAGGGCAGAAATATGAACCCAAGACTGTCTGACCCTCCAGCTCCCGGACACCCTACTATCCCATCTTAAGAAATGACTGGCTTCCCAGTGACCCTGCCCTAGGCTTGAGGGACCTCTGACCACCTGGGTCAGGCCATGAAGCCCAACCATTGCCATTTCTAGATTTCTTGTCTAGAATGTTAGGAAGAAATTTGAAAGCTCCTGAAGTCATTGGCAGCCTTGTTCGTTTCTATATCGAGCAGGAGATGCATTTGTTACCACACTAATTAGAGCAGAAATTAACTGAAATGCTGAGTTTTAGCAGAGAGCGATTCAGCTGCAGGTGTCAGTAATTAGCGAAAAATGAGTCATTTGATGTTTGTAGACACACAGCCTTCTCAACTTTTATTCAAAAATAAACTTCGTGGGCATATTGTTCTGAATTGCTCCTGCTAATGCATGTGTCTGTCTTAATGTTGTAATTCAGTATAAACATTTTAAATAAATCAGTAACGGTGGTTTTCAGTGGCAGCACACAAATGAAATTTTCTGTACAAAAATAAAATAAGAATAAAATATTTTTTAGTGAGATCGGCAGAAACCTGAAAAACAGCCATACATAAATGACTGTTTCCTAGCTTTCTTTCTTTTCTTTCCGTCTTTCTTTTGGTTTCTTGGAGCATAAATAATTCACCTCCAATATCCTGTCCCAAGCAGGGACTGAGCAAATAAAATAAACAGAATGCCGATGGATACCTGCAGGCTTTGGAAACAGCATTAGAAGTCCCTCCTAAACTAGACATTCACTTGCTAGTCCCGGATTTCACTGCTTCCAGCAGCCTGAGTCCTGGGGCAGAAGGGGTAAAAAAGGGAAACTTATACAGAGATAGAGGTAGCTGTGCCTTAAAGAGCAAAATCTATTCCTTGATCAAACTAGATAAGTTGGCCAATTATGAGATACGAGAGCATCTGTGTGTATAGCAGGTGGGAACAGAAGCCTGGAAATTAGTTTTCCTCTTGAACAGCAGTTGGGTGCATGTATTGGTGTATGTAATGTGTGTATGACGTGTGTGTGTGTGTGTGTGTGTGTGTGTATGTGCATTTCAAGGCTTAGAATCAGTGCCTGCATCAACCATAGCTGACAAGGCACATCCCCACCATGGGAAGCTGAACGCAGGTGTTTCACCTTTGACTAAGAGAGGTGCCTGGTCCTTCCCACCACCTGGCTGGGTTCTAGAGCGTTCTGCTGCTCTCTCTCCAGGCATCATGCGTCTGGATGTGAGCAGATCTTTGACCAGGGTGAGACGCTGGAGTAGACTCTTTTGTAGCCTGTGGCAAAGTAAGGGAACCCTGTCTGTCCCCAGTGAGCCTGATGGCTCTTGTGCTCAGAAGCTGGCTGTTCAAGGGTTTAGGGGGAGTTGGTCCAACAAATTTCCTTCAACATTTGGCATCCTTAACAATAACTAGCACATTGGACCAAAACATTCCAAACAGATTTAAGCCCAGGAGTTCATAATATTAGAAAAAGAAGTATCACTGACTACCTTTGGAGTATACTAGGGTATCCACTCATTATTTTGAAAATTGGTCAATAAAGGGGAAAATATTTAAACATTTATCTCACCTTTCCTATAGCAAAGATATCTCAGGCCAGGTGACCTAATGGTTCACGAAGGGAAGGTTCTCATTATAGAAATGCTCCAGCTACTTAATGAAAAAATATAGAATTCAAACATTTGCATTTTTTACCCTCTAATGAACAAATAATGGATCTAATCAATGACCATTAAAGGCTACAAATGCCCTCCAAAAAGACACAAACCAAGCACTCTGTACCCCAACGGAAGGACATGATACCACATAATGAAATATTCTTGCCAAACACCCAAACCTGAATCTAATCAAGACTCTAGATCCAACCACCAATTTATAGGAAGTACAGAGGACAGAGGAACATGTTAATTGACATCACGAAGATGTCGTCATCAAAATTATATTATCCTGGATAGAGCTTGTGGCCATCCTCCGACGTGAGGCATCACAAGAATGGAAGAATAAGCACCATATATACTCGCCATCAAACTGGCACCAGCTGATCAACACTAAGGTGCTCACATGTAGTAATATTCATTGGGGGTTGGGGGTGGGGGTGAGTAAACTCACAACTAATGGACGCGGTGAGCATTGTATGAGGGAAGGGCACCTCTAATCCTGGCTTGGGTGAGGCAAAGTCATAACATGTAACCAAAATGTTTGTACCCCCATAATATCCTGAAGCAACAAGAAAAAACAATCCAGAGTGTGGCAAATTCTATAGGACAGAGGACCCAATTTCTTCAGTAAATAAATTGCAAGGAAGGAAGGGAGAGGGTATAGATCAAAGGACACATAGAGACAGATCGAACAATTGCAACGTCTGTTAAAGTGATAACAGAAAAAATATCTATGAGACAATTAGGGAACTTTGAATGGCGACTGGATACTTGATATTAAGGAATTATGGTGAATATCTTTAGCAATGATAATAGCATCATGCCTGTTTTTGAAAGATGCATACTGAACTATTTGCAGATTAAACGATGGAATGCCTGGGATTTGCTTCAAACAAATGCAGGGCTCCCCTGGAGTGAGTAGAGGAACAAAAGAAGTGGGACAGGCCCTGAGTTGAAAATTGCTGAAGCTGGGTGATGGTCCCTTGGGGGCTTGGTACCTGGCTGTTTTTGCCTTTGTGGGTGTTTCAAATTTTCCTTCATGAAAAGTCTCTTGGAAGGAGGTCGTTGTCACCTCCCAGGGCTCCCGCAGGAGGCAGTAGAGCACAGTGGTCAAAAGATGGTTTTGGCTTTGGACACAGACCCGGGAATACACATCTGTAAAATGTTTGATACCAGCACCGTCTCACAGGGCTGCTGGGAAGGTCCCATGCGCTAATGTTGGTGTGGGCTTGGCGCAGGGATCAATACATTTGCTATTACTATTTCTGGGCTCTTTCTTTCCAAAGGGTCCTGTGAACTTGATCCATTAGAGCTCACCGAAGGGAGAGAAAGGAAGTGCAAAGCAGACCCGATCAAAGGGGCTCAGATGCCAGCCCCCAGCTTTCCTGCACCCAGACCTGTCTCTGGGATCCCAGATTAGGGGGGCATGTCAACTGGGTGGCAGCGGGACCTTCTTTCAGCAGCGAGAACAGACAGTGGGGGGCTGGTGTAGACCGAGAACAGAGAGAAAGCTGCTACAGTGGGACAGGAGGGGCAACCACTTTTTCAATAAAAGAACTACATTTCCTTTCTGGAAATACACACACAGGCAGATGTGTTCAATTCATCCCAATAGCCAGAGGTAGGGAGAGGTGAGATTTCTGCAGTTTGGGGTCGTTCTAGGTCTCTGGGTGATACTGAGTAATTAGAGATTTAGCATCTTATAAGAGCAGGGGTCAGCCCACTTTCTGTAACAGACCAGATAGTGAATATTTTAGGCTTCGTGGCCACATGATCTCTCAGAGCTGTGCCTGCAGCATGAAGGCAGCTAAAGACAACAGATAAAGGCATGGGCGTGGCCGTGTTCCAACAAAACTTTATTTACAAAACCAGGCTGCGTTTGGCCCGAGGGCCATAGTTGGAGCAGCCCTGTTCTGCTGTTCTGTCGCAGTCTGGCAGAACTTCCTGTGATGATGGAAGTGTGCTTTCTGTGCCGTCCAATGCGGGAACCATTAGCCACAATATAGTTACTAAGCACTTTAAACGGGGCTGGTTGGACTGAGGAACTAATTTTTATTTTAATTTGAATTAGTTTCCATTTTTAAAAAAGTCACATGTAGCTAGTTACTCCCACGCTGGACAGCCCAGCCCTGCCACGAAAGGAAGAGGAGACGCAGCACAAAGAAAGCGATTTGCTTAAGGTCCGGCTCCAACCTTTGGGTCCCTGCCTTGCCCCTCCATAGTGTGAAGTAGCCCGTGCCCAAGACCCGCCCGAGCAATGAGGCAGAGACCTGGGCTCGGAGCCGCACCCGCTGCCAAGGCCAGGGGACCTCAGGAAGGTCATGGACCTTGTTGTTCTGTTTCTCCGTTTGTGCAGTGGGGACCACACCCCAACCTCAGCCCTTTGCCCATTTACCTGCGAGGGCTGCCCAGAGGCTCACACAGACCATACAAGCAAAGGCTCTTTGAATACTTCAAAGCACTCCAGGAGGGGCAGGATGTTCTGCATCAATTTATCCAACCCGAGGTAGGAGGTAGGAATGTGAAACGCTGGCCATGAAAGACGGGAGGGGAGCCCGTGATTCATCACTCGCTGAAACCCTCCCAGGTTAAATCTCTCTTTCAGTGAATTTCCTGGGGAGAATTCAGGGCTGTGTTCCAGCTAACAAATTCATCCCTTTGCTTTGACTCTGAACCAAATTCTGGGATGGCATCAAAGCCAGCCTCCCAGGAGTCGCCTGGGAACCGTCTGGGCCCCCGCGCCCTCCAAGCCCTCCCCACTCCAGGCTGCAGACGGTCCTGCCCGCCTCCTCCGCAGACCACACCGTGCCCCTGGCCCTGCCCTGCTGCCCTCCCTGCGGCTGGTCCCACTCATTAAATCAGTGCCCACTTGGCCCTGCCCGGGGAGGGAACTCCCAGGCCCGTTCTTGTTTCCAGAAGAGGATGTGGGGAAGGTGGGGAGGGCCTCACGTCCTGAATTGGTTCCCCTGTGGGGAGAGAAGAGCATTGGGGAGAAAAGGAGGTGAACTGGGGAGAAGGAAACCATGTCCCTAAAGGGGACATTAAGACTCTCAGCAAGACCCTCTGGCTGAGGTTCCTCCCTAGTCAACGGTCAGGCCCAGGCCAAGGAAGTATTTCAAAGACCCAAGACCCTGAGCGAAAGACCCCCCAGTGCAGGGCTTCTTCCAAGATACAGATGATTCCAGAAGGAAGGAGGAGGGGCCTTGGGAAGGGTAGGTTACCTGGCCGTGGGAAGAAATCTGTGCCTTTTACAGTCTGTTGAGCTCTGTGGGTGAAATGGTTCATTTTTAAAAGGAAGGGCCTCTGAATTCCACCATTGCTCTCTTGCCTGGTGGTGTCATTTAAGAGAGATAATCAGAACTTTTAAAAGGAACCAAATGGGCGATGTGGTCACAGGTGGCGGTCTGGAAATGCTTTTGCCAGAACCGGAGACCCTAGGCAGGGTCTTTTTTCTAACTGGTCACTGAGAGGTTAGTGACCTCTGACCTCTCCCTGGGGCAAAGGAGGTTGATGAGCTCACCTGCGGGAGAGATGGGGGAGCCTTCCTCAAGGGCTTGGGGGTCTCTTGGTGAAGGCCTTTCTGGACTTTTCCTTCCCTGCAACAGGAGGCCAGGATCACAGAGGGAAGGGTCCAGCTCAGGCTTGGCACTGGCCAGGTCCGAGGGGCACCGGTGGGCATCCAGGTAAACAGAGTCAGGAGTGTCTCCATCACGGGCTGCCTGGCTTCCTGGCTCAGAACCCGAACCTGCTGCCTTTGGCTCCCCTGCCAAGGGGCTGTGACCAGCCAGCTGTGACAGCAGCTCAGAAAAGAGAGTGGCTCACTTAGGAACGCTGGGTCAGCGGGGCTCCGCAGCCGGGGGAGAAGCCTGGACGCAGGCAGCGCCGCCCACGTGGGCCTGAGAGGCGTGGCCGCACCTCCCACCTTCTGAAACTTTCCTTAAGCAGCTGCTGCGGCTGTTGCTATTACGGCTTCCCTCCTTTCCTTCCTTTTCTTTCTTTCTTTTTAATTTAAATTTTATGTTTTAAATTTGTTTGAGGTCAAATTCCAGAAAAATAAGGATGTGTGTGGGCAACATTTTTCCTTTTACAAATTTTATTTTATTTTTTAATATTAGAGATTGCAGTACCTGCTTTTGTGCCTCATCATAGCTGTTGCCTCGCAGGAAAACACTGAAGGATTTTAGTTTAGTTCAATTCAGCTAAACTAAAAAACAGAGACCCCACTTACCTGGACCTAGAGCTGTCCGATCCAGAGAGACGGAGGGTGGGAAAGAGCTACCAGGGGCTGGGGACGGGGAGGAGAGGTGTTCAGTGGGGACAGAGTGTCAGTTTGGGAAGGTGAAGACGTTCTGGACGTGGCTGGTGGTGATGGCTGCACATCGATGTGAATGTGCCTAATGTCCCTCAACTGTGCCCTTAGAAATGGTTAAAATGGTAAATTCCATGTTATGTGTATTTTACCACAATTTAAAGGAAAACCTAAACATAACGAGCAGGCATTGGGTGTCTTATTCACTCGCTGCGCGTTTAAGCGGTTGTGAGGCCGGGGCTGCGCATGCGTGTTCTGTGTTGCTGCTGTGCTGTGTTTCGTTTTCCCGGACTGACTGGGGGAGCTCTTAGTTGAAAAACTGGTCTTTCGGTGCCTGTTAATATTATGTCCTTTAATTCCGAGGGGAAATTGTGTTAACATTTATGGCTTTTAAAAGAAGATTTTTCATGGCTTCTGAGATGAACAGCCGAAGTTCACAGAGCTGCTCTTTGTTTGGTTCATTCTTTTTGAAACACAGTTTTGCTCAGTCACTTTTCTCCTTTTTGAATGTTCTCTGCAAACAGGCCCCTCCCCTCGCACCGGCTGTCCCCTCCCCTCCCTCACTCCTAATCTCCCAGGGGACAGCTCAGCCTCAGGAGCACCCACCATGTGACATCTTCCTCCACCTGCCGGTGCTCCTCACGGAGCTCCAAAGCACCGGATCCCAAGGCCACCGGGCAGTGGCGCTGACCGTCGGAGGCCACAGGGTCCCCATTTGCAAAATAAATGAGTCCCTCAAATCCGATGGTGGCCACAGAGCAAGCTGAGAGCAGCTCATCACTGGGGTACCACGGAGTCCACCTCATAGGTGGCTGCGAGAATTAAATGGGGTAATATATGAAGGCCCCAGAATAATGCCTGGAACAGAGAGGTTCTCAGTAAATATGGGCTATTATTATCCTTGCCTTTGTTGTTGTTATTGAAATTACCACTGGGTCTGACTGGACTCCACGTCATGATGCATCCCCCGGTTGTAGTTCCCATTGGAGCCCAGCAGGGGGCAATAGCTCAAGGTCATCACAGATGGGGGCTGGGGAGGACAGGGGACAGGATGGAGGGGGCATCTCTTTCTGTCTTGTGTTCCCAGTGCTCTTGGTTTCTCCTCCGGAGGGCGTTGTCACTCACCCAAGCTGGGGGGTACACGCCTCGCTCGAGCCTGCAAGAAGCCCAGTTCACAAAGCAGCTGTTTGTTTTCTATGAGCAGGGGCTGGGGTTGGGGGGCATACCCATGATGGGGTCTTCCCCTTCTGGATGTTTCCTTCAAATTAGGCAGTTCTGGAGATGTCTTCCCCTCTGCTCTCCTTCGGAGGGGGGTATTAGATCAGCCCAGGTTGCTGTGCCTCAGAGAAGTTTTCTCGAGCCACAACGTGCACACAGATCACCCAAAATCCTCTAAAAATTACAGATTCTGACTCAGTAGGGATGGGTTTCTACCAAGTTCCAGAGGACGCCGGCACTGCTGGTGTGTGGGCCACACTTCAAGTAGCAAGTCCCTGTCATTGGCAGTGGCCCCGGGGAACCTTGTGTGACAGGGAAGAGACAAAAGTGGGTGGCCCCAGACACTGCCCACGGGGAGTAATGGAACACTCCAGCCTTGTCCTGGCTCCTGCAAAGGAGAGACCCCTCTGGCGGTGAGAGCCACAGGAGCTGGTGTCACGGTGGGAGCGGAGCCGGTAACCAGGAGGGTGGTGTGGAAGTGTGTGCAGGGCCAATTAGGAGCTCTCGGCAGGTTCCAATCAACTTGACTTGCCCGGAGCAGCAATAAAGCCCCAGGGAGTACTCAGGGCGATAGAAAGTTCCAGACACACCTCACAAACACCTTTCTGCTTTCTGTTCTTGGGCATGTTTCCTCCTAACAAGGAAGCAACACTGACTTGCCTTCTCTCTGCCCAGGCGTGGAATCTCACCAGAACTTTCTCAGGCACACACACGCCTCGCACCCAGGAGTAAGGGGACTTCTTATTTGCCGTGAGTGAGGGGACAGGCATTGGAGCCTGACCGCGTGGGGCCCCGCAGACCCACCTCTCTTGGCCCTAGGTGGAATGGTGGATTCACCGGGCAGGAGATTGCAGCGGGTGGAGGGTTTGGTCCCCTGCTCGCTCCCGCTGGCTGACACTTCTGTCCCAGTCAGCTCACGTGCTCCCCCAGCTCTTTGAAGAGATCTCAGTAATCCACTGAGACCAGCTTTATCCAGATGACACATTCCAGCCCGGAGCCTGTTCCAGAATGAAGGGTTAAACTCCCAAGGTAGTTAGCAGAAATCAAAGACCTGCACACGCTCATTATCTCATAACAGACAGTCTCATAACAAACAGATCAGGTTAATAGCTGTCGCTGCTGCTTTGAACCACATGTGGTTGTGTTTTGCGAACGCTGACAAAGGTGTGTTTGCTTCCCGGTGTCTGCAACTTGACGTTATGCTAGTGGTTCAGCACCCGAAATTTCCTCGGTGTTTTGCATCCTCTTTCTTGCATACTGGCTGAAAGGATTTTTAATAATTACTGTGTTTAATGGGAAATCCTTCCTCCTCTCTAATCCCCTTCTGCAGAAAAGTTGGCCCGGGTGCCCGAGTGCCGGGGGCCGCCTGCCTGTCTGCCCGGCTGCTGTGGACGTTTATGCACGACAGGAATGGACGTGGAGCCGCCACACAGACCTGCGCTTGGCAGAGGCTGGCAGGGATGAGGGCGGGTGCATGGCTGTCCGTGACCACCCCTCTGCCCACCTCCAGTCTCTTCTCTCTGGCTGGTGTCCTGGAGCCAGGAGGGGGGGCGGCTGACAGAGGAGGCCCCAGAAGGAAGGGACTGACCACAAGGGCACCCAGAAGTTCTGTCAGGCCCCTCCCTTCTGGTCAAGGCTTGAGCGAGGCCAGGACCCCCAAGCGGGTGCTCCCAGAGCTCAGGACACAAGGGAGGGTCCAAGGAAGCCCATCTGATACCAACATCCTCAGGCCATGGCCGGGGAGAGCGTCACTTTGGCCCTATGCTTTGTTCAATCCAGGGACAAAGTGGCCTTGGGGCCAGGTGTGAGCAAGGCAGCACGTGGGCCTGGAGGGAGGCGGTGGCCTCCCCAGAAAGAGCCCCCTGTAAACCTTGCACGTGGAGATGTATTTACACAGGCAGCAAGGCAGGAAATCCCACAAAACAATGGTGACAGATACGATGGCAGCATGTCCAACCAGGAAACAAGTGCCTGAGGCGTGCTTCAGGCTCCTGGGTGTCTAGCCTGCTGTGCCTGGTCTGGGTGGCTCTGGGCCTGCCAGATGTCCTGCTGGCTGTCCTGGCTAGCTCTAGGACGGGGACCCTCCTGGGGGGTGGCTGAAGCCCCTGGAGCTTGAAGCCTTAAATGTACCTCCCACAGCCCAGCAGCTAGGAGCCCGGTGCTGAAACCCAGCCCCCATTCTGGCCAACTGTGTGACCCAAACAACCTTCCAAATCTCTTATTGCCATTGTCACGGGTTGAATCATGTCCCCCTAAAAGATAAGTCGGAGTCCCTACTCCAGTACCTGTGAATGTGACATTATTTGGAGACAGGGTCTTTACAGAGGTGATAAAGATGAGGTCATTGGGGCGGGCCCTAGTCCAATATGACTTATGAAAATAATCCTTGTGAAAAGGGAGAATTTGGACAGAGACAGATACACATAGAGAAGATGTGGCCACAAACCAAGGAAAGTCTGGAGCCTCCAGAAGTTGAGAGAAGCAAGGAAGGACCTTCCCGCACAGGTTCAGCGGGAGCTGGCACTTGATGTTGGACTTCTGGCCCCAGAACTGCGAGAAAATAGAAATCTATTGTTCTGAGCCATCCAGTTTGCGGTGCTTTGTTAAGGCAGCCCTAGGAAACTAAGACAGCCAGAGCTTCATCACGGCCAAGGAGATAATACCAACACCAAGGTTGTTGTGGGATGATGTGAGGTTGCAGAAAACGCTTAGAAAGCTGCAGAGCCCTGGGGACAGGCTCTGCCACTGACAGCAGCTCCTGCTCCCCAGGGGCCCAGGGGCCCTTTCCCTAACCTGCTGAATATTAGCTTGACCTTGGAGTTGTGCTACTTCAATTTTATTTCATGATATTTTATTTTGCTGACTGGGACTGGGAGAAGGGCAGGGAACTCGGAGACCCTGCATGTAAATGCATGTAAAATTTGAAATGCAATTTAGGATGTTGAGCCAAGAGCCCTGAAACTCGAAGAGCTCCCTCCCTCTCTCAATCTCTCTCTCTCCCTTTCTCTCTCTCTCTCTCTCTCTCTCACTCACGGATTGCCATTCTGGGTGGAACCTGGCTATGGCTGGCAGCCAAAACTCATAAGAGGCACAGGGTAGGACCAGGAAGGTGGGGTCTGACTCCTCTCCCAGCTCTCATCACAGGCAGGGGAGCGGTTGCAGATTCCTTTGTAAATAAACCATCCTGCCCTCCTTCCCCATCTCTTTTCTGGAGCCTCTTTCCCCCTCCCCGCCCCCCAGCCTCTAATCTACCTCCCCTTCCTAACAGATCCAACTTGCAAAGATCCCTGGCTCCTATGCACCTCTTGCAGCATACTAATTAAATGTTTCAAATGCTTCTTATCCACGGTTAAGTGAAGATAAAATTTTAATGATTTAATTAGCAAGCTCTAGGAAAAAAAAATCATAATGAAGAAAAGCATTTGCAACTGTCCCGGGCTTTAGATGTTTCTATGGAATGTTGCATTTGAGTTGCAGGAGGCTGGGCAAATGTTCTTTGCCACACTGCCTGGAAGCAAAGTCCTCACTCACTCCCCAGAGAGGGAGGGCTGCCTCTTGTCTGGGTGGGAGAAGGCACCCCGGAAAGGGAGGAAGCGTTCGATGGTATTTTCCAAAGGATATTCTGGAAATTGGTCCATTTCTCACATGTCCTCATGACTTTTTTCCATTTTCCTTTTGGTGTTTGGCTCTCTTATTTCCAACCTGGGTAACTGATTTACTTCCAGCCACGTTAATGTTCAGAGTTTAGTAAAAGAAAACTCTGTGGCTTTGGGGAGGATGAAATTTGAATGGAAAAATTAACTGCCTTGTTTGAACAGTTTGGAGGCACTCATCCTTCAAAGTGGATTTTTTTTTTTTAAATGCAAAGAAACTGACTTGGAGAGCCCCATGTAGAGGGAGGCACTACCCTGCCCACCCCACCCCAGCTTTCGAAATCGGGGTCCTCTATGTGTCCCTCTCTGTTCATCGCCAACAGGCTTCCCATGCACATCCATAAATTCCCCGAATGGCCCTGGAAGAGGCAGAGTGAGCCTTGTTCGTTCAGGAAAAAACACATGTCCCCGAAAAGCCAGTGGGCGGCGTCTCCCCAGCCAGCTCTGGCGCAGCGAGCAGCGGTGTGTGTGCCCAGCTGCTTGGAGAATTGGCACCGGAAGCAGAGTCCCTTGTGCCCACTTCTGGAACTGACACTGCCCACTTCTGGTCCCGTGTCCACGGGACCAGAAATACACTCCCTGTCCTCCTGCCACCCCAGCTGGAATAACTCCAAGGCACGTGTCCGACAGTGACTCACTGAGCACCCGGCAGGATTAAGCCCCCAGTTGCCTACAGTGGTGGTGACTTGCTAATGCAGCCTCGATTTGCACATCTCAAAGTGACCTCTCCTGCCTCACTTGTTCCCTGCCCTCTCTGTGCCTCCTGGGACCACCTCCCAAATAAACTACCTGCATGTGCATCATCACCTCCGGATCTGCTGCTGGGAAAATTCAAAGTAAGGCAGAATGAATGCATGACCATGCATCACTCCGAGATACTTGTCCCACAGCCTCTTCCCAGAAGGAAGCACGCCGCCCCGTCAGACTGGACCTACTCATCCAGAGGCTTGTCCTCTTGTATCGTGTAGTTTGGTTCCAAAAACCTAAATTTGGGGCAATCGCTTCCCTCCTTCTTTGGAATTCAAACAAAGAAACGAGGACTTGATTTGCCACTTGGCGGTGAGACAGAAAGCCCCAGAACCGTGGAGAGCAGCTGAGTCGTGTCAGTGGCAGAGCTGCTACAGCGACGTCTGGAGGAGCCTCAGATCCAGAGCCCTTCTCAGCACCAGCTTCACGAAGACCAGCCCCAGACAGCTGTCTTGGGTGTGCTGAAGAGCTGCAAATATGCAGGTCCGCTCTGCACCCCAGGAGGCTGATCTGCATGGACCACATCAATGGATTACCCTGTTTTTGGCTTCCCAATGGGCTCACCCAATGGGGATCCCTAGAAAGAGCCCAGAGGGACACAAGAGAGCAAAGCCAGGGTGTCAGTCCCCTAGCTCCTTCCTTGTGGGATCACCTGGGGCCAGGTGTCCCTCCTCTGAATTTAAGGTCATCTCAGAGTGGCTCTCTCTGTGCAACTCTGTCCACCATGGGTCTTGTAATAGGATCATCCCTGCCCCCCTTGGGCCTGGAGGTGGTGGCTGCCTCGCTGTCACTAGTCCCGAGACACTGGGTTTTCTTTGTGGTTCCCTAGCAGCCTTCTCATCCTTTCTAAATACAGCCAGCCCTCACTGTCCACGGGTCCCGCCAACCACGGGTCCCTCCAAACATGGATCAAAAATATTTTTAAAAAATAATAAAAAATAACAACAATAAAAACAATACAGTAAAATAACTACTTACGTAGCATTTACACTGTATTAGGTATTGTAAGTTATCTAGACATGACTTAAAGTGTATGGGAAGATGTGCATAGGTTATAGGCAAATACTATGCTGTTTTATGTAAGATGGTTTTGAGCATCTGCAGACTTGGTGTCCGTGAGGGTCCTGGAACCAATTCTTGCTGGATACCAAGGGACGACTGCTGTGTCTTTCTTCAGCCCTTCTTGAATTAACCTGAGTGCCCCGTCTTCCCTGCTGGGTGCTGATGGAGGCATCCCTCTCACTGGAGCTGGCCTGTGTGGGTCACTGCTCCTTGCAACCAAATGCATGAGTCTGGGGCTCACCAGACAACAAGGGCATCTGCTGCAGAGAGCCCACACTCCACGGCAGCGTGGAGCCTGGGGACCCTTCCAGAGGTGTTGGATCTTGCGTCTGCCCCACCTCCCCCCGCACAACCCCATTCCTTTCTTTCAGAGAGAAAGACTTAGGGAGGAGATATTTCTGCCAAAAAGCCTTTTCCTGTCATTAATATGTTAACAAATGCTGTCAAATACCCGTTGCAGTCGACAGAACTTGCCGTTGGCAGAGACTGCACACTGCCAGACACGGTTGTGTCTATTCCACCAAGCCCAGCTTCCTCTGCCAGGAGATCTTGGCATCAGAGGTCACCGGGGCCCGGTATGCGACCTTCCTACCCTGTCTACAGTGACAGAGTCTCATGTATGAATAATGCCGTCACAGAGCATTTCTGAATGCCTTCCTGCAAAGAGGGCAGCCGAGATTCCTGGGGGGCGTTGAGGGGCGGTAAGCACAAGTTCATGCCTGGAGGCAAGGAGAGGGGAAGAGAAGGGAGGCAGAGCAGGTGTGAATGCCAGGTGCAGGGGAGAGAGGATGAGGGCAGGATGAGCCAGGTGCAGACACAAGATGTACTGTGGACCAAAGAAAGGCTCAAAGGAGGTGGAAACATCGATGCAGGGGAAATGAGTGGTGCCGAGGCATCTTGGGAAATCAATATTAGAGTAGCATGCAGAGAAGCAGCATCATGGAAGGTGCCACACACGTGGGATGAGCAACCCATGGACGGGGGTGTATTAGCTAGCTACCGCTATAAAATCGCTGCGTAACAAAACAAGCCACAACTCTGGCTTAAAGCAGCAACTACTAAATATTTATTCTCACGGGCCTGAGGGTTGGTGGAGGGTTGGGTGGCCAAGACTGGGCTTGGCTGTGGTGGCTCCCATGCACATGTCTCTTGTCTTCCTCCTGGAACAGGGGCCGGCCAGGCATGTTCTGCTCACAACAGTGGCAGAAAGATAAGAGAACAAATGCAAATGTGCCAGTGCTCTAGAAGCTGGGGCTCGGACGGGTGCACCATCCTGCCCTCCCCATTCCACTGGGCAAAGCAAGTCACTCGGGTGAACCCAAAGTCAGGGTGTGGGGAAATACACTCCATCGCTTTAGCAGAAGGACTGCAAAGCCACATGGCCAAGGGCGGGGGTACAGGCAGGGGTGATGAATTAGGGGGTGACGAAGTCTGTCACGGTGGGCATGTGGGAAAGAGGCAGGCATGAGAGTAGGAGCTGGCATGAAAAATTTGCACCGGAGTCTGGATTTTCCTGGTTAGCTCCGTCTCTCTGCTCCCGTCTTTCCTTCTCTCTGATTCCTCATTTCTTTATTGGTTCAATTAGTTAGTATTCCGTAAGTTTGCAAATGATCAAAGGAAGGAATGACTGGGTCACAATGTTTAAATTCTTTTAAAAATCTGAGCAGCAATATTAAATTAATCTGATAGTGAACTTGTCTGAGTATTTGAAAAGGTGCCTAATTAATCTTTCTTTCTTTCTTGCCTGTGACATAGAAGGCAAGGGCCTCCAATTTCTAAAAACGAAAAAGAAAAAAAATTTTTAAATTGGTGTTTGTAGAAATTAGGAGGTGGGGGAAATCAATCTAATTTCAAATTTAAAGTTTCAGACTTTTCCAGAGGAGGTTACTAAAGCTTCTTCAATTTCTCGAACACAGATATTACTCTAAGACTCTCCGCCTAAAATATCCTGTCTCTAATGGGCATTTTCCAAAAACCCCACGTAGTTCTGATGTTAGTGCTGTGTCTGTCGAGTCTCTCTGACTTTGCAGTTGGATTCCCAGAACCAGAATGGCTCCAGTCAGGTGAACTTCTGATGCTAGACTTCGCAGGTTCAGAGCCCAGAGGTCACAGTGACAAACACTCTCTGCCCAGGTGCACACTGGGTATGGTACATCTGCACCAGAATCCTGACACGTCCCCCCAAATGCAACCCAAGTCACCCCCCACTCCCCACACGGCTCTGTTCAGTATAAGGTCACATCGTCAGAAACAATCTAGTAAAGGACACTGATGAGAAAAAAATTCCAATATTAGATTTTTTTCTCTTAAAATATTAAAGGAGATAAAATTGTAACCAATAACAGCCCTTTGGAAAAAAAAAACTAAAGAAACCAATAAACAAAAACCTTCATTTTCCTTTCCAGTGTGAAAAAGCATGTCCTGTTTTCTTAACTCTCACCCCACCTTCCTTCTCCAAACTGTCCTGCACACCTGCCACGCACATTTCTTTCTGCCCATCAGCAGGGCGGCCGCCCTTCCCGCTCTCCCTCTGCCTGGCTGGGCTGCTCCCAGAAGGCTGCAGGACAGTGTGTCGCCCCATGCTCCTCCCTCATCCCTCCCCGGGAGGAGTGGTCCTCCTGTCTGTCTGACCCACTTCTCCCTCCCCACCCTGCCCCTGGAAATCCTAACGGGGAAACTTCTGGCCAACAGAATTCCTCGCCTTGGCGCCCTCCTTGGGCTCTAATGGTGAGTCCTGATTGTGTTAGGAGGAACCGTCAACACCCAGCACTAAATTCTGCTCAGGGATTTTCATCCGGGAGCAAGCAATGTATTCAGAGGATGACACCCTGTTTTCTGAGCGTCATTTGGAAGATTTTCACATGGCTTCCAATCTGTTCACCTCTCGCTTTTCAGCCCCACGCTGCTCCCCGGTGGGAAATTGACTGGGAGAAGTAAGTCAATAAATCAAGAATTGTGCACAACATTTCTGTTGGCTCCATTTAGACTGATATTTACTGGGGAGCCCAGCCTCCTCTCCGGCCCCCGCCGCTGCCGCCTCCTGCATGAAGGTGGGTCTTTAAATGCCACGTCAATGGGGTGAAACACTTACGGTCCTCATCATGCGAGAGGATAATTGGGTGGAGCAGACGGGGAAATTTCCCGAAGCAAACCCCCTGAGTCCATCACATATTTTATCGATCAGAGTCAGGGGTTCTCTATGTCTCTGTCAGAGCCCCAAGGAGGGGCTTGTGTTCCTGCCTTTACACGTCCTCAAGTCACTGTCACCATCCTTCTGCATCAGCAGGCAGGGTGGGACCAGGGAAGGTTCCCGGCAGCCCTGTTCCTTCATTTTCCCTCGTTCTGAAGGCCAAGGACACGGCCAAATTGTGGGGGCTGCCGGCCCACAGGGAACCTCTTCGCCCCTATTGATGGAGAATGGAAAGGGGGTTATAGGGCTGCCGAGAGAATCGGAGACATCCTAGCTGTCCCTGGTGGTCACTGGTCGCCTCCAGACCATTCATCTTGCTGACAGAGCACAACTAGGAGTTCCACGGAGGCTGAGCCTGCACGCCCGGGAATTAGACAATTTCAGTTTCGCCCACTTCCAGGCTCTGCTGTAGGAGAGAGGAAGGCTCTGGTTGGAGGAGGGAGGCCAGAGAGAATGCGCTTCCTCTTGCCAAGCAGAGTTCAGGGCCTGCGGGGCTTTTGGTGGTCGGGAGCCTCCTTCTCTAAGCACAGGGGAGATGCATTCCAAAGCCCTGTCCCACACACAGGGGCTGACACAGAGACCCCAAGCTGGACCTCGGTGTCTGCCGCCCTCCCACCACACCCGGGGAAACCTCGCCCAAATGCAAAGACAAAAGCAATGGCTGTCTGGCTCTTGAATTTCTACTAGAGGTCCTTTTCAAGCATAATATTGACTGTACGTGATCTTTACTTTGCAGAAACATTCGAACCTAAGCTCCAGTGAAACGTGACACCACTGTACCGGCCATGGGCAGCAGCACAGTCCCCTCAAGCGGTGCCCTGGTTTGGGAAACGTGGGAGAGTAGCTCACAGTCCCCCCACCCTATCGCCCACTCCCCCACCTCCCTAACCCCCCACCCCCGCCAATGAGCGTGCTTTGAGGATTCTGATCAGGGCTGACCAATAACATCAGGTGTCAGCGACCACTTGCGAGGCAGCCGGTGGGGTGTGAGGGAGCAGCCTCTCCCTGGATTTCCACCGTTTATGTGGGGACTCTGCTACCCAGTGTCTGGGGTCTCTCAGAGCAGCAGGATCAAAACATTTGATGATACCTCCGCTGTGGGTTGAATTGTGTCTTCTCAAAGGAAAGTTGAAGTCCTAATCCCAGTACCTGTGAATGTAATCTTATTTAGAAATAGGGTCTTTGCAGATGTAACCGGTTTAAGATAAGGTCGCACCAGACCAGAGGGGGCCCTAAATTCAACGGTTGGTATCCTTACGAGAAGAGGGAAATTTGGACACATGGACCCACAGGGAGAACCCCTTGTGCAGATGGAGGCAGAGACTGGAGAGACGTGTCTACAATGCCAAGGAACGCCAAGGATCGCCAGCAACCCCCAGAAGCCGGGAGAGGGGTGTGAAACAGTTTCTCTTGCACAGGCTCGGGAGAAACCAGCCCTGCCAATGCCTGGATTTTGGACCTCTGGCTTCCAGGAAGTGTGAGAAAAGTTTCTGTTGTTAACTTGTGGTAATGACTTTCTGCAGCCCTGGCAACTGCTATAACCTCCACCTGGGGAATTATGATCCCCATACACTGGGGGTAAATAGACTCTTGGGAAGTGATTTGTGGAGACCCACCCGAATGTCACGTGCCCTGAGCTCCTGATCCAGCCGTTCCTCCACGAGGAGTCTGTCCTGCAGAGGTCCCCACACGGGCACTCAGAAGCATTTGCACAGCATATGCAGAAATTAGCAAAAGATAGAAAACAACCCCAATCAATAGCAGTGTGCTTAAATAATGATGGTATTTTTACCCCATGGGATATTATGCAATCATGAGAAACAATAAGGAAGTTCTTTTTGTGCCAAAAAGGACCAATATCCAAGACATATTTTTAAGTTAAAACAAAAAAAAAAATCGAAGTGCCAGAGCACAGTATGCTAACCATTTTGAAATTTAAAGAATTATATACAATTGATTCTTGTTATTCATGGTAGTTATGTCCTATAAGGTCACCATGAACACCGAATTAGCAAACACTGAACCATTGCTCTCCGGGGAAATACAGGGTTGGGTTCCTGCAATTCCCTGGTTACAGTGTTTTTTTCAGCCTCCCAATATATAACCTTGTTTTATGTGTGTTTCTCTTTAATGACACGTATTTAATATATGTTGTTGGTTCATTAACATTGAACACACAGCCAATAACACTATCACTCAGGCCTGAACAAAGTGCATCTGACACATGCATTCTTTCCACGAGGGACATCGCAGCCTCAGGATTAAACAGACCTGAAAAAGGACAGTTGCTCGCAGTATGAGAACCGAAACAAGAAGGCAGCGTGTGACCTGCTCACCTTCAGCCGGGAACTTGCGTGGAGGCTGACTCAAGTCTGCTGCCGCTCTGTGCATGCTTGCCATTGACCTTGAAAACCTCATGAGTGTTACTTTGGGTGCTACAAATAAAAGTTAGTGAGTAGGTGAATTCCCAAGTACGGAATCCATGAACAATGAGGGTAGACTGTACATGCATGTGTGTTTAAAAATACACAAAGGCATCGTTACAGCTGTAGCTATGTGTAGCGATCTCTTCTGGAAGGATACACAGGCATTGGTAACAGTTTCTGCTTGAGCAGAAGGAATGGGAGTGGGGAGAGGGAGGGTGACTTACCTCTCTGTATTCCCCCTTTGTTGTGTTTGAAATTTCTATTCTGTACAAGCAATACCTAATTTTGAAGAACCTATTTTTTTATGTTCTTGTGTTCTGCAGTTTGTAATATTATTCTCAGTTCACGAGCTAATTTTCAGTTTGCACAATGTGAAGATGAATTTGGTGATTGTTAAGTGAAAAAGGAAAAAACAATTTCGTGCATGTTGCTAGCTGCAGGGAGTGGGGAGTTCAGGGTGCTTTAGGGGGACATTCCTTGGTGGGAATATCACCCAAGTCATCCATCTCGTGACACTGCCCCCGTTCAGCTTGACAACTCACAGCTCCACACACGTTCCAGACACGGCCTTGTGTCGGGCTACCTGGGAAGCCACATCACCAGCAATGCCCCAGTCGTCTCACCTGGAGCAGCCACTGGCCTGTATCACACCCTGCTCCAGCTTGCGCGAGGGGACCGGGGCAAGAAGCGTTGGCTTCACCCCCCCCCAGGACTTAAGAGCGTAAGAGCATCTTTACTTCCAAAGTTTTGCATTTCTGTAATCTTATTTCTTGCTTAACTCCAGTGAGGGAAGGAGGACTGCTGCGACTGTCCCCATTTGAAAGATGGGGAAACTGAGGCAGGGTGTTTTCAGTGACTTTTCCCCGGGTTACAGGCTATGGATGTCAGAGTGAGAGCTTCCACCAGAGTCTCCTGACTATGGCTTTGTGCCTGCTCTGCGGATCCTAAATGGAACTTGAAAATCAAAGACTAAAGCAAGAACTCATTGAGTTGGAAAATTTTTTTAAAATGCTGTTTTAACCCTTCCCCAATACAGAATGTTCTCCACCGAGCAGCAGAGTGGTCCTTTTAAAAGGCGGGGGCGTCAGATGGTGCACGGCTCTGCTCTGAACCCCT
The DNA here is from genome assembly GCF_041146395.1 of Eulemur rufifrons. Taxonomy (NCBI): domain Eukaryota; kingdom Metazoa; phylum Chordata; class Mammalia; order Primates; family Lemuridae; genus Eulemur; species Eulemur rufifrons. The sequence continues at coordinate 15,118,759 of NC_090996.1, read as the reverse complement.
CAATGGCCCCTCGTCTCACCCAGAGTCACAGCCAAGGTCCTCCCCACACTCTTCAGCGTCCACATGACCCATCCCCCACTTGCTGGTCTGACTTCACCTGTCCTCTCTGAACTTGGCTGTCCCATTGCTCCCACCTCTCCAGACACTTGGTCTTCCAGCTGCTCCTCAGGTCCCCGGAGCCCCCTCCCTGGATCCCTGAGTGGCTGTGTGGCTCTGTCCACAAAGAGGGCACCGCTCAGGTGGGCCCTCCCTGCTGCTCTGTGCTCCTTGGCCCCTCCCCTGCTGCTTTGTTCGTCCTGGCAGTTTGCTTCCCACATTTGATGTCACAGACTTACTATTTTGTTTGTCTCTCTGCCCCATTCACCTCGGTTAGAATGTCAGCTCCATGGAGACAGGTGTTCCATGTCTTTTGTTGTCTTTTGTAGAACCAGCTCCAACAAGAGCGCTCAGTATATGTATATGAATCTGTGAATTTGGTTCTGACCCCCATGGGTGGGGTGTGTACAGAAGGGTCTTGGGGCTGCTTAGTGTGTCTGGGCACCATGTGCAGAGTTGCTAATAGGTTGGTGACAATTGTCGCTTTTCCTGCTTCCTCCCCCCGGACAGTGTTAGTGGGTCTGGCCTGTGCCCTCGTGTCCACTGCGATGGATCCCCTCCCTGCTTCCACCCCTGGGCAGTCAGTCTCTGAGTTTCTGAGACCAACCTGGACTTTGCAGCTCTGTGTCACCAGATGTAACCGGTTACCTTTTAAGTGCTTTAAAGGTGAAGACTTCCAAGAGCTGCCAGTTACGGCCCTGGTGGGGGCTTGGGGCCGTGTCTGACCCCAAGGGCCCCAAGGCAGCCTGTGGTGTGTTCAGATGCAAGCCCTGGAGGAGCCGGCCTGCCTGCTTGGAGCCGGGAACCCGCTGTGCTGTGCAAAGTCAAGATCGCAAAGACAGCGCAGGTCACATCCTGCCCGACTCCTGATCGCACGCCACGGTTTATTTCCTGTGCACGGTGCCAAAAAGCAAGACACGTGCCATATGCCCACTTATTTCTGAAGACTGGAGGATCCCACGCACACTGGTGGCGTTCGCACACACAGGGAGGTGTGATCATTGCCGACACACGTAGCTGCTGTGTCTGTGCGCCAGGAGGCTCCCAGATCCTTCCTGGCCACATCCAGCACGCACATATGGTGTTGAAGGTGCCATAATTCTAGACACAGAACATATGTCCTCGGAGCAGACAGGGCGCTAAATTAATTCTAAACGCTAGTTGTAAGTTTCTTGCCGGAATGCTCCCTCACTGTATAAATAGCCTCTGCGTTGCACATTGCCTACAACAGGCTTGATGGAAGCCCAGATAACCCGATTTCACCCTTATTTTACAGTGTTGAACATTCGTTAAAATAGCCCCTCTCCATAAAGGAAAATTGTGGAAAAAATGATTAAATGCCAAGCCCATTGACATTAGCTGAGCCTGACGGGGGGTCCTCTCGGGCCCCTGGAGGAAACTCTCCTGGATTTTTGAAGGGGCAGCAGCTCATGCTGATTCTTTCATTGTCTTTTCCAGGCGAGGCTGTGTCCTCACTGTGTCCCCACCCGGGCTTCTCAGCCGACTCCTACCTCTTTCTCTACTGCCATAGGTTTGCTACATATTTATGTTGACCCCACATGTCGCCTTGGGGCCACCTCTATGAACTCAGAGGGACCAGCTTTGGGACCAGAACAAACTAGAATCCTGGTCTGAGAATGCCAAATCAGGTGGAAAATGACTCTCTGGGATTGCGTGTTTGGGGGGGGTGGGGTGACACAGCAGCCAGGACCCCTGGGGCTCAGCCTGGGTCTGGAGCCTTGGCCCCTCTCTCCACTCTCCCCGCCTCCTGTTCCAGCTTCTAGTCCTCTGCTCATGTTTCCCAGGATGTGATCACCCAGGTCCACATGGTTATTTTATGGGTACTAGTAAAAGGTGTTCCTCTGGGTGGGCACAGCTCTGTGGGTGCTCAGCTTAGCCAGTGGACAGTGCTTTATTGCAAAGCAAAAGTCCTGTGAGCAGATGCAGCTTCATGCATGAGCACAGCACTCATGAATGGAGGACAGGCTGTATATCAGCTCCTACTTGCCTTTTAGCTGGGTGCCTTTGTACAGTGCACAACTTGTACAACAGTCCAAGGCAGCCAGGAAACCCACTGCCTTCCCTTTAGTCTAAAATGGATACTTCCTGGCTACTTCCTGCTACTGGCTTTTGTGGCAGATTATCGTCTCAAAAAAAAAAAAAAAAAAAAAATGGCAGCAACAATATCTCCCACTTATCATTATCTTCTTATAATGACGCTCCTCTCATGTGGAGGTGGGGTCTACATTCCATCCCCTTGAATCTGGGTGGGCTCATGACTCTAGCAAAACGATGCTATGTGACTTCTGAGGCTAGGTTATAAGAGGTTATGAAGCTTTCACATGGTTCTCTCAGAGGCTCACTCTTGGAGCCTGGCTGCCATGCTCTGAGGAAGCCCAACTAGCCTGTGCTGAGAGATCACAGGGAGAGGCCACATTTGGGTTCCAGCTGACAGCCAGCACCCATGGCCAGACAGGCGAGTGAAGACACCTCCAGCTACCTCCAACCCCAGCCATGGAGTTGGGCCCACCCAACTGTGGTCCCAGACACTAGGGCAGAGACAAGCCAGTATGTGTTGCTTTGTCCAAATTCCTGGTTCATGGGTCCATGAACATAATAAAATGTTTCTTTGATAACATTAAGTTTGGAGTTTGTGAAGTTACACAGCAGCGGTAATTAGGACAGCCTTCAAAACTGAACTCATTGCTCCCTCCTCCAGGAAGCTCTCCCTGATGCCTGGGCAGGGTCAAAATATCCCTTTCTGTGGCTTCCCTCATCCCCTCAACCCAGGAAACTTGGTCACAGCCCTTTCCACTGTGCACCATCCTCCTTAATCCCCACACCAACTGTACGAGCTGGCTCATACCAACCCCACTTCACAGAGGAGGAAACGGAAGCTCAGAGGCTGGGGACGTTCCCAAGGTCCACAGTCACAGTGGCCGAGAAATGAGGAAATGCATAGAGTGGATGCACGGAATTCCCCGGTGCCAGGCTCTGTGCCCTTCCCCCTGCACCCCTGGAACTCTCGGTGGAGACCCCGACAGGTAAATGAGGCCTAAAGCGCCTCCTGGATTCAGACCCCCCCACGAGGCTAGATGCCCCGCCCATCCCCACCCCAGAGCTGCCAGCAAGATGAAGGAGCAATTTGTATGGAGCCTCAGGGACCTCCACAAACAAACAACACAGTGAGGGGCGGGTTTCCAGCCACACAGCGGCAAGCCGGCACCGTGGCTCCAACACGTGGCCAAGGTGCAGGGACCTTCAGGTGAGGCCAGAGCTCTGAGCGACACTAGGTGGGAGTACATGGCGAGGGGGCACACGGCTGACGTTTAGAGGGTGCGAGGCCTGGGACCTATTGGGCTGCTGGGGCCTCCCTGTGGCCAGGCTCCTCGGGGCGCCCGGCTGAGAAACGGGTTCCTGGTCCTGGTGGCAGCCTGAGCCTCTGAGCCACAGCAGGTCTCTCTGTGGTCGGGAAACGCACTCGTCTGTGAAACAGCCCCGGGCGCCTGGGGAGGGGGTGGCGGCCGGGCCGAACCACCCCTCAAACAATGAAACCCTTTTTGTCCTTAACACATCCCTTTTGTGTAGTGACTTTGAATATCACGGGTGGCTTGCATTTTTTTGAAAAGTCACACAGTGCAGTCATACACTGTAAAGAAAAGTTGCAAACAGAACAGAGAATAAAAAGTTAAAATTCCCCCTTTATTCCCACCTCCCCGCTCTGTCTTACAGAGACAACCACTGTTAATACTTTAGTCTGTACCTTTGTGGTCTTTTTTCTCTGAATTTGCATATGTATAGGCACTACGCACACGTCCAGACAGAAGGTTTTATGTAAGTCCAGTTACACAGTCTGCAGCCCACTGATGTCGGGCAGGTCCTGGTTCCTTCCACGTTGCCACCATGCCATCCTCAGAGACCTCCGCCACGGCTCACGTCCTCACCGCCACGTCCAGGGGCGGAAAGGGGGCCTTGCCTTTCAACGTCTCTTTAAAGGACTGAGGATAAGCTTTCCTAGAAACCTCCTTGCGCCACCCCAATCCCAGCAGATAAACAGACGGCATCACCAGTGTCACCCGACCCTCTGGCCCACCGGGCCGATCGCACTGAACCCAGACCCCGGCACTGGGGCTGGGACCTCCCCTGAAGCACGTGTCTTCGCAGAGGTGGGGACCTGCGCACACCAGGACATCCCTGGGAAGGGAAGGAGGAGGAGCCGCTGCCCTTGGCACCCTACCCTGCGGCCACCACGCCCATGACCCTGTTTCCATTGCATTGTTTGTCATTTCTTTTTGATTTGTAGGCGCTCTTTATATATTTTCAAAAGGAATCCTTTTTCGGTGGTTAGTGTTAATGCTATTTTTCCCGCTCTGTTGCTTTGCTTTGAGTGAATTGTGTTTATTTAAGGCCAGAGCTTAGCTACAAGTACCCCTTTTTCCTCCCCAAATCTTGACTTCGTGAATAACACAGGTGCTTCTGTCTTGCTGGAAAACACACCTGGATGTCGCTGAGGGTGGGTGAGGCCACCACGACCGGACTGGGACTTTAAAGGCGGAGGATGTGTGTAACTAGAGGCGGCTGCTGAGCGGAGTCATTTGGGGGGGCCGCGGGGAGTGTGGCATTCCTACGTCACCTGCGGGAACCTGGCGCAGGGAGAATATTGAAGTGACCGAGCCATTGCATCTCCACGAAGACGGGCCCACACGGGAACAGAAACTGCCCCGTCTGACCCCCAAGTGCGCTGAGATTGTTTCCACATGGGGCTCACGGAGAAGGCGCCGATCATGGGGTTTTATGAGTAGATGACGCGGCCTCCCAGGGCAGTGATCACAACCGTGCACTCTCAAACCGCAGGCGCTTCCGGGAGCCGCGCAGGCCCGAGGTCGGCCCGATGGGCGCGGAGTCTGCCTTTGCAGTGGGCACCAGGCCTGCCGGGGGCTGAGGGAACGGCCCTGCTGGCCCCCTGGCCTCTCTGCATGCCCTGGGAGGTGGGGAGACTTACCTGGCGGTTGCATGGGGGGACGAAGGGGATGCTTTGGTCTCTCAACAGAGTGCAGGTGAGCATCAGGGGTGTTACTTAACTGGGGTTCCATCTGCGACCCCAAGTTCCTCATGCCAATGCCCCGATGTCTCTGGACACGAAGGCCTCCTTGGTGGCCGGCAGGAGTCAGCGACGGCTCCCAGGTGTGCTGTGATTCTGCCACTCCATGAACTGTCCTCTGAGCTTTGCAGGTATAACGACTCTGTGAGGCTGGAACAACCACTGCCCCACTTTACAGATGGGAAAACTGAGGCACGAGGCGGCCAAGTAACCACCAAGCAGTGCTGCTGTTTTCTCCCTGAGCCCCAGGTCTCTTTCTTCCTACTTGTAGACGGCAGAAGCCCTTTTGCCAAAACCCGGGGAGGGTCTCCAGAGTCACGGCCCCTCTGCAGTAGGTGGCTTTGCTTCCTCCTTCAGGCCAGTGCCTCTGTTTCCTGAGGCAAGAGTCCTGCGTGGGCCAAATTTTAGAACGAGAATTTCACAAAAGAGGGTGTGCGGAAGGAGAACGGGGGGCAGGGCCATTCTTAGGAGGCAAGTCCACTCCAGGAGCTGCGGGTGGCACACAGGACCTGCCCCAACAATGGTGCTGTGGTTAAACATACGTGCCCCTCCTAAGTTCATACGTTGGACCCCAATCCCCAGTGTGATGGTGTGAAGAGGTGGCCTTTGGGGAAGCAATTCAGGCCTGAGGACACCGCCCTCTGAAGGGACAAATGCCCCTTAGAAGAGGCTTCAGAGGGCTGCCTGCGTCCACGTGAGGACACAGCGTTCGTCCTCTCTGGAGGACGCAGCAACAGGCAGCACCGTGGAAGCAGAGAGCAGCCCTCGCCAGGCCGAACCTGCCAGAGCCTTGATCTCGGACCTCCCAGCCTGCAGAACTGTGAGAAATAAGTTTCTATTATTTAGGCCGGGCGTGGTGGCTCACGCCTGTAATCCTAGCACTCTGGGAGGCCGAGGTGGGCGGATCGTTTGAGCTCAGGAGTTCGAGACCAGCCTGAGCAAGAGCGAGACCCCATCTCTACTAAAAAATAGAAAGAAATTATATGGACAGCTAAAAATATATATAGAAAAAATTAGCCGGGCATGGTGGCTCATGCCTGTAGTCCCAGCTACTCGGGAGGCTGAGACAGGAGGATCGCTTGAGCTCAGGAGTTTGAGGTTGCTGTGAGCTGGGCTGATGCCACGGCACTCACTCTAGCCTGGGCAACAGAGTGAGACTCTGTCTCAAAAAAAAAAAAAAAAAAAAAAAAAAGTTTCTATTATTTATAAATTCCCCAGCCTGAGGTATTTTGCTGCAGCAGCACAAACGTACTAAGTCACAGGCAGGGATGTAGCCAGGTTCTAACGGGGACTGGGAAAGGAAGCAGGAGGGGGGCCCGTGCATGATGTTGGAGAGTGACAAGCACATTAAACAGAGATGCCACCCTTTGATACCTTGTCCACAGGTCCTGCTACTTTTCACGTCTCACACCTGTCTACCAGCACTTTAGCCACGGACGTGTCCACATATTATCTTAAATCTTGTGTCCAAGGTCCCAGGCTGGAGAGGAAGCGCTTCCCCTGGCCCCCCGGCTATAGATCCATCTGGAACCTCTGCAAACACCCCACAGTTGTGAGGCAGCACCGAGAGGTGCGTGCACACATGCAGGTGTGTGCAGAAAGAACCCACAGCTTCCATCAGCTTCTCAAAGGCATCTTCAGGGAGTGAAGAACCACTGTTCCAGATAAATGACTGTTTCCAAGATGGGCAGGAAGTGAGACCTTTAATCTAGAGATCACAGAGCTGCAGGCTGGGCCTGCTGGGGCCAACGCAGGAGAACGAACATGGGTCAAAACTACCCGTCGAAATCCTGTGTGATTTCAGGCTAGTTTCCTACCCTCTCTGAGTGCTGCATCCTCATTTGTAAAAGTGGAAACAAATTCTAGTACCTCCTTCCAGAGTGGGTTTGAGGAATAAATGAAATTATGCACCTGGAAGCACCAGCTCAGGCCTCGTCACGCTGCTTCCTCTGCTGTCGCCAGCAAAACCTCTCTCCTGTGCTAAGTCTGAGCCTCCCTCCTGTGCGTTACTCCTGTGTCTTCAGTTTTTCTTCTTCCTTCCAGTGTACTCCACACTCTGGTCAATGTCACCGCCACTAGCATTTCCACCAGGAGAGAAGAAAGTGGTGAAACTTTCTTTAGTTTTATAGTCTTTGAGCAGCCACGGTTAATACTGGGGGGAGAGAAGCTGGGGCTACCAGCTCCTTCGGGGCTGTGCTCTCGGTGTTTCTGATGCTCTGCTCACTCCTCCCCGGTCCTGAGCAGCCAAGAGTCTAACCAGGCTGAAGTTGCTTAATGCAACCACTGAAAGCAAACGTCTCACAGGCTCCAGAAACATCACACCCAAGGCGGACATTTGCAAGAGAAGGTGGTAACGGACACAGATTTCCTCTTCAGCCACACCTGAGCTTCAGCCAGCCGTGCCCAAACGGCTCCCACCTGCGTCTGGCCGGGGAGGGGAGGGTAGGTCCGCTCTGGGGCCTGGGCCCATGGCCCCAACACAGGAGGGCCATTGTGAGCCAATCAGTCCCTGTGTCTCTCTTCCTTAGAGTCTCTGCTTTGTTAACATGCAGCTTCCATATTTCCTGGTGACAAATTAGTCATATCTATGGCAAAGGGGACTCTGAAATTGTATCATGCCATATGTATATTAAGATCAACATATATTGATCTCAGGTGAGTGATCTGTTCTTAATTCAGATACGGAGAACGAGACCTAGAGACAGTGACCCTGGTCCCCATTCCCCAGCCACACCCCTTGTACCTAAGTGGCACCATGTGTGCCTGGTTCTGGCCAACAGGTCGTGAGCAGACGTGGTTGGTGCCACTTCTGGGTGGAATTTGAGAGCTGATGCAAGATGCTCCTGCCCTCTCTTCTTGCCACGGCAATTGTGGGGGCTGCCTGTTGAGGTGTTAGAGCCACACGTGAAAGCAGCCTGGGTCCCTGAGTCGCTGGATGGAAGACGGCTTTAAAACACAGAGTATCACAGAAGAGGTGAGGTACAGGGAGGCCGATGGGTCAGGAGACGATCGAGATTGAAAAGGCAGTTTGTTACTCACAGTTCCCGAGGAGGGGGCCCCCCGCACCCCCAGGGGCACGTGGGGAAGCACGAGGGTGGGTCATGAGACAGAGGGAGGGAGAAACTGTGGGCAGGAGCCCTTATTGTGGTCTCCATGGAAGGACTGGAAGGATTGGGATTGGCTGGTTTGAACAACCTCAGCAGACTCGGGCACAGGAGTGTCCCTGGTCGCCTGGTGCCCGGCCTGGGGCGATTAGGGTGGGCGGATAGTGGCCTGGAGGGTGAGAGGGGGTGGGATGTGGCTTCTGGATTTGTTGTTTGCATTTGAAAAATGTGCTGTTCAGTATCTCTAGGAATTGGTTGACCCTGGAGGGGTCAGCCCCAGATGTCAAACATCTGCACGCAGGAAATTAAAAACACGGTTATCACACAGCTGCTCGGGAGGCCACACAATTCACATCGGACTTTGCGGGAGGGGAAACTAAACTTTGTTATGTTAAGCCACGGAGCTCTGGGGGTTAATTTGCAAGGACCACGTATGACTGTAGGAACACAGGAGGCAGCGTGGCCATGGGTAGACGGCAGAGTCTCAGCGCAAGCACAGCATCTGCCACGTCTGTGGGGTTCATTTATTCACTCACAGGTTCAGCCGGTCGCTGCGCACCAGCTGCTGGGGGCTAGACTCACAGAGACCTGTCCCTGTCCCCAGGGAGTTCTCAGTCTTACATCCAAGGGCAAGTAGCATGTGAGGGCTGCAGAGCAGAAGTGGCTCTACCTACGGTGGGTAAACAGAGCAGGGATTCAGGGTGGGCTTCTCAGAGGAAGTGGCATTTGTGGCAGGTGTGCATGGAGTTTTGTAGGAGCTCCCCGTGCAGAGACGAGGGTTGTGGGTGTTCTCGGTGGGCTGGGAAGAGCCTGTGTGTGGCACATCCGGGCTCTGGCAGAGTTCAGTGTGGCAGGAGCAGAGGCGCGTCAGGGTGAGGCCAGACATGGCTGGAAAGCCAGGTGGGTGAGAGGCTTTGGGTATAGTGACAAGGGCTCCCATGGAAGGTCGTTGAGAGCCACAGGTGATGGGCAGACCAGGAGGTGACATCAGGAGATGGCAGTCACAGCCATTCCCTCCCTGCTCCTTCAGTGTCACCTCCTATCAAATGCACAGTGTCCAGCCAACCCCTCTTGTTATAGCCAGGAAATCCCCATTGGCTCCTCCACTCTCAGGCCAGGGCAGTAGATACAGTCCTCCCATCCAGCACCCATGGCAGACATCACCAATCAATTGACATCCTTTGCATAAGAGGCCAGATTGAGCCTCAGAGCCCTTCTCAACACAATGCTTCAGTCAACAATAACCCATGTGTCCAGATTGGCATGTGTGTCAAATTGTGTCATTTCTGTTTAAGGGGTTAAGGATGCGGTGTTCTCTTTCTAGAAGCATTTCTTTACTTTTAAGAAAAAGAACCTATGGTGGAGGGTGAGGGGACAAAGTTTAGTCAAAGGAATGAATAGCTCATGGTGGAATTTTAGTCAGCAGGAGTTTGGGGGAGTCTCCACAAGCCCTCAGCTCACGCTCGCCTCACCCACTCAGAAGCTTGTCCTGTGTGGGCACTGAGGATGCTCTTTTTATTTTCACACTTTCCTGTCTCCATTGTCACCAAAAATGTTTCTGTTGTTTATTTTCCAGGCCAAGGTAAACATCACGTGGCCGAGGAGAGTCGTTTCCATGGCAAGCTCCTCCCACGTCGTCTCCTGTTGTGTCCCCCCGGAAAGCCCACGACCATTCAGAGGAAGCATAGATGCTCAATAAATGTTTATTGATTGAATCTAAATTGCAATTTTATCTAACACCCTCAGGGAAGCCAACTGGAAACTAAATTCACCCCATATATTGCTAAAACACATCGATTACCGAGAAACCAACGCTGCAGGACAGCCCAGGCCAGTGAGGCGTGTTTTTCCCAAAGGCACAAAAATCATGACTCATGCAGCCCTTCGTCCACTCGAAGACTGGCACACTTGTTGTTTGCTGTCCACACCAGCTCTGCGAGGACAGGAACTCGCTCGTTTACACTGCTCAGCCTCCTACCACGGGCCGACACCAGGAATAATGTCAGTCAGTGCTTGTGCATGAATGAGTGGGACTGTCCCTCAGCACGGCCAGACGCAGGACTCCTACCCTCCTTCCCAACCTCGCAGCCCAGGATGGGAGAGGAGGTGTTGACACCTGGCGGGGCAGATGCTGGGAGGGTCTTTGTTCCTCTGGCTGAGGTCGCAGAGTGTCTGGGTGCTGGGTGGGGGTGCGGTGGGAGAGCAGTGTGGAGGGATGGGGGCATGGAGTGGTCAGGTCTAGGCTCGGGGGGTGTGATGTGCTGGTGGGACCTGCTTGGGGAGCTCAGGGATGAGGGGAGCAGGACATAAGAGCCTGATTGGGGTGGTGGACGGGGACAGAAATGACGCCATTGTCCTAGGAGGGAGTAGCAGACGTTATCCCAGGGAAAATGTAAGGAGAGGGAAGTGGGGAGGGAGATGAAATTCATATTAGGATGAGAAGGTGTAGGCAGAGGAGTGGGAGGGGACCTGGAGGGGACAGCCAGACCTCCAAGGACAGGGAGCAAAGCCACACCTTCCTCAGGAGCCGCAGGGCAGCCCAAGAGGAGCCTGGGGAGACAGGGGTCTGGTGGCTGCTGAGAGACAGTTTGCTTAAGTGGCAGGAGTGAGAGCTCGCTGGCTGGTGCTTAAGAAGGGAGAGTGGAAAGGCAAGCAATCTAGAAGATTCTTTCAAGAGGTTTATCAATAAAAGGAGTTCATAGGACCCGGAAAATTTCTTTTGTTCTTTTCTTTCCTTTCCTTTTCTTTTCTTTCTCTCTTTCTCCCTCAACCTCTCCAGCTCTTTCTTTCTTATTTGAGGGCAGAGATGAATAGCTGAGGTAGACCCCAGTGTAAGTGAAGACCCCAAGGAAGGAGCCGTGGTGGGGGAGAGATTTTCAGCAGCGAGGAGGGGGAGGATTCACTGTAGAAAGTCATTCCTCCAACACCTGTTCGCTGAGCACTCGCTGGGTGCCGAGCACTGTGCAGGGTGCTGGAGGTGTTTGGTGAACAAAGCAAGTCCCTGCTCTGTGGGATGCTCGAGGACGTAGACACTGGATTTAATGCACACAGATGTCACGTGGTGCCCTGGAGCGAGAAGTGCCGGAGACAAGGAGAGTGCAGGGCAGAGTGTGGGTGAGGGGCTGCGGGGGTATGCACGGGGGTGGGGGGGCCTGGGGGGCAGAGTGCAGGGAGCCTGATGAGAAAGAGATGGGAGCAAAGGCCTGGGGGAGGCAGCCACTGGCGAGCAGATCTCAGGGCAGCGGGAAGAGCAGAGGCCCGTGCTGGTGTCCTGGGGCTGCCACGGCAAAGTGCCACGGACTGGGCGGCTTCAACAGCACAAGTTTATTCCTCCCAGCCCAGGCAGCTGGACGTCCGAGCTCTGGGTGCAGCAGGGTTGGCTTCTCATGGGGCCTCTCTCCTTGGCTTGCAGACGGCGTCTTTTCCCTGTGTCCTCACAGGTTCATGCCTCTGTGCATGTCTGTGTCCTGATGTCTTCTCTTAGGACACCAGTCACGTGGGATTAGAGCCACCCTCATGACCTCATTTTACATTAATCACCTTTTAAAGGCCTTGTCCCTCTGTGAGTCCCATTCTGAGGTCCTGGGTCAGGGCTTCAACATGTGAACGTTGCAGGGACACAGTTCCGTCCAGCACGGGCCCTGGACCGCGCTGGCATCCAGTGTGGGAGGAGGAGGGAGGGTGGTGACTATGAGGTGTGGACGTCAGTGAGGACATCAGGTGTCTCTGCAGCGGCCGTCCAGTCCCGTGCAGCCAGTCCTCGCAGCCCTGCCTTTGCATAGCTGTGTTTTGCACAGTCAAATCGCTAACACTCCACAAACAGCAGCTGCCTGGAGAGCCGAAGATTTTCTCCTGTTGATAACCTCATTCTTGGGTTGCCAGGAGCAGCACCCAGTCCCCGAGCTAAACACTCAGGCTATAATCTAATCAGAGGCGTCTGGAGCCTTGGGAAACCTACACCGGTGTGTGATCTTGACTCATTCTTTCTCTCGGCCTGCTGAGATCTGGTCAGAGGCCCAGAGCGTTTGCAGTGACCCACGGCAGGGAGCTGGGGCACAGAAACATTAATTCACGGAGACCGGGGCCAGTTGCAGCTGACCCAGCAGGCGGGACACTTCCTGGAACAGGGGTGGGGAGGCGCCGGCATGGACATCAGGTGATCCCAGGTGTGGAGGGGGGGAGCGTCGTGCCCTCCCGTGGGTTTAAAAGGCTGCCTCTGGGGGAATGTAGGTTTCCAGATCACTCTAGTCTGCCGTTTCCCAGCAGCCCAAGGCCAGACCTCTAGCAGCCTCTGGAAACCAGGCTGCTGCGCATGGGGCAGGTGAGGACATCCAGGCACTGTGGGGACACAGACGGGGCCCAAAGCCTTGCCAGGGGTCCAGGATGGCTGGGCTGGAGGGAGGAGATGTTGGCAGGAGGTGGCTGGAGCGGCTGGCAGGGACCAGACCACGAAGGCCTCAATCACAGGCTAAGCGGTAGGGCTTCCTCCTGTCCTTCTGGAAAACTGCGGATGGTGTTTAATTTGCCCCTTAGGAAGCTCATTCAGGCCACGGTGTGGAGGAGCAGCGGAGGGCGCGGGGAGCCATCTCTGCAGCTACTTGGGGGGGTTGTCCGCAGCCAGTTCCCACCCACCCACTACGCTCTGAGTCTCCCATTCTGAGCCTGGTGTGGCCTCCGGCTGCTTCCCTGGGGTCGCTCCTGGCAGCTCTGACATCCACCTGCTGCCCTGGGCTCTGGCTAAGCCAAGACATTTCTAGAAGCATGACTGTGGTAGATCATTTGTAAAATTGTACCCACACTTCTTTGCAGTGTGACTCTGGAGCTCTTCACATCAACAAGCGGAATCTGTTTCTCTACCCCCTGAGTCTGTGACTTGCATTGACATGTAGAATGTACCAGAGGTGAGGCTGTGCCGGTGCTGAGCTTAGGCCGTAAGGGATTCTGCTTCCGCTCTCTTGGAACTCTGCGGTCACCTCATGAGCAAGTCTGTGATAAGAGACACCACCCCCTGTATTAGTTATCTCGTGCTGCCAAAGCTAAGCAGCATAGAACAGCACACATCCTTGATCTCGCTGTTTCTGTGGATGGAATCCCGGTGTGGCGTGGGTCCTCCAGCTCAGGTTGTCTCACAGGGCTCTGGTCAAGAGGTCAGCTGGGGCTGCAGTCGTTAAAAAGGCCAACCGGGGCGGAATCCGCTCCCAGGATCAGTCCGTGGTTATTGGCAGGATCTGCCAGAGGTGGCCAGAGTTTCTTATCACACAACTTTCTGTTGGGCCACATGGCAGCCAGCTCTGTCAGCATAAGAAGGAACTGTCAAGATGGAAGCCACAATCTTTGGTAACCTCACTCATCTCAGAAGTGACGTCCTGTTATTTTTGCTGTATTCTATTCATCAGATGCAAGTCGCTAGGAAAAGCCCCCTCGACATTATTAAGAACTGCGTCCTCACTGCGTCCTCCGAGAAGCCTCTTTGGCCCCTCCTGTCTTGGGGGCCCCCTTTATCTGAACCCATAGCACTCAGCGCCTGTGCTATCTTTAGTACTTATCAAGAACATCTTGTTGGGTATTTGACATGGCCCCAGCGTCTACGCTGGTCTTGGTGACACCCTCTCAGAGCTCCCTGCAGGACTTTCCTACCAACCCATCCAGGGTCTCACTTCCCACGAAAGACATTGAACCCCAAGTTTGCAATTCTGTGCTCCTGGCTCACCCAGAATCGTGCTTTTCACTTAGCAAGGATTTCAGAAATGACATAACTTTGAGTCTCACTCTACCTGTTACACAGGTGCGAGCTTTTTTTTTAAGTTAAAATTTTGCACTTGGTAAGAGACAAAAAGAAGCAGCAGAAAAAAAGAAAATTCTACTGTGAGTTTTACTTAACGTTTAAGGAAGAAATAATGTCAATTCTACACATACTCTTCCGGAAAAGTGAAGAGTCGTAATATTTCCCAAATTTCCCAGCTCATTCTATGAGGCTGGCATTATCTTGATACTAAAGCCATCAAAGATATCACAAGAAAAGAAAATTACAGACTAATATTCCTCATGAACAAAGACGTAAAAATTCAAAACAAAATTCTAGGAAATCAAATCCATCAATATAAAGATAACACATCACAATAAAGTTGGGTTTATCCCAGGAACGCAAGGTTCGTGTTTCTTATTTTTTCAGTTTTTTCCTTTACTTATTTATTTTTTTTAATTTTTAAAAATTTTTTAATTGTTATGGGTACATAGTAATTGTATATCTTTATAGGGTGCATGTGATGTTTTGATACAGGCATACAATGTGAACTAATCAAATCAGGGTAATTGGGGTATCCATCACCTCAGGCATTTATCATTTCTTTGTATTGGGAACATTCTGATTCCACTCTTTTAGCTATTTTAAAGTATACCCTAAGTTATCACTGATTATAGTCATTTTGATGTGCTATCAAATATTGCTCATTCTACCTGTCTATCTACCTATATTTTTGCACCCATGAACCATCCCCAGCTTATCCTGCACCCTGGCTACCCTGCCCAGCCTCGTAACCACCACTCTCTCCTGCCGTTTGCAACGACATGGATGGAGCTGGACAACATCTGCTAAGTGAAATAAGCCAAGTGCAGAAGACAAATCTCGCACGTTCTCACTCATATGTGGGAGCTAAATATTAAAAACAATTGATCTCATGGAGACAGAGGCTAGGACAGTGTGAACTTTTAAAACACTTTTTATTTTGAGATAACTGTAGCTACGTCCACAGTGATAAGGAAGGATGCAGAGAGATCCTGTACACACTGGAGCTGGTTTCTCCAGTGGTAACAACTCGCATATCTATGTGACAAGAGCACAACCAGGAAATGGACGTGACACCATCCACCGTTATTTGGATTTCATCGGTTTCCCACGAGCTCATTTGCCTGTGTGTTACCGGTGTATATTTGGTTCTATGCAATTTTAGAACACGTGTGGATCATGTGACCACTGCCAACCACAGTCGAGATATAGGACAGATCCATCAGAATGGTCCCTCCTGCACCATTTTGTAGTCACAGCCACCTACCTTTCCTGTGTCCCTGCCTCATGCCCCCACTAATCTGTTCTCTGTCTCTATAGTTTTATCACTTCAAGAGGGTTATATAAATGGAATAACATGGTATGCAATCTCTTCAGATTTGACCTTTACCAATCAGTGTAATTCCCTTGAGACCCATCCAGTTATTGCATGTACCAATAGTTTATTCTTTTTTCTTGCTGAATGGTATTCTATGGTATAGACGTACTATCATTTGTTTAACCATTCACCCTTTGAAGGACATGTGAGTTGTTTCCAATTTGGGGCTATTATGAATAAAGGCTATGAACATTTGTGTGATTTTTTTTCAGTGTGAATATAAGTTTTCATTTCTCTGGGATAATGTCCAGGAGTACAATTGCTGGATCAAATGGTAAGTATATATTTAGTTTTGTAAGAGACTGCCATGCTCTTTTTCCAGAGGGGCTGTACTATTTTGGGTTCCCACCAACAATGTGTGAGTGATTCTGTTTCTCCACATCCTCACCAGCATTTGGTGTTATCACTGCTTTTTATTTTGGCCATTCTGATAGGCATGTAATGGTAGCTCGTTGTGGTCTTGATTTGCATTTCCCTACTGGCGGATGATATTGAACATCTTTTCTGGTTGTTATTTGCCTGCCGTAATTCTCTTTGGAGATTCTCTTCGGTCATTTTCTCTTCTTTTGCTGATTTTCCAATTAGATTATTATTTTTTTATTTACTGTTGAGATTGGAGAGTTCTTTACATACTCTAGATATGAGTCTTTTGTCAGATACGTGGTTTACAAATATTTTCTGGGCCCCAGCAATACTATTGTGGCAAAAGTGTAGCACTGACTTCCGCTGCTTTATTGCAGATGGGTGGGTGACAGTTAGCTCCCTTTGCCACCTCGCTGATTCTTTCCCACTGAAAGTGGAGTATCCGCTTGCACTGCCTTGTATCTGGGCTCCCCCGCCAGGCTCTGCGACACAGGGTGGGGAAAATGGGGAGCTGACGCCACAGCTTTGTTGCTGCAGAGTGGGGCAGAAGCTCTGCGCCCCACTGGGCCCTGCTGACGACAGGGAAGGGCAGAAGGCAACTCTTCTTACTCTTCTTTCTTGTGCCATGTCCAGAGATATTTTTAGCTGTAACAGGGAGGACCACAGAAGAATGAGGCTGCAGTAGCCATTCTCCATCTTGTCCAGAGCTGGACGTTCAGCTTTCGATCCTCTCTGTTCCTCAATCTGTAAAATGGGTACAATAATACCTACTCCACCTACACTACAGAATTGTTTTGGGACTTAACTAAGAAGTTCTTGTATATGAAAGTACACTGGGAAAATGTTATGCTAGTGGAGATATTATTATAATGATTGTTATTTCTGAGACTAGGGTCTGGCAAGATGTAGCTGGAGAAGAGATAAGTGAAGTGGTAGGAACCGCCATATTCATCTATCAATTTAATGTTGGTGAAACCAAAGTTGATAGCCCAAAGTTGGTCTTGTATTGTTTATTTCCCTGTTTCTTTTGAGTCTGTGGCGACCTTTCTCTCAACCAGCAATAACCCTGGAGAAAGCTTGAGGAAAGACGAAGATTAGGGTCACAGCAAGGAGAGAGCAATAAAGTAGCTTTAAAGAGCCTAATAAACCAGGATAATTGAATGTAGTAAGGACAGTGGCTGGGACAGGGGGATGCCAGCAGCACCATCTCCAGGAAAGCAATCGCAGAAGAAAAATCACCTGGGAGGGAAGGAACAAGTTGCAAAGGGAACCCAGAAGTGACAGGGACAGCCTCTCGGAATGGTCAGTAGTGGCCCTGCTGTACTTGGGGGTCACGGGACAGGGCTACTCACTGGTGTGACCCCCATATCACCCATCAGGATGACACGGGTCTTGTGGGGTTGTGGCCTTCCTTCCGGGCAGGCAAAGGGCTCAGGAATAAGGCTTGGGTAAGCCCCGTAACCCCTACAAGCCTCAGTTTCTCCTTCCGTAAGATGAAGCTGGGAAAGATGCCAACCCCACCCCATTGTTTGAGGGTCAAAGGTGAAATGGAATGTGGTTTATCCAACCTGCCTGGAGTTGGCAATCAATACATGTATAGTAAATCCCTTCCTGACTCCTGGCCTAGGAATTCTGACTTCAGTCTAGGCTGGGCTCTGGCTGCTGGAGGCGCCTCTTAGCTTACGTGCTCCGCCATCGCTTCCTCCACTTGGCGCCCATGGTTGGGAAGGGCAAGCCAAGGTGATCTTGCCCTAATCTCCCCTCCTAAAGAGTCTCCAGCCTTGTCTCCTGGTTCCTCTTTCTTCCCTTGGGCCTAGTGGGTCTCACTGACCTCCTGGGGGAGGGAGGTGGCTCTGGAGGCCTGGGCTTTTGGTGTGGCTCTGAGGAAGGGACATTCCCAGACCACAATGGGGACCTAGGGCAAACCACAGAGCTCGTTGCATCTCCAACCCACCACCTTTTGTCTAGGGGACGTTGATGTTAAATGAAGGTCAACATGCCCCACTCAAGTGCAAGCTCAGAAGACAGGAGCAACGTCTGTCCTGTTCATGGGTGTGCCACCCCCACACCCCCGCACCCCCGCCACAATGCTGTGCTAGAGCCAGCTCCTACCAGCTCAGGAGAGCCAACTATTACATTTTCAGGAATTTTGCAAATTGGTTGTTAAACATAATTGTTATTAAAAATTAGACTACTAAAGCTTATAATTAAATTAAATCTTATTGGAAACGAAGATAACAGATATTCAAAACACATCGCTCCCTAATTATTTTACTATTATCTCCACTCTTGGGGTTATTTGCACCTATTATATCTGTGAGGTGGAAATACTGTGTAGTGATATGCCATTGTACGTCTCTTCCCAAGTCTGCCTGTAATGACGTCATGTTGGTGGCTTGACATTGGCCATGGTGGGAGTATTTACACCATAGGACTCAGCAAACACGACAAATCAGAGATTATTTATTATTTGGTTAATTGTTTAGATTTTTTTTAAAGTAATGAAAAATGTTAATAATGTAGATTAAACTTAAAAGTGTGTCATTGTTAAATTGTAATAGTACAAAGATTTTTAAAAAATGTTCTTCTAGTATTTGGTAACTATTATCAGATTCAGTAAAGAAGTCACTTATGTGACTCAAAAACATGAAGTTCCAGCACATACCTTCGTTGTTTTACTTTTGTCTTACTTGTTAACATAGGTAAAAATATTCTTCATGATTCATGGTGAAATTACTCTCACAGAGCCTGTTGTTAAGCATTTACCAGCACACCACCATCCCATACGTCACTTGGCATAATACTCAGTGATAATTTTGAATGACTGAAGGCAGTGAAAACAACCTATAAAGAACATGGTGGGCCATCTTGCCCATTTTGCCATGGCAGCAGTGGCCCTGCCTGCTCTGGGTGCTGTCCCCCTCCACTTCTGTGCTCTATGTGGTCAACGTGCCCTGGCCATGGTCAATGTGCTCTGGCCCAGGGCTTCTCAGACTGTAATGTGCCATGAGTCAACTAGGGATCTTGTTGAAATGCAGATTCTGACCCTACAGGTCTGCGGTGGGGACAGATATTTTGCATTTCTCACAAGCTCCCAGGTGGCATCGATGCTGGTCATGAACCACGCTTGAGTGGCAAGGTGCTGGCCACACGGACCTCCTCCCGACACGCCATGGTCATGTGACCTTGGAACTTGCCACAAACTTTACCTGGAGTGCTGGTCTCCCTGGTCTTCACATGTCCTGCTTTCATGCATCGCTCAGGTTTCTGCTCAAATGTCATCCTCTAAAAAGAGAGTCTCTTCCCCACTACTCCCTCCAACATAGTAGCCATCTCAGATCTCTGCGTAAGACGGGCTGACAGTTTCTAGTTGACTGCTTCCAGCCCCCCTCCCTGGAATGTAAGCTCCATGGGCGCCTCCTGCCCACTCTGTGACTTTAGAATAGCACATGCTCTATAAACGAGCTGGACGATAGTGGTGATGCCATAACGCTAAGGGCGGAGAGAGCTGCAGTGATGCTGGAGATGGAGGTGGCGCTGGAATGGGGAGGTTTACAGCACAACTGTATGTAAATGAGTAGTTTTCCTACATAATAGCAGAAGCTTCTATTCAATCATTTTGGTTCCTCCACAGTAGTGACCTACTCCCAAGAGTGCAAGCCCCCACCCGCAACACTGCCCCGTTTGCTTCCTCCTGGGGCGGGGGGGCTCCCTTGCCGTGCGCAGAGGAATCTGTGATGGGACCCAGCTGGGGCTCAGAGTCAGGGTTTGCAGGGTGCCAGCTCTCTAAATGGCTTCTCTAGAGTTTTGCACAAACACAGGAGCAGGGCCACAGACACGTAGCACCCAGAGGCACGTTCTGGCCAGGCCTCGTGCCCAAGCCACGTTTCTCAGCTGTGTTTTCCTTCTGGGCCTAAGCTGGGCTGTGGAGCATGTTGCTGTCCACCTCTGACTCAGCCAGGGGATGCCTGGAGGTCTTCGGTTATTATTATTATTATTATTTTTTTTTGGTGGGGGGAATAAATCTCTGGAGGGTCCTGGAGTTTCTGTGTAATTACTCTTAATATTAAATCAACACTAGAAGCGTCTTTTCTTATTTTTTTCCCTATGGAACCAATGTTTTGACTAATATCAGATATCATATGCTGAATACCCCCAGCCAGGCATATGTTTCATCTCATTTAATCCTCTCAACAGTGCTATAGAACAGAATCTCATGTTATCCTGTTTTAGACACGTGGCCCTTGAAGCTCAGACAGGTTAGGTCATTGGCCCAAGGTTAAAAAGCAAGTGGGGTTAGTCACTACCCCAGAGGTCGCAAACATGACGGCCTAGAGCAGGGGTCAGCCAGTTTTGTCTGTGACGGACCACATCATGGACATTTTAGACGTGTCTGCGCCAGCATCCAGCTCTGCTGCTGAAGCACCGAATCAAGCCATGGACAATCTGTGAGCAAACAAGCGTGTGTTCTAATAAAACTTTATTTACAAAAACAAGTGTCAGGCCAGATTGGGCCCATGGGGCCATAGTTTGCCAACACCTCCCCTAGAGGGGCCAGCAGATACAGTTGAGGAGTAGAACAGGCCTGGAACAGACTGGAAACATGCCTTGTTCTGGCTTCTCTTCTTCCCAGTTTTGACAGAGGCCTGGGGACACGGTGCCAGTGCCTGACTCATGGCCGTGGCAAAGGTTGGGGGAGGGCGGTCCTCGGGTGTCTCGGCAACAAGCAGCAGCCACTACTCAACTACAGCCGAATGCTGCCCCCAGAGACGCGCCAGTGCGGCCAGTTTTTAGGAGAAGCCACACGTATGGATTTAGGGGGAGGCTCTGTGTGCGCATGTGTGTGAACTATCTCCTTTCCTTGTACGTTGGCTCAGATCAATAAAACAAAAACCAAAATTCCTGTGCAGCCCCAGCAGACGATGTCCAGGCATCGGTTCTGGCCCTCAGGCCCCCCGTTTACAACCTCTGCACTCTGGAAACCGCCCAAACAACACTGCATGTATTAAGTAATAATTCATCTCTTCTCCCATATTTTATTTATCAAAGATCTCAGTAACTGTCAAGTAGAACTTCTTATCAGCAGGAACCGATCAGCGGACAAGTGTTACCTCCCAGACCGATTATAAATCTTGGCGAGCCGGGAAACCCTGACATTTTAATTAGCTGGAACATTTCTTATCAGCAGTCAATTCTGAAGCTGCCATCTCACATCGTTTGTGAACCCCTAATTGGGAATCCCTGATTCGGTCCCCTCAGGGCCACCTCGTTCACAGGGGCTCATCCTCATTATCTCACTGCCCGGCTGCCTTCAGATACACAACCAACAGCACCAGGGTGAGCGTAGCTGCCTCCAAATGTGCTCACGGTGCAGCAGCCTGAGTTGCGAAACTAAAAAAAGAAAAAAGAGACTTCTGTTTGCTGCAGCACCAGCAAAAAAAAATACAGAAAACATTTTCTGTTCACAGGACAAATAATTATGCCAGACTAAGCAAGGTGGTGACAGAAAATTTCTTCTTATCTGGGGTCGTGGTGGAACTTCAGAGTCCTGTAGGGGGGACTGTGCCGGGCAAAGACACTTTCAGTTATTCTCAATGTATCACGTGGCCGCAGATAAAGATGATATCTAGAAAAGTCCGGAGATGAAGGAATGAGGTGGTTGGGGTTGGCTCCCACTGGCTTCCCGATAGTCCATTTCTAGTTGATACGAACTTGTCAGCTTTCTTGGCCCTCCTTGAAGGATGGAAGCGGACATAACCATTGCTTGTCCCGGCTCTGCCCACTTTGGAGAGAAACAGCGCCCTGCGCCCCCGTGGTCTGGGCAGCCAGGTGTCTCATCGTGTGGCCTCGGCTGGCCCAGCAGAGGCGAGGGCTGGACCGAGGGCAGCCTGTCCAGAGAGTGACCGGCAAGCCACAGCGCAGCATCGACTGGTGAGAGGACCCAGGCAGATCCCCCGTGACGGGAAACACTGAGGGACCTTGTCGCCGGCACTGGGCTCAGGGCTGCAAGGTCACGTGAGCGGGGGCTGTCTGGAGGCCACGTTCAAGCCAAAGTTATGGAGCAACGAGGGGGAAGTGCCAGAGTCGGGGTGAGGCGGAAGAGAGGCTGGAGGAGCCAGGCAGGGAAGGCGGAGGTGCCCCAGGGTGGAAGGAAAGAGTCACTGTTGGTCGCCCAGATGGCCCATCTTTAGCACGGTTCCTCTGTGGAGTCCCTGCCTTGAGCCTGATCAGGGTGATGGGGGTGGGGTGGGGGTGGTTTCTGTTTCTCATGAATCAAGAAAGCCCCCAGGAGCAGAGGAAAACTCAGGCCTTCTGGAGAACCACAGTTCTTGGGTGATCTGGCTCAAAGTCCCCCCACCTCAAATAAAAAACAAAAGTGGATTTTGTAAGGAGAGACTTTATTCGGAAGGGTTATTGAATTGCAAGGGTGCAGGGGTGGGGAGCTCTTGGGATGGAGAGAGGGGGCCATGCCAATAGGGAGATCGCTCTGACCACAGTCTCCAAAAAGGGTTTTTCTTTTACAGGGAGGAATGATGAAGGCGCGAGAGACCCAGCGTGGGGACTGTCGGCAGGAGGTCGGGGGGGCGTTGGTCCCTGAGGCTGGCCGTCCTTAGCAGGGCCCCAGGGAGGAGAGAAGCTTGACCCGAGCTTGGTTCACGGGCATTTCGTTCCCACTGAGCATCGGGGACAAGCAGTTCCACTAGTCATTCATGAGGCTCTGCGTCTGGCCTAGTCGCCGGTAAACAAGGGGGCATCCGTCAGCCTCACCTGCGCGTCCTGTGGGGACGGGGGCTCCTGGCAGTGAGCTGTTTCCCAGAACACAAAAGCATGGGGGCACTTCTTACCCTGCTCTTTCCCGGGGGTCCAGGGCTCAGGTAAAATTCAACATTGTCACTAGACTATTCCATGGCTCTTGGATATTATTGAACACTGCCACCTTGGCCTGGGGTCATCTAATGAATCCTCTAGGCCTGCTCTCTTTAAAACTCTCTCTTCTATCCCCCCAAACAAACTGGTCTGTCAAATTCTGGAAGGGTTTGGCAGTTGGAAGCAAGGGCTGAGCAAAGAGGCTTGTCTCAGGCTGCCCTGGAGTTGAGGGAGGCCCCGAATCAAGTCCCTCTGCCTCCGAGCCCCTTGCGTTGGGCCCTGCGGCAAAGAGCCTCCAGTGATCCCTCGGCCCTGCGGCCTCCACCCTTCTCCTCGCCTCCCTCACCCCTAATCCCCAACCCAACAGCAGACTCTGACCCCATCTACCAGGTTCTGTTGCCAAACCCCAAAGCTTCTCCACTGTGCAAATCAGCCTACAAAAATATTGCCAGGAGCTGTGCGGCCACAGGTGTGGAGAGTTCAAACCTACTCCCATAGGACAATAAAGTCATATTTATTATTATCATTATACACATTGTAACTACAAAAAGTTCCACAGGCATGAACCACATGCCAGACACCGCTGGAAGGACCTTACACATATGAACTGACATATCGGATCCACACAACCACCTGTGGAGGTAGCGAGTCTTATTCCCATTTTACAGACAAGGAAACTGAGGCCCAGAAAAGTTATTACTGGCCCGAGTCTACAGAGCTGGGATTTCGCCCAGGCAGTGTGACCCCTGGCTGGTCTCTCCACGACCATGCCCCACTCTCTGGCTGTCCGGAGGCAGCACCTGCTTCCCTAAGTGTCATTTACCTCCTCTCGGCAGCTGGGGTGGGAGCCGGACCCTTGCTGTGAGGTTAGTGCCAGTTTTCGCTGCAGAGGTGGGCGGGTATATCTCCTCCCTCCAATGCTGCTCACAGAAGTGTCAGGCCACCCTCAAGACACTGTTTCTTAGACCAGTGTTGGGAACAAAGGTAAAATGTTCCCCTTTCCTTCTTAGAGGTTCTCAGAGTAAATGAACTTGAGATTTCATTAAGATAGCCATTGTGTGCGACAACTGGACAGTCTGGCTGAACAGGTTTTGTGTTTTGGGGTTTTAAAAGAAGTACCTGCTTTAAAATAAGATTAATATCAATTTGGTTTCCCTTCTCTCTGCAAGCAAGTCACCTCTCTCGGAGCCCCCTAAACCTTGCTAAGAGGAGGTATTCCTGCGGCTGCTGTCTGCAGAGGATGAGATTTGGGGGTTCCCCCTGGAGATGGAACAGGGCCAGTGTGAGGACAGCCATCACAATGGCAATGTCCACCCACTGATCAATGAGCCCTACTATGTGCCAGGTGGTGGACACACATCACCTGAGTCTTACGATATCCCTGGAGGCGTGTTATGATTAAAAACTTGGGCGTTGGAGTGGCCCAGAATGGGGTTAAGTCTCCATGCTACACTTAATAGCAGTGTGATCTTTGGGAGGTCACAGCCCCCTCTACGACTTTCAGTTTCCTCATCTAAAAGTGGGTGATCTAAAATTGCAAGGCTGGTAGCTGGTGGAGACAGCTGGAATTGGCAGATCTGGGTCCACATTCTAGCACAGAGTAAGCAGTTAATAAGTGGGAGAAAGTATTCACAGTAATGCTGAGATTATCACAGGCTGGGGGCTGCAGGTTCAGGAACCAGAGCTGCCACCCCATGGTGACTGACACCCTAAGGAGACTATGTGAGAAGCAGGCTTTCAGGTGACTGTGATAATGTCTGCTAACAAGGACAGGCTTGCACGGTGGCTATCAGAAGCAATGTCCTCTCGCACCTTGGCAGTGCCCTCTTTACCTGCTGGTGAAGCAGAGGGCAGCCTGACACTCACCTGTACCCTCAGAATTCCTCTCAGCTTAGAGGCGACACTGCCACCCAGCCTGAAATTTTAAGAAAACCCAGCACACATGCTCAGGGAGACACATCAGGGATTTAAAAGACTTTTCAGGGAGGTTGTGGGATCATTTGTCTCAATAAAAGTAATAACAATTGCAGAGACAGTGTGGCGTAGTGGTGAAGAGAGTCAGCCCCAGTCCTGGGCCGGGAACCCAGCGCCATCACTGACTAGCGGTACAACTTTGAGCAAGTTCTTTAATTTCTCCAAGCCTCAGTTTTCCCATCCATAAAATGGGGACAATAGCAGTACCTACTTCACAGAGTTGGGATTGGGACGAAATGAGATCATGCCTGTTAAGCACCTGGCCCGTAACAAAGCCCACAAATAAGTTTAGCCACTATCTGCCAAGATGAGGTCCCCCCTTGGCTGGGGGAACATTTGCCAGGGGTGGGTGGGCTGACGCTGAGGCTGTACAGTCACGCTGTCTTGTCTGTGTGGCAGAAACCTCGGTCCCCACTCCTAACCTCCCAGAAGGAAGTGAATAAATGAAGACCCGACAGGCTGCACAGGAAGTCAGCCAATTCCCCCAACCCTGCCCCTGCCCCACACCCTTTACCACCCCCCAGTGTACACTTGACCTTCTCTTCAGTGAGTCTGAATTCTGCTGTATCCTGGGGAGAAAGCCAAGTTCTTAGTTATGACATTGGCCTTTTTGCCCCTTTTGTTAAGAAAAAAAAATGGTGAGCAATGTTCTTTTCTTGCATCCCTGCACCGTCTCCTCTTTCTCTTCCTCAATTTCTTAGGAATGAAATCACCCAAGATATAAATAAAATGTTCTAAATAAAGCTCTGCTCGACTGCGGCATAAGACATATCTGTGTACGTATGTGACTGTCAGCCAAAATAAGTTAACCTCCGATGGAAGTCATTTTCATGTAATTAATTATTCTTGTCTCAGCTGAAAGAGACAGGTGCACTCTCGGTGCGCTCTGCCAGGACTTCTCGATGAACTTAAGAAGGCTACACTGAACATGCACCAGATGACTGGAGCCCGGTGATGGCGTTTTGTTCTGATATAGTTACTTGACTTGGAACTTTTATTTTTCAATTACTTCAAACTGAAAAAATGAAAACAAAAGAACTGACATCAAAGGCATTCTGAAGTAGAGGAGGTACACGATGTGCTAATTAAGCAACAGGAATGCAGCGTCTCCTGCGTCAGCTGATGTTTTCTTTCTCCAACTCGGGAAAGGGCTTTAGGTTGTTTGGGGTTTTGCAGAAAAACCACTTGCTTCTTGGTAAGTCTGTTATTAGCAAGAATTCTCTTTGTGTATTGGAGGTCAAAGCCCTGGCATGGTAGGATTTTTAGACGAGAAGGGAGAATAGCAAGATGAATGAGAGAATGGCCAGGTGACTTTGCAATTTGTTGAATGAAATTGTCCAAATAAGGACTGTTAGGAGTTGAGAGTCCCTAGAGGAGTGCCACAGGGCTCTGCCCTTAGGCTTCTGAACCCATTCAGGGCTGATTGAAGGAAGAAATGACATGAAGCTGGAGAAACAACAACTATACTGGGAGACAGAATCAATCAACCAACCACAAAGACTGGTATGATGCATCTATTGAACTAGCTGTTTTCCAAAATAATGTCAATCCTTGCAAAAAACTACAGCATACAAAGAACTAATGTAAAAGCAACCCTATAATCTTAATCTTTCTAAGTCATTTGGTTTTAAGTGTTCTCTTACAAGCAGCGTATAACTGTACTCTAAATGTAATTTGGTATTTAATAGGTGAGTTTAACCCAATCAAATGTATTGTGATTACCCATATATTGAGATTTAATTCTATCATCTTATTTCCTATTTTTCTGTTGGCCATGTTTCCCCCATTCCTTTTCTTATTTCTATGGATGAAGTTTTTCATTTATTCTCTTTTCTTTCTTCTACTGTTTTGGAAATGATAGCTTATGTTTCTGTTCTTCTGTTGTTACCTACACATTTTTTTCACACATATGCTTTATATTTTTCTTAAAAGCCTAAAGTTATAGTTATGCAGTGTCTCTCTTCTTCCGCCAAGCAAGAAAAGAGCCTTAGAAGATTCTACTTCTTCCCTCCCATTTTCCATATTATTGCTCTAGAAGTTCAGATAGAAGTTCACATCTATTTTTTGTCATAGCTTTTGCTAAAGTCAATAGTTAAGAAGATTTATCAACATATTTAATGATGTATTTGCTTACTTTTGTCTCCTACATCCCAATTCTTCATCAGAGCGTACTTTTCTTTTTGCTGAAGTACCTCCTTTAGTAGCTCTTTTATGGGAGGATGGAGCCATCTGTGGACATAAACTCTCTTCATCTTTATATGTGTGAAAATATTTTTATTTCGCTCTCATACTTGAATGATAGCTTATCTGTGTATAGAATTCTAGATTGATAATTGTTTTTCCTCAGCAGTTTTATGTTTCCTGGCATCTACTGTTGCTGATGAGATGTCTGCTTAATTGTCTTTTCTTTGTGAATCATCAATGTCTTCTCCCTGGCAGCTCTGAACCTTTTTCCTGTCTATCCTTAACATTCTGCAGTTTCGCTAACAATGTCTATGTGTGAATTTATTTGTACTTATCCTGGTCTGCACAAGACGTGAGATTTCTAATTAAGGCTATCTTTTCACGAAAATAAACTTGAGCAGATAGAAGGACATCGCTTGCTCTTAGACAAGATGATTCAACATCATATAGATGTCAGTTCTCCTCAGATTAATATGTACATTTAATATGACCCATAAAAAGATAAAGGTGTTTTTCCCCTGGAGTTAGACAAGTTGATCTGAATGTTCATATGGAAAGATAAACATGTAAAAATAAAAAAACGTTACAAAGGTCATAGAGGCTGACTATCCCTCCAGACATTGAAATATGCTATACAGGCTCTATAATAAGAGTACAGTACTAGTGCATAAATAGAAAAACCAATGGAGCAAAATGGAAAATCCAGAAATAGACACAAGAGCATATGAAAATTTAGTATGAAAAAGGATTGGTGGGTCAAAGGGCAAATGCTGTGTAGGTGGTTGGATGTGATAAATGTGGCTTCTCAAATCACTGGGAAAAAGACAGACTTTTTAATAAATGGTTTTGTGATAGATATATAATATTTGGAAACATATAAAATTGGATCCATTCCCCACACCATAAACTAGAATAAATTCAAAATGGATTAGAAATCTAATTGTAAATAATGAAACTACACAGATGTTTTTAAATTATGGGTGAATTCATTTATAATCTGGGTGTGGATAAATCCTTTCTAACTATGATGAAAAATCCAGATGCAATAATGGAAAAGATTGATGAATTTGAGTGCATGAAAAGGATGACTTTTTCATGGTTAAAAAAATTGATGTAAACGAAGTGAAAAATAAATAACAAATAAGAAACTGGGGAACATAATTATAACCATATTACAGATAAAGAGTTAATATCCTTAATATGTAAAAAGCTTTTTAAAATGGAGGGATAAAAGACCACAAACCTGATTGCAAAATGAGCAAAAGATATAAACATGTAGTTTATAAAAATCAATGTGCAATAGTCCTTTTAGAAATATGAAAAGATGTGCACCTTTACTTTTAATAAGAGAAATAGAAATTAATACACTAAGGTATAATTTCTAACCTTTCATTTTGGCAAAAATTTACGATCTTGACATTTTGTTGGGGAGGATGCCATTTGAGCAACGTGTGTACGTGGCTGGTGGGATGCAAAGTGGACAAACCCTACGAAGGGAATCTGGCAACATCCAACCACTTACAAAGCATCTGCCCTTTGACCCACCAATCTTTCTTCTAGGAAGTCACCTTGAAGACACACTTCCACAGCATGAAACACCATATGAATAAGCCAGTTATCGCACCCTTGTTTCTAATAGCAAAATATTGGAAACAACCTAAATGCCCATTCACAGGAGGCTGAATAAATTATGATACATCTATGCAATAGGTTACTATATAGCTGAAGAAACAGTGAGGAAGATCTCTAAGAACTCTGCTGTAATGATTTCCAGGGTACACTGTCAAGTGAAAAAAAGCAAAGTGCAAAGCAGTATTACAATATGCTAAGTTTTGTGGGTATGTATATGTGTCTGTTTGATTTCTTTCCTGAAAAAGAACACAGGAAAGATAAACCAGCAATCATCTCTGAGATTTAAGGGACTAGGGTGGAAGTAATAGGAATGAGACTTCCCTGACTATAAATTTTTATAGTTGGGTTAATATTAATATTTACCATATTTATAACTGTTTTCAATTCGTAGCCCTTGTTCTTTCTTTTTTTTTTTTTCTTTCTTCCTTCCTCCCTCCTTTCCTCCCTCCCTCCCTTCCTTCGTCTGTCCCTCTTTCTCTGCCTTCTCTGGTTTTAAGTGAGCAATTTACATGATTTCATTTTCTATCCTCTGTTAGCATGAGAATGATGCTAACAGTGTTTAGTGTTTGCAGCATTTACTACATTTATAACTAATCCAAGTCCACTTTCAAATGATCCTATACTGCTTCATGGGTAGTGCAGGTACCTTAAAACAGAGTCCACCCAACTTCCCCCTGATATTCTTTATAACATTGTTGTCACTCACTTTACGTATCCATACATTACAATCACCCAATACATTGTGGCTGTTATTATTTTTAACAAAGTTATATATAATATTAGATCAATTAAGAATAAGATAAACGAAAGATTTTTATTTTAACTTCATTTATTATTCCTTCTCTAATGCTCACCCTTTATGCAGATCTAAGTTTCTGAACTATATTATTTTCCTTCTCTCCAAAGAATTTCTTTTAACATTTCTCACAAGGCAGGTCTATGGGTGATAAATTCCATCAGTTTTTGTTTATCTGAGGAAGTATTTCTTCTTCACTTTTAAAGGATAATTTTGCTGGATAGAGAATTATATATTGGTGGGTTTCTTTTTTTTTCAACAGTTTAAATATTTCACTTCACTCTTTTCTGCTTGGATATTTTCTAAAGAGAAGTCTGCTGTCATTCTTATCCTTGTTTCTCTATAGGTAAGGTGTTTTCTTCTTCTGGGTTCTCTTATGATTTTGTCTTTGTTTTTTTTTCCCTACAGTTTGAATATGATATGCCTGGGTGTTGCCTTTTTTTTTTTTTTTTTCTGGTCCTTCCTGATATTCTGAGGTTCCTGGAACTGTGGTTTGGTGTCTGTCATTAATTTTGGAGACTTCTCATGCATTAGTACTTCAAATATTTCTTCTATTCCTTTCTCTGTTTCTTCTCCTTCTAGTATCCCCATTACATGTATTTATACCTTTTGTAATTATCCCACCATTCTTGGATATTCTACTCACTTTTTTTCATTCTTTTTTTCTCTTTGCATTTTAGTTTGGGAAGTTTCTATTGACATTTTTCAAGCTTCCTGATTATTTCCACAGCCAGGTCCAGCCTACTGTATTCTTCATTTCTGTCTCAGTGGTGTTGATTTCTATTAATATCATTTCCTTTTGATTCTTTATTAGCCTGCTCATCTCTCTGCTTATTTAACCCATCTGCTCTTGCATGTTGTCCACTTTTTCCATTAGATCCCTTAACACATTGATCATAGTCATCTTGAATGCCCAGCCTGGTTATTTCAGCATCTGTGCCATATGTGTCTGGTTTCAGTGCCTGCTTTGTCACTTCAGAGTGTGGGTTTTCTTGCCTTTTAGCATGCCTGAAATTTTTTGTGAAAGTCAGATACGATGTATCAGGTCATAGGAACTGAGATAAATAGGTAATGTGAGGTTTTATGTTTATCTGGCTGGAAGGGTGTGTTTAGTGTTTGCTATAGCTGTAGGTGTCAGAGACTTCCTTGGTTTATTCCTCCCCTGTTGTCTTTGGGGTTCCCTAGAAAATTCCTTTTAAATAGAGTCTGTGTCTTGCAGCTCTCTTGGTTGTAACCCACTATTATCATCTTGGAGCCCTCTTGATGTGGTGGTAAGATACTGAGGAGGGGAAAAGTCTATAACCTTATGGTTAATCTTAGTGTGTGTGTGTTTTTTTTTAAAGTAAGCCTAAGTCCCTGTGCTGTGACCTTCAGAAGAGTTTCTCGGGCTTTTTTCCCCTCCCCTTATATGAAACAAGGAAGCTAGAGTGGGATCCAGTTATCTAATTGCCCTTGTTCTAGATCAGAGAAGGTTCTGGAAGTTTTTCTTGAGATCAGGGCTTTGATGCTGAGAACAGAATGCTCTGGGTATATTTCAAAATGATTACTTCTTGCTTCCTCCTGCCGAAAGCATGAGGGAACTTTTCTCCCATCTTCACTGGGAGAACCTGGTAGGTCTCCTGGATGTAGAACTCATGGAAGTGTGGGGCCTTCTTCTCCATCTCGTCTTCTTATAGAGACATTTTTCACTGGATTTAGGGCCCACCCAAAATATGGGGTGATTTCTTCTTGAGACCCTTAACTAATTACATCTGCAAAGACCTCATTTCCAACTACAGTCATATTCTGAGGTTTCAGGTAGATGTGAATGTTGGGAGGATGTTTTTCAACCCATTCTAGCATCTGTTGATGCTCTTTTCTGATTCAAATTGAGGTTTTTTTTTTCCTGGTTCTTGATATGATGAGCAGTATTTGATTGAAACAGAACATTTTGGGTATTATGTTATGAGACTCTGGATTTTATTTATTTATTTTCTGAGACAGAGTCTCACTCTGTTGCCCGGGCTAGAGTGCCGTGGCATCAGCCTAGCTCACAGCAACCTCTAATTCCTGGGCTCAAGCAATCCTTCTGCCTCAGCCTCCCGAGTAGCTGGGACTACAGGCATGCGCCACCATGCCTGGCTAATTTTTTCTATATATTTTTAGTTGTCCAGCTAATTTCTTTCTTTTCTTTTTTTTTTTTTTTAGAAGAGACAGGATCTCGCTCTTGCTCAGGCTGGTCTCAAACTCCTGAGCTCAAATGATCCGCCTGCCTTTCCTCCCAGAGTGCTTGGATTACAGGCGTGAGCCACCGCGCCTGGCCTTGGATTTTTATTTAAATCTTCTGTTTTAGTAGACCTTTTCAGACACGTCTTCAGAGGGACAGGTGTTCCTCATTACTACTGGGGGTGGGGGTGGCTGCAGGTTCTCCACCTGGTCTCCATGACAACACCCTGGCTAGCAGGTACATGGATACTTCCTTATTCTTTTCCAGGTTGTATCCACTTTCATGGCACGGAGATAGCCTTGAACTGCTGGACAGTGGTGAATACTCTGATTTTCTACTTGGATCTTTTAATACCACTCTAACCGGGAGGTGGATGGGCATGTCATCCTAGTAGGCATGAGTGGAAATCTGGGCTCCCACATGGTCTCCACTGACACTGTTGGGTTGGGCCTCGTTACTACTCAGTGGGGGTAAAAGTTCTGGCTCCCCACTGGGTTTTTGCTGGTGGGGTGTGAGTGGGGCCACACCTGCCTGGTATAGAGTGGTTACTGTCTAAAAGTTTTCTATCTTGCTAGGCTGCCCCTTTTCAGATCCTCCGTCTAGAAAAAGCAGGTTTTCCTTGTGACTTTTTTCACTTTTGTCTGTGCCTGTTGATACTTCTGGGTTAGCCAGGTTTTCCAGCACCCAATCTGGGATATGTGAAGCAAAAAGAAAACTCCAAGAGCTCACTGCTTTGTCATGCCTTGGGTGTGAGGTCCCAGAAGGTCCGCTTTCTTCTCTCCACATCCCAGTGTCTTTGTCTTTGTTTTGGACACAATGTCTAGGGTTTTTAGGGAAAGTACCTCTACTTCCTCTTTTCATAAGTGGAAATTCCTATTTCCAGGATTTTTAATTTTTTTAAATCTTTCTTTTTAATTCATTCTGATCTGCCTAGTTTTGGTTCATTATCTTGGTGATGATCTATGGGTGTTATTTCCTCCTTTATCTCTGAGGATTATACTTCTACTTATTTAAAGTCCTTTTCAGATTGCTCTAATATTTGCATTTTCTTGGTAGTGATGAATTTGTTGATCATAGTCTATAATATGTGCTTTGGAATTTTAGTCTGAGAGCTCATCTTGAAGAGAAGTTGTATGTGTACACGTGTGTGTCCCCTCCCTGGCATCACCCCCCCCTGACCAGCAGTTTTGCAGTCATCTCCATCTAGCCCACTGGGTTCCCGAGTGACCAGACCTTGTCTTGGTGGCCCAGGGGTTTTGTCTCACAGGGACAGTGATAGGATATGATTTGGCTTCAGCTTGGCTCTGTAGGTGCCTCTGCTCATTCCTGCCACGTCAGGCAATTACTCTGGGCCACTGTTGCAATGTTTTGGTCTCTAGTCATGGGTGGAAAAGTCCTCCCCAGACTGGACTCAGTCCTGGGATTCGTGGAAACAATTCTGCCCCTTCTCCACCTTGTAGGATTTAACTCCCCCAAAGAATCTATGGGTTTTTCTAGAACAGTTAAGTCTTAAAATATATTTTTATATTTTTTCATTATTTGTATAATTTTGGAGGTGGAAGGAGGAAAGTATGGTGTGAACCCATGATGCCATTTTTATGGGAAATAATCTTCTCTTCCCACATATAGCTTTGAAAAAACCTCAGTTTCATGGAGCATGGGTTGCCTTGGCATTTTGGTTACTATCTTAATTAACTTATAGTCAGGCAATTGCTTGATAACTGTATTAAGTTTAGACAATGATAACAATCCTTTTGGAAGATCCTTTGCTGATATTTTAGATTTTTCAATCAAAAACCTTAAATTACAAAATTACATATTTCGGGCCTGTATTAACTTGGGTAATAAAAGTAAAGAGGCAACATAGAATCTTTGAACATCATTGAACTTCCTGCTCTGATCCAGAATTATAGTATTTTTGTAAAAATCACACAGAAAATAAGAGGATGTGATTTTTTTTTTCTCTTAAAGACAATTTTTTTTTTTTCCCCAGCATAAACTTGAGTCTGTAATCTTGGAGCCAAGCAAGGCTTCGGCTACCTGTTTGTCCTGATTGTTGTTCACATTCATTCTGGGTGATCAGCCAAAATATGTTTAGACAAAAATAGCAATTTTGCCCACTCCCAACCCACTTTCTTTTTCATCCTCCCTCACCACTTCAATTTCACCATAATTGTACCGTTCCCATAACAACAGCCAAATAACTAGATCTTTGTGGAGGGCTTATAACAGGGTTGTCCACAAAGCCGCTGGCAACGCTGAACACACCCTGTATATCAGCACCGCACAAAAGAGACGGCCATCAGGGGGAACGGTTCTTGGCGGCTCCGAATCCAACTTGCAGCTCAGCGCCCCGTATTTTGCCTACGTTCCTCCCGTGCACTTGGTCTTAGGATTGTCATTCCCTCGCGGCCTGCCTGGGACATTAAAAAATGCACACACAGAGAAACACACAACAAAAACTCTTTCTCTGCATAGATTATGCCAAATTGCAGCAGAGATCAAGGAACAACGTTCTGGCCGAAGTCTCATGGCTGTGCTTCACATTATGCGGTAGCACAACATCAGTGCCAAGAATCAAATCACCTTTACTGGGGGGGGTGTGTGTGTGTGTATTTCCCCTTTCGCTGAGCCGCTGTGTGATTTCAGGGAGTGAATTTGTTGATCAGGGTATAAAAGCTGGCTGGATAGGAAGCTGCCTTTGTTACAGCCTGCAAGGTATGTCAAGTTAGATGTTTCCCTACCAACAGATATTTTGATCTCTGGGTAATAAAGACAGCTGCTGAGGGTAAACCTGGAGTTGAATCCTGCACTCTGTCTGAATTCAGGACTGGGACTCTGCAAATTGACAGCTCGCATAACTTTGCTGGTGTGTTGCCAACACGCAGCTCGGCTTTGGTCAAACTCTGGGGGCAGGGAGGGCAAGAGAAGAAGACGGCAGGAACAAGGGGATTGTGAGTCCTGCTTGTCTTCCGACGCAGACTCCTGGGGTTTGGATGGGACTTCAGTGTCACACCTGGAGCTGCAGGTGTAAAAGCCACAGAAGGGAACTGCAAACACAGAGCCCAGTCTCCCTCCCATCCCTGGTGTCCCTCAGGGCCCGGGGGAACCTGCCACCTGGCTGCAAGGTGGGCCCTGACACCTACAGGCTGGACCCTTGGAAGTGGGTTTCAAGTGCATCACTCTGGATGAAAATTAAGTGTCTAACCTGACCATGGACAATGTCAATATTTTACATTTGCAGAAACTACCGTCGTTTTCTAAGCAATTCCTTGTGTTTTACTAATGACTTGATCAATCACATGCTTGTCACAGTGCCTTCTGCTGTTTGACTATGCAACGTGTGGAACACAGGCCAGCAGTGTCACAGTCACCTGGAGCTTGTGAGAGATTCAGACCTTGGGGCCCACCCTCGACATCCTGAGTCAGAATCTGCATTTTAACAAGATGCCCACGTGATGCAGTGAGAGAGTTTGGGAAGCACTGTCCTGGGTGCATCCTTGTCAGGTCCTCAAATTGCCCTTGTTTTTGCATTTCCTTGGCAGGGATGAGTCTGTTGGTCAACTCCTATAAGACGTATTTTGGCATTTTAGTTTCAAAGCTCATCTTGAATAAGGGTGCATGTGTGTGTGTGCAGTTGTGCACGTGTGTGTATGTTTCTTTTTCCCCCGAGACCCTAGCGAGCTCAGTTGAGAATAGCTCAAGATTCACAGTCAAATCTGCCTGAGTTTTACCCATGACTCCACAACTAGCCAGCAAACTACCTCATCTCTTTGAACCTCAGTTTGCTCATCTGTTCAGTGGGCATGATGATACCAACTTCATTCACTTGTAATGAGGATAAAAATAATGTACATAAAGCCCCTAGCCTAGCACCTGGTACATAATAAGTGTTTAATAAATCACCATGTCATTATCTTTATATCACTGTCTTTAGTTTTTATGGAGATATAACATAATACAGTCAAGTGCACAAATCTTACGTGTCGAGCTCAGCGAATATTTGCACAGATATAAACCTATGCAACCACTGCCTTGATCAAGGTGTAGAGTATTTCCAGCCCACCCACCAGAAGACACCTTTGTGTCGTTATTATTTAAGAGAAGTAAAAGAGGCAGTCTTCGCCTTCAGGAAGGCTTAAAATCTCTCTGGGGCAAGAAATCTAAAATATAGGAAGTCATTAGGGAATCATCAGGGAATGTATGCTCATGCTGTATATTGGGGTGGGGCATTAGAATGAGGGAAATGTGGTTATGAGAAGACAGAGCCCAGGGAGCTTTGAGAAAGGCTACACGGGGTGGAAAATTCTGAATTACCTACCTCTCGAGGTGAGGTAGAAATTCTTCCTCTTCTTGGATAAAAAACCTTGAGTGTTAAGTTATTAATAGTTTTAAAAAAAAGGGGGGCTGAGATTAGAGTTTTCATCTTCTAGAGTTCTTTTTCTCCATCTGATTTAGTATTAGATTGTCCTTAGGCTTGGAGGATAGCTCCAAATTTTATGATTGCTATTCAGAAGTCCTTTGTAGCCTCATCATGAAATTGGGAGGGTGGTAGTTTCACACACGAGATCAAGGAAGGCTTCCTGGAGGCGGTGACATGGGACGTGCTTCTTGATGGATGAAGAGGTAGAAGGAAACAGGAACAGAAAACAGTTCTGGATCCTACAGAGCAGATCCATCATACCCTGTTGGAAATGTTGATTTAGATCTCCGTGTGTAAATCATCTTTGGATTAAAACAAATTTAAGCAGTTTAGAACCTCAGGTGGCCATTGGATGGGACTTGAATATTGTGAGTTTGTGAATCCTAAGGGCAGTGTGTGCTTAACAGAATAACATGTCCAACCCCTCCCAGCATGTCCAACTTCTGACAAAGAGATGATGGCTCAGCTGATGGAACAGTTAGGCCACAGTGTTGCTGTTCCTGAGCTGGGCAAGTCCGAGACATACAAACTGCAAGAACAGGGACATATGTCTGAAGGCAAGAGAGAAACTATCTCTTTCCTCCAGCTTCTCAAAGCTGATGGAGACTGCTAGTCTGCTGGCAAGATGCAGCCTGAGTAAATGGTGGTCAGTGCTTAACAAATTCAATCCCATGGATGCATGCCTGTCAATTCAATCCAGCAAATATTGATGAGGGGCTGCCGTGTGCTGGGCGGCACATCAGACCCTGGGGATGCAGTGGGAACATCACAGAGAGGTCCCTGCCCTCAGGGAGCCTACAGACTCTTTCAAAGTCCTTGCAATAAGATGCCACCTTGCCGGTCATTCATTCACTCTCTGGCTCCATTGTTCAAGAATTTATTGACTTCCAGGCACTGGGCTAAATCCTGAAACTAGAGTCCGCTGCCAAATCAGGGAAGTTGGGTGACTTGCTCAAGGGGAGAATCATATGTGAAGCCCAAATCTTCCAGAATGGTTTCTTTAAAGACCAGATAGTACATATTTTATTTATTTATTTATTTATTTATTTATTGAGACAGAGTCTCTGTCTCTGTTGCCTGGGCTAGAGTGCCGTGGTGTCAGCCTAGCTCACAGCAACCTCAAACTCCTGGGCTCAAGTGATTTAGTGATTCTTAGAAATGGAGGATAAGAAACAAGGATAAATCAAATTTATTTTGTAAAAAGTCTAGTAACTATCTTAAGTTGCTCTTGGTTAGTTGAACATGCATAGTTATTAACCTTCTCTCTATGGTACAGTTTAACAGTGTGCCTCAAACGGCAACGTTCAGTCTGCAAACAGCCACCACCACCACCTTGCAAGGGTTCTTGATTGCTGTGATGGATCAAAGAGGACTGCACCTTCTTTGACAATCCTTTCAAGGGATGGGGTCTATTTCCCTTTCCTTTAATCTGGGCTGGCCTATGACTGCTTGGACAAATAAATTGTGGGAGAAGTGATGTGCATACCTTTCAAAGCTGGATCATAAAAAGCCTTGCAGCTTCTGTCTGGGCCCCTTGGAGCACTCTCTCTGGGAGCCCTGAGCTAATGAAAGAGCTTCAACTACCCTACCATGCTTGAGAGGCCACATATAAATGCTCTGTTCAACAGTCCTCAGCTTTCAGCTGCATCCACCAGATCCCCAGACGTGTGAGAGAAGCCTTCTTAGATCCTCCAGATCAGTTCATCTGTGAGCCAAGTAACACTGAGTGACCCAAGTCAAAGCCACATGGAGCAGAAGAATCATCCAACTGAACCCTGCTCTAATACCAAACCCACAACATTATGTGATAGAATAGTGGTTGTTGAAGGCTACTAAGTTTGGGGGTGATTTGTTAGAC
The DNA here is from genome assembly GCF_041146395.1 of Eulemur rufifrons. Taxonomy (NCBI): domain Eukaryota; kingdom Metazoa; phylum Chordata; class Mammalia; order Primates; family Lemuridae; genus Eulemur; species Eulemur rufifrons. Next base: position 15,080,992 of record NC_090996.1, on the reverse strand, counting down.
AGCAATAACTGGAACACCTGCTCTTCCAAATGCAGCAACAGAATTAATGATTCCTACTCTTCCTCACCCACCCTCTTCCTCACCCACTCTGACCTGTAGCATAATGCACACCAACAAGGGTGTGTTCTGTGATGTGAAACAGAACCATTTTAGCTATTAGGGGATGCAGATAGACAAAATAGCACCCAGTGAGGGACTTGGTGGGCTAGGCCTCTCTCGCCCCATTTCCCTAGCTGGTACCTTAGCCTCAGCCCGAGAAGTCAAGGCTCTTGTAATGAATGCTCCAACCGACAGCCTGGTCCCTTAGGGGTGCCATGATGCATTGCCTCGTCACTAAGGGTGTTTAAATTACTCACTTTGAACAGTCCTCCCCATGGAAGAGATTAAATCCCAACTAACAGAATGATGCATGAGAATTGAAGGGACAAAAATCTGTCAACAGCACTATTTCTCATCAGACCTCCACTCTTTGGAATCAGGGCTCCTCAGTGACTGTTCAGACTGTGAGAGCATATGCAACTTCAGAGGGGCATGAAATGAGGGAAATAAATGGATGACTGCACCTGAAAACTCTTAGAAAGCCTGTATGGTCCAGTTATGTTATTCTTTTTAACATTTTCTTTGCAAAATGGCATTTCTTCCCAGGATGAAAGCTCATTGAATCGATGCCTTCCTAGAAGCATATGCACAAACTTTACACTCTGCCAATTTTATATCTGATTAAAACCTAAATGCATCAAAACATCCTTTGAAATAATTAAGGGCATTTCACCAACAGGGGCATGAAGCTAAATGTGTCCGAGTATATCCGAAGTCAGCAGATGGAGCTAAGGGAATTAATACGGTATTATGTCATTTTATAATCATTTTTTAAAAATGGAATTTGGCTTTCAAAGGATATACTTTTTCATTTGGGGTAAAATAAGGTGCATTCTCCGCTCAAAATGAGTGCCCCATTCGTGTAAAGTTAATGTACGAAGCACCATTTATCTCCCGGTTGTTGAAGGGAAAGCAATCATTTAGTGGGGTTCTGCCTTTCCCCGGGAAGGGAGCCTCCAAGACAGTTTTGATCCATTGATGAGCGCTGTCTAATCTGCTCCCTGAGGTACAGTTTCCCTAAATCTATTAGACTTTTACAGTCCTCCAGGATCTGCAGTCTGGAGATGCTCCATCACACTGTATTAACTTGACAACGTAATGTACAGCTATCTTTTATTTTCATAGGAAGTACTAGGTTTGACCTTGAAACTCTTAACCACACTTTACAATCCTCAGCCCATCCTGGCAAAGAGGGCCCCCTGCTAGGAAAAACGCCCTGGCTAGATCTGAACCGTGTAAAACCTTGCATGGCATCTCAGGCGAGGGGAGGTGGGAGAGTAGGGGTCCTGGCAGCTCTCTCTGCCACTTGACCCCCAGGGACAAGTGGAGCGGGGAACTGAGGAGATGCTGATTGTATCCGCAGCTACAGTTTACCAAGCTCCTGCTGTGGGCCAGGCACTGTGCTTCACATGGATGGTCCTGTTCACTCCTCGTGAGGTTGACATTATCCTTGTCTCATAGATGAGGAAACTGGGGCTCAGAGAGGTTAAGTAACTTGCCTGAGGTCACACAGCTAGTAAACGGCAGAACTTGGATTCAAACTCAGGTGTTTTTGACTCAAAAGCCAGAGCTCTTAAGCATCATGCTATGATGGCTCACTCTGAAATGAAATCTCTGCTCCTGAGAAAAAGAAGTTGGCTTGGGCAGTGCTGTCTGATTCGGTCCCTCTGGGTGACGTGGCTCAGCACTTCCCTTCACTTGCTGTAAGCTAATGGCTGGGCGTTTCCCTCCTGGGTCCTCACCTAGGAACAGAGTCCCTCCCTGGGGCTGAGGATTTCTCTCCTGCTCTGGAGACACCCCACACGCCCTCAGAGCAGGAAATGAACAGGGGCTGGCGTGGTGCCTCCGTGCAAGCCTGCTGGAGGGGGAGCCCCCTCAGGGCCGTCCTCATGCTTCTCGAGACCACTGGGTCTGTACTCAACCCCCAAGGGACATCTGAAAGGGCGCGACTTCTGCAAAGAGCGGCACATCTGGGTGGCTGGACAGAGATCCCCAGAGACCACGTGAGTGCACAGTCACCCAGCCGACGGCAGACACAGACTCTGGCCGGGGGGAGCATTGTTCAGGTCCATGGTGGGTGCTCCCAGATTTGCTCCTTCCTGCAGCCATAAAGGCTTTTAATTATTGAAGAATGATTCTTGCGCCTGGCCAATTTATCAGCCTCTGGCAGGAATAAAGAGTCAACCAGCCATGAATCCTATCTGATTACTAATAAGAACCACATAAAATGACACGAGTGCTGAGGAATGCTCTCGGTTGGGCTCCAGCCAAGGCAGCCCCGGATTGGATGAGCCCATGTTAAGAGAACTACTGCTCTCCCCGCTGGCTCTAAGTGGGCGCAGAAGGTTCTGTTCCCAAAAGTCAGATGCTCACAGGTTCCAGCAGGACAGGGACGTAGACCCTCCTCCTGTCTCTTCCCAGGCAACCAGGGCTCTCCTGCCACTGCTCCAGTGCGTTTCTGCACCCTCAGGCCTGGGTCCTGGCATCCTGCGAGGGGAGCTTGGAGCCAGGATGCCTGGGTTCAAATCACATCTTGAACAGCTCCCCGCAAAATGTCCATCAACAGATGAATGAATAAGCGAAATGTGGCGTATACGTAGAATAGCATATTATTCATCCGAAAAAAGGGACGAAGTACCCACGCATGCTACAACATGGATGAACCTCAAAAACGTGCCAAGGGAGAGAAGCCAGGCGCAGAAGGCCACAGAGCGTGTGATTCCCATTATATGAAACATCCAGAACAGGCAAATCCACAGAGACAGACAGAGAGCAGGTTGGTGGCTGTGAGGGGCAGGGGGAGGGGGGCAATGACGAGCGATTGCTTAAGGGGTATGGGGTGTGCTTTTGGGGTGATGAAAATGCTTTGGGGCTAGGGGGAGGTGGTGGTTGCACAACTTCACGGATGTACACAATGCCGTTGAATCGTTCACTTTAAAATGGTGAATTTTATGTTATGGGAATTTCACTCCAATAAAAGACAAAAACAAAAGCAAAAACAAATCGCATCACATCATAACGCTCCCTTAAACAAGCCCTTGCTGGGAAATGCTCAGAGACCCAAGAACGGCCCGTGAGCCCTAAGGCGGGCTGCGTTCTGGGAAAGCTGGTGTCTTCCCGAGAGAAGTTCAGACGCAGCTGGGCTCCACACCCCTCTGCCCTGCCCGTCCTCTCTTGACCACAGAAGCACTGTCAGGGGTCACAGGAGCCACCTTGCAGGGAGGGGACACCAGCAAGAGGGCAGAGGCCGGCCCTGCCTCCATGCAGCTCTGACTTGGTGCCAGTGACGCCCCACCTTTGGGTCTTTGTTACCGAGAAGAATAAATTCATATTTGTTTAAGCCACTCTGAAAACAAACCAACAGAAGCGATCATCTGCACAGAGCTTGCTGTGGGCCCTCAGGAGCCTCGCAGCACGGTGGGAGACAGATCTAGACGCGAACTGCGGTGGTTTTGCACGAGCTAGAATCAGGGACGCAGGGGAGCCCTGACCCCCACCCAGGAGAGGGTCTGTCCAGTCCAGGAAAGGCCTCGCTGAGCGCCTGAGCAGGGCCTCAGGGCCCGAGGAGGAGGAGTTGGCAGAGAAGAAGCCGCTCAGGGCAGAGGGAGGAGCAACGTCTGCAGGAGACACCTTGAGGGGCCCATGCGGGATGCTGTCACCCGTGCAGGAAACGTAGCACCAGCCCAGCTTTGCAGTGTGAATGGCGTTTAAAAAATGCTAACATCTACACTTGCAGTCTTCCGACCGTCCTCCCTGACGGACTTGGCCGTGCTAATTTGTGCAAGGGGTGGAGAGGACATGGCTAGGCGGCCGGCCGGCCACATGGCTCCACCTGGGGAAGGACAGGAGGTGGGCCTGCAGGAGACGAGGAGGACAAGGCAGTGGCATTTAAGAATTAATGAGGGGAAGGCAACCGGGGGTGCAGGGTAGAGGGGAGGGGAAAAAAACAACCTAATGGGTACTGTGAACACTATGTGGGTGGCGGGTACACCCAGCCAGGACTCAAGCCTTATAAAAATGATCCATGTAAACTAAAACATTTGTACCCCCTTAACATTGTGAATAAATAAATAAATAAAAAGAACTATGAGAGGGGAAGAGGAAATGGATGAGCAGCTCCCATGAGGACGGGGGCTTGGAGGGGAGAGGTGTGAAAAGCGGGTTTTTAGGACACCCTCTGCGTGTGAAGACCTTCCCTGAGAGATTGCCAGTGAAGACGCTCACCATAGTCCAGTGCTTTTTTGGGGTGGATTTTCTGTTGGTTGTGGTGCTGGCTGTTGGAGGCTGAGTCCCCGTTGAGACAGGAAGAAGAAGGCCCCGTTCCTTGGGTGACAGGGAGCCGCGAGGCAGAGGACGAAGGCGGGGGGTGGGGGGTGGGCCTGGGCAGATGGATACATGGGGGGTCACACTGCAGAGAATCTCTTCAGTCTAGGACCTTATCTAGCAGGCGGGGCTGAGCTTTCAGATCTTGGGACAGTTGAGTCTCCCTAATGCTCGGTTGCCTGTTCTTTACAATGGAGACCAGAATGATGCTTTCCCCGTAGTGTTGTTATAAGTATTGCAAAAACCACACGTGAGAATTGACCTACCCGACTTCCCAGCACCGAGCAGGCCCTTCATTAGCACTTACCGAATCTGGACCTTTCTCCCTTCCAAACTGATCCGCCCTGTGCCCTGTTCACGAGGGACTGGCCCTCTCTCTGGAGCTGATCCAAAGTTACACCACAGCATCACAATGACAAGAGCAACAGGACAATGTCTTGCTTCCCAGCAACCTTTGTTCTTTGCTCCAAAGGAAAGAGCAAGGCGGACATTTTAGTGGGCAGAGAAGAAGCACACACAGCTCTGCAACATGAGCTGGCTCTTTATGCAGACCAAGGTCAAGGCCTTAAATGAGGAATGAAAGGCCAAGGCACATAAATGAAATAAAAGAATAACAAACAGCTATTGCATGTTTACTCTGAGTGCCACGGTGCAGTATCTGCCTTAATCTTTACAACAGCCCTATGATGTAAGTACCTATACTTATAGTACAGTTCCTTTGTACTAATGGAGAAATAGCCCAGAGAGGGAAAGTGATTTGCCCAAAGTCACACAGCTAGGAAATGGCAGATCCAAGGCTCGAACCCAGGCTGTGTGCTGTCAGTCTGAGCTCTTGAATTCTAAAATGTGCCACTTCTTGCAGGAAGACACTTTGCAAATCCTGATGAAGTGAATATCCAAAAGTACATTAAGCACAGTCATAAACTTATCTCGAAGGACCAGATAATTAGATTCTATAGAGTTAGCATCAACAGAAAAAAAAAGAAGGAGGTATTTATATGTATGTTCATCTTCACACTCATAACCCCATTTTGCTCAAATAAATTAACCGTGCTCAGCTATGCAGTGAGGCAGGGAGCTACCCTAAATCAGATGGCACCACACACATGCTATTTCTCTTGCAGGATCATTCCTGGAGGAGTTTCCTGCAGCCAAATGACATCGAGTGTGACCATTGCAAAGTACAAACAGGATTAAAAGGAAAACATCTGTGCTTTGCAAGGCTGTGCTAACTTAACACAAACAAGCTGTGCACACCTCCAAATGCTCAGTGACTTTTGCTGCAGAGATGGTTGGTGACCGTCTGGGCTGGGCATTGATTAGAAGAGAATTAGGCATTCCTGTGACTGAATCCTTTGGGTGGTCAGGGATGTGAAGACATGTTTGATTCTATAATGTCAGTGTGACTTGGAGACAATTTTTTTTTTTTTTTTTGTTACAGTCATCCACTACACTTCCCTCCAGGGATGAAGTCTTGAGTCGTAGAACAGCTCCAACTATGTGCTACTGTTTTATTAACACGCCTTAGATCCCACCCGGGGCTCTGAACTTCAAACAAAGTTGGCAAGGATTTGATCCTCAAAAGAGAAGAGGCAGTCTCATCAAGATGTCCACACGCCTAGAGCTATTTGTTTGGTCCAAAAAAGTCTCATTTTGTGGGGGGGAAAAAAACTTAATTACCAGTGCATGTGGTTTTAAGTTTTGCCAAGATTCAAGGCCAACTTATTACACTATTATTACTGTTGTTGTTAATCTTTACTTGAAAGATGAATAAAGCCACTCAGTAAGTCACTTTCTTGAGGACACCAAAGCTGGGAAATCTCTGAAAGGCAAAACTGAGTGGCGCTCCATGAGTCTGAGGCTCTCTGTGAGCAACAGAGCGGCCAGAACGTTCTTGCCATGTATCAACATGAAAGAGTGAATATAAGGTACGTCCTGTAATGGCTTTTCTCCCCCCAGCAAAGAAATAGCGCTCTCCTTTGGCAAACCTACTTTGATGCCTCAAAAACTAATTCGCTTTTCTGATTCTGCTTTTGCTCCTTTCCTTCAGCAACTGCGTTCTGCCTGCAATATTTGGAAGGAATGTTTTTCTTTGTTTATACTTCCATGTTTCAGAGCAGACGTCACGACTAAAGGAGATGCCATTTGTGAAAACGCCTATTCTCCAACAGCCAAGGAAAACATGCTTTTAAAATCTTGCTAACACATTAGCTTTGGCATCTTTAAAACTTGTTTTTCTCCTCTTTTTGTGCTCCCACCCCAACTCTGCTGTCAGTGGACTGTGGTCTCGTAAGTGACCCAGGGCAGAGATGTGCACTGAAGCTCTGTCCCCAGCTGGCAAAGGGTGTCTGTTGCAACATTATTTCCAGTATCCCAGCTAGAGGGGACTATCTGAGTAGGACAGAGTGCCATCTGTGTCTATAAAAACAGATCTGAGTTGGGAATATTGGGACTCTATACGTATGAGACTTATTACATATGCCCAGAGAGCGGACAAGCAGAACAGCCTACCTGGAAATGATGATTTGGGTTCCAGGGCTGATAGACAGACTAACCTTTTTACTTTGTTGACATACAAGTGACCCATGTGTCCTCTACCTGGTGCAGACCAGGCATCTTTTCTGAGTCCTAATAGTTCCTTCTATTTTATAAATGGCCAAATCGAAGCGCATTAGTGCTCTCAGGGGGCTAACTCTCCAAATGCCTCCTGTACAATGGGTCTCAAAGGCCCCTGCCTCCTTCCTGAATGGGCCTTACTGCAAAACCCTAATGCACTTCCTCACACTGGGGCCTCAGCTGGTTCCGCCGCAGGGTCCTCCCTGCAGCACAGGCCCTCTGTGAGGCCGCAGCAGTAACTGCTGAATATTTTATCAGTCGCTATGCCTCTCCATGCAGACAGCATCTGGATGTCATCTTTCCTGTTGTGACAACCTTTTCCCTTAAAGGAGCCACCAGCAACAGCATAGCGTAGTCTGTTTAGAAATACGGACTCAGTCAGGCTCCCAGTTAAGCTGGAAAACGTTATCCTTTCCGTGGACAGATCTTTGACAGTTTGTGTGGATGGTGGTGAAAGGGAACGGTCCAAGGAGGGCTTTGCTCTCATGGAAGCCCCCAGCCTGCCCCCAACTCCCTTGCAGCCAACACAAGGGAAAAATGTTTTTAAACAAAATGTGAACCTAGAGAATCAGAAGATTGCCTTTTCAAAAGGCCCTAGTTTCCAAGCCCACTATTCTTGTTCTTTTGTTTCAGAACTTGGGTGTGTTCATTTGTTCCTACAAGTGTTTATTTGGTTCCTGTTCCATCAGGCGCAAGGCAAGCCACTGGGATTCAGCCCCAAGCAGGAAGAAGCTGATTTTGCCCTCAGAAAACAGAGAGCTCAGGGAGGGATTCATTTATTTATGCATTCACTCATTAACACCTGTTTATTGAGCACCTACTATGTGCCTAGCATTGCTCTGGGGACAGGGATATACAGTGAACAAAACAAACAAAAATCATTCTGGTGGGAGATGAACATTTTATCAGATAATCACACAACATATATAATTACAAAATGTGATAAGCACAATGAAGAAAATTCCTTAAAAGTGCCTTTCCTGGGATTCTATATCCAGCTAAACTATCATTCATCAGTAAAGACAAACCAGAGACATTTTCAGCTGTGCAGTGACGCAGTTTATGACCCACAGAAGCTCATTATTAGAGGAAAGTATGAAAAATAAGAGACAAGAGGCAGCACAAAAACCCATGAAACACCTTGAGAAATGCAATGAACTACTGCATTTAAATTTTTAAATAGTACTTTAAAATACCACTTTTTGTATTTTAAAAGAGAAGAAGCTAAAATGACTGAAAACAGTAAAATGGAAAACTGAGATAAAGGCGAAAGGATTTTTAAAAAGTTGTCTTTTAATCAAACAAAACAAACAAGGCTCTAGCAAGACTGACTTTTTAAAGTGGATGAAAAAGCATAAATAAACAATAACAAGGATAGAAGTGAGTAAATAAACACAGATATAGTTGAGATTTTAATTGAGAGGATATAATGAATAACTTCATGCCGACAAATTTGAAAATGTAGATGAAATGAATCATTTTATAGAAAAAGATAGGCTACTCAAATGAGCTCAAGAAGGTTTTAAAATACTAAATAAATCAACAACTACTGAAAAAGTTGAACTGGCAATCAAAAGGACTCCCACCACCACTCTCACCCCCGTCCCTTGTACACAGACAAAAGACATAATCATCTTCCCAGTGAGTTACAAGAAAACTTCAATGAATAGAGAGCCCTCATCTTGTGAAAGCTGTTTCAGAGACTAGAAACAGAGAGGAAGGTACTGAGATAATTTTACGAAGTTAGCATAATCACGATATCCAAACTGGAGCCTCGTGGTGCCACAAGGAGAAAAGGTGCTGCCACCCTTGTTCTATGAGCCAGTGCCCTGCCCGCTGTCCTAGAAACAGAGGCATCTGTTATTCTGCAAGCAGAAAGCATCAGAAAGGCAGGTGATCGCTGGCTGTCTTTCACATCAGACTATGTGTTAAAGTGAGAACTTTGTTTACTACACACAAAAAGGTTTTCTAAAAGCATAGCTACATTATATACGAGCATACCTGGCTTTATTGTGCTTCACAGATACTGCGTTTTTTGACAGATTGAAGGTTTGTGGCAGCCCTGCTTCACGCAAGTCTATGGACATCATACTTGCAACAGCACGTGCTCACTTCCTGTCTCTGGGTCACATTTTGGTAATTCTCCAAATATTTTAAACTTTTTCATTGTAACTGTATCTGCTATAGTGATCTGTGATCAGCGATCCTTGATGTCACTATTGTAATTGTTTTGGGCTGTCACAAGCCATGCCCATGTAAGACAGAGAACTGAAGTGTGTGTGTGCTGACTGCTCCTCTGACCAGCCATTTCCCCATCTCTGTCCTTCTCAGCCTCCCTGTTTTCTCAGACACAATATTGAAATCAAGACAGTTAATAGCCCTACAATGGCCTCTCAGGGTTCAAGTGAAAGGAAGAGTCACACGTCTCTCACTTTAAATTAAAGCCAGAAATGGTTAAGCTACTGAGGAAGGCACGTCGAAGGCCAAGATAGGCCAAAAGCTGGGCCTCTTGCACCAAACAGTTAGCCGAGCTGTAAATGTAAAGGGAAAGTTCCTGAAGGAAATGAAAAGTTGTCTTCCAGTGAACACACGGTAAGAAAGGGAAACAGCCTTACTACTGATAGGGAGAAAGTTTCAGTGGTCTGATTAGAAGATCAAACCAGCCACAACATTCCCTTAAGCCAAACCCTAATCCAGAGCGAGGCCCTAACTGTCTTCAATTCTGTGAAGGCTGAGAGAGGTGAGGGAGCTGCAGAAGAAAAGTTGGAAGCGAGGTTGGTTCACGAAGTTTAAGAAAAGAAGCCATCTCCATAACAGAAACGTGCCAGGTGAAACAGCAACTACTGATGGAGAAGCTGCAGCAAGTTAGCTAAGATCATTGATGAAGGTGGCTACACTACACTGCAGAATTTCAACACAGACAAAACAGACTTCTACTGGAAGAAGACACCATCTAGGACTTTCATAGCTAGAGTGAAGTCAATGCCTGGCTTCAAAGCTTCAAAGGACAGGCTGACTCTCTTGTTAGGGGTTAATGCAGCTGGTGACTTTAGGTTGGAAGCCAATACTCATTTACCATTCTGAAAATATTAGTGCCCTTAAGAATTATGCTAAATCTACTCTGCCTGTGCTCTGTAAATGGAACAAAGCCTAGATGACAGCACATCTGTTTATAGTGTGGTTTACTGAATATTTTAAGCCCCCTGTTGAGAACTACTGCTCAGAAAAAAAGATTCCTTTCAAAATATTACTGCTCATTGACAATGTACCTGGTACCCAAGAGCTCTGATGGGAGATGCACAAGGAAATTAATGTTTCCATGCCTGCTAACACAGCATCCATCTTGCAGCAAGGAGTCATTTCAAATTTCAAGTCTTCTTATTTAAGAAATACATTTTGTAAGGCTGTACCTGCCATACACAGTGATTCCTTTGATGGACCTGAGCAAAGTAAAGTTAATACCTTCTGGAAAGGAGTCACCATTCTAGATGCCACCGAGAACATTCACGATTCATGGGAAGAGGTCAAAACAGCAAAGTTAACAGGAGGTTGGAAGGAGTTGATTCCAACCCTGATGGATGACTTTGAAGGGTTCAAGATTTTAGTGGAGGAAGTAACTGCAGATGTGGTAGAAATAGCAAGAGAGCTAGAATTAGAAATAGAGCCTAAAGATGTGACTAAATTACTGGAATTTCATAATAAAACTTTAAAGGATGAGGAGTTGCTTCTTTTGGATGAGCAAAGGAAATGATTTCTTGGGATGGAAACTACTCCTGGTGAAGATGCTGTGCACATTGTTGAAATGACAACAAAGGATTTAGAATATTACATAAACTTAGTTGATAAAGCAGCAGCAGGGTTTGAGAGGATTAACTCCAATTTTGAAAGCAGTTCTACTGTGGAGATAATGCTATCAGGCCGCATCACATGCTGCAGAGAAAACGTTTGTGAAAGGAAGAGCCAATCAATGCAGCAAACTTCATTGTTGTCTTGTTTTAAGAAATTTCCACAGCCACCCAGCCTTCAGCAACCAGCACCCCGATCATTCATCAGCCATCAACACTGAGGCAAGATCCTCCACCAGCAAAAACATTATGACTCACTGAAGACTCAGATGATTGTTAGCATTTTTTTTTTTTTTTTTTAGACAGAGTCTCGCTCTTTTGCCCTGGCTAGAGTGCCATGGCATCAGCCTAGCTCACAGCAACCTCAGACTCCTGGGCTTAAGCAATCCTTCTGCCTTAGCCTCTCAAGTAGCTGGGACTACAGGCATGTGCCACCATGCCCGCTAAATTTTTTTCTATATATTTTTAGTTGTCCAGATAATTTCTTTCTATTTTTTAGTAGAGACGGTGTCTTGCTCTTGCTCAGGCTGGTCTCGAACTCCTGACCTTGAGTGATCCTCCTGCCTCGGCCTCCCATAGTGCTAGGATTACAGGCGTGAGCAACCATGCCTGGCCAATTGTTAGCATTTTTTTAGCAACAAAATAGTTTTCAATTAAGGTTAAAAATAATGTTATTGCATACTTAATACACTGCGGTATAGTGTAAAAATAACTTTTGTATGCACTAGGAAACCAAAAAATTCACCTGACTCGCATTATTGGGATATTCACTTTATTGGGGTGGTCTGGAACTGAACCCGAAATATCTCTGATATTTGCCTGTACGAGCTTGGGAATCCTCAATATAATAAATTTTATTCCACCATAATGTAATAATTATAAAATAATATAATAATTATGTATGATGTAACAATTATTATAATAGAATATAATAATTCTCTTCCAATTAATTCATAAGTTGAATTCAATCCCAACATGGTTCCTCAAGGAATTTCCCATGCTCATTCAAAAGAAGGACAAAAGTCTAGAAATAGCCTATTGTTAATGAAAGAAAAGAAATAAGGGAGAACTTGTCCTACTAGATACCAACATTTTTACAGGGCTTTGGGGTTTTAAATAGTGTGATAATAACAGAAAGATGGACTGATACATTAGTGGACTAGAATAGGAAGGACAGAAACAAACAAATGTATATGGAAACTAATATTATGAATTAGTGGGGAAAAGATTTGGGACAATTGATAATCTACATAAAAATTAGTTCCCTCTCCCTAATGTATGCAATAATAAATTCTAGGTGAGCTAAAGACTTAAATGTAAAAAATAAGATTGGAAAATTTTTAATAGAAAATAAAGAAAAATATATTTTTGGCCTTCCTGGAGGAAAGATTGCTTAAGCAAGACAAAAAAAAACGTGCAAACTGTCAGGGGAAAGATGTATAAATTTGACTACAATATAATAAAAGCACTGTACAGCAAAAGACAAAGTAAAAATATAAGACACTGATAAAAAGAAGCAATACCTGACTAAGTTGTGGTTTCCAGAATATATGAAGAATTTGTATGAGTCAATGAGAAGAAAACAAAACAAAACAAAATCTCAATAGAAAAATTGGCAAAGAAAGTTAACAGATAATTCATTGACAAGGAAGCCCGCATATGGAAAAAATGTTAAGTATCACTAGGAATCCGGCAAATGCAAATTAAAATAATTTAATTATCGCCCTAGCCCGGGCAACAGAGTGAGACTCTGTCTCAAAAACAAACAAAAACAAAAACAAAAACAAAATAAACAAGATCTTGTTTCACACCCATCAGATAGGCAAAAATGTAAAATCCTGACACTACTAAGCATGGCAATAGACAGAAATAGAAACTCTAAAATATTCTGAGTATGGTCTGTCCAGAAAGTATCCAGCCATATAAACTGTTCTCATTATATTAATACGTAAGGGTTTATTCCCTCACATTTAAAAGAAAGTCCAGGGCTGGGATGAAGGCTCCACAAAGCTGCCAGTGACCTGGGTCTCGTCTGTCTTCCTCCTCTGTCATACCTAGCAGGTAGCTTCCCACCTCAGCACCACTGCGTGGCTTCGTACAGCTGCTGAAGCTCCAGCAATCAAATCCACATTCTGGTCAGCAGGAGAGAGGGAAAGGGGAAGAGCAAAAGGGCATGTCCAGTCTGTCTCTCTTTGAAGGTGTCTCCTCATGTCCTGCCCTCGAAGTCCTGCTTATTTTGTAGTGGCCAGAATATATGTGTGGCCACACCTGGGAGCAAGGAAAGGTGGGGAAAGGTAGCCTTTTAACTGGGCACCCTGCGGCTTTGTATAAATGTGGGCTTCTGTTACTAACAAAGGGAGAAGGGATTTGGGAAGCAACCAACTCTCTTCCCCATACAACCTAAATGTCTATTTCAGGAGAATGGATAAATAAATTAATAGCATGTTTGTGCAATGGAGTATCATATAGTGGTATAGTGGTTAAAAGGAAGGAAACAGAGCTACCTGGATCCGTATGGATAATTCTCAAAACAAAATCTCCTGACTGAAAAAGCAAGTTGCAGAATGATTCCAACTATATGATACCATATGTATAAAGTTTAAAAGCCTGCAAAACAACACAATGTATCTTTTATGGCTCAATAAAATACATATGTTGGGAAGGTATAAAAACATAAATGAGAATGAAAAATACTAAACACAGGATGATATTTACCTCTGGAGAGGGAGGGGGAGAATAATGTGATCAGAAACAGATATGTCAAGGGTTGGATTCTATCTGCAGTAGAATTCTAGCTGGAATGCTTTATTTCTTAAAAAAAAAAAAGATTTGGAGGAAACAGCAATAATTAAGAGCTGTTAGATTATGAGTATTCAATGTGCAAGGCATCCTTCTCTATACATTTCTGCATGTTCAACATTTGTCAAGGTGTATGAGCTAGGGAGGTCAAGATCCTATAAAGGCTTAACTGAATGAGGTGTAACTCACACAGAGTGAATTCCCACATCTTGAGGGTACAGCTGGATGACTCCTTTACAAAGCAAACACGCACCAGAGCGTGGGATAGAATCCAACATTCCAGAAGTTCCCCCTCAGTGTTAGCCCCAGCAAAGAAAAACCGCTCTTGGGATTTCTATCACCATCAGTTGTGTTTGTTTTTTGACTTACCTGTGAAGGAGCCATGCAGAATCATTCTTTTCAATGGCTGGCTTCATTTTCTCAACATTATGTCTACAAAGTTCCTCCTAAAAAGCTAGTTTTTAATCTTTTTCAGTGCTGACCCAATTGGAAGGCGGGACTTCCGCTTGCAACATAAGGAAGGACTTCAGAGTTAACGCCCCAAGTCCTGCAAAGCAGCTGGGAAGATCTAAGTTTTGGGTGGTTTTCAGAATCCTCTGTACCCGTGACTGTTTAGGGAGCTGCTGTCCCGCCGACAGCTGTAGGTGGATTTGACAACGTTCCCAAATTCCCTCCTGGCACTCAGTTTCCCATTTCCCTCCCTCACCTGATGTCTGCTTTAAATAAAGTAACAACCAAGTGTCAGGGGCTGCCGGGAGGCTCCTGAGAATGTTCCCATCTCAGCTCTCAGACAGCTCACCAGGGGTGTTAAAATAATTAAAGCTGAAAAGGGAGATGTAGGTATTATTTTTAGACTCGTGTCCAAGGTTTGCTTCTTCTAGGTGCCCCTCGTTTACTTACTGCCAGTGTCTTTTGTTTGTTTGTTTGTTAAATAGAACAAAAATATGCTTTAATGTCGTGGCATGGCTAATTTTAAAATATTTTAAGTTGACCTCATTTCATAATGGATTTGTGGTGGGATGGCCCATTGTTTTTGTGTGTGTTTGTTTGTTTTTTAATAGACTGTATTGTATCCTTTAGAGCAGTTTTAGGTTTCCAGCAGAATTGAGCAGAAGGTACAGAGAGTTCCCGTATGCCCTTGACTCCCCAAAACACACGCAGCCTCCTGTATTTGTCAATGTGCCCCACCAGAATGCTACGTTCCTTACAATTGATGGACCTCTTATACACGGACTCATCATTATCACCTAAAGTCCACAGTTTACATTAGGGCTCACTCTTGGCGTTGCATGTTCTGTGGGTTTGGACAGAGGTATAATGATGTATCATGTCCGCCATTATAATATCACACATAGAGGTTTCACCACACTTAAAAATCCTCCGTGCTCTCTGCCAGCATTTTTTAATGTTAACTCATTCATGTTGTTTTTGTCAACAATGTTAAATTACTAAACAAAATGCTGAGATACGATATTGTAAAAGGTAAAGGCTACAGATGCATGCTGACGGGGTCTCTGAGCTGGACTGGAAGCATGCAGCACTTTTAAGGTTTCCTACACGTGATCTGTCCCCTGTGTTGAGTGTTGGCAGGCTGTGCTCCATCTACCTGCTCCCCCATGTGTGGGGGTCTACAGTGTGGGCCACTGTCCCTGGGCAGCATCATACCCAGCCAAGGCTTTCAGTGACTGCTCACGGTTCCCTGGAATCCGTCAGTGAAATTAATGGACTGATAGACGTCTGAACCAAACTACAAAAATCACAGGGCTGGTATGAAACACACACATTTTTTCTCTCTCTCTCTCTCTCTCTCTCTCTCTCCACAGAGCCCAGCAGAAGTCCATCTTATATAATTCATTTTTCATGTCCATATTATCACTGTTTTATCTGCAGCAGTGCTGGTGAGGTTAATCAGAGTCTTTTATACTATCTGTAGCTTTTCTGGGAAGATGGATCACAAAAGATGACAGTCTGAATCTGACTGCCAGATCCATTTGCCCAGGCATTTCCACCCCATTCACAACTTAGCTAATGATGCTATATCATGATGATTTTTTGCATCATACAAGACGATGGAACCAATTCGCCAGGTAAACCAGGGCATGCTGAAGCTCCAAAAATGCTCCTTGAAACAATGCCATGAATAGTCATATCTGTGGGTGGGAAATGCAGAATTACAGCGTTGACCGGGGAGAAAAGGGGTGAGGTTTGTTGCCTGAGTGGAGCTGACATGCTCTCTGTGCAAGGGAAATATTGAGCTTATTTCCACAAAGAAGCAAAAATGTGGTCGAGTTCATTCCCCATTCTGTTTAACCCGAACCGCGCTCAAGGATGGTGTCTATTCGCTTGTGATCCCTCTTCGACTGGAGAAGGAAGAATCACGACTCCGGAGAGAGGAAAGAGGGGAGAGCAGCGAGGTGCCAATGAGATGCCAGCTGAATTATGGAGAGTCTGTCCAGAAAAGGGAGGAGTCGGTGTACTTGAGGATGCAGCCAAGGAGAACAGTGGAAACCCATAAATTATTTTGGCGGCTGAGAATAAGGACCTGTTGGTGGAAAAGGCTCAAACGGGGTGCCTGGGAAGGGAGCCTTGAGTCGGATTTCAATGTGATGCCAGCACCTCTGAAGTTGTAAGAGACAGCTGGCACCGGGGGCGAGGCTCTAATCCCCAGTCTGCAGCTCCCCGGGGCCACACAATGCAGTCCAGCTTTTGTCTTGGCCACCTGCAGTTAGAAGAGAAAAGCTTCTTGTTAAAACTTGAGCCACTTGTACATTTATCAAGTCTCAGATCTGCAAGTGTGTGCCCGCACCAGGGATTAGCAAACAACAAAATGCCATTAAAAGCTAAAAAAAAAAAAAACGGAGGGTGGGGGTTGAGGAAGCCTCTCTGCAGCATGCGGGCACCTCTGCAGAGTTCTCGGACTTCCAATCTTGTCGAAATCACTACTAATTAATACCTTTTCACTTCCCACTGAAAGGAAAACAATTTACAATTAAGTCAGGCATCCTACGCATAATCACTCTAACACCTTCTATGTATGTTTTGAAACGTGCTCTCACATTTCATGATCCGTTTATTTTACAAGATGGGTAAACTGCAGACAATTATGGCGATAATATGGCTGAGGTGTTTGGTTTTTATCTCTTTGCAGTAAATTGTGGTTGTTCAAGCCTTCTCAGTAATGATTTCTAACCCTCTCGATTTCTTCCTACTACCTGGCAATAAATAGGATTTAAAAAAAAAAAACAACTTAGTTTGTTATAATCATATCACCTATTTAACGAGCAATATAATTAAATAATTTCTTAGTAGGCATGACTCAGATTAATCACACTAACAGATATTCTATGGTACATGCCTCTGAAAATAAAATATTAAGTATATTAACTCTGTTGTGTGTCATTTTTCTCTGGATAGGCAAAGAGTGTTATCTGGATAATTGAGCAGGCAATTTTGCTTTTGAAAGTTGCTATCCAAGGACCCGAGGATTTAATTTCAGATTTTTTATTAGAAGACAGTGCATTCCACATGTAATTCTCGCTGGCTGATGCGCTTCAGAGGTGCATGAGCAGCAGCTGGCACAAAGATGAAAACTCAAAGACGGGGCTGTGGGGACAGCTGGTCCACGGAGGGTGTCCTAGCATCTTAGACCTGGGCTCTCGATTGCCTGAGTTCCTTCTGAAATGTTCTTGGGCCACTTTGGCCAGCGGCATTCCTGGACTTAGGAAAGGCAGACACTGATAGGCTGTTTGTTGAGGTCTAAAAGGATTAAGATTTGAAGGTGACAGCCCTGTTGGGATAATCTCCCCCAAACCTCTAAATAGTTGAGACTAATATCCTTATGCCTTTCATCTGTTATCTCTCTCCTAGGGGTGGGCTCAAAATGGTCTTGAAAAATGTGTTTCAAAAAAAATAGGCAACTTATTAGCGTGATTTAAAGATTCCTTCCCAAACTGTCACCTCCGCAGTAGAGCTTAGCAGGAAAAAATGGTAATGGACAGTGAGCCCGGCTCCTCAGCGACATGAGTGGCCTCCCATTAATTAGGTTAGGGAAATGCAGAACTAAATTGCCATTTGGGGAAAGTAAAATGAAATAGACTCTTTTTTTCTTTTCTGCCTCCTGAATTTTGAATTCATGGAAGACAACTGCAGCAAGACCCATTCTTTAAGACCCTCTGACATTTGAAAGTAAGAAACCTGGGGTTTGACTTTAAAGCTCTAACTCCTTCTTCCAAGTCTCCTGCAACTGTTGCACCAGGTCCACAACCCTAAATGGTCATTTATATGATAATAATGACAACTAAGCTCTGCCCATAGCCATCTGAACTTTACAGTGTGGCTTTGCAAGTATTAGCTCATTTATTTGTGGAACCTGAGACCCCTAGCCCTTGGCAGAGGTGGTGGTGGGTGGGTGAGAAGTGTGCTGAGTTTGATTCATCTCTTAAAATCACAATAGGAATCAAAGCAAAGGGAGATCTACTCACTGTGCTTTGTAGAACTTTCTCTGCCCGTCTCCCTGTCTCCCCATTAACTCCATGTCTGTATGAGCTCCGCGCACCCTGGTCAGATTTTATTTAGGTGGTATTCTTTTTGGCCAACATGCTTTCTGTAGCAGTTCTGAAGGTCCCCTCAGAATGCCAGGAGGGGGCCCCTTCCTGCTTCTCTTGGGATCCCCCCATTGTGAAATGTGATCTAGCTCCGTTCTTCTCCCATCGTTATTACTGACGGGGGAACAGATTTACACTGTGAGGCCAGCACAGCTGTTTTGTGACTCACGGGAATATCATATTTAGCATGTTTTCCCCAGTGAAATGTATTTATTTAGATGACACATAATACTGTTTAAAAGCCAAGTCTGCCTTGCTCTTAAACTTAGCCTTATGGAAGAAAACCGAGGAGTGAAAAAGGCAGCATGAGCTCATTTGGGAGAGCCAGCTGGTCAGAGAGTCCTTTCGGGCCATTCATACAATGAGCTCACACTGGAAATCTGCACAACAGGGACGTAGACCCTGGGCACTGAACTACAGGGCACAAGAATAGGAAGTAGCCTTATAAGCAACTCATCCTAAGCGTTTGTGGCCCATGGATATTGCCACTGGGCATGGGGGGCCACTGACGGCACACAAGCATTCTAGAGAGAAAACATAGTCATCTATCACTTGAGTTGAGAGGGTGGCATCTTGGGAATTGATAACAGCATTATGGCTTTTATCCCCTCTGTAGGTCATCCTCCGGAAAGCAACAAGGCCATTAGCACTTGAACAAGCCAGATGGCCCACTCAGCTGATGGCAGGCTCCCCCTCGCCCACGCTCCCCATTCATCTTCCCAGGCATTGCATTACTGTCCCTCACTGGGCCGGGGCTCTAAACACCTCCCCAAATATAGGGAACTGGAGGGAAACCGTGCTAATGAAGTTAACATGGAAAAAATGGGCAACCTTCTCGCTTTGATTTTAATATTCTTCTTGGTGATGTCTGGAGCCTGGGGACTGTGCCGGGACCGCATGCTCAAAGGCTCCCATTTTATTAAGTGTATCACCTTAACTTGCTCACCTTCCATCTCATCTCCCTCCTTCTTGCCCACCTGCACAGAGCCTTCAGATCTTACTGTTTTCCTGTCATCAATTTCCCACCCCTTGTCCTTTCATCTGCAAACCCGGAGCTTTCTCTGCTCCCCCCAACCCCGCCTCCTTCAGCTCTTGTAAAAGAATATTAAATAAAACCGGGGCTGGCAGGGATCCTTCAGGAGTCTCACTCTTTACACATCCCTATCAGAGAGAGCTCTGTCCCTTTATGGCATGTGTTCCCTGCTCGCTAGCAGTTGCTGGTTTTGTCTCGGATTGTGTCAATTGGTCAGCAGCTCAATTATTTCCCAATTCCTTGAAGTCTTGAAAGTTTAAGTAGGAACTTTTCAAACTTTTTGTAGCAGCCAAAGCCTCAGTCACCCCACTGTCATGCCCCCACCCGACATCTAGAAGAGTGTGAATGCTATAGGTTAAGACCAGAGAAGGGACTCAATTGTCTGGTAGCTGATTGTGAATATCACAGGGGCCCGGGGAATGGCGCAACACAGAAAACAGCCCTTTCCTGCTTGGGTCGCTTTGTAGTCTTTGCAGAACTGGCCTCAGATGTGGGCTGTAGGGGATCCTGTCTTCCACCGGTTGACTTGCATCTTCCCTGGTCTACTCACTCCCCACTCAGGGTCCTGGCTGCCAGCTTCTGGTTTCCTCTACAAAGTTAGAGAAACTGTGATTCTTTGTTCTATCCTGGGGGGCAAGGAAGATCGTCACAGATTTCTGTGGGTGCAGTGATGGTGATGATGATGGTGGTGATGATGAAGATACGGCTGCTGCCGCCGATGACATTGGTGGTGATGATGACAGTGATAATGATAATGAAGAAGATGATGATGGTGATAGTGATGAGCATGGTGGTTGTGACCAAGACGATGAGGATGATGACGATGATGCTGATAATGATGGTGGTGGTGATCATGATGGCAGCAAGCAGTTGATGGTACAGGGTGTTGTTGTCAGTGGTACTCATTTAACCCTTATCAGCCAAGCATTACTATTACGCTCAAGCCCATTTTACAGATGAGGAAGTTGAGGCACAAAACCCATTAAGTATTTAGCCTAGGGTGACCCAGCTAGAACTAGAATTTAGACCCAGACAGTCTAGCTTGGAGCTCTAGCTCTCAGCCACTGCACTAAAGGTACAGGTGCTTCAGAGTCTTTGGAATGGTAAATCTAGAAGCAAATGAACTTGTGTCCCTTTTGAGTAGAGCTATCATTGACTATATTAAATGATCTCCACAGGCAGTGAGGATGGGATGGAAGGTGAGCAGAACAGAGAATCCCATCCTGTTACACCTTTTCTCAACAGGCATCTTATGAAGAAGGTAATTATAAGCAGAACTGTTTGTGGAAAAGTATGAGAGGGTCTGAGGCCCTGTTTTCTGATTTCCCCAAAGACCCTCCATAGTGGCCCCAAATGCTCTGCTTCCAGAGACCCCAGAGCTCCCTAGAATTCAGCTAGAATACTCATTGGTTCCAGATGTAGTAGATAATACTGGTCATCATTTGTTACCCACCTACTACCTGCCAGGTGATTTTCCTATCAGCTTTAATCCTCAAAACTGCCTTTGGAGTGAGGTGTGAATCTCTTCATTTTACAGGTGAGAAGACTGAGGCTCCAGCAAGCTTTGCAACCTGCCCAAGTGTAAGTTGGTGGCAGAGCCGGAATTTGAGCCAGGACAGTGTGACTCAGAAAACCTACTCTTTTCCAGATATATCGGCTGCTTGCTGTACATGACCCCCATGGAAATTAGAGCCATCAGTTTCCCTTTGTATACACACAGTGACTCACCCCCCTGGGTCTTGGAAGACTCTAGTACAGTCATCAAGTGTGATTTCTCTGGGCAGCACCTGTGTGGCCGCTCTTGCTCCCACACTCCTTTCATTTCCTGCCCTGTAGGTTATTTTTAAGTCCATGGGTTTCTTTCTTTTATTCTGCCTGCCACCAGCTTGGTCCAGATGGAGGCTGAGAGCTGACTCATCTGCGCTGTAATTCCCCAGGCCCTGCTGAGGCGCTCTTATGGCCAGGGTCACATCTGTGAGCTGACATCCTCTCCACTATAGTGGCCATTTGGGCTGACAGGTCCCCCACTCCTGCCAACCAACCATCCCAATTTCATACATGAGCTCCTGCAGCTCTCTCAGGTGGACGCCATCTGCTCGCAGTGATTTATCTGCACTTACTTCTTTCCAATCTGGCTTAGAACATCCTGGTATTGACCACGGTTTGATCTAGTACCTGTCTGCTGTAGAAGCTATTCAAACAGCCTCTGTAGACCAAGTCTAGGAGTCCATTCAATCTGTTAACTGTTTTCTTTTTATCCTTTCCCCTGGTAGGGAACATCTATTAGTCACACCATCCTTTCCAAAAATGGGGTGAGCAACTGAGTTGATGGTTTGTGCTCTGCTGGCAGGACACTGACCTTGAGCAGTGACTGGGGAGGCTGTGTTGCTTAGTGATGGAGAACACCGGCCTTAGAGTTAGATGGACCTGGGCTGAAGCTCTGGCTCCACCGCTTCCCACCTGCGAAGCTTGTCTGGCCAGTACCACTTTCTCTCTCTCTCTCTGGGGAAATGCTGCCCCCACACTCCATCGTGGTGGTTCTGCTGCAGATCACCAACCATGGTACACAGTCCCCTTGGCCACCATGAATGGTCCAAGGATGGGTTCCCAGTACCTTCCCTGAGATTTTTCTAAGTGGAGCCCATGGGGGATGCCGTCTCTACCCACGCAGGCTATTCCAGAGCTGCTTACGGCCCTTTTTTCACATTGCCAATGAAGGAATGAAGCATGTAAG
Organism: Eulemur rufifrons; assembly: GCF_041146395.1. Lineage (NCBI taxonomy): Eukaryota > Metazoa > Chordata > Mammalia > Primates > Lemuridae > Eulemur > Eulemur rufifrons. The sequence goes on along the minus strand of NC_090996.1, from coordinate 15,058,939 downwards.
AATGACGCCAATAAGCCCAGAGAACGGGAATCAGGAGACAGGGAGGAAGAGAGACTTAGCGAGTGGTCAGGAAGATTGTCCTCCCTAGAGCTCATTTTCTGTGCTCTCCAAGGTCAGCTCCATCCCTTTCCTTTCCAGGTACCCTGAACCATGTCATTAACGACATTAAAGGTCTCTTCACATGGGATTGGGTTTGAGAGTCTCTTGCAAGCTACACAACAAAGTCTTGGTGGCCAATTATGTCTGGCTGTGCTCAGAGGACTCTCTACTTCTGTTTGGACACTTGTTTTTTTCTTTCTGTGATCTAAACTATTTGCAAAGCACTTTCACACCGTGTGCCTCATTAAGTGCGGTCAACCATCCTTTGAGACAGGAATCTAATCATTCAGCCAACAACCCTACTATGTGCCAGTCACTGTTCTTAGCACTGAGAATATACTGGTAAATTAGACAAAGCTTCCACCCTCATGAGCTTCATTCCAGTTGGGGGGTGTGGACAAACAAGCAAGTGAATACAATACATAATAGAACTCCAGGCGGGAGTCAGTCCTGTGAAGAGCAGGTAGAGTGACTGGAGTTTGGGTGCTATCTTAGAGACGGTGCTCACAGGTGATCGTGGAAGGCTTTTCTGAAGAGTTGACATTAAATACAGACCTGAATGAAGTCAGAGCGTGAGCCAGTGGGAAGAGCATTATGGGCAGGTGCTACAATAAACCCAATGACCCTGCAGCAGGAACAAGATTGGCATAATCTAGATGTTATTAGCCCAGACAGTACCTTTATGTTAATTAGAAAAAGGTGCCCTGCTTGAGCCCAGCAATTCAAGGTTACAAGGAGCTATGATTGGGCCACTGCATTCCAGTCTGGGAGACAGAATGAGACCCTGTCTCTAAAAAATCAAAAGATTTTTTTTTAAAAGATAAAAAAAGGAAAAGATACCCTTCCTGGATAGACCAATTACCACTGAACATCATTGTTCAGGACACACCTGGACAACTGTACAGGTGATCCTGAGGAAAAGCTTAGGCGACAAGGTCATGGACAGACAGGAACCAGGACATAGAATTTTACTCAAGTGAGGGCTATCCGAGAGAAACGTAACACAAGCTATACAGGTCATTTAAAAATTTCCAATAGGCACATTAAAGAAAAATAAAAAGAAAAAGGTGACATAATTTTACGCTTGATCTTAGCCAAAAGGCCAAGAAGCGATATAATTTTAATAATATCTTTTATTTAGCCAATATCTCTAGAATGTTAACATTTCAACATGTGATCAATGTAAAAAAATTATGAGATATTTAAAACTCTTTTTTATACTATTTCTTGAAAATCTAGTTCATATTTTTAAACTTACAGAACTGCTCAACTCAGGTATTGAATTTTTATCTCAAATAATTGATCCATATTTAGATTTCATAAATTTATGGTGAAAAAGTAGATGCATATACCCAGGTTGTTCCAGTCACACTTAAAAGTTTCCCAATAATAGAACTGGGCATCAGTTTTTAAATATAAACTAAAATTAAAAGTAAATTAAATATTCATTTCTTCTGTTGAATGAACCACTTTTCAAGTACTCCACATGTGGCTCATGGCTATGGTATAGGACAGGGCAGTGGAAGTGTTCTGGAGCCATTGTAGGGCTGAGAACAGGGAATGACAGCACCTTATTACCTTCTAGAAGGATCTTTCTGGAACCTGGGTGGCAAACAGATTTGTAGAGGGACCAGAATAAAAGTAGGGAGACCGGTTGCAATAGTGCAGGTGGGAGGTGTCGGTGACTTGCAGGGGGGCGGCAAGGCTGGTGTGAGACTCGTCAGGTTTGGGACACATTGCAAGGGTCAGGCTCACAGGCATTGCTGCTGGAGTGGATGTCTCATGCCAGAGGAAGGGAGGAATTGAGAATGCCTCCCAGCTGTAGGCGGACTTGCTGGGACGCTAATGAACCTTAAGCTTCGAGCCCCCTCCCTGGCACGTACCTCTCTCCAAGGCTTGGATGTTGTGCTGTGAGTGGTATTTGTGGCGATCTTTTTTTTTTTTCTCATTCTAGATAAATATTCACTTTCATTTCTGATTTTATTAATAATTTTTTTTCTCAAAGAGGGCTCTCTGGATGAATAAGCCTCAAATCCCATAAGAACCTGGATCAGCCTCTACTCTGGGGTACGACTCACTCATTTTAAAAATGAGAAAACAGAGGCTTAGAGAGGTAAAAATGATTTGACTAAAGCAAATCAATACAGGCTGTCTGCATGTTTTTCTGTAATGAGGCACTTTTTGTCCAGTAAGTTGTCTTGAGATAATCCTCTTGCTTTTATAGTTGTTCACTTTTTTAAATGCCCTCTTTATGTTTTTCTACTTTTGACTGTATTACCCTTCTAAACAGAGCAGGTAACTAGGTAAGCTAAATCTTGGGTGTATACTTTTCCCCTGAGACACTGAATTTGTTATGTGGTTAGGAGGTGGTCTAACTTGGTGGTAAAATGTGGATTTGCAGTCAGATGCCTGATGTTTGAATCCTGACTCTGCCACTAACTTGCTGTGTGACTCTGGGGGAATCACTGTCCCTCTCTGAGCCTTGTCAGTAAAACATGGACAGTAATACCTACTGTACAGGTGATTAGGAGGATGAAGTGAGATATTTCATGTAAAAATTAGTCATTTGCCTTATAGACAGAAAGTACTTAGTAGCTATTATTGTTATTATTATTTTGTCAATTTTTTGTGCCTTTCCTCCATGACATCCTGGCCAGTCACTGTTCATCAGTCAAGGCCAGGGTCCTAACCCACCTACTGTAGGAGTCAGTCAGCCCATCATCCCTTGTAAAAACTTGACCTTTACACCACCTTACCCAGTCACCAAAGGTGGGACAACTGGGCATTGTGAGCGCTGAGAAGACCACGTCACCTGTGTTGCTGCCAGAGTGTTTAACCTGAATCTAATTGTGAGGAAACAATCACAAATCCAGAAAGGAGGGCATTGTACAGGACAACTGGCCCCAGACTTACAAAAAGAAACTCAATGACATAAAAACAAGCCAAAAGAGGTGGGGAACTATTCTATAAAAGATTGAAAGAGTCTAAAGAGGTAACACGGTCAAATACTACAGGAAAACCTCGGTGGATCCTGGTCCAGGTAAAACAAAACATTCAGGGAACAAATGGAGAAACGTATTGGATAATTGAGTTACTGTTAATTCGTATAGGTGTGATAGTCTATCATAGCTATTACCACTCAAACGTAAACAGTAACACCCCTGTAAAAAAAAATAGAAAGATGTTCTTATTTTAGGAGATGCATTATGATGTGAGTAGGGGTGAAGTGACATGAATGGTTAACAAGGAGACAGAGAGGGAATTCAGGGGCAGGGAGAGGGGAGAGGGGAGATAAGGGCCAATTGTTAACATGTTAAACACCCTTTGCTGTAACTGTCAACACTGTTAAGCATCAAACTTCTAATGCCAGGGAAAAGGTATATGTGTTCATGGTACCATTCTTTCAACTTTTCTTACATTTGAAAATTAAAAAAAGAAAAGCCAATGACCTTCAAAGCCACTTGGCCTTTCTTCTCTGTTCAGTGAGTTATCTGGCCTAACCCTGGCCAGGCAGTGGGTAATGAATGGTTTTCATGAAAATACCAGGACTCATTTGGGCACTCTGGTAATGCCAGTTAGTGTTTCTCTTGGCTCTTTGTCATCCCTGCCAGGGTATGGCAGGGTATGTGGAGGGCAGGGTGGTGAATATAGTAAATCCTTCCCTCAACATGAGATGGAGTTTCCACTCCTGGGGTTCTCTAACACATCCTTTTGTGGGATAGATCCGGGTGCCCCACTACTATTTAAATCATCCCTCTCCAAGCAGGTTTTCTCCTTCCATTTTTCTGTCCCTCTTCTGCCTGTGTAGTTTTTGGCTTAGAAGCTCATTTTGTCAATTGCTCCCCTGCCACCAGGTCTCTGAGATGCCAGCGATGTTAAGATCTCCATTTGCTGCCAAGGATCCACATGAGCCATCTTATTATTTAGGCTCCTGGCACTGGGATGTATATAACCTGGCTTTGTTTATTTGTCTGCCCTCTGCTTACCTAATGTCTCATTGAATGGGTCAGCTTCTGTCTATTCCAATTATTTTCTTAAGAAGGCTACAAGGCTTTCCTTTTGGCCTCTATAACAGAAGCTTCATCAATCTTTATCACATACTTAACCTATGCTTGCTTGCTTTCTCCCATTTTATTTTAAGTTTAGAAAATCCACTGTAATAAATGGTGAACCTTTTTAAAACTTGTGTAAAATAACCTTTATTAGTTGAACCGTGATAGCAGAAGAATCATTTGTATTAGAATTCATTGTTTCTCTGTGTGTATCCTCTTCTAAGCTATAAGTTCACTGAGGACAGGGATTTATCCTTGTCTTATTCTCTGACTGGGTCTGATACATAATAGCAACTCAATAAATGTTTGTTGAATAAAAGAAACATCCCTATTGCCAGAACCATAACCTCTTGTTAATTGGACAATCATTCAAAAGCAACAAGCCATTTCCCCCGAGTCAGATAGTTAACAATTCATAAAGACCTCTTGGCCTCTTAAGTCTTCAATGCCATTGTATGCAAGAAAGAGTTCGCAGGTGATATTTGTGGGCAACCTGTATTTATTGAGCTACTACTGGTCAAGCCCTCTTGCTTTCATTTAACAAACATTTTTGGGAGCCAGAGAGCCAGGCATTGTGCTGAGTGTCAAGGACAAAGATGAATGGCCACTGATTGCTTTTAAGGAACATCCAGCATTGTAGGGGAGGATGCCCCCCAGTACCTACATGGCGATCAGGCAAGGCAGAGAAAAATAAATGCCCCAAGAGGAAGAAAGGTGAAAACATTACCCAGAGTCCCACTTCTGAAATGATCTCAAAAGCTCTTGGGAAAAGAAATCCACAAAGTAAAAAGCACAAGGATATATTTGTAAAGATTCCTACAGTCAAAAAGCATTTTTACTAGATGTAGATTCTCATCACCTGTGAAGCAGAAAACATACTTCTCATTCCGTAGAGGAGGAAACTGAGGTTCATGGAGGGAAAGTGACTGGCTCAGACTTCACAGCCAGGGAGTGGCCGAGCCAGGGCCACTAGGTGTCCTGTCGTGGGGAGTGGGTGTGAGGCTTTGGTTCTCAGTACTGGTTGAACATGAAACTCTCAAATTACCCCCAAATTCTGACTCCGTTATCCTGGGGTCACTCTGTTTCTAAAGCTCCCTGAATGATACTGGTGAGAATTAGCGTGTATCAAACATACTTTTTTATTTTGTATTTTTGATGCCTTGACTGACATCTTGGGGTCTTGCTGATCCTGGAGGGACTGTTCCCCCATCTCTCACCCCCCAGAATTAGCCAATTCCTAGAGATGGCCAACAATTCACCTGTGAGTACACTTAACAAAGAAAACATCCAATCCAGACCCCACGCCCCAACCCCCTCCTCTGTGGGGCTCTCACACTCTGGCTACCGTCCACCTGCACTGGTCACCCCACGGCCAGCTACCAGACAAGCAGCCACAGCCCCTGTGCCCCTGAGTCTGCTGAAATTATTCAAACTACCTACACTGCCTCTCCTGTGTCTTTTCATGGAAACCACAATAAAGGCTCTTGCTCACGTTTTCCACGTCCTCCTTTGCCTCCTGACAGACCCTGGGGCTCCCCCTGGGTGGCCCTGCATGGTGTGCCAGCCCCTCCTCTTGGGAACTGTGAGTAAGAAACTGTCTTGTTGACAGCAGTTGTCTCCTTATCCGTTGGCCTTGCCACACCTAAATAATAATGAAAGATATCTTTTTAAACACAGTGATATGAAGAATGGACTTATGGATTTGCAAACTGAGTTTTGCAGATCCCTAGGGGTTTGGGATCACCCCATTCACAGATCTCTTCTTTTTCTTCTTTCCAAACCCAGTGGCTTCCCTATTACCTAGTTTACATAGCAGACCTTTGCAAACATCATTTGGATCATGGCACTTGCTCAAAATATCATGTTGACTCCCCAGAAGCCAGAGTTCTTCTCATGGCCTGGAACACCCTCCTCCCCATGGACTTGCTGACTTTACCCTGGTTTACCCTGACCTGCTACTGTGGCCTCTTTGCTGCTCCTGGAACCTTCTAGACAGGTTCCCTTTTCAGAGCTGTTCCCTCTGCCTGGAACATGTACGCCCACCTCCTGATAATCTCACAGCTCAACCCCTTGCCCTTCTCCAATCTTAGCTCAAATACCCCCTTCTCAGTGGAGATACCCTGTCTTCCTTTGTCTATTCCATCACACTTATTGCCCATGAATATACAATATCAATTATTTATTATGCTTATTGCTTTCTCTCCTCTCCTCCCTACCTCCTTACTACTGTTTGTCATCTCCACAGATCAGGAACTTTGGTTCCTTGAGTATATTCCAAGGACCTAGCAGAGTGCATGGCACAGAGTGGGCATTAAAATACTTACTCATTGAATGAGTAAATTTCCACATAAGATTTTGTTGAATAAAAGTTCCTTAGTTAAAAAAAGAGTTTGCAAGCAACTTGCCTAGGTCTCTTTGGTCCTCTTCATATCGGACCTGTAGGGTGTCCACTGTGAGGGTAAAGGACATTGGTGATGATGAGTCTCTTGAGCCAGGAAACAGTCAAGGGGAAGTCTTCCAGCAGGGACCCTGGGGACAGCCAAGTGAATGTCACGTCTTCTCTGGGCAAGAAGGCGGCTCAAAAACAAATAGCGTGATCATCCAATACGAAAGGAAATAAAAGATTCTTGGAGCAAAGCTTTATTATTGTAGTAGTGGTCATCGGGCCTGATGACAGCTCTTTTAGGGAGCAAACCAACCCATGGTCAAGAGGAAACACATGGAAATAGCTCAGAATTTTTAAAGAGTCCTTGACAAGGTTCTGCACCAAAATCTATTTTTTTAAACTTTTAGTTAGGACAGTATGGGGCATTTTTATTAACTGGATAAAAAAATGACTGAGAGGCAGGGAGCCAAGAATGTAACAAAGAGGCATCTCTGGCAGGACTGGTATTCGCTGCAGGGCACCAGGTGAGAGGCACTGGGAGCCTCTACAAATGATGTGGATGAAAATGTGCCCCCAGGAAGTCAGTGACCCAGCAGGTGACCTTGGACCTTCCTGGGTGGTGAAGTGTCAAGGCAACGGAGACAAACACTGGGAAGTTTTCAGGGCTGAGCGCACAGGCAGGGAAGTGGTAAATGAGCTTCACTGGGGTGAACCCTGGAAATGCATCCAGGGAAAAATAACTTGCAGATGTCAGGCGCGACCCAAGGAAGGACAGAGAAGGCACTAGGCATTATGCTGGAACATGTCAGCCAAGATGTCCACAGAATGCTGGGCCTCGCCAGGAGGGTCCCGCTGCTTTTTGAAATGCCTCATCTTCTGTCGTCCCCTCCCCACACCCTGTCTCCCTATGCTGGGTGTTCCCCTTAACTTTCCCCTGTCCCCCTTTTGCAACTGTGCTTTTGAGCCTTGTCTTTCCCTCCCTGGTGAGAGGCACCTTGTGAATTCCTGGCACCCTTTAAACCCCAACTCAAAGGCTCCTTCTCTGGCAGAGCTTCTCAACCTCATAACCACCCATCATAGCTCAGAATGAATCACGCCGACGCTCTGCTCAGGCCTCTGTGGAAAGCACATTCAAATGATTTGTATAATGTTTGCCTCATGCTCTGTGAGCTCCTCAAAAGCAAGGGATGTGTCTTACACAGTCAGTGCTCAACAATTATTTGCAGGATGGACAGCAGATCAGCTCCGTGTATCTCAAGACACATGCGGAGATGGGGACGGTCCCAAGCCAGCTGCGGTGGCCCTGGGGAAGGAGGAGCCACTGGAGAGAGGCAGGTCTCTTCAGCTAAAATAGACACAAGTGACCCTTCAAAATCCTTGAAAGGTATAAAGAAAGTGAATCAAGGCCCTGCTCACCAAATCACAGGATCTTGGAAAGAGGAGGCCACTTTTAATGTATAAGAAACAAGTTACAATTTTTTTTCAAGTGAATGAAAGCTGCCTTGAATCTTTCAGGGTATGAAGCATGGGTTTTTTTTTTTTTTTATCAGCTTTGTTGTGCTAAAACTTACGTTCAATTAAATGCACCTATTGTGAGTGTATAGTTCAATGAGTGTTGACAAATGTATACACCGATGTAACCATCATCACCACCAAGATATGGGCCATGGCCGTGCCCCAGGGAAGTTCCCCATGCTCCTTTAAAATCATCCAGCCCCCTCCCCCATCCAGGCAACCCCACCAGTGATGGATTTGCTCTCCCTCACTAAGGGTTAGTTTGTCTGCTCTAGAGCCTCATGTGTACATTTTGGTGTCGGGCTTCTTTCCCTCAGCATTGTGTTTTTGAGATTCATCTCCAAGGTTGGGTGTATAAGGAGTTGGATCTTTCTCATTGCTGTGTAGTATTTCACTGTGGGACCATGACACAGTTTGTTCATCCATTTACATATTGAAGATATTTTGGTTGTTTCCAGCTTGGGTCCATTATGAATAAAACTGCTGTGAACATTTATATACAAATCTTTTTATGGATGAGACATAGCATTGTTGCTGTTTGTTTGTTTTTGAGACAGGGTCTTGCTCTGTCACCCGGGCTGGAGTACAATCATAGCCCACTGCAGCCTCCATCTCCTGGGCTCAAGCAATCCTCCTGCCTCATCTTTCCAAGTAGCCAGAACTACAGGCACACGAACTCACCCAGCTAGTTTTTAACTTTTTTGTAGAGATGAGGTCTCACTATGTTGTTCAGGCTAGTCTCGAATTCCTGGCTTCAAGCATTCCTCCTGCCTTGGCCTCCCAAAGTGCTGGGATGACAGGCGTGAGCCCTCATGCTGGCCAAGACAAGTGTTAATAAGTAAAATAAAAGAGACAGACTCTCAGGGTTGGAAAGCAAAGCTAAGAGGGATCTTTACTTGCTGGATCCAACCCTCTGCCTGCTGCCTTCCCTCCTCAATCACCCCCCTGGAAATGGGCTGTTTGATCTCTATTTGCCCCACCGACAAGGAACTCACTACCTCTCAAAGTAGCCCATTCAGTGAAAGCTTCAATTGTTGGAAAGTTTTTCCTGACAGTGAATTACAAATGGCCACTGGATGCAGCCTACCTACTGGTGTTGCAATGAAGTCTAGTAACTCATCCATACAGTGAGATATTTAAAAACTGCCCCAGATTCGCCTCCAGTGTTCCCCATTTTAGTTGACATACTGTTCGCTCTGCCAGCCATTGCACTCCAGTTGTGCTCCGGCTTGTGGCCATTCTCTTGAGCTGCACCACCAGAAACAGAGCACATGGCTCCAGCCACGCCAGGCCGGCCCCACGCTGGCTAACCACCCCTGCCTCTGCAAGCCACGCTGACCTAACATTAGCCCGGGACCACCACCACACATCGCTGACTCCCGCAGAGCTCACAGGCAGCGACAGCACAACCCCGAGGCTTTTCTCACATGTGTTGCTATTAAACCGTGTCCCCCCATCCTGTGCTTCGCACAGTGGGTAGCAGATTTATGGAAATGGCACAGGCTTGAAAATACAAATAGCTTCAAAAATGATTCAGACAACTTCATGGTTGAGAGACCCATAATGGCTTATTATGGCAAACTGGGATGTTCTGTTGTACATTTCTTGTTTTTCTGGCGGACATCAGGATAAATAACTATGTTGGACTAGATGGTTTCTGAGGCCCCTTCCAGCTCCAAAATTTTGTGATTTTTGTCCTCCCACCAAATGTTCTTTGGTGCCACTGTCAGCCCCAGAATGAAGCCAACTGGACCAGGGCTTGACTCGGTTGTAATGTTCTCTGAGAGGAGAAGATGGAGGAGAGAAACAGGAAGGAGAGGGTGGAAGAGGCAGCATCACTAAAAATTCCAAACATCGTTCAGCATGATTGGGACAAAGTCTGTCCCCCTCACCTGAGGGAAGACAGTTGCTAGCACCACCTTCACATTAAAATATAACTTACAGTTTCATTATTATTTGTTATAAAGCGAAATGCATTCATTTGGAATTCTTAAAAGCAAAGAAAACTTTTTCAAAAAAGACAATCTGCAATTAATCCACCATTAATATTTTGGTGCATTTCCTTCCAGTGCTTTTTAAATGTTTATTTATCTTTAGATCTATCTGTCCATCCCTCCCTCCAACATATACCCACCTATTCCAAATTTTGTAAGAGAAAAATGGGATAAACAATTTGTCCCACTCAACACTATCTTTACCATTTTCCCATGTCATTAAATATTCTTTGAAAACATAAATTTAATTTTCTTAGTATTCCCCAAAGTAGATAAACCATAATGTGGGATCATTTCTAATCTTAGACATTTAGGTTGCTTCTAATTTTTTCCTCTTACCACAATGCAGAGACAACCATTCTTGTACATAGACTTCATATCTTCAGTTATTTTAAAGATATACTTACTGAAATACAATCTTGGGCCAACGAAAATGAACTACGTATCACCAGACTACTCTCCATAGTCTGTTTGTGGCTCTGTAGAAATGAGCCTCTCCTCCTAGTAGCTTTTCTGAATGATGGAATAGATCAACTCTCAGTTTTACCTCCTAACTGAATGTGACACAGACGAGTGAAAGGTAAAAACTATACGCAAAATGCTAAATTTCTCTCCAAGGATCCTAAGCCCCGTAAGTGAGGAAAAAACATGAACAGTTGGAAAGAAAATTGGAGTTAAACTGCCATAATTGAAACAAACACATAATAAATGTCCCAATTGAAGTTGAAATGCCCAAGTGCATCAGTATGAAAAAAAAAAAACACCCTTAAATAAGAACAGCAAGTCCTGTGCTATTGGTGCATGGTAAGTCTTAGGGATTGTGCCCACGTGGCTAGAGGCACCTAGTCTCTCACTGCATCAGTTTGCTAGGGCTGCCGTCACAGAGTCTGCAGACTGGGAGGCCTAACAGACATTTATTCTCTCACAGTTCTGGAAGTTGCAAGTCCAAGATCAAGGTGTGGGCAGGGCTGGTTTCTTCTGAGGCCTCTATCCTTGACTTGAGGATGGCTGTGTTCTCCCTGTGTCCTCGCATGGTCTTCCTGTTGCGCATGTTTGTGCCCTAATCTCCTCTTCTTATAAGGACACCAGTTGTATCAGGAAGGCCCATCCTAATGACCTCATTTTAACTCCATTCCCTTTTTAAATTCTCCAAATATGATTATATTCAGAGGTACTGAGGATTTGGGCTTCAATATATGAATTTTGGAGGGACATAATTCAGTTTATAACCCTTAGCTAGTAGGACTGGTTTACAAGGAGGGTTTTGTGTTTGTAATCTGATCTCACCAGCTTCTGATGCAGGACTCCAGGCCCTTGCAAAGCACCTTTCTTTCCTCCAGGTATTTCTGGGAGTCCTCAGGGAGTATCTCTGGCAAATTGTATTTTCCCAAATGGCTGCAAAAATATCTCCTGTGTTGCCAGCTCTTCTGCAATATGATCTTGCCTTTTCCCACATCCAGAGGTAGAGTCTTACTCCCACTTCTCTTCGATCTGGGCTGGCCTTAGCACTTGCTTACCACCAATAGAGTGCAGTGGAGATGAAGCTGCATGACCTCCAAGGCCAAGTCAGCAAAGGCCATGCAGCTTCCCGATACTCCCTCTCAGAATCCAGCTGCCATGTTGTGAGGAAGCCCAAGCCACAGGGAGAAGCCACACAAATGCACTCTGGTTGACAGTCCCCACTGAGCCCAGCCAGCAAGGGATCCCAGCTCAGGTGGCTGACATGTGAGTGAAGACATCCCAGGTGATTCCCATCCCCAGCCACTTTCCTGCTATGTCCCGAATGAATTCCGTACTCCCAGAACCTGTAAACATATCGAAAGAATGGTTTTATATCATTTTTGGAAAGAGGGATTGTGGCTTATTTAAAGTTATTTGGCTGGTCCATAGAGCTAGATTAAAACCTAGGCCTCACAAATTTTTGATTAGAGCTCCTTCCACCATTTATTCTTTCAACAAATGTTTATTTTCTATAGAGCTCCGCATACTGTTTTGGGGATTGGGGAGATGGTGACGCTTGGATTTAGTTCCAGAGTACAGAATAAGGACCTGTGGGTGCTGCTGCAGAAGGTTGGTTACAATTCAGTGTAAACAAGACCTCAGTATTTAGGAGAACTTTCTCCAAATGGAATGACCTTGAGGCATGGCAATGAGGAGCTGAACGCCTCAGGCAGACAAGTGGACTTAGTGTTGAGACCAGTCCCAACTCTCCCTGACAACTCTGGGAGTCCATCACTTCCCAAAGGAATTTAAGACAGCTTTCTTTTATTTGACTTAAAATTTTCTCTTTTAAACAAGATGCTCTTGAAGATCCCTTCTACTAAGTTTTCATGATGCACTTTGTACAATATTTCTCCTGCCTGCCCCCAAAGCAGGAGGCAGCATCGGGAGACATAGGTTCAAATCCCAGCTCTACCTCTCACTGGCTGAGTGGCCCTGGGCAAATGATGTAAATTACCTGAGTCTCAGTGAAATGGAAAAAACATACTTCCCATCACACAGGGATCGTTGTGAGGATTAAAGTGCTTGTGTAAAAATCAAGTGAAGAAATGTGTATTAAATCTGTTGCTGTCTCTCCCTTTCTCCAAAGTAAATATCTCAAACTTTCAACATCTGCACTGCCTTCAAAGCCTGCCAGTTCCCCTCTTCCCTCACATTCAACAGGTGACCTACCTATTTTAGAGAAAGAGAGAGAAAAGAAAACATCAGGTGTGTCTCCCTCAATTTTCTCTAATTACTCTTCTAACTGAGCTGCGCCCTCTCCCCTGTTCTCCCTTACGGTAGACCAGAGGGTCCTCCCCTGCCCAAGGCTAAGCCCCCTCTTCAAGAAACATTCCCAGAGGTCTTGAGGTCCCTGAGCTATTGGCAATCAACCCCTCCTCCTGGGTCCCCCTTTCTATAGAAAACAAGTCGATATTTCTCCTGCTGTCTTCTGCCTCATCTTCATACTAAACCTCTTGAAAATGTCATCTGTCCACCTGCCACTTGTGCTTGTACCACCTGGGCTGTCACAGGGTCTGCAAGGACACCCTCATTGCTCAACCTAGAGGGCACTCTTCCATCTTTCACTTCCCGGCAGTGTAACCTTGACTGTTGTAGGCTCCTTGAAGTCGTCTTCCACTGCTCCTTCCTTCTCAGACATCCACATGTCTAGTGATCATATTTGTGTGTGGATGTCCTGCAGACACATTAAATTTAACAGATTCAAAATCGAGTGTGTGGCCACTGTCTTCCCTGTCCCCACTCCTCCAAGTCTGTCCCACCTGCCGTGTTCCCTCCATTCAGAAACAAAATGGCCATTTTTCCATTTTCTCAAGCCAGAAAACAGAATGTCATCCTCCAAACTGCCTTTCTTAGCTATGGATTCTATCTAACCTTCTAATTACCTTATCTGCCTTTTCTTGCCCATCCCAACTGTCCCTGTTATTTCCCATTCAGGTTGCTGTGACGGCCTCCTAGCAGGTCTCACCCCACTCCAACCCAGTCCCCGGCCTGAATGGTCTTTCTAAAAACATTTCCAATTCTGTAATTTTAAAAACCTTCATGGTTCGCCATTGTTCTCATGCTAAGTTTCAAACTCTGGGCTTTTGCATGTGCCGTCCCCTGTGCCCAGAACACCCTTTCTCCTGGCTGTTGGTTCAATTCTTCATCTTTCAGGTCTCAGTTTAGGTATTACTTCCCCTGATTCCTCCGGGCTGTTAGATCCCTTCTCAGATAGACCCTTAACTGCTTTCACTTATCATACAATTATTATAATTGTGTATTTCAGTCTTGCCTGGCACTGGGGCTGGCACGAATCGGGTACTTGATAAATACTTGCCGAAAAACAAGAACAGAAGGAATTACTTTCCACCAATGGTTATCCAGCTGGAGTGTGCATTAGAACCACCTGGAGGGCTTGTTAAACCAGTTCGCTGGGCTCCACCCCCGGAGTTTCTAAGTCAGTAGCTTGGGGAGATGCCCAGGTGATGCTGATGGTGCAGGTTGGAGACCAGACAATAAGGCTCTCTGCTTCATCCAATTTAAAAGCAGCCTGAGAGGTGAGGGATAGCTACTTTTCAAGAAAGCTGGTAGGAACTCTTCGAGGCTTGGTAAATTTCTGGTACCTCTCTTCTTCATAGCTTTCTTAATAAGAGCATTTCATGAAATTTTAGCTTCTGAAAATATTCTTAGGAAACTAGGTGGCTCTAAGGTAACCAAAGCACATGCCCCATTAGGGCTCAAAGACAGCACCTGGAGCTGCGCCCTGCTTGGTAGAGGGTTGCCAGGCAACAGAACAAAGGTGAGGCTGAGCTGGGATTAGCAGCTGGCATCTGAGAGTGAACCACTGAGGCAATTAAGGGTGGAGTTCTCATTAGGAGAGGACCACAGGTCGGGTCGTAAAGAATCCCCAGGATGTAGATTGGGGGCCTTAGTTTGCAATGGGAGGCCATAACATCCTCACGTGGACAAGTTCGTGTTGCAACTTGGCCTCTAATAGGACTGGGGCTTATTTTTCTCAGAACTACTGAGAACTCATGGGGGAGATGTCTTAATGAGTTCTGGGTAAGAAGTAACTTATTGTGCTCATCAACATCAGCTTTTAAAAAATATGCTTTATTAGTTTATTGTAAAATACACATTCACATTTGAAAATTTAAAAAGTATGGAAAAGCATATAATTCCATGACCCTTGAAGGAAATCTGATGAGTTTGGCATTCATCTTTTCAGAGAAAATAAACATAAGTGAGGTTATTCTATATATATTTGCTCTATAACTTAAGAAAACACTTCACTGTATAGAGTGGACATTTCTGGATCAACATTTCTAACCCTTAACAGTCATGGAAGTTTATTGTGTGGATGTAAAATATCACCCTTTGAGGGGGCTATTTTTAGCAATGCTGCAATGGACAACCTTATCCACATATCTTTTGCATTTGTGAGTTGGAATAGCTAGATCAAAGACAATTCATCTTTCAAGTTTAGCTATGGAACGCAGGTGTCTCTCCAGGAGGACTGTTTCATTTATACTTCCACTAAGAATATATGAATGCCCATTTCCACATACCCTCACCAGCACTTGTCATTATTAGTCCTTACAGGATAATTGAAACAATAGTGCTTTAATTTTTATAAACCCCATAGCTTTCATTTTTTAGATTTTTTTTTATTGTGCATCTCTTCAAATGTTTATTTTCTCTTTGTATTTTTCTGAGATGTGCCTGTTCCTGTTATTTGCTTATCTTTCTATAGGGCTTGTTCATCTATTTTTCTTATTATAAAAGGTGAGCTGTTCTTCTAAGTCTTATTGATTAATATTGAGAGATATTAATCCTTTCCATTTTTTTTTCACAATGCCATAAAGATGTTTTTGGTTTTTAATTTGTAAATGGTTCAACCTATTGATGGTCTAGAAATTTGCACATTTTCCTTAAAAATAAAATAAAATTACAATTATATCATTAAAAAAGCTTCCTTTTTAATCTCATGGCCCATAATAAGAGGGGGAAGAAAAGACAGAATGAAGCAAAAGAGGAACAAAGGCAGAGAGGAAGATACAAGAACACAAAAGAGAGTTATAGTCATCAAGCTTATTAATTCCTAAGAGACACAAAGGGATTAATTAGATTAGAGATTCTCAAACTTTAATTTACATAGGAATCACTTGGAGCTCTTGTTCAAATATAGATTTTGATTCAGTAGGTCCAGGGCTGCACCTGAGAGTCTGCATTTCTAACCTGCTCCCAGCTGAGGTTGATGGTCCATGGACCACACCTGGAGTAGCCAGGCTTTACATTATAATGAGGGAGAAATATTGGTGGTCTCACTGATTATCCTAACTCCACTTAAATTATCACCTGTTTTGAAAATTAACTCACTCTCTCTTTCCTTCGCTTTTTAATTAAGCAGGTAAATTTTTAACTTCCTGTTCTGGGAAGTGGGAGATGGCCACAGTTCATTTTTTTAAAGAGAAAAATAAGTCAGCTTTCATGGAGTAACATCCCTCCAGCTCATGGCTTTTGAGAATATATGGCTAAATATATGGTGAGTATGCAAGTATGGAATGTTTACTTCTTGAGGCCTGCTTGTTGGGCTGGGTAAGATAGATTAATTGGCCTTTTGGGCAGAAATATTCCAGCCCTGTCCTGGCTCTCTGTCCTCCCCAGAGTTATAAAGGGGTTTCTCTGTATTATTCTCTGAGAGAAAATAGGTGTAGTCTAAACACACTTCCCAAGATGTAACATAATGGGTCTTGTAAAAGGCAACATAGTCTGGGCAGTGGGGAAAATAAAAAGTCTTAGAATAGGTGTCAGAAGAGCTGGATTGTTGTTCTGGCTTTAACACGGTTGCTTTGCATATAAAACTTTCCTGGCTTGGTTTCTCCAGCTGTAGAATGGAGCCTATCATACAGCTTTACTTCCCCAGGGTGCCACTGGAGTAAAAAATTTCCTAGAGGGGTCTTGGGACCTTCTCTAGTGATGCCACTGGTCTTCCCCTACCAGAGCACATCCTGACTTGGCTTTCCAACTGCCAAGCAAGTTTCCACAAAGCTTTCTGTTAAGTGCAAAGCAAAATCACAGCCAAAGAGGCTCTGGGCATTTTTGGAGCGTCCTGATGTCAAGAAGTTGCCTAAGCCATATTCATGCCTCTATGTGCCGTAAGGGTATATGGACATTACGTTTCTATTTGAAAGTAATGGGTATCTGTTCCTATTTGAAAGGAAAGGGTTAAATGTGGACCATGCTCAATTGGTAGGCACAGCAAGGGTAGCTTGGAACAAACATTGCCACATTGGTATGGGGAAAGGGAAACTAGCATTTATTGAATGTGAATTATCTCACTTTCTTTCCACAATCCTTTGAGATGGGAGTGATTCCTAATTTTTCCCCCAGGAACTTAGAGTCAGCAATTTGCCCAAATTTAACAAGTGGAGAGGGTGGAGCTAAGACCTCAAAGCCCAGATCTGCTACACTGGTAGATTACCACCCCCCCACCATCCCCAAAACTCTGAGCAAAGCAGGGGTGCTTGGAGGTGGAGAGAATGGAATTTGAGCTCTTGACCTGGGGCAAGTCACTTCACCTCTTCAAGCCTGCTTCCCAACCTACACCAGTGACAGCACCTCTCACGCACAGCTCCTGCACAGGGCTGGCCCACAGTGCTCAGTGACCAACAGGTATTGTCCCCCTATCCCCAGCTCTCACATAATCTTCCAAGTTTGAAGAAACCCAGGGTTGCTGGCAACAGAAAACAAAAATAGACACCCCTCCCCGCCTCCAGTCAGTCTCATCCCCAAGTCCTCAGGACACCAGGGCCGGAAGGACACTGCTGTCCTCTTCCAGCCGGTGCCCACTTACAAGCCCTGTGTTCTCAGGACAGTCACCTGGGAGCTCATTTTACTTTTGTGCCCCTCCCAGCATGGTGTGGAGAGGGGGCAGAGGGCAGGCCTGGGGAGCAGGTCTAGTTCTGAATCCACCTCCTCCACTTGGCTGCTGTGCTCCGGCTTGTCGCCCCATCTTGTGCTCACGTGGTCATTGTTAAGACTTTGCAGACAAGGCAAAGAGCCTACTACGGAGCTAGCTCCAGCCCACAACCCCCAGCCCCTGCCCTGCTCCCCTACCCCGCCCGGGGTCTTTCTCGGCTGGACAATCACCCTAACGATAGCATCAAGTGCTTCCTGGGCGCACACCCAGCCTCTCGCCTTCAGCAGTTACGTGATCACATTCAGTCATCATCTCAGGCCCCCAGGCTCCTCCCCACCAGCTCCCGTCAGCATCAGCCTGCGTGTCACCTCCGGCCCTCCGCCCATGAAAACGCTGCCTCCAGCCTCCAGAGCGCTTAGTTCACCCCATAAACGCGGCTAATGCTTACCACATGCTGCTGAGCCTCGCGCCCACCCCGCACCCACGCGGGCTCCCAGGCCCCGCTGGGAGACCCTTCCCCCGGCAGACCTCTCCCGGACACCCGCCCATCCCGCAGCGGGAACGCCGGGCGCTGTGGTCCCCGAGGCCAACCGTGACCTTGGACGCCCCTACAAAGCCCTGTCCACTCCTCTGAACATCCGGCGAATTTGCACCCAATGGTGCCTTTTGTTGCCATGAATTAAAATACCGCTTGCGCGTGTTGCTTGTTTGCAATTACGGTAACTTGGCGAGCAAGCACAGAGCCCGCAGGTGGGAGCAGGGAGGCTCCTGGGCGCGCCCACCCGTCCTCGGCCCGGGGCTCCCCAGGATCTGCGCGTCCCGCTGCACCTGGTCCAGCCCCCACCCCCACGAGCTGCCCCAGGCCAGCGCCCCCGCCCTGGGCCAGCCCCACCTGGGCGCCCGCACGGGCCCGCGAGGCGCCGCCCCGCCCGCGCACGCCCTGACCGCGAGCCCGCCGGGGAGCGCGTGCCGAGACGGCGCCGGCTGCAGTCCCCGCCGCGGGTCCCTAGGGGGCGCAGGCGGCGCGGGAAGCCGCCCAAGCCGAGCACTGGGGCAGGCGCGAAATTGCAGGCGGGCGGGCGCCGCGAGTTTGAAAACAAGCGAGGGCCATGGGGGCGGGCCCCAGGCTCGGGAGCCGCCTCCCTCGGCCAATCAGCGGCGGGCGGCGGGCGCGGGCGGCGCGTGCGGCCGGGCTGTGAATGGGGAGCGGCGGCGCGGCGGCGGCGGAGGGCGAGAGCCGGCGCGCGGGCGGGCGCACTTTCTCCTCAGCGCCGGGCGGGGGCGGCGGCGGCGGCGGCGGCTCCTCTTAAGCGCCCGGCGGACCCCTGGAAGAGGAGCGCTGCGGCGCCCCGCTCTCCGGCCGCGGAGTGGCGGCCACGAGAGGCTTCGGACTGCGCGACACGAATTTTCTTCGCTGACAACTTCTCCTTCGCCCGGCTCGCCCGCTGCCCGCGCCGCGCCCCTCACTCGGGGACCCGGGACGCCGCCCCTCAGCGCCCGGTGGCCGCTCACCTTGGTCCGGGGGGCGCCGCGTCCCCTCGGGGCCGTCCCACTGGTGCGGACGTTCTGTGCGGCGCCCGGGGTGGCGGCTGCTCGGCATGGCCCGGGGCGCCCGGCCCTCGGCGGCCGGAGGCGGCGCGGCGCCCCCTGAGCGCGAGGGCCCGGGGCGGCCGCGGGGGTCCCCGCCCGGCCGCGCCCGCCCGCCGCCGGCGCCGCGCCCCGGCCTGCAGCCCGTGTCCGGCTGCGAGCCTCCCGGACCCCGGGCGGCGCCCGAGACCCCCGGCGAGGACGCGGCGAGCGCGGGGCGGCGGGCTGCAAAGTTCGGCCCGGGCCGCCGCGGACGGTGGGCGCTGCTGCTGCTCCAACTGCACTTGCTCCGGGCGCTGGCGCAAGGTAGGTGCGGGCGGGGGGCGCGGGGGTGCGGGGTCCCCTCGGTCTTCGGGGTGCGACTGCTGCTCGACGGGGCCGGGGACAGCAGAGGGGTTAACGCGGCGAGCTTTCTGGTCAGCGCAGGACCGGAGGGGAGGGACGCTGAGCTGTCTAGAAAACGCACCCTGTCTGCTGCTTTGCTGTTACGTTCTCCCGAGCGAAACGCTACAAACGCCTTCAAAGTTGTGACCCATTCACCCGCTCCTCGAGAGAACGCCCGAGGCCCGTCCCGCGGCGCTGATTAGAAATGGGTTGATTTGTATCTGTCTCTGCACCGCAGGGTCTTGTTAACGGTGAGTGACACCGACCACAGACTCCCAAATACCAAGTGCCAGGCTCGGCGAGCCCCCCCAGCCCTCTCCCCCGCGCGCCGCCTCCCCCTTGTCCCCCGAATCGCCCAAGTCCCGGTGCCCGACCCCAAGTGGGTGCTATACAGTCGGTGGAGCAAAACTTTCAGTGCCCACAGCTTTTCCACTTTGCTTTGTTTTTCTCCCTCTGTTGGCTTCTGTTTGGAATACAGCGGTGATCTCTAAAACAGGGAAAGAGGATCTGCTGATTCGAAATGACCTTTTGAAGAGGGAGGTGGAATCTCTCGTGACATGAGCTTTACCCCCGAATTCTGGATGATTGTTTTTTTCCTAAACCGGTACTGTCGCCCTGCCGATTAGCGTCCTTTTTCGCTGAACTTTGCTGGTCTTAAAAAACCGAAAACCCAAACAAGCCAGAAACAACTACTTTAATATGGCCTTTGATGAGGTCTTTAAAACTGGGTAGTGAACCTGTTTCGCTGTTGGCAGCTTTAGGAAAAATTAACTTTGTTCATTAGCTGTATCCTGGAAGACTGCTGTCGTGGTAAGGAGCTTGGTACTCCGAGATTGTTGGATAAGTGAGAGCATTAAACTTAAATTAGCTGTGTTCTGTGTCAGGTGAAGGTGATTTATGTGTAGTAACATGATTTAAATGCAATAACATTTTGAAGATTTGAACTCAAACTGTCACCCAATAGTTTAACAACTCATAATTTTTTTTTTATTAATGCTTATGTAACGTTATCTAAATTGTGGTTCCCCCTTTCGTAAAGGCCTTTCATGTTTTACTATATGAAAACAAATTGCCATATTTCTGGTTAATTTAACTCCTCCATTACTTGGAAAATTTTTCATTTCACTTATTTGTGCTGCTTTTTGCTTAATGACCTAGTCTGGAAGAAAAGCATCTATTAAGTCATTTTGTAAAATGGGATCTGTAGATCGCCAGAGAGAAGCCAGGTTCAACTGAAGAAATCTAAATCACTTAGGATGACCTTTAAAATAGAAATGGTGTTTATTATTAAGTTTCCTTTTTTTTTTTTTAAACAGTGACTTGCGTTTTGTAGTAAGACCTGTACATAGGCATTTGAAGATGTGGTCACAAATTGAAATGGTGGGAAAAAAATCTTCCAGTGGCTTTGTTTTGAACTACATTACATGGACTTCAAGTTCTTATCAGTTGCACTTTGAAGGCTGTATAAAGTGTTGCATTTTTACAACTGAGATGTTAATGAAAATACATTATTCTTTAAAAAACGTACTAAGGCAACAGCCAAACTTTGTTAGGGAGGAATATTTTATTCCTTGTTGACAGTGAAAACACTGGTACCTGTTTTACATTTATATGGTTTATGAAAGTATACAGATCTTTTAGTGTAAAATTTCAAATAGGTTGTCACAGATTTTAAATTCATTGACAGGTTTCTGTTCTCTGTGCTCTGTGAAATGTGTAATATATCTATCACTTTTTATATCATACTGAAAATTCATATTACAGAGGAGATGTCACCATTTGACAAAAGCTCATGTATCTTGAAAATGAAAATTCTGGTGCTGCTATAGAGATTTCTGATGGGATGATGAGTTGGTCATGTGCGTAGGAATGTATTCCCCTGAATCGTATTAGATAAAATGTAACATTCTAAATGGAATAGTTACCACTAAGTTGGAACTGGTCTTAAGTACCACATTATTACTATGTAGCTAGGTGAAACTATTCCTAACTTGTATGTTTTTTAAAATGGGTCTTCATGTGGGCATGCTTGGTTTTGATGTGAGATAATATGTGCAGTATTGACCAGTAAAAGTTAGGTATTTATAGGCGATGTTACAAGTAAGGGTATATAATTGATCATTATATGAAATGCTAGGTTCATATCTTCCAAATGTAACTGTAATACGTCCTGGAGTTTTCTTCTCCATGGTAATGAGAATTTGAGTTAAATACTCTGCTTATTGGCGTGTGTTTAATTGCTTGTGACTGCTGGATTCCTAAAAAGCCAAGTCTTTAATTCTGAAAGGCAGGTGGCAATGCATGCTTGCTTTATGCTATCCAACAAGCCAGATGTGAGTGGTTTAGAAGGATGACTTCTGAGGCGAAGGATTTATAATAGGTATCATATGTGTGAAGTCCGTGGTGCCTTTAGCTTTATTGCTGCATCTTTTGCAGGCTTACTGATTCTGGTAATGTCCGATACGCCTCATAGATTTCAGCTTGTGTTCACCAGGGCGTGAGAAGGTAGGAATGCTCTTGTCAATTACTGCCTTGGAGATGTTCATAGTCCTCAGTTTCTCATCTGGAGTTACTTCCAGTCACTTAGACCAATGGTTCTCGAACTTTGGTATGTATTAGAATCATCTGGGGAGTTTGGTAAAACTGTGGAAAACAGCTATATTCTTCGAGCTGCAGCTTGCTTTCCAGGTGATTCTGTTACACAGAACCACTAACTTTATATTACCTTGTTTTTCCTCATTCCAGTCGCTTGCTGACTTTCTGGAGACTTCCTAATCCAGTGTTTTCTCAAACTTGGTTGCACATGAGAATCACCCAGGAGCTTTAAACGATACTGATGCCTGGATCCTCTAGAATTTGTTTTAATTGAGGTTTGACTTGGGCATCAGGATATTGAGACTCCCCAGGTGATTCTGATGTTTAGCCAAGCTTGACAGTCACTGCCCTAACCCCTTTAAATGAGATCCACATGACTTGATTTCCCTTTAACCTTGTGTTGGACCTGTAGTCTTCTCCCAGCCCTCAACCTCCTAATTCCAGGACTTTGATGGATCAGGAACCTATCTTATCCCTGTTCCAGGTTCATGATCTCAAACTTGGAAATTTCACCCTGAGCTAATTGGCTTTTTACTCAGGTATTCTGTTCCTAAAGAGACTGTTGTGCTCCTACTTTGTGCTAGCCTGAGGTATGCCTCAGAATCACAAGTGAAAATTTAAAAATACAATTAAGTGGGCTCCACCTCACACCTGCCGGTTCTCAGAAGCATGCACTTAAAAACTTTACAAGTGATTCTTGTATTTTTGTTACTTTTTTTTTTACCCTTGTGTTAATCCCATAATCTCACCCAATTCTGTTGCCCTTGGCCTGATATCCTGTAGTCTGGACTACTCAGGCCAATTCCCAACGGTTGGGTAAGGTCTACTAATTAGGCTTTTCGGCCACTTGATTTGCTGGAGTGTTAATTGAATTCACTACAAGTTTAGTTTCCTTTGGGCCCATACTTTTTGTTAATCCCAAAGTGCTTTGTTTCTCATCTTCCTCTTATCCTAAGACTGCCCTTCCTCTGACAGCTTTGCAATTTGAGTCTCAACTGGAACTTGATTTCTGGGCTACCTTGCTTCACTAGAGAGTCTTAATAAAGGGTGCTACACTTAATAAGTGCTCAGATACTTAATTAAATTTTTATTAGACCACTGAGTATTTAACAGACGGCAACTGGTCACTTGGTTGGTTACTGTCTTGTAAATCCAACAATAAGCAGTTATCACCCTCTCTGCAGTCTGTGGCCACCTGTCGCTGTTATCCAGCCCTTCTGTGCCAAGCACTAAGTGCTCATTCTTCATAACAGCTCCTGAGAGGTAGGTAGGATTTTTTGTTCTCATTGTGTCAGTGGGGAAACTGAGGCACTGAGATATTAACTAATTTGCCTGCCATCCCAGGATTGGTAGTGGTGAAGCCAAAATGGAAAGCCTGATCCCAGTCTATGAACATAACCTGAGTTTATAACCACTGGGCTGGAGTGTCTCCCAGGTAGCCTCTGCCTTTATGAGGTCAGGGAGAAGTGGTCAGCAATCCAATCTATGATAAAGGGAAGATGGTAGTTGTTTTCTGAATACTATGTTGAGTTACCTGACCTCAAGTTTCAGGTTACCTTATTTAGTTATTGCCAAACAGTAAAAAAAATTACATTAGGTAATTTGAAAGACAAAAGAGGAAGGTACATAAACTTCTACATATACCCATTCCTTTCTCCTAGTAAAATGACTGTCACCATTTTGGTGTATTTGTCTTACCTCCCCGCCACGCCAACATAGCTTGAGTTCCAGTTGAGTGAGTTGGGGTCTGTTGGCAGAGATGTGACCACCCTAGAATTGACTACTGGGAATGAACCAGCCATTTCTTTGAGGAACTTTTGGAAAACTCTTATGTGCACTTAAGTATATGCATTTAAGTCTTTTAAACAAAGAGGTGGAGTTTGTAAGGTACAGATCTTTTGTTTGCTTTAGCATGCGTTTCATCTAAGTTAAGTTCAGCTAGGTACTGGGGTTATACCTAGTTAGGAAGTTTCCTGTACCCCCAAATATTGGGATAAAACAAATTGGAAGGCTGCAAGTGGGTAATTAAATGATATCAAATTAGACTTTGTAGTTTAATTCTACCTACCAGTTGCCTTTATGTTATTTCCATCCTAAGTGTCCTTGCATTTTGTTGTGATACATGCGATTTACTGTTTCAGGTGGTTGAGGTTTGTGGCACGTACTGTCTTTCTGCCAGCCTTTTGGCCTGCCTTAAGGTGTTGCAGTGGCCGAGATGGGTAATATCAGTTGACTCAAACTAGAGAATGGAATGGACACAGTGAGGGTTTTGATTAGGTCCTGGCTTGAATTTCTGTAAGAATTGAAGAAAGCAGTAGTTTTAAGAGTAGACCCTTGAAGTTCCAATGCAGAAAGTTGAGTAAAGCTGAACATATGGAATGAAATCAGGTTGAAAGGTGTAGCGTAAGAAGTTAAGGAGTTATTTTTAAAAAAGTAAAGATGTTAATATGAGTTTTATTTGGTTAAATACTCCTAGGTAAGCAGTGATACATTTCTACCTAACGGAACTGAGCACTGTAATTTGTATAGTCTCTTATTCTAATTAATTTGACTTCAACATTTCTATAAGGCAATTTCTTGATCGAATTTCCCCAAAATTTGTACATTCCTTTTAAGTAAAAAGCATTTGAACCCAAAATCCTGAGGGAGAAATATATTTTGTAATTTGGGACTGCAAATATGGCACCTCCTGCCATCCTATGGTAGCATGTAGAAATTACAGTTATAAGTTTTTCAGTGAATCCCTGAAATGCAAGAGTCTGTCACAGTGTGACACATACGTACCTGCCAGTTGTTGATCCTGTACCTGAGACCTGTTCTGGAGAAATTTGTTACTCTTACAGCTTGATTATATTTACTTACTAAACACAAAAATAAAATATTATGGGAGCATTGCTTTAGGAAACCCTTGTTTTATGCATTTGCTAGTCTAATATTTAGTTGGTCTGGCCTCTTGACAAGCAATTCAAGAGCCAGAGACTCATTGTTAGCTTGGCCTCAATCTCCTGTGGGCATTGTGGGAATGAGAATATTTTTTATAAACCTTTCCTAGAAACAGATGTGGCCGATGGAAAAGGCATTGGGCTAAGTGTGAGACCTGGCTTTTACTTCATTCTGTAACTACCTTGCCATATAAGCAAGTCTGTTAGTCTCTCTGAGTCTATTTTCTCACTTACAAGGGGAGGGGGTTAGACTAAATGTTCAAAAATCGTTCTGCTCTGATTCTCTGATCTTCTGTATGTTGTCATATCCTTTCTGTCCTTCACCAGATTCTGTGTCTCTCCTATCTGGGGATTCTATAACTCCATATGTCTTAGCTCTTAGAACCTCATTTTCTTCATTTTACTTTTGCCAGAGAATTTACAATGTTGAAGATAACTAAGATGCAATATAACATTTCTCCTTAGGTGCTGCCATCTAACACATGATGTATTTACTCTAGCCTGAAAATGGTTCATGCTCAAAAATTTTAGGTTCTGTAAAACAAATTAGTGCCATAATTTATCAATGTAAGCTTGAAGTTTGGAGAAATAAATTTCCTTAAAATATGAGATGCTTATTTATCTAAATGGCTAGAAGAAGAAAGGGCAAGACTAATGGAAATCTGGAGGTAATTAATGCAGTGAGAAATTGAAAAGATATGAAGTAGTGATGGACGGAAATGTTTATATTTACTAGACAGTGACCATCAGGAATTAAAGATCAGTAGATGGTATCTATTTCTGTGCTCAACCGAATGTTATGTTGGTTTAATTATTTTCATTAGGGATGTGTAGTAAAGCGAAGAACTCTTAAAATTAACACAAGAATTATTTTTCAATTTGACAGGCTTAGTGGGCAATCTGTTGATATACAGACAATATCTAGTGAAGGTGACAGCTATCAATTAAATCCAATTTCTTAACAGGTACATGCGTCAAGTAAATTTATCAATTTACTGATCTTTGGCGATTAGCTTGTTGAACATGGGCTAAGACTATAGTTTCTGCAGTGTTTTTAGCTTTGCTGTGTTCTTAAAACTTTTTTTAAATTGACAAGGCCATTTTAGAGATGGGGGCTTCAGATAATGTGCTGGACCTTGGAGCCCATATTATGTATATAAAATTAGCCTTTTGTGCAATGTTGCATTCCCTTTTCTCCCTTTTAGAACTCTCCTCTGTATTCTAGACCTAATTCTTTACCAGGAGAAGTTTGGAAGCTCTCTAATACGTAAGCCTGATTTTACAAAGATGAATGGACTTTCCAAGAAGAGAAATACAGGGAAATAACCAAGTAATGACTATGGTGTGACTTTGGGAGGAGTGTGGATACTTGAGGAGATCTAGTAGTTGCCCTTATTAAGAATAATTGGTAGCGTGAATTTTAGCAACCTAAGCAGGCTAGTTAGGAATATATTTCAGATTCTGGGTAAAGAGGGTTCACATGAATATAACCTGTCATACTTAGATAAGGGTGCTCCTTTCCAGAGGTGGTAGTGTCTGGATTCTTCTCTTTAGTGTTATCCTTAGTTTATTTTGCTTTGTGGTTTTCTCATGGGAAGGTCAGTTTTATCTTCTCCCTAGGTGTTAGGTGTGATGCAAAAAGAATGAAAGATTTTGATTTTGTGTGACCAACCCCTTCTATACAATAGATGCCAGCATTGATTTTTATGCATGAACCACCAGATGGCAACAGAAAAAGTGTTTCTATAGGTTATAATCTGTGGTTTCCACAGCTAAATATTTTTCTTCCATGCTACACCACTTCTCAGTGTACTTAGGTAATACGTAGGATTTCTGGCCAAGAGCAAGGTGAGTTTATAATACCTGACAATGCAAAATCACAATCAGGAAATAGAATAGTGGTAAAGTGTCACTGGAAAAATATCTACGTGAGTGCACATATAAACTGTTCCCAAAGGAAGGGAGTTCCCAGGGATGCAGCTCTATGATTTATACTATTGTATAGTCATGCTTTTACTTGTAATTTTTTATTCAGCATTTATTCTCTTATAGTAAGCTGTGATGATTTGCAGAACATAAAAGAAAACATGGCTTTTACCCTAAAGCATTTTATGTAACACCTTTAAAAGGAGGGAGATACATGAGTTTGTAAACAGTGAGCATATTTATATATTTGCTGGCCAAAGTTATTTTTACTTTATGTAGAATTTGTTTTATTTTTGCCTTGTAGACATATCCCTTTTTCTAAGAGTGTTGCCTTGGCTCTTCTAAAACCTTTTTTTGTTTTTTTGTGTGTGTTTTTAAGCTAAAAGTCGTAGTTGTAAGCTAGCAACACAGCCTGAACTACTTAAGGAAAAAAGATTTTATTGGAGGGTCCTGGGGGGTATTGCAGCATAACTAGAAGAATACCCTAAAACCTGGCAAGATTCCACCTCTGTAATAACTAGAGGCACATGCTCAAAACCTCTCAGGTACTGTCTTCTTTGCCCTCATCTCCCAGTTTGCTTCTGTTTGTGGGTTGGCATCATTCTTGACTCGTTGAAAATTGTCTCTTTGTGGCTGAACCCTAGCTGTCACCAATCTGCATTCCCATTGTTTCAGACTGTGAAATAAAGATTAAAGCTTTGGAACTGAGTGCAAAGCTTGTGAAATGATCATAAATTTGTTTTTTAAAATCACCTTTATGGGGGAAGAAAAGTACCATTTTTGTTGCAAAGTTGAGAATGGGTTGGAAGAAACCAGAATGAGTGACTGTAGGTGAGTTAAGCTGTAACAGCAGTTGAGGTGAGACAACGTAGCAGTTGGGCCGGAGTGGTTGTGCTAGAGTTCAAGAGAGGTAGGTAAAATAGATTTGGGAGGCAAAAAATGGATTTGGTAATAGGTTGGATATATGGAGGGTGAGTTAGAAAATGTTACAGGTAATGTACTGATTTCTGGCTTACATGACTAGTTGGTTAATACTAGTCATGTATTCATTGTTGGGTCACCTCAGTTTGGGTGGTATGATCATGGTTTTGAATGTAGTAATGTGAATCTTCCAGGCATCCAGACAGAGCTGTTAAGGTGTTTGGATAGATGAGTTATGTGTTCAAGAGGGTGTGGGCTTTTGGTGTAAATATTTGTGGAGGCATTATAGCATGTTGTTTAAGAGAATGGTCTTGGCATAAAATAAAACTGACTCAATCACTTGCTGTCTGTGTATCCTTGGATTGGCTTATTTAATCTTCTTTAAGCCTTATTCTCTTCCCTGAAGAATTACATAATTGTACCTACTTCATATAGCTGGTGTGAGGACCCATTGATCCTAGCTGTGGTTTACTGGATAAACTGCAGGGAGGAGAGAGTGGGGTGATGGGGGATGAGTTAAGGAATGCTTGAAATAGTATAGGAATGATAAATATTTGAACTGGGGTAGAAAAATTGGAATGGTCATTATTGCTGCAGAGAGATGAATAAATGAGAACCAAGTAAAGGCCATTGGATTTGTTGATAAGGTGAGAAATGACAATCTTTGAGTATAAGTTCACTTGAGTTCTAGGAGTATAAAAGTAGATTGAAGCTGATTATGGAATGAATGGATAGGGAGAAAATGGAGGAATCAACAGGTGTGTTCTTATACTATTGAAATTCTTGAGGAAGTAACCGTGAGGCCATTCGAAAAGCATAGTGACAGAATGGTCTTAAAATGCCTTGGGAATGTTTATTTTTTCCAAATTTAAAACCTGTTGTTGAGGCTGGGGGAAAAAAGGTGAGTGGTTATCATCTCGCAAAATGGTAAGTAATCATCATGATTTTCTGATTCCATTTCAGTATCATATTTTGTGACCACTGGAGACTTCTAGCAGCATTTCTGCCAGAGTTGACCTTGAGGGACTCCCATCCTATACCAAAACCACATAGAAACTGTGGACAATACATAACAAGAACAAAGAGAAGCATTCCTGGGCTTGAAAGACCAGGAAATCCCCAGGAGCCAGAAATGAAAACTCACAGCTAGGGCAGTAAGCAGGAGCTCAAGGCTTGTAGCAGTTTCAGATCTCGATAACAAGCCCCAATGGCTTACTCCCGAGAGTCTCGAGAAAGAACAGGAGATATGGCCTTAGGTCTGTGTAAATTTGGAAGGTGGAGTTGAGGTCCTCTGGCATAAAACCTTGAAAGGCTATCCCATCTGTGAAAAGAGGACTGGAAAACTTTACTAGTCTGGGAAAATGCAAGGAAACTTGCTTTCCTCCTGGGGTTGTGATAATTGGGAATAAAAAGACATCTAAACCCCAAGGTTGTACCTCACAGTGGGGGTGGACTTAAACGTAACATTTCTTCTAGTGCAGCTGACCTTCAAGCTGAGAAATTAGCACAAAGTCTGGTCCAGAACTGTGGAAACTAATAGAGCCCTCAGAATTAAAAGTGAAACTGTCTTGCAGAGCAAATTAAAAACATGGAACTCTTGAAGAGATCACTTGTGCTAAAGATGACCTTGCAGTCCAAAAGAATTTCCAGCCACATAAGGAAATGAATCACTATGAAGGAGAGTCTCTTATAAATAAGAGAATTAGTACTCTAGGAGGTAGGGATGATAGGACATATGGAAGAGATTACTTAAAATTTGAGATAAAAGGGGTAAGACCATGATGAAAGAAATCAGATTAGAAAAAGAACATTTAGATTTTTAGAACATAGGAACCAAATAGAAGTTCTAGAAATGAAAATTACAGTCAATGAAATAAAAGTGGTAACCTCAAGGGACAGGTTAAAGAGCTAAGTAGATATAATTGAAAACTCTTTTTAAAAAAGATCTGAAAAATTGCTTGGAATACAGTACTGAGGGGAGAAAAATGGAAAATGAGTGGTAAAGATTCATGAATTTTAGAATGAGAAGGTCCAGTATTACCTTCTGTGAGCTTCCAGAAGAAATAGGAGAGGCATTATTAGATATAATGGCTGAGAACTTTTCATAATCAATGTAAGGCCTTAGTTCTTAGGTTTGAGAAGCACAGTGAACCCCAAGCAGGATAAATAAATTCATACTTAGACAATATGATAGGTGAAATGCTAGAAAACAAGACCAAGCAATCTGAGGAAAGCAGAGATCTGGACTGGCAGGTGTTCATAGCAGAGGATGATTAATATGCTGAGGCAGAAATCCACCACCAACCTAGAATTCTATATCCATTTAAAGCAATATTTAAAAGAGTGAAATAACAACTTTGTACATAAAGACAAAGTTGATTCATAAACTTTTGCCGAAGGAACTACTTAAAAAATGTACTTCAAGGAGAAATTAAAAGGAGTGAAATGCAAATAGCAAAGGGTTAAGTAATAGGAAGCAATATGTAGTGATGTCTCTCTCAAATTTACTGTATGCGTATTTGCCTTGTGGTTTTGGAAAAGTGTTAGCAACTTCTACAGGTACTCGTATTGTAGGGTGTACTGATTAGCTAAAGAGTGTGAGCAGCGGGGAGTGGGAGGGGTTGGGGAGATGTTGGTCAAAGTATACAAAATTTCAGTTAGGAATAAATTCAGGTGATCTTACTGTACAGCATGGTGACTATAGTTAATGATGTATTTTGTTGAGTTGCTAAGAGTAAACTTGAGTCTCACCACAAAAGTATGTGAAGTAATGCATATGTTAACAAGCTCAATTTCGCCATTCCCCAATGTATACATATTTCAAAACATGTTACACATGATAAATATGTACAACTTGTAGTCAACTAAAATTTTAAAAATATATGAGCAGCAGAGTTAATTCAGTCATTCAGTGCTTCGGTTAGTAAAGTGCTATATAAAACAATAAAGGTACAATAATAAAACATACTTCCTTCATGGAGCTTCTAGTTTATTAGGGCATAGGCACATTGACAAATATAATGCAGTGCAGTTGGCCTGGGAGGGGCCTTTAAGCCATACGGAGGGTTCAGAATCTGGGAGGTCAGCTTAAACAGGACCTTAGCAGAGTTACAAGTAGACAAGCCGTGTTAGGATCTGGGGATTCAAATTAGCACTTGGGACATTTGTGTCCATGAAGGATTCAGGTAGAAAGAGACTCGGCAATAGGAGTGAGGAACTCAATGCCTAGATCATAACAGGATTCTTGCCAAACAGGTAGAAGGACCAAACATCATGACCTTCATGTTTAGCTAATACATTCCAAATGACCTCCGGTACATTCCGAATTGCGCTCTTGCTGTCATAGCTGTGGAAAAATAGGACTTGGATCTTGGCTATCAGAGAGCAGGCTAAATGCATAAGATAAAGTACTTTTAACAATTGAGGGACAGTGACTCATGCCTTTAATCCCAGCACTTTGGGAGACCCAAGATGGGAGGATTGCTTGAGGCCTGGAGTTCGAGACCTGGCAACATTAGCAAGACCTGTTTCTACCAAAAAAAAAAAAAAAAAAAAAAAAGGAAAAAATTAGCCTTGTGGTGTGCCCGTAATCCTAGCTACTCTGGAGACTGAGGCAAGAGAATTGCTTGAAAGGAGTGAAGGTTATAGTGAGCTATGATTGTGCCATTGCATCCCAGCCTGGGCAACAAATTGAGACCTTTTCTCAGAACAAAGACAAACCCCCAGTACCCACAAATGATTGAGGGAAAGCGTACACGTAGAAGAACATGGTTAAGATACGAAGAAGCTCAATGGATGAGAGAGTTAATTACAGATAAGGTGTGGCCATTTGCACTTTTGTGGTAAGTTGATATCATTAGCTGGTTGTTTCTCACCAACTCTTGAAGTTTGAAAATTACTTAAATCTGGTATCATGGAGTGGTACATTTGGAAAGACAAAGACCATCTGCATCTCTAACTTCTGTTCTCTGTGGAATCGAAAGCATAAAATATAGGGTATGGTATGCTTCTATGCAATGAATTCTTCATAACAATTTAAAAAACTTCAGCATTTCATTAGTTGCAGATATAGCTTAAGAGGGTTTTTTTTTTTTTTTTTTTAAATTCCATAATTACTTTGTTTCAAAAGTTGCTCTTTCTTGGGTGAATAAGCTGAATTTCATCACAGAATACTATTGGCAACAAAAAGTTTTTTAGGCCGGGCGCGGTGGCTCACGCCTGTAATCCTAGCACTCTGGGAGGCCGAGGTGGGCGGATCGTTTGAGCTCAGGAGTTCGAGACCAGCCTGAGCAAGAGCGAGACCCCATCTCTACTAAAAATAGAAAGAAATTATATGGACAGCTAAAAATATATATAGAAAAAATTAGCCGGGCATGGTGGCGCATGCCTATAGTCCCAGCTACTCGGGAGGCTGAGACAGGAGGATCCCTTGAGCTCAGGAGTTTGAGGTTGCTGTGAGCTAGGCTGACGCCACGACACTCACTCTAGCCCGGAAAACAGAGTGAGACTCTGTCTCAAAAAAAAAAAAAAAAAAAAAAAAAAAAGTTTTTTAAAGCCTAACCTTACTTGGCCTTTGCATTGTCCCAAATCAGCTAATTGAGGAAACATTGGGAGTCCTGACCTGCTCTGACTTCTGTTCCCTTGTTTTAGGGAGCAAGCTGGGTTGGCTGGAGTCCTCTGTCCCTATATGTACTAGTCAACAGCAAGTGACCCTGACCACAATGATGAAGATGTGAATTTTTCTGGTTGCTTTTATAGCGGCTGATGTGGCACAGAAGACTGTACTATGTCGGTATTAAAAAGGATGGTGTAGAAGTGGCTTCAGTTGACATGGAAGGATTTCAGAATATTAGTTGAAAAGAGAGGTTACAGAATTTGTTGCAGAGTGTAATAGCTTGTTTTTATTGAATGCTTTTCATGTGTCAAGCATTGTGCTAAGGCCTTTCTATGCAGTATGTTATATCCTTTGCAGCCCTATTTTATAGATTAGGAAATTGAGTTACATAGAAGTTAAGGTGTTTGACTTAAGTGATGGAACTGGGCTTTGAACTGCTACCCTGCCTGTCTCCAGAGCCCCTGTTCTTAGTCCTTACAATGTGCTGCCCTCTGTACATGACATAAGCTCACATCATGGGAAGTCTTCAAGTACCAGCTTTCTCTGATGTAGGGCCATTTGTATATTAATATATGCAAATAGAAAAGGGTCTGAAAGTCAACACACCAAGATATTGGTAGCAGCTGTCTCCCAGTGAGTAGAATTATGGGTGTTTTATTTTCTTTTGCTTTTCTCTATTTTCTGATCTATAATGAGCTTAGATTGCTTTTGAAATAAATAATGTAAAATCTTACAGGAAAGCATAAAGATTAAAAAAGTAATGGGGATGTAATAGTAAAAATGGGTAGGAAATTATTCAGTTTTATAATATGATACAGTGAGTATGATGGAAGAAATAGAACAACCTGCTTAAAGTGCTTATCTCTATGTTACAGTGCTATGGGGGATTTTCCTTTTTTTCCCTGAATGTTGTAAGCTTTAAACAATAAGCATTTATAACTACTTAAAAATTATGAAAGCAATTGTAATTATTTATCATAATGTATTTAGTGGATTTTAGGAGGAATTTGGTATTAAAGTAGTTCAGTGGTTCAGACTGAGTGCATTAATTGGGACCTGGGATTTTTTTTTTTCCTTCTATTTGAGGGAATTTAAATTATTTCAGGCCTTATTTTATGCATCCTTTTGAAAAAGCTATGCAGTATCTTAAGTTACACGCTCATTATAAGAATAAAAAACTCCTTTGAAAGATGGATTGATAAACATGTTTGTACCATTGATTTCTGGTTAGTGCTACTTAATCTTTGATTCTAGTGTTGAATTCTACCAACAACTGATATTGAATCAATTCAGTACACTCTAGTTTTTTATGGAAGTATGCACAAAATTTGAAGCATATAGTTGTAAATGAAAATTAGTGGTGAATTTAAATTTAAATATACATAAATTTAGTATTTAAAACTTTAAGTGCAGTCATGTGCTGTATAATGTCATTTTGGTCAACATTAGATGGCATATGCAACAGTGCTCTCATAAGATTAAAATGCCGTTTTCACTGTATGTTTTCTATGTTTAGGTTTGTTTAGATACATAAATACTTACCATTGTATTACAGTTGCCTAAAGTATTCAGTACGGTAACATGCTGTATAGGTTTGTAGCATAGGATCCATAGGCTGTACTGTATAGCCTCGGTGTATATAGTAAGCTGTACCATCTAGGTTTGTGTAAATTCACTCTATGGTGTTCCCACAATGATAAAATCATGTAACCATGCATTTCTTAGAATGTATCCTGGCATTAAGTGCCGCATGACCTGTATATTAAATACAATGTAAATTAGTACAGCATGGTGTGTGAATCCTATAGTGTAGTAGGTAACAATTAGGTGGCACCTGGCTCACAAAAATGTACCATTTTCTGAGCATGCCCTGGTACATAGCAGGGGCCCCATTGGCCACATCTCTGTCCTGTCCCCTCTTCACTCTTCTTCTTCTTCTTCTTTTTTTTTTTAATGGAACTCTACAAATCACTGCAGCCTGGAGCTATTCTGGTTCTTGCTGGTCCTGAGGTTTGGATGTTCAGTTTTCCTGAAGTCTACAGTATTTGTTTTCCAATGTATCCCTTTTTGCTTAAACTAGCCAGTGTGTGTGTGTTTAAGCAATGAGTATTCAAACCTTTTAAAATAGGAAGAGGGTGCTTAATCCTATTCTAAATATAAAATTATAGTATCTAAAAGTAAAGTTTCTTAAGGCAAGCAAAGGAGCATTGATTCTTAGTATATTATTTATTTGATGAAAAATAAAATTGGTCTTCATGTGCTTTGATTTTTGTTGTCAGCTTTCTGCTTTCCAGACTAATTGGGGGCAAGAATTCCTTTCCCTGACCTTGCTTGATTTAGATGCTTCTGTGCCTTCATCTTGCTTCCTCGTTTCTATAGCTGGCTTTGCTCTGCAGCTGTGTTCCCTTGGGGCCTACCAGGTGTGGGCTTTCCTCTTCCCATTCCCCTCTCTCTCCCTTGACTATATCTGAGTGGCCTTTTTTTTTTTTTTTTTTTTTTTTTTTTTTTTTTGCTTCTCTACCTCCATTAAGACTTTCTACCTGCAATTTCTTCTCCCATGTTTGCAGGAACTAGTTTTTCATTTTGATGCATGACAGCACCTTTGGTTCATGTTTAGGATGTGAGCAGTGTTAAATAGTCATCCTTTACAGGTGAAAACATCTAAAAAGGATGCCCGATTAAAGTAGGTATGTCACTGCTATTAAGCATCTTTATTTAGCTTTAGTAAACAGGCTAAGGTATCCTTTCATTACAGGATTTTAATTTTTATGGTTACATTGTTTTGTTATGTAGTAATTTTGTTTCAGAATATTATGGGGGTATACAAATGCTTTGGTTAATATATATTGTCTTGGCACCACCCTAGTCAGAGCTACAAGTGTGCCCAACCCCTGGACAGTGCACACCATCCCTGTTGAGTGTGAATTTACCCATACCTTCTTCTTCCCTCCCACCTGCCCAACACCCAGTGAATGTTGTTTCCATGTGTGCACATACATGTTGATCAATTAGTATGAATTTAATGGTGAGTGCATGTGGTGCTTGTGTTTCCACTCTTGTGATATGTAGTGCTTATTTATTATAAAAAACTATGAGTAGGTTGAATTCATACCATACCAGAGTGTGGTAGTGAAAGTCTCTGATTCTTTGATCCTCAGTCCCCTAGTTGGCTCTGCTTGTGGCTGTCACTGTTCCCGGTTAAGTATTCTTTCAGTGCTATCTTATGCAGATACAGCCGTATATATCTTTCCCCTCAACTCTTTGACTGCATACAAATGGTAGCATACTAATTACTTCTGAGGCTGGCTCTAGCACACTTGACTTTTTTCATTTAACATCGTGTCTTAGAGATCATATTATGATCTCTATCTATAATATCTATAGATATCTTGATATCATAGATATCTATGGATATCTTGATATAATATCCATGGATATCTTGATATATAGGTATCTATGATATCTTGTTAACATGTGTAGAAAACATGCTCTAAGGCCATCTGCTATAATGTATTGGCATTATAACATGATAGTGTTATGAGTCTTAGAGCTGAATTCAAATCCTGGCTTTGCCATTTATGAGCTCTGTTAACCTTGGCAAGTCATGTAGCTTGTCTGTTTCAGGTGCTCATTTATAAAACAAAGTCTGTCTCTCTCACAAGGTTTTTATAAGGATTAGAAGACATAATGTATGTAAAGCATTTAGCACAGTGTCTTGCTTAATAAATCATAGCTATTATTGTATTCATTAATTTATCAGATCAAATCAACCCCTAATGTGTTTCTCCTTTCTCAACTGAAATACACAGTAAGGCATTACTTACGACTTGTTTTGTGACCTTTTAACTTACCTTTGTTGTCCTTTTCATCTAATTCCATTCTTTATATTTCCTTCTTCCCTCCTGACCCTCTCCTTGACAAATGTCATGTATTTCTTTTACTTTTTGAGGTTTCTTGGCTTGTCGATGAATTTACTGACCTGTCATATCCTTGCTGTTGCATTAGGTACTGTCACTTGTGGTTTAGTATAAAAACTGAGAAGGAATATTTCTGTTGGTGATACTCGAGGGTGAATTTAATATTGGCAGTCAAATTTATTCAAGTCACTAGACAGGATGATTCTTTTTGTGATTGGGATTTCAGATGGGATAGAACTAAGATTTGGGTACAGATGGCACCTGGCAGAGAGTGATAAATGTGGGGCTGAGATGCCACAGAAGCAGTTCAACAGTGTGGGACTATCTGGGGGTGGCCTGAGGTGGCCAGTCACAAGAGGGGATGGGGATGTAACCACCCATTGTTAAATAAAAATTGGCATGGTAACTCAGTGAGGCCTCACAGGGAATGGTATGTAGGGTGTGGTGCATGTATGTGTGAAAAACAGAAAAATGTAGGTATAAACTAGAAGAGCTGCCTCCCTGAGCTATTTTAATGTTCTGCTTCAGAGTACAAGCAATTCTGTTGGGGGGAGCCCCCACCTTTTCTCACAGGGGAGGGATGATCTCATTTGATAAGGGTCTGCCAAACTGTCATGCTTGGAGGAGTCAGTATTGGTAGACCCAGAGATATTTGTGGAGGGCTTTGTAAGGTGTTGAGTGTCTGTAAGAACATCTGGGGGCTTAGAGCTGGTGAGCTTAGGTATTAGTTCATATCAGTGTGATTGCCACCTATACCCATGGCTGGTGTGGCCTAGCCAAGCTGGCTTATCTTTTAGAGGTTTCTTTTATTCTTTCCTCAAGTATGCTCTCTAACTTCTTCACCTGACTTACGTGATACATTTATTTACTGTTTGATAATCTTAATGCTTTTGTCTCTTTTGAGTGTCTACTGTTGTATGCTGTTGTGGTGAGGAAGGATCTGTTATTCTCTCCCAAGGTACCTAGTGATGGCCTGCATGTCCATGGTCTGTTTATTGCTAACTCAAATACTTACTCTGCCATACCACTGTGAAAGAAGTAGAAATAACAGCATTTAAAATGCATTTGAAATATTCTGTTAAACGATTTCACTTTTGTTACTCCTGTTTATATTAAAAATCCAGATTCCTCTTCCATTTGCCTAACTCTAATTCATTCTTAATTTTTTTTTCTGTTTATTTTTCTGAAAATTTGAACATTTAGAGATGACAACTTGACTATATACTAGGGCTTTCTGAGAAAGCAAGAAAATGAATTTCACTTTACCTAATAGAATTGCCCAGAAGTGGTGGAGGGATATGGTGTAGCAGAATCACAATTCTTTTGGCCTTTTGAAATAGTTCTTCCCGATTTATTCCCCCTTCCCCCATTCTATTCTCATGTGTGGGTTTACCAAGCTCCAGATGATTCTGCTTCATACGTGCATCTGCCTCCCTTCCTCTCCCTGCTTCTCCTCTCCACCTCCCTCCCCAGGTGCACTGAAGGAGTTAGGCCTTCTAGGGACCTGATTCTAATTTCCAGACATCTTTGCCCTCCTTCGCAATTATAGCTTTCTTCTATTTTTTTTTTCCTATCCCTTGTCCTTAAGTTCTCATATTACACATACTATGAATTCTGGAGAAAGCTACAAGTAAAGTAAAAGTATTTTTATATTATATGGAATAAAACTCATGTTACTATAAATTGCTGTTTAATATCACAATTGTATTTCAGTGTCAGAGTTTCTTGTTTAAAAAAACATACTCTCTTGTTCTATGAAAACCCTAAAGATAGAAGGATTTTGCCTAATTTTTCTTTACAAATATTAATCATCAGATGTCAAACTAAATTCATTTCTGGTGCTAGTTCATGGTACTTGTAGATTTCAGTCAAAGATCTTATATTTTAAACAATTGCTGTATTTAATACTAATTACAGCCATCCCAGAATAAGTACTACTTGATGTATGGAATTTGTTCAACTACTCATCTTTGTTAAAAAAGAAATACTGTAAGATCTGTTATATCTTTTGCTGCTTATAGAATGAGACCACACTTTATATATAGTGTTAAGCTTGACAAAAGTGTAATGATTTTAGTAGATTTCAGGAATTAGAGAAATTAGTACATTAGTACTGTCAGGAAAAGAAAGTGTTGCTTAAAAAAGAAAAATCAACCAGGACTCAGCAATCTTAATTTAAACCTTGTGCTTTATTAAAAGTTGGATGTTGGCTGTAGACTGACATGAGAAAGCTCTTGAAGTTTCTGTATTCTTCTGAAACCTAACTTTTGCTATACAACATAGGATTTATGGATATTTTCCAGTCCTAAAATTTTAAGATATTTCAGGGCTTATCAACTGAAGGCTCTTTAAATGAAAACTATGAAGTGTATTTGTCATATGTGAAAAGATCTTCTTGAAACTAAAAAATCCTTTAAAAAAATTTAGAAGCAAGATGATACTGTGGCATTTTTTTAACAGATTGCTTAGAAGCCTCAAAATCAAAGTGAAAGTGAATTAGAAAGTCCTCTTTTGTTTTCCTGAGTCTTTTAATTTGAGTTGATTTCTTAGAGCACAGTACTACTGAGTCTTGGGTGGTTGGCCTGTGAGCAGTGAGCTTTGGCTTGTTCTTCTGCTGGCCCTGGAAACTCAGCCCAGGAACGTGAGTCAGGTGAGAATGTATCAAAACAATGTGTTACCATTGTAAGAACTTAAGGGCTTTATTTGGTTGGTACTTAATCAGAGAATAATCGTTTACATGAATGATGAGCCATGATGCTTTTTTCAAAACAGGTAAAGACATTGTAAACAACACAACTGAAGTTACTTTCTAAAGAAACAGTCTTCATGTTGCGACAAAAGAAAAGTTATTTCTTAAACCTAAGTTAGATAAAGTGAATGTGGGTTGGTTAATTTTTTTTGACTGCTTTGTACATGTATTTATAGGATTCAAAGGTCAAACTGTGTAGGAATGTATACACAAGAGTTTTGCTTGCTCCTTCAACCCATTTGCCCCCTCCTTCCTTAGGTAACCATTTTTATTAGCTTTAAAAACTTTTTTTTTTTAATTGAGGTGCAATTCACATAACAAAGCTATTTTAAACTGAACAGTTCAGGGACATTTAATACATTGACAGTGTTGTATGATCACCACCTCTATTTCCAGAACATTTTCATCACCCACAAAGGAAACCCCATACTCATTAAGCAGTCATTCCCTATTCTCGCCTACCCCAGCCTCTGACAGCCATCAATCTGTATTGTTTCTATGGATTTTTCTATTCTGAATATTTCATATAAATGGAATAATAGAAGACTTTTTGTGTCTGGCTTCTTGGACTTGGCATAATGTTTTCAAAGTTCACCCATGTTGTAGTACGTGTCATTACTTCATTTCTTTTTATGACTGAATAATATTCCACTGTGTGTATACCACAATTTGTTTATCCATGTGTTCATGGACATCCTATGTTGTTTGTACCTTTTGGTTATAGTGAATAGTGTTGCTGTGAACATGTGTGTACATGTATTTGAGACTTTTTTAAAATTTGGGTATGCTGTTAGGTCATGTGGTAATTCTGTGTTTAACCATTTGAGTAACTGCCAAACTATTTTTCACAGTGGCTAAGCCATTACATTCCTACTGGAAATGTACGAGAATTCCAGTTTCTTCACATCCTTGCCAACACTTGTTTTTCTTTTTCTTTTTTTTTTTTTTTTTTTTTTTACTATAGTCATCCTAGTTGTGAAGTGACATCTCATTATGGTTTTGACTTGTGTTTACATAGTGATTAATGATGTATGTCTTTTCATATGATTGTTGGCCATTTGTATGTTTGGAGAGAAATACCCAAGTCATTTGGCCATTTTAATTGCATTGTCTGTCTTTGAGTTATGAGAGTTCTTTATATATTCTGGGCACTAAATCCTGATCAGATGTAATTTGTAAATATTTTCTCATTCTCAGTTTCTTGTTCATTCTTCCCATGTTCTTTTTGCAGATATGCACATTTTTATTTCCTCCTGTCTTGTATAAAAGTTAGTGTATCTCTGTTTTCTATAACTTGATTTTTTTCCAACTTAATATGGAAATCTCTCCATAGTACATGGGGGAGATATTCTTTCTCTCTCTGTATAATATACCATTGTGTAGATGTACCATAGTTTATTCAACCAGACCTCTGGCTACTTGGTTGTTTCCAGTCTTTTGCTATTTCAAACAGTCCACATTGAATAATTTTACATGTGGATTGTCTTACCCTTTGTGCTGGTGTATCTGTGAGATA
The DNA here is from genome assembly GCF_041146395.1 of Eulemur rufifrons. Taxonomy (NCBI): domain Eukaryota; kingdom Metazoa; phylum Chordata; class Mammalia; order Primates; family Lemuridae; genus Eulemur; species Eulemur rufifrons. Next base: position 15,018,336 of record NC_090996.1, on the reverse strand, counting down.
GATTTCTAGAAGTGGGATTACTACAGCAAAGGCCTGTAGTCTTTTAAATATGACATCCTTGAAAGAAACAACGTTCTTGTTACCTGAGCTTTCTCTGTACTGCTCCCATTACATTTTATCATTTCTTGTAAGAATTGCTGTGTAGTGTTAACACTTAAGGCTCATTCTGAATGGTAGCTGCCTGCTGTCTTACCTACACTTAACTTTTTGATTATTCTTTTCCTTTCTTTTATGCAATGAGAGTAGTTGCAAACATTGACTAAAATAATGTAAAATTCTACCCACTGTTGTTGGTCTTTTCCTTTTACCCGTTACCTCCTTGCATTTGCTTATGCCCCTTCTCTTCTTTGCAGGGTCAACTTGGATGCATTCTCCTTCATAAACATTCCTTGATTAACCCAAGCTAGAATATTCCCCCATCTCCTTAGCATTTTTTGCAACTTTTATTAATAGTATTCAGAAGTTTTTGTCTAGCATTGGTTATGTATATATAAACTTTCCTGTTATAGTATAGGTTCCTTGAGACTAGGGATTCTATCTTTCTCAGAACCTTCAATATATTGTATGCTTAAGTATAGCTGAGCTTTGAGTGAATTAATGGGTGAGGTTTTGCACTGATTTCTCCTCTTCCTTCTTCACTCATAAGTGTTGATGTTTCTCAGGTTTCCTCTTTGGCCTTTTCCTTGTAATTTCATCTGGTCTTCGTCAGTTGTCATTCCTAAACAAATGAATTCATCTGTCTCTCCTCATTCTAGCCCCTGACCTGAGTTTTGGGTCTAATCCACTGCATACTAACCTCAAATACAGTGTCCTACAGGCCAAGGTCATCATTGCATGATCCTAGAGCTGCATCTGACCTACAGTAAGCATTTATATTTTTGGAGTAAGTGCATAAATAATAGAATACATTTTTCATCCAGCTCTTTTCCTGACTTTTTTTTTTATAGTAAAAGACCCTGCTTTGTCCACTTGTCTAATCAATTGCTGGCCCCATTGTTCATGGAAATCTCTCTAATTCTGTTTTCCTACTGCTACCACCTGAATGTACTTGCTACCTATTGTTTGGGTTATCATAATAGCATTTTCCAAAGAATACCTTTGGACTACTACTTTAGTCTTACAAACTTCCTTGGGGCCACAAAGCTTACCCAGTTGAGCCTAGCATTAAGAACTCTCCACCATCCTCTAGACCTCTCTAAACACATTTCCAGTCTCCTCTCTTACTCTTCTGTAACCAGTTCTTATTTTGGCCAGTATTTTCTCTCTTGATGTCGCCATCAGCTGAGTCACCTAAATCACGAACCTCAAACTCCTCTTGAGTCTGCCTCTTCCTGATCATCCCCACCCCTCCGACACCTCCACTTAGTTTTGAAATCCTGTGGGTTTTCCTCTTAATATTTCTCAAATCTGTCTTCATCATTCTAACTAAGCTTTCTGCCCAAATCCTTGGTCCAATCTATCCCCCACAAAGCTTCCAAAACCTAAATCTCACCACGAATCTCTGCTTATAATGGCTCTTGTAGCTTTCAGGGATCTTTGTAGTCTGAGCCTTGTTGTCCTCTGCAGTGTTATCTCTTCCTAGTTTTCTTTGACACTCTGAGTACTGGATTACCAGCAGTTCCACTCTTGTGCACCCTTTCTCCATCACACCATTGCCTTTGCTTTGCAGGTCCCTTTAACCCCGAATGCTGTCACGTCCCCTCCCCGCTCCACCTTTGGCCAGGCAAATTTCAACTCATTGGCTGAGTTTTAGCTCAGTTATTACTGCCTTCTTGTAGTCTTTTCTAATTTTTGTGCCCTTAACACCAAGAATTATCTTGGTTTCTGTAGTACTCTGTGCTCTAACTTTGTATCTTTCTCATTATAGTTTATGATATCAGTCTGTTACCAGTCTGAATTTGAAAAGACAGGGTTATTTTATTTGTTGTTACATTCCCTGGACTTGGCACAGTGCCTGATATAGTAGGAACCCAATAAATGTTAACTGAATGAATGTATTTCTTTTCCCTTTATCACCATTTCTGCCTATGCTTATTTCCAGAGCTTGCTGTAAGATAGGAAGAAAATGTATGGTTAACATTGGTCAGTGTTTGGGTCTTAAGATATCTGGAGATTATAGGGAAAAATACATTTACAAGCTCGTTCATGTTGTTAAATCAAGTTCAGTTCCTGTGGTGGTAGGACTGAGATTTCAGTTTTCTTGTTGGCTGTCAGTTGGGGCTTCTAGAGGCCACTTGCATTCCTTCTTATGTGGCCCCTCCATCTTCAAACCAGCAATGATGTGGCAGGTCCTTCTCATACTTTCAGTATTTCTGACTTCTGTTTTCAGCTGAAGAAATTCTGCTTTTAAGGGCTCATGTGCCTAGATGAGGCCCACTGGGATCATCTATCTTCAAGTCAAATGTGCCAGAACATGACGTCACCATAGGAGTGATACATCGTCTTTAGTCACAGGCTCCAGAGTTTGGGGTAGAACATTTTTGAATTCTGCCTACCACAGTGCGCATAGTTTAATGATGTGCTGATAGATTGGGTAAAGGTTCTGCTTTAACCAATATAATGTCTCTTTCCCTGTCTTTTGATTGCTAAGTTTATATGACCTGTTTCTATTTCTTCAATCCTCTTGGTCTCGCTTTGTATGTGACAAGGATCATATCATGTGATGTATATCACAATGTAGAAATGAGCTTGAGAGAAATGAGTGTAAATGGACTATCGGCCCCCATAATGAAATCTAGTGCATATTCTAGGGAAATATTCATATTTCTCCTTTTTCATCTTGCAGTTTTCTTATTTGTCTGATCTCCTTTTAGCATTTGAAATCATTGAGTAGAATTTTGATTATAAACAACAGAATATATTTTATAAAGTAAACATTTTGTTGAAATATACATACAGAAAGGAAGACAAATAATGTCTTGATAAATTTTCACAAAGGGGAACATATACATGTAATACCCAGATCAAAACATTAGAACTTTTACTCGTACCACAAAAGCCTACGCAGTGGCCCCTTTGAAAGCAGTATTTTCCTTGTCTGTTAACTTTGATGAACTTTTAGCCTATTTAATCATTTTTTTTCACTTTTTTTTCTTTTGAGAAGTAGGAATAACAGCCTAATACTTAAAATGTTTGGAACATGGGGCAAGAATAGTTAGGAGGTAGCTCTTACAGGGCTCAATACCTTCTCAGTAATTGGAAATAAACTCCTGTTGTATAACTTTTAGTTATAAAAATGGGTTTTGCACTCAAAGCAACAGTAGGCTCTTAAGTTTGCTGCTAAAATAGAAACTGAAAAACTATTCTTTAGGGAAGTCATCCTAATGGGGTCAATTGGAGATAGTTGCTGATTTTCATATTCTTCATTAATATTTCTAATTTTTCTCCTATAACTTTATTAAACCTGTGCCCAGAAAAAAGCTAAGGACAGTTTCAGAATCTATGTATTTGAAAGTTCTTATGGTCAAACATTTGGAAGAAAGTCCTTTTTCTATGCTTAATTTTTGTTTTTTTAATAGAGTAAGCTTTCCATGTTGAACAACTCTTTAACAGAGGGACAAGCTTCAGGAAACTATTCAAGTCACATATAAAATGGTAGATTCTACGTGTTTCTGGAACTGTACTTATCACTCTTACCAAAGAGATCCTAGGCTCTGTGGGAAGGACAGCTTCTCTTAATGCTCTTTACCCAGCCACTTTTTTGGTGATGCTTGAAACACAGATTCTGATGTGATATACTCCAGTGTAGAGATTTGAGATCTCAAAGTCACACACTGTATCTTAAACATCTAGTCCACCAGGATTCACGATATGAGCATTAATAGCCTATTGTTTTCTAATTACATATGTTATAGTGATCCTAACCTTTTATATGTAACATCCTAATCTTTATATGTACCATCTTAACCTGTTGGTCTGTATTTCTTTAATGCCATGGATTATTGCTTACATTTATAAATAAATAATTTTACTGTATATTTTCATTAATATCCAGAGAATACCAGCTTAAGGAGAAAAATATGGGTATATTTTTCAAATGAGAATTTAGGCACTGCACTTAAAATTCTTTTTATTATGATAAGCATGTGAAGCTTTTCATGTAATCCCAGTTCCCAGGGACCAAAATAATGATTTTGATAATAGAATATAAAAGTAACAATTTCCATAGAACTGTTAAAAAAGATTAAAGGACATATCAATAAAATAAACCAGCTTCTTGTGTAGACTTATTAATATTACTAAATAATATAGCTTTATATTTGTCTACAAAAGTACCAAAAATTTCTGAATGTCTTAGAATTTTTTTTTTTTTTTTGACAATTTTGCTCTGTTGCCCTTGGTAGAGTACAGTGGCATGATCATAGCTCACTGCAACCTCAAACTCCTGAGTTCGAGAGCCTCTTACCTCAGCCTTCCAAGTAGCTGGTACTAAAGGCACACACTACCACATCCAGCTAATTTTTCTGTTTCTAGTAGAGATGGAGTCTCATTCTTGCTCAGGCTTGTCTTGATGTCCTGAGCTGAAGCATTCCTCCTGCCTTGACCTCTCAGAGTGCTAGGATTATAGACGTGAGCCACTGCACCCAGCTTAAAATTTTTTTAAAAAGTAGTACATAAATAGTCCTGAGTTCCATTGGATTTCTGACATTTTGCTCAACTAATTTTTCATGAGCAGGAAAATCCTATAGGTGGTTGTTGTAATAAAAGTGGCAGGCTTTTAGAAACCACGAGTAGGCTGCATGAATCCAACATACTCCCTCTGAGAGACCTATGAAAGACCATTTCTCTTGGTTGCATCCAATATACTCTCATGGAGAGATAGAGCTAACCAAATAAAAGGGCATATATACTTGGGCATATATAGTGAGGGTAGCGTCAAATATTTCTTAAGGTAACTTTAATAAGGTGGTTAGACTTTTGCCCCTAATGGTTTTTTGTAAAAATCGTACTTATTCATTGCAAATCATAGAATGCATAAAAGTATAAATGATAATCACCTTAGTTTATGGTGAATACCTTGAAGTAGGATTGCTGGGTCATAGAGTATGTCTCTTTTGTTTCATATCACCAAACTGCCCTTCAAAAAAGTAGTTTACACTTACTAAGTCCTCATTTCTTCATTGTCTCACCAAAGCTGCTTTGACAGTCTTTTAAATTATAAATTTATTATAAATATTTGTGGTAAATTATTTAAATTATTTCAATTCACCCATGTTTTATTGCTTTAACTTTCTATCACGAAAAATGTAAATATATGCAATGGTAGAATATATATTTACCATCACCCAATTGCTGCAATTCTAACTAACGGCTAATCTTGTTTCATCTGCATCCCACCCGTTTCTCTTCATTTTGTGAAGCAGGTTCCAGACACAGTATCACTTAATCTGTGATATCTCATTTTTATTTACATCTCTTCCTTTATTACTGAGACTGAGTATCTTTTTATATACTTATTAGATACAAACTGGTTATAAATTTTAGTAGTGAGTTAAGTGATTTTTTTTTTCCTTCCACTGGGTTTATACCAATTGCAAAAGTTTTATTTAGTATTTTAGGTTCAGTAATCCTAAACTGTTAGATGTAAAGATAATGTTCAGTTCCAGAAAAGTAACGAGACTATGTGCTGATCAGATAACATCTGTTGCATTTAGTCCGGGGTGTGACATCTTAAGAACATTGACAAATGAGCATATCCATAAGAGTGGCCAGCATGGTGAAATGAGAGAATGGGTGTCATACAGAGTGGTTGAAGGAGCTAGGTGTTGGGACTCTATGGTGTAGAGAAGGCAAAACTGAGGGGAAAAAGGGGGGTGAATGGAGATAGCTATCTGCAGATGAGTCATGTGGAAGGTTTCAGGGATAACAAGGAAGAAGCTGCTAATTAAATAGCAATAAATTTTATCTCCCCTCTGGCTCCTCAGACTTAGCTTTTATTGACTTTATATATGGCTGATGAAAGTAAGCGACTAATGATGTGACGAAAGTGATGCTTTTGCATGTCCAGGAAACCCTGAGATGATCTTTGTCAGGTTTTACTCCATACACTCATCTCTCCAAGGATTTAGCATTGAGATTTAAAGTGAGTATGCCATATAAGAAAGTATTTTTCAGTAGAGAAAAATAATTTCCCATTTGAAAGCTGCCCAGTATAGGGCCAGAATCCCATGTCTGTAGTTTCAAAATAAAATTATGACAGCAAAATGTGGTTTGTAACTCATTTAGAGGAAAAACTTGACCTGAGCAGATGTCTTTTTCCCACTTTATGTGAATATTCATACATTTCTTTGCAGAAATAGCAATGTTTGATTATGCTGTGGTTTTTCCCTACCTAAGGGAGTGTTGCGTAATGCTATAATTGCCCTTCTAAAACCCAAAGAAGTCTGAATTTTGAGAACTTCTGGCACAAAGGGTATTTATCCCTATAGTTGTACTTTTTTTCATATATTGAATGATATGCGGTGTACTTTGATAGCTGATCACTATGCAAGAGAATGATAATGCTTTTCCTGTTTGTCCCTTTGGAGGCTGTGAAAATTAGATTACTATGTAGAGCATATTAAGAATAGGACTGCCTAAAAACGTGTTACTAGTAAGGTATTCTTATTCTGTGCATGGTTAACTTTCCTTCTGAAAATAATTGGGAAGAATAAATGTGGAAATACATAGTTGAAATATTGTAACTGTTGAACAAAGATGTCTTCCAGAAGCAAAATGATAAATGATATTTTAAAAATATTTTCACTTTATACAATCTGATTAGTACATTATAGTGTTGTTATGAATTATTTGAAATGAAGTAATGTATCATAAAACAGAATTAGGCCCATTTTAAGGTCTACATTTATGAGCTGTGGATTTGCTTTTAGGCATATATATTGAAGTTGCTTGTAAATGATGATGATTTCATTTTAGATCATGCTAACATCCTAGTTTAAGTGGTCTACATTGCTTATATTTGCATGGCAAGACCCAAACTTCATACAGAAAGGGAAGGCAGTGTGGTTTTGAAAATGTTTGTGTATATGCACATATAGAAAAAACTTGGTTAAAAAAAATGTATGTATACATTCATACATGCGCATAAAAACTCAGTTAAAAATCAAACGGGAAAAATGTATCATATAAAGTCTCCTTCCCCTAATCCTTTTTCCCAAAGGTAACTAGTATTAAATATTCTGTGTTTTTTCCCATAAAATCTTTCCTCATTATGTATTTATATTTTTAAATTACACAAAATAGGATCATATGCTCTCTATTTTGTCTTTCGCTTTATTTATGTGCCTTAGGAATCTTTCTAGAACTGCCTACATAAGTCTACTTTTTAGTGACTGTCTAGTATTCCATGCATCTACCATGACTTTCACAACTAGTTTTTCAACTCACGGGCCTTTAGTTTTTTTCTAATTAGTAGAAATGATCATGTAGTGAACATCTTTGTAGGTGTTAGTTACATTTTTGTAAGAAAATCCAAAAGGTAGCTTCCTACCATGAAAATGCTGCTTTGAACATTTATATTGATAGTACTGAATTAATGTATTTTTTTTTTACTATGTTAAGTGGTGCTGTTTATCCCCTTGCTGCTGTTAGGCATCATTTAAGTGGGTATGTTTTTAAATATAATGAACATTAATTTTTTTCCTTTAAATGGATTCACATTTTGTTAATAACAATGAACTTAAATTTGAAAAAATAGTTAACATATATATGAGGCTTACCATTTCCCATTTTGCAGACAATGGTTGGTACTCATGTAGGCTCCCGGCTCCCCATGCCTTTGGACCACCTTTATGAAGCACTGACTTCCCCTCTCCTCATTTTGATTTCCTTGGGGAGGAAGCAAGCTCCTCATTTATATATGTTTAACATTTTTTTAAAATTTTAAACTATGGGCACATAATGGTTATGTTAATGGGGTACATTTGATGTTTTGATACAGGCATATATCAAATGAGGGTAATTTGGGTATCCATCACCTTAAGCATTGATCATTTGCATTAGAAACATTTCAATTCTTCTGGTACTTTAAAATACAGAATAAATTATTAACTATAGTCACCCTATTGTGCTGTCAAATACTAGATCTTATTCTAACTGTAGTTTTGTTCCCCATTAACCATTCCCACGTTTATATACTTCAAGAAAAGCTTTGAGATAAAATTCACATATTGTATAATTCACCCATTTAGAGTGTACAATTCAATAGTTTCTAGGATATTCAGAGTTGTGCAGTGTTTGGTAATCAATTTCAGAACATTTTCATCTCCCCTGAAAGAAACTTTACTCTTTAGCTATAATCACTCCATATACCCGAACCCTTAAACTAAGGTAACCACAGATCTACTTTCTGTCTCTATAGATTTGCCTGTTCTGGACATGTCATATAAATGGAATCTTACACCATGTTCTTTTTGACTTCCTTCTTTAACTTAGCATAATGTTTTCTAGTTTCTAGTTTTCATGTTATCCATATTGTAGTGTGTATCAATATAGTTGGCCTTCTGTATCTGTGGATTTAACTAACTGTGGATCAAAAATATTAAAAAAAAGAAATTGTACTGAACATACAGACTTTTTTCTTATTCCCTAAATACAGTATAACAACTCTTTACGTTGTACTAGATATTATAAACAACCTAGAAGATGATTTTAAGTATATGGGAGAAGTGGCTCAGGCCTGTAATCCTAGCACTTCAGGAGGCTGAGGCAGGAAGATTGAATTGAGGCCAGGAGTTTGAGACCGCCCTGGGCAACATAACAAGACCCTGTCTCAACAAAAAATTAAAAAAATGAGCTTTTACATTGTATTAGATATTATAAGTAAACTAGAGATGATGTAAAGTGTATGGGAGAGGTTGGACATGGTGGTGTGTGCCTGTAGTCCCAGCTACTCGGGAGGCTGAGGCAGAAGGGATCACTTGAGTCCAGGAGTTAAGGGCTGCAGTCAGCCATAATTATGCCACTGCATTTCAGCCTGGGTAATAGAGTGAGACTCCATCTTTAAAAAAAGATACAGGAAGATTGGGCTTTGGTTATATGCAAGTACTATGCTATTTTACATGAGGAACTTGAGCATCCATGGGTTGTGTTAGCCACAGGAGGTCCTGAAGCCAATCCTCCACAGATACTGAGTTGAGTGACTTGACTTCATTCCTTTTTATGGCTGGTTAGTATTATATTGTGTGGATATGCCACGTTTTACTTACTTATCATCTGATAAATATTTGTGTTTTTTGGTAGTTATGAGTAATGCTGACACTTTAAGTTTTATATGGACATATGTTTTCATTTCTCTTGGGTATGTACCTGGGAATGGAATTACTGGGCCATATTACAGTAATTGTTTAAGCATTTGAGGAACCACTAGACTGTTTCCTAAGTGGCTGCATCATTTTACATTCCCCTCAACAGTGTATGAGGGTTCCAGTTTCTCCATGTCCTTGTCAATACTTACTGTTCTTTTTTTAAAGTAACCATCTGCTGTGGTTTGAATGTGTCCCCCTAATTTCATATGCTAGATGCTTAATTCCTTATGTTGATTAGACGGTGGGGCCTTTGGGAGATAATTAGGTTTAGGGATAAGGTCATCATAGTGAGGCCCCCATAATGGGACTGGTCTCTTTATAAGAAGAGAGAGAGACCTGAGCTGATATACACACATTTGCCCTGTCCTGCCATGTGAGGCCTACTGCCATGTCATGATGTAGCAGGGAGGCCCTCACCAGATGCCAGCACCGTGCTCTTGGACTTCCCAGCTCCCAGACCCATGAGCTAAATAAAAGTTGCTTTATAATTTACCCAGTCTGGTATTCTGTCATAGCAACAGAAAGCAGACACCTAGTAAGGATGAAGTGGTATCATGGGATTTTGACTTACATTTCTTTAATGGCTAATATTGTTGATCATCTCTTTATGTGCTTATTGGCCATTTCCACATCTTCTTTGGAGAAACATGTATTCAGATCCTTTGTCTATGTTTACATTAGTTTTTGGTCTTTTTATTGAGTCGTAATGGTTCTTTATATATTCTTGATACAAGTGCTTCATCAGGTATAATTTCCAAATGTTTTCTCCCATTCTGTGGGTTGTCTCTTTACTTTCTTGGTGTTCTTTGAAGGGTAGATGTTTTTAATTTTGATGTCCAGTTTGTTTTTTTTGCTTGTGCTTTTGGCATCATATCTTTGATGAATGTAAATCTTTGAAGGATGAATTTACTTTGTTGAAACATCTTTCCTTTGGATATTGTGTTCATAAGATTGGGCACAGTCAGTGTGTCTTTTTTTTTTATCCCAAGCATTTATTCCTTGAAGATGATCTCAAGTACAGCTTATTCTAAGGCAGTACTAGTGAGCTGGCTTTTAGACATGTTACTTGGAAGTACGTTCACAGTTATTCAGAAAACTAATCTAGCTTTTATAATCAACTCATCTACTTTTGCAATTTAAGAATGTAGCTTTCTCATTCCTTATTTTGATTAGCATTAAGCCTCTATGCTTAGATGATGATTAACTTACTGCAAATTAAAGAACAGTTTATTCAAACTATTAAAAGTTAATGTGTCTAAAAATTTTGAATTACACTAGTTGATAACTGAGATTTTTGGAGATTTAAACGGGTTTATTTTTTGGTCATTCACAGAAAACTTTAAAGATTTATTATCAAATTGTGGCTTTAAGTCTTTATGTTTTTTTTCTGGATAATTAACGTACAGGGCCTGGCTTACTGATAAGTGTGACTATAGTTGTACAAATTAATCCTAGCAGGGTTCCATCCTTTAATGTCAGTGCTGTAAATTGTTCTCACATTATTCCTATGATTCTGGCATTATATCTTGATATACATTCTTATTTTGTGGTTGAAGAGGGATAGGGTTCCACAGGATTCAAGAACTTAAAAATTATCCTCCTTCACATTTCTAATAAGTAATAACTCTCCTAAAGTGAACTCAGTAATTATAAAAGCATGATAATGTAATCTGTTACCTATTTGGAAAAACAAATCTTTTTGCCATTTATAATAAATGTAAATGGCCTGCCATTTATTTTAGAATTCTATTCCTGGGTCCTAGAAAGGCTCTGCATTTCGTAATTCAATTAAAATTAGTAGAAGCTGGATCAGTTTCTAGGAATGTCATAATATGCTGTAGGGGGGACTATGATACTTTCAAAGGTTCTGACATTCAGCCAGTAAGGTGTTCCTATATTCAAATAACTTCCCCCCCCAGGAATAGATACAGGAAGTATTTTTGGTAAATCTGCCAAGTTTTTTGTGATTCTCACTATAATTGAAGGTGCTCAAATAATATTAACATTTTTAAGTTAAAAGAGTTACTCAGTTATTCAGCCTACCACTTCGGCATTACCACTGATTAGAATTGAAGGCTAAGTTGAGCCTGGGGAATGGGTTTCATTGTCCAGAAAAAGAGCTCTTAGATTTTTTCCCTCTCAGTATATTGAAACCTTTTATAAGGGCAGTGCTAAGAAAGGAAGAAGCTGTTACTTCAGGCAGTGTATTTGGCATTCTCACAGGTGTGCTGTCCATGAATGAGTTCAGATCTCTTAAGAAATTGGGAACTGCTCTCTGTGGTTTTGTTGCTTTGATGGTGCTTGATTTCTAAAGAAGGCCAAAATGCCCAGAGTCAGTAGGGCCAGTTCTTGGCAAAAATTGTGTTCAGAAACTTTTGGAATGTCTACAATGTTTTATAGAAATCCTAGGGATGTCTGGCTTAGGGAGAGTACATACAAATGGTACATGAAAGGAATGTTCCATTTTTTGAGAAGGTGTTCATTACATTTTATAACTGTATGTTACCATTTAATGAGGTCAAGGAAGTTTTTTTACTGTAACTATGGAATGCTCATTTTTTGTTCTGCTTTGCTTTAGTTGGTCCTCCTACATGTCTGTGTCTTTCATTATCTCTGACTTCTTGTGTGTTAGCAGCAGCTTTATTTCCTTCCATACTCAGCCTGGATTCCAGGGTCATTTCTAACTTGTACATCAAGACCCTGAATTGTTTTGTCTGTTTAATTGGTCCTGTCATGCATACCTGCAACCCAGCGTAAACTCCTTACCTTACCTGCTTTTGTACCCACATTGCTCAGCACTATTGGATAAATTAGAACAACTTTGAAGATTGTACTGGTCAGCGTTTGGGTTGTAGAGAACAGAATCTAATTCTTCTGTAAGCAGGATGGGATTTATTACAGGGAATTAAATAAATGTCTTCATGATTTCTTAAGGGTGCTTAAAAACATACTCGAGCGTGGCCTGCCAGGAGCAGCTCCCACATCCACCCTGGAGAACTGGACTGCTAGGGTAGCCTCTGTTCTAGCCCAGCCATGGAGTTGGCTGCTGCTGTGGATGTTGCTGCCCAGCCCCAGGACCATGCTACCTTGGCTGTTGTCCACAAGAACATGTCACGCGCTTTCTCTCCCCTGACTTAATTCAGTTTGTCTTAACTCAGTCGGAGCATACGAGTTCATCTGTTGCGTGATTCATGTTTATCTTGCTGTGACTGAGAGAACTTCAGTCCAGTCCAGAATCATAGTATCAAGAGAATTAGGAAATGTAGTTTTTAGTTTTCTGGATTCTGCAGTTTTCTGGGAGCCTGGAGTAGATTTGAGTGAGTCAGTCTGTAATATTCTCCATAAATTTATGGTTTCCAGCTATAACTGGTTCTTCAAAATTGTCCTGTAGTCCTTTGACTTTTCCTTGATGGGTTCTTTTGTCCCATAAAGCAGCACTTCCGACTCGACTCTGACGCCTTCTTAGTAGATGGTAGAGCCTAAGCCTGAAAGAAGCAGCAGCTTTTGGGTACGAACTCCGCTTAATTATTCTTCTGTCCTTCCCTCCTAACCTTTTCAAATTACTGTAAGTAGCTGTGATACCACTGTATGGAATGTAGGAAAGAGGAGGCAAGAGTCAGCAAGTCTGTAGGGAGACTGAGGTGTGGGATTCAGGAGGTGAGGAGGACAAGTATGAGGAGGGACACAAAAACATCCTAGAGGCTCCAAAAACAACCTCTCACGAGCATGTGACACCAGATTACTCTTGTGAAAACCTTTTTTTACTCAGAATCCAGGACACTTTAGTCTCCTGTCTCACTGATTGTAGCTAGTTCTGTTTCCTTTATTAAATCTCTGTCCTTCCTAGCCTCAGAGCCCAGTCCTTACTCTGTTCTTCACTTCTGTTCTCTTTGTGGGCAGTCTTCTACTCAGTTTATCTCTAGCCTCAACCTTCCCCAGAAGTCTAGAGTTGTATTTCCAAATGGTCTACATTTGCTGCTGCTTACATATCTAATAGGCTTCTTAAATCTGTCTAAAACCAAACTTTTCCTTCTCCAAATCTCATCCAGTGTCCCTCATTTTGGTAAGTAGCTTTATAATTTACCAAATAACGAGGCCCCAAATCTTGGAGTTATCGTTCACCTTTTCCTTCTCTCATTTCTCACATTCAATCCTCTCAGCAAATTCTGTTTCTCTGCATTTAAATTATACCTTGAAACTGACCATTTGTAATCAGCCTATTTGCTGCCATTCTAGGCCACCGTCACCACTTACAAGCCTTATAGATTGGTGGCCCCACTTTTAACTTCTGTACCCAATAGCCAGAGTGACATAAATCCAATCATGTCTTTCCACTGCTTGCTTAGAATATAAATCCTATTGAACTTCAGATACAACTTAAAATCCTCACTATGGGCCTGCGTGTTCTATGTGTGTGGTCCTGGCTGGCTTTCTGACTTGACCTCCCACTATTACCTGTCTGGCTCACTAAGCTGCTTCCACACTGCCTCCTAATTATTACCTATTTAAAAAAGCTTTCTCAACTTAGTGGGATAGATACATAATGGTACATATCTTTTTTTTTTTCCCCCCCCCCGTTCCCCACAAGAATATAAACTTCATGAGGGCAGGAACTTTATTTTGCTCCTTGTTTTATCTTTTCTTTGGTACATAGTAGGTGCTCATATATTTGCAAAATGGAAGTGGGGGGCAGTGAAATTATTCTTGCAGATCTTATCTTGGAAGATTGAAAAATAAAATGTCTTTGTGGAGGGAGCAGTTGGTCAGAAAGAGTAGTGAAATATGTGACTTTCCCTTTCCCTGTGGTAGTAAGTGTTAAGGAATATGACAAGTATCAAACTTTGAAATTAATAAGAAAAAATGGAATGAAATGGAATTCCCACTGGCCAAACCTGTAGGAATTAGGAAAAGTGGAAACAGTGCGGAATAGCAAAGTAAGATGAACAAATGGGAATGGGCCAGAGACTTTCTGTTTGAACAAGATGAAGCTGTCCCATTCTCAAGCTCTACCTTCTTACAGCTCAAAATCCCTGGACTTAGTATAACAAGGAAGCGAAGGAAGATGTTGAAAGATGGAAAGAAGACTGTGGACAGTCTTAGAGTTCTGGGGACTTGCAAAATGACAAGGGGAGTGAGTCCCCTGGGTTTCCTTATCCTCCATATGTCCAGTACAGTACAGGGTGCTGTAGAAGCCGCCAACCCTGAACCACTAGTAGGCACAAATAATTTTCTGTTCCTATAGCCAAAGGATAGGGGAAGGGTGGCCTAACAAAACTCATCAGGACTCGCCCTGATCCAGCTACACACCCAAGGGAACTGACCCTCTCCCCTCCCAGGGTTCAAAAGCAGGCAACATGCTCTGGTTCCCCACCCAGAGGTTGGAGGCATGCCTGAGCCAGGGAGCTAATCTTTCATTTCTTGGCTGGCAGAAGCAGGTGGTACTTCACTTTCCCTACCAGGTATTGACAGGGCCTAGTGGGGAGCTGATCTTCTACCCTGTGCCCAGGGGGAGAAGCAGATGATGCTCCAACTTCTCTGCCTAGGGTAGTGTCAGCAAGATCCAGCTTGGAGTGGAGTTCCCAGCTCTAGTGTGGTGGTGTAAGTAGGGGCAACTTTACCACTATACTCGACGACTTCCTGTGCCTGTGTCTCCTAGTGGGGTGGGGAGCCTCCACATCCTCTGGCATCAAAAAGGTACAAGGAGGGAGGGAGGGGCTAGTTGGCACTCTCCTCCCTCTGCACACCCTGTGGTATAAATAGGGCCCATTGGAGTGCTGAACTTCCACTCCTGTCATATGCAGCAACAAAATGGCATGACTTAGCCCTTAGGTTTCCCCCTCCCTGGTGCTAGCTTAGCCCAAGGGAGAGCTGATTTTAAATAGAGGCAACAGAAATGGTGAATTGGAGTCACTTAGCTGGGAAGGTGTCAGTGAACTGAACTTTTATCTGTCTGCAACAAGGTGGTATGAGTTTAGTACCTCACTTTTGTCAGGGTGGCGGGGAAGGGAGGGCCTAGCAGGTAGCTGAACATGCATACCCATTCATCCCTGGTATTATGCCTTTGAGAAGGGGAACTGCCAGCTAAAGAAGATTAAAATAGGATTCAAGGGTTCTTAATACCAAAAATGTATAGGATACAGTTAAACAATCACTGTACCAAGAATCAGGAAAATCAGGTGTGAATGAGAAAGGACAATCAACAGGTCCGTTAACATGCTTATCTGACAAAGATTTGAAAGCTGCTATGATAAAAATATTTTAACAAGATATTACAAATTCTCTAAACAAAAAATTAGACAATCTAGGCTAAGAAATAGAATTCTTAAAAAACAAAAAACCAAAAGAGAATTATAGAACTGAAAAATAACAAAGTGAAAAAATTACTGAGTGGGCTCAATAAGAATGGAGATGACAGAAGACAGAATCTGTGAACTGGGAAACAAGGGATTAGAATTTACCCAGTGTGAACAGAGAAAAGGGACAAAAAACAAATTGAGTCTTGCAGACCTCTGGGACGATAAGAAAAGAGGTGACAGTTGTGTCATTGTTATTTCAGAAGGAAAGGATAGAGTGGGACCAAAAAAGTATCTGAAGAAACAATCTGATAACCTCCCAAACTTGTGAAAGACAAAGCTATGGATCGAAGAAGCTGAGTGAATCCCAAACAGGATAAACCCAAAAAAATCCATGTCAAGACACATCATGATTAAGCTTCTTTAAGCTAAAGATAAAGGAATGACTAAAAGTAGCTGGAATTAAACAATGTGTTACTTACAAGGAAAAGCAAATCCAGATGAGAGGGACTTCTGATCTGGAGTTAGGGCGGCCAGAAGGGAAGTAGCACAACATTTTTCAAGTAGTGAAAGAAAAAGAACCATTAACTACATATTCTTTACGCAGCAAAAATCTTTCAGGAGTGAGGGGGAAAGGAAAATCTTCTTGAAGGAAAGTGAGAAAATTTATTGCTAGCAAACATGCTCTTAAAGATTTTAGGTAAAAGAAGTTCTTTAAACAGAAAGGAAATGATAACAGAAGAAGGCTTTCAATTTCAGAAAGGAACACTAGAGTGGATAAATATAAGGGTAAATATAGTAAACTGTCCTCCTGAGTTTCTTAAATCATATTTGAAGCAAAAATTATGACAGTGTGATGTGCTAAATGTCTGCAGAGGAAATATTTAAGGTAATTAAAGTGGGGAGGATAAAGGAACCTAAATGGAAGGTTTGTTTTCTATGCTTTTAGTGATAAAAATGTTGGTAACAGTAGAGCGTGCCAAGTTATGTATGCATGTTGTAATCCTTCGAGCTGCCACTAAGACAGCTATACAAAGTGATGTACTCACAATTATGAAGAATCCAGATGGATTTATTTTTTATTTAAATTTTTTTTTATTTCAGCATATTATGGGGGGTTACAAAGTTTAGGTTACGTATATTGCCTTTGTCTCACCCGAGTCAGAGCTTCAAGTGTGTCCATCCCTCAGATGGTGCTCACTGTACCCCTTAGGTGTGAATATACCCACACACTTCTCCCCCCTCCCATCTGCCTGATGCCTGATGAATGTTATTACTATATGTGCACTTAAGTGTTGATCAGTTAATACCAATTTGATGGTGAGTACATGTGGTGCTTGTTTTGCCACAGATGGATTTATTAATATAAAAAGTTTACGTAACCTGTGGGAAGATGAGGAGAAACAGGAAACAAATAACTAAATGGCAGGTTTAGGCTTATCAATAATTGCCATAAATGTAGGTGGTCTGAATACACTAAGTGAAAGGACAGATTAGTACAAAGAAAACATTCAAAATCATGCTGTTTTGAAAAAAGTCACTTTAAAACAATACACAGGTAGGTTGAAAATTAAGAGTGGAAAAAGATAGGTCATACAAACACTAATTTGAAAAAATAGGAGTGACTATATTAATACTAGAAAAGGTAAATTTCAAAACAAAGAAAATTATGAAAGGCATATAATGATGAAAGGGATCAATCCGTTAGGAAGACATAATGCTCCTAAATGTGTACATACCTAACAGAGCCTCAGAATACATGAAGCAAAACTGATAGAGCTAAAAGGAGAAATAGATAAATTTAATAAAATATCTAAATTTAATAAATTAGATACTCTCTATATACAGAAATTTAAATTAGATAAAGTTGCAATCTTTAACACCCCACTCTCAGCAATTGTTATAATTACTATACAGGAAATCAGCAAGACTATAGAAGAACTTTTAAAAGTCAACTAACGGAATCTAATTGACATACTTACATTACTCTACCTCAAAACAACAGAATATACTATTTTTTCAAATGCCTATGAAAGGGCTAAAAATTTTTAAAAGGTTTGAAATCCTACAGAATATGTTCAGTGACAACAATGGAATCAAACTAAGAATGAAAACAGAAAAATCTCCAAACCCTTAAACAAATTTATAAATAATCTGAAAGGAAAACTTTAAACACATGAAAATGAATGAAAATACAATATACCAAATATGTGGGACGTAGCTTAAAGTAGTGCTGAGAGGGGAATTTATATAGCACTAAGTGATTATATTTGAAAAGAAGAAAGGTTTTAAATCAATCTAGGTTACCTCAAAAAACAAGAAAAAGAACAAGATAAACCCAAAGCAAACAGAAGGAAGTGAAGAGAAGAAGTCAATGAAATTGAAAATAGGAAAGAAAGAAATCATAAAAAGCTGTTTCTTTGAAAAGAGCAGTAAGATTGATAAACTTCTAGGAAGACTGCCAAAGATAAAAAAGGCCCAAATAGCAATGATCAGGAATGAAATAGAGGATATCACTACAGATGCAGCAGCTGTTAAAAGAAATAAGATAATGCTACAAACAACTTTGCACACATAAAGTTGACAACTTAAAGGGAATATCTTTAACTTAGTTTTTAGTTTTAGTTTTCCTTAAAAATAAAACAAAAACTATATACTAAAACCTACCAAAACTCAACCAAGATGAAATAGACAACCTGAATACAGACATACCTCAGATATACTGTGGATTCAGAGTATAATAAAGTGAGTCACACAAAGTTTTTGGTTTTTTAGTGCATGTAAAAGTTGTCTACACTGTAGGCTAAGTGTGTAGTAGTATTGTACATGTTGTAAAAAAAAATACTGTAATTATGGCTAAAAATGACACCTATAGACTTGCTGCTCAATAATGTTGCTACAAGTCTTCTATTTATTTAAAAGCAAAGTATTTGCAAAGCACAATAAAACAAGATATGTCTGTAGTGTTATAGCTATTGAAGAAATTGAATTCTTTCTTTAAATGCTCCTGAAAAGTAAACATCTGGGCCCAGATGATTTCACTGGAGAATTTACCAACATTTAAAGAATTAACACCAATTTTATTCACTTCCAGAAAATAGGAGAATAGACTTATGAATTCATTTTAGAAGTCTAATACTACCCTGACTGCAAAATCAAAGACAGCAAAAAATAAACAAAAACTTCTAAAGTGCAGTATATCTCATGAACTTAAAAGGTATGGTCCTCAACAAAATATTAACAAATCAAATCCAGTAACACATAAAAAATACTTAACCAAGTGAGATTTATTTCAGGCATGTAAGGCTGGTTCAACATTTGAAAATTAATGTATTTCAGGCTAAAGAAGAAAAATATCACTTGATCACAAAACATTTGACAAAAGTCAACATTCTCATTCATGAATAAAAACTCAGAAAACTAGAAATGAAGAACTTTCTTGAGAGCATCTACCAAAACCCACCTCTAAGACCATGCTTAATAGTGAAAGGTGGACTAGTTTTCCTCTTCAGCTTCAGAACAAGGCCAGTATGTGTACTGTTACCTTTGCTGTCCAAAATAGTACTGGGAGTTCTAGCCGGTGCAATACAGCAAGAAAAAGAAGTAAAAGACATACAGATAAAAAAGGAACAAGACTGTTCCTATTTATAGATAATGTAATTGTTCATATAGAAAATGCTAAGGAATCTAGAAAAAACTCTGAACTAATAAGTGAACTCAACATGGTTGCTGCATACAAAATCAACACCCAAAATCACATTTCTATATCTTGACAAATATATATGGAAATTGAAATTAAAAACAATACCATTTACAAGTGTTCCACAAAAACATGAAACGGGTATAAACTTCATGTATAGGATATTTGTACTGAAAATCATAAAATTCTGATGAAACAAATCAGGGTACCTAAGTAAATGCTGCTGCATACTGTGTCCACGTATTGGAAGATTCAGTAGATACAGCTGTCACTCAGTTCTAAAAATTTCAGCAAAGTGTTTTGATAGACATAGAGAAGGTTATTAAAAAAACTGGTGTGGAAAGACATAGGCCCTAGAATAGCTCAAACAATCTGAAAAAGAATAAAGTAAGTTGTTAGACTCACTCTACTGATATTAAGGCCTTCCCTATAGTTATAGTAATCAAGACACATAGATCAATACAATGGAACAGAGGGCCAAAAAATACGTTTACACGAATATGGACTAATTCTTGACAAAGGTGCAAAAACAATTCCATGACAGAATGGCCTTTTTAACAAATAGTGCTGGAGCAATTGAATGTCCATAGACAAAACAATGAAGTTTGACATAAACTTTATACAAAATCAAAATAGAACATGGGCATAAATATAAACTTAGAAAACTTCTAGGGAAGAATAGAAGGGCTTCAGGATCCAGGAGTAGATAATGAGTTCTTAGTCTTGGTACCAAAAGCATAATCCATGAAAGAAAAAATAGATTGGAATCTGTTAAATTTTAAAAACTTTTTCTCCATGAAAGACCATATTAAGAGAATGAAAAGACAAGCTCCAGGATAGTAGAAAATATTTATAATCAATATATCTGCCAAAAGACTAGTACCTAGAATATGTAAAGAAATATCAAAATTGAATAGTTAAAAAACAATCCAGTTAGAAAATGGGCAAAGACATCAACAGACATCACACTGAAGAGGACATTAAAGTGGCAAATAAACACAAATGAGGGTGTTCAACATGACTGGTCCTCAGGGAGATGGAAATTGAACCATAGTGAGAAACCACTGCTAAATGGCTTAAAGTGACTTCATAAAATGCTGGTGAGGATGCAGAGAACCATCACTTGTACATTGTTGGTGGGAGTGTAAAATGTTACAGCTACTCTGGAAAACAGTTTGGTAGTTTATTATAAAACTAAACTTGCAACATACCGTATAACTCAGCAGTTGCACTCCTGGATGTTTATGCCAGAAAGATGAAAATATAGCCATATAAAAACCTGTGCACAAGTGATCATAGAGGATTTATTTGTAGTACTCCCAAGTTGGAAACAACCTAGATGTTCTTCAATGGATGAATGATTAAGCAAACCATGGTATACTATATCAACATTACTTCTCCCGATAAAAAGGAACAAAGTATTGATACACGTAAGTGGATGAATCTCCATGTTGAGTGATAAAAAGCCTATTCCAGATGGTTATGTAGTGAATGATTCCATTTATATAAAATCTGTGAAATGACAAAATTCTAGAAATGGATTAGTGTTTTCCAGTGGTTAAAAAGCAGATGAGGGTGGGAAGGCTGTCGGTATGGCTAACAAAAGGGCACCAGGAAGCATGCTTGTGGTAAGGGAAGTATTCTGTATCTTTACTGTATTGATGTCAGTATCCTGTATGTGGTATTGCACTCGCTGTTCAAGATGATGTCATTGTGGGGAAACTTGGTAAAGGGTGAGTGAGATCTCTTTGTAGTATTTAAAATTGTGTGAATCTACAATTACCTCACAATGAAAATTTAAATAAAAAATTTGGACTGAATTGTTATAGAAGATAAGAATAGAAAGTGCCTTAAAAATACAGCTAATCACAAGTAGCACTTCAATCACATTGTTAAAGGGAAGATGAAAATAGAGATGGGTAAAACGATACCATACAAATAAACACAGAAAGAAAACAGAATGGCAGTATTGATACCAGATCAGTTGAGAACATCCAGTTGAAAGCACCAAACATTATTATGGGAATATTATTGACTTTAAAAACGCACTGTTTATGAAGAGATTATAACATTGAGTATGTGTAGACACCAAATCACATAGTTGCTAAACACATTAAACCAGAAAAACTGAAAGTCCATGTTAATTTTCATAAATCTAGCCCAAACCAATAAAAGGAATGGCTCCATGAAAACTATATACAAGGAAACATCTATGGAATTAAATGTCTTCAGGATTAAAGAACACAAAGTAAAAAGTGGAAAAAAAAAAAAACACAACTCCCTACATACCCACTTTAAAAAATGGTTTTAAAATTGTAAAATATGCTTCTTAATTTTCCACCTTTACCGTTTGTAAGTATACAGTGCAGTAGTGTTAAGTACATTGACATTATTGCGTAGCCAATCTCCAGAACTTTTATCTTGCAAAACTGAAGCTCTATAGCCAGCTGAGGATCCAATTTTTCCTGTATTTCAGTTGTATGAGAAAATGTTGATTGATTTAAGTAGTTATTACCAGTTACTAGCTTTTAAAACCAGTTTCTTACAATTTCAAGATGTGCTTTGCTTGTATTGATATAGAAGTTTAAAAGAGGAATTGTAGAAAGTTTATTTCTGAGCTGAATAAAAATATAACAGCTGCTCTTATTAATAAATAGACCCCAAATTTGCAACAAAAATGAAAACTATGTTATGATCTCAGAATACATGGATATTGTGTTCTCATTTGTTGTTGCAGGACTAAATATAATGGTACGCCGAAAGCACATTTCAGTCAGATGTACCTAGGCCCTGTCTGGTATATAATTAACTTGGCACATGTATCGCAGAATTGTGTTTGGTGGTAAGTTCCGTGAGTCAACGTAAAACTTCAACAGTCCTAAATTCAGATAATCATGAGTGGTAAGCGTTTGTAGGTATGACGTAAGTACTGCAAGTCATGTGCTTGTACAGTAATAACAAGAGATGCTTTATTTCAAGGTCTACACAAGCACAAGTTAATCTGTCTACACAGGGTAGTGCTTTGGAGGACTTCTGTATGTAAAAATTTGGAGTTGTATCTATCTAATTATGACCATTGTGCTCTATTATAGATCTTAAATATATTGCAAGAAGTTAAGTGTTTACATAGAAGCCTTGAAGTGGTGCTGCAGAACCTCATGGCTCCACAGAATGTATTAATAATTTGATCACTACTGTACTGTAGTACATGGAAAGAACGTCATTAGGAACTGCATTTTGGATTTGGAGGATTTTCTCAGATTTAATGATTCTATAGTAAACATGCTTACATTGATGTAATCTATATCCTAATTTCTCTAGGACCTGACTTGTTCCAGACTAACAATATTTCCACAGCTTAAATATTTATCTTCAAAAGAACACATTGTTTGAAAAAAGATACTAAGGCATTATGCATGTTAAGAAATGAGATTAAAAAGAGACGAAACTAACCTTTTTATTTAATATAAGTATATCTTGTAAACAACTGAATGAAGTAGCTATCATTTTTTGAGATCATATTTTCCTGAAAAAGGTACATAAAATCTTAAATACTCAGTGATATAAACACATTAAGTGTGTTTTACTCATACAGTTTTACAATAAGAAGCATGATTCACAATGCAATTTTATTTAAATGGCAAATGCCATTCAATAACATAAGTTTTCATTTTTCCAGAAAATTTTTTGATTTGAAGATGGGAGTATGGTAACCTCACTTATCAGGACCTGTAATATGTTTATAGAAACACATTCCAGGAGGATGCCACAGCTCTTTAAAGATCTTTCAATATTATCTATTTTCCCTGTGGTTTTTCTTTTCGCTTTCCTGTTTGTGTTTCTCTGGAATATTTCCTTCTCTGTAGTAAATAACCTTGTACCATGAAATTTGAGATATTTTTCACGGTTTAAAGAGCTTTTAGTATTTTTAATCTCCTTAGGATGCATATCACCCTGCCTAGATTACTTGACTCGGGCTGCTGTGGCATCAGTGGTCAAATGTTCTCAGTCTGTTGGAATTACACTGCCATCACTCATTATGGTTATCCAATTCTTTTTTCTTTTAAGCATAATAAAATGATTCTTTTAGAATCTAAACTAAAAATCCTAAGCTCCCCAACTAACTGAACAAGACCCCCTCTTGGCCAAGGGAATGCCAGAGAAACAAAAACTGAGTTTCTGGCTGTGACTGGATGAGAGGTCAGACATGACTCATTATACCCCCTTCCTTTGGCAGTTCAGACACACTGGACAGCATTAATGTTAAAATGGAAATCCTAAGACAAAATGGACTCTGACAATAAGATGTCAAATTATAAACAAGACCTAAGACCATGAAAGCAAGGATTAAGTCATGCCTGCAGCTCATCAATCTTGCTAAACAAGTCGTCTTGACACAAATATATTGTGGCTTACTTTCCAACCTGACTCTAGCATGGCATCATATGACAGATAACAGACCTCCTTTATCTTTAGCATTCCTTTCTACTGACGCCAAGTTTTTAGACAAAGGTTAATTATTCCAACCCATTGCCAACTAAAGACTTATAAGCTCCTGCTTCTAGATGTCCGACCTTTTCAGGCCAAACCAATACATACATACTTCCCATGTATTTTTTAATCTTTAAAAATTTATTTATTTATTTAAGAGATGAGGTCTCTTGCCCAGGTTGAAGTGCAGTGGTGTGATTGTAGTTCACTGCAACTTCAGCCTCCTGAGTAGCTAGGATTACAGGTGTATGCTACCACACGTGGCTAATTGAAAAAGTTTTTGTATATATAGGATCTTGCTGTATTGCATAGGTTCATCTTGAACTCCTGGCCGTAGGTACTCCTCCCACCTCGGCTTCCCATGGTGCCACTGCACCTGGCTGTTCTCCCATGTATTAATTTATGATTTTTGTCTGCAATTCCTGTCTCCATGAAGTGTATAAAACCAAACTGTAACCCAACCATCTTGGGCACGCTTTCTTAGGACCTCTTGAGACTGTTTCCTTTGGCCAGGGTCACTCATGTTGGTTCAAGATAAACCTCTTTAAAATATTTTAGAGTTTGGTTTTTCCATTAAGAAAAATTCCATTGTTAGATGCTTCTGGCATTTGTACTTCTAGATAAACTTTTTGGGTCTAATTAAGATTTAGAGTCTTAATTTTTCTAAATTGCAACTTTGAATGCCCTATCTTTCCTGCTTAAAATCTTTCAGCAGAGTACCTATTGTCATCAGAATAAAATTCAAGCTCTTGTGCATGCAAGACTGCTGCTCACAATAAAGTTGGTTGAGCCTCACATGTGGGTACCAGTGATGAGAATGAGTCCTGCCAGCCTTTTCTGCTACTCAAGCTCTGGGGCTGGTTAGGGAGTTTTCCAGTCCACTGAGAGGTGTCATACGGGCTGGTGGAGCTCCTCCAGTGAGCCTTTATGCAAGGCTGTTCATCTGACTTCTGCCTTCTTCCTAGGCTCTACCTTACTGTCTCTCTTTCCTGCTAGCACCACAGACATACTTCTGTGGTCTTGATATATTAAACTTGAAGTTTTTCGAATGTGCCATGCTTTCTGGTACCTCTGTAGTAATAATTAGAGCTAATGTTTGTTAAGCACTTACTTAGGCCAGACACTTCACGTGCATTATCTTATTTAATCCTTACATCAAGAATGTGAGGGTAGGTGCCATTATTGCCCTCATTACATACAAATGAGGAAGTTGGGGCATGGAGATGTTGAGTAATTTGTCCAGGACCATACAGCTATAAAGTGGTGGAGGTAGGATTTGAACCCAAGATGTGATGATTGGGCCCAATTAGCTTTTGAAGGCCTCCATCACTAGAATTTTAAAAGTTACTTTTTTAAAAATTTGCAGAAGTTTTCCCGCTTTCTAGTAATGGAGCCAAGGTTGCTTTTGAGGACAAGATGCTGCTTTGAGAAGCTCACTTAAATAGCGAGCTTAAGGTCTTTTGGTTATGTAAATGTATGTAAGACATTATTCTGAAGGTAAGACCAAACTTCTGCATGTAAAATCTAAGGAAATGTCCCCCCAACCCCACTGTTGAGAGGAGTTGTACTTCTAGATTGTTTGCTTTTAAGTGAAGAAAAAAATTCCTAAACTCTCTGTAGATCTTTAGGGATGTCAAAGGCCTGGATTTCTGGAAGATAAGTCTTAGGGGTGTGGTAAATGACTAGACTTGTGACCAGGTGGAATGTAGACTCAGAGCAGTTGAGTGTCTATGGCAGTACTCTTGTCTGTCAATAGGAGTAGAATTAAAAGCATACATCACATAAGGACAGCAGTATTATTGAAGGAAGACACTATTTTAGGAAAGAGTGAACACTGGAAAAGAACAATTAAGCCATACCAAGTATGGCTAGTTATAGCTCTACTAGAAATTAGGTATGGCAAAAATACTAAAGGAGAATTAGTATTAATAGAAGACAGTAAGAGACCACATGTGAAAAATTAACAATGAAGCTGAGAGAATTCTTCATCCTCCTCCTCTACTACAGAAATTGGAAAGAGTTTCACGTCATACACTAAACTTGTACAGTTAAATTCTTGCTGAGAAGACTGCACCTTCTCACTTCTGTTTGTTGCCAGTGCCATTCCCTCTGCTTTTTTTGTCCCCTCCAT
Organism: Eulemur rufifrons; assembly: GCF_041146395.1. NCBI lineage: Eukaryota > Metazoa > Chordata > Mammalia > Primates > Lemuridae > Eulemur > Eulemur rufifrons. The sequence continues at coordinate 14,992,416 of NC_090996.1, read as the reverse complement.
CAGGATGTTAGCTTACTAAGTAAAGTTGTCATTGTCCTCGAAGACCCTGCTTGGATGCCAGTTCTTCCAAGAATTCTCCAATTGCACAAACCAGAAATGATTTTATATTCTTATAGCAACTTTGTACTACTTTGACAACACTTGATGTTAATCTGATATTCTATAGTATACGGAGTAGTATCTTTATAGATTAAAGGGCCTAATTTTGCATTAGTAGTGTTGATATTATCTTGTGTACAATATGTACAGTGATATTTAGATGGCTGGTGACCTGCAAATACTGATGTTATAACTAGGAGACATTGAGAGGGAGGAATATTCCCAGCTGACAGGCTTATAGAGAGGTTAGGACCCCCGGGTGAAGAGGCTGGAAGAGAATGGGAAGATAGTGGCTGCCAGTTGGAGACTGGGGAACTTCCTAAAGCCACTGCTTTTACTATGCCTCTGCCAAAAGTACTTGGTGAAGCAGGAGCACGATAACTCTTCATCCACCTGCTCTCTCATTGCTGTAGTCAAAGCTGTGTCCTAGCCACTGGGCCCGAATGCTCCGTCTAAGGTGTTTTTCTATCCAGAAGACCTAGATATTTCCAACCTCCCTTTAGTTTCATTTCTGCCAAATTCTTTAGGTCCAGAGGCTAATCCACTAGAACAGTATTATCCTGTGGCTTGAATTTTAATTTTGTTCTGAATTTAGTTTCTATTCCTAAATGGCTTTACAAGTTTTTTCTCTCCATGCCCTCAGAGAAAGTTCTGTGCTTCTGAACCTCTTGGGCACCATTTTAGTAAATTAAGAATTCAGTTCACTGAATGGTACCTTTGTGATGTGAAAGAGTTAATACTAGTTTCTTAAGTACTTTATTAATTCCTGGGGAATAATTTATGCATTAGAGTGTGGGTTAGTATCTAGCCAGTTAAAAACACACTACGGATTTTTTTTTTTTTCCACTTCTGGAAAGTGGGCCCCTGAACACAAATGGAGGTTCAGACTAAATCTAAGAATCCTGAGTCATAAATACTTAAATATGTGTAGTGTTTAAATGAAAGAGGGATATTATAATAAAGATGAGGTGGATTCAAATCCCAGCTCAGCCTTACACTTCTGTGAGACCTTGGTATGTTAAATTTTATACATTTTTCTCATGTCTAAAGTGGGAATGATGTTTGCATCGTAGTACATAACCACTTTGCTATGCTGTCTTAGGTTTTAGTGCATAACTCAGGTGCACTGCCTGGGTTAAGTTCTTGGCTTCACTACTTGATAACTCTGTGTGATCTTAAGCAATTTAGTTAATGTCTCTGATTCAACCTTTCCACCTGTTAACTGGAATAATACTAGTACCTAACTCAAAGTTGTTATGAAGGTAAATGCTCAATAAATGTGAGCTGTTATTTTTAAAAAATACTCATTGTTAAGACTTTCTGAGTTGATCAGATGAAATAAATGATAAAAAGTACCAAGTACCATGCCTGGAAGCATAGTAGTAAACACTGAATAGAGGATAGTTTTTGCTATTACACAAGGTTTATCTGAGGAAAGTTCCAGTTTTAGGGTGAAGATGTAAAAAGCCATTCACAATATGAAATACTCTGATGCTTTGTGCCTTATTTCTCATGCTTTTATGCTCCATCTTGTCTCTGGAATGCATGCCACATGTTTTTGTACATGTTTCATAGAATTTATATGGCTGGTCTGTGCCGCTTTCTCCTTTTAAACCCCCTAGGCAGCAGTATCTTGAAGTGAACTTTAGTTCTGTGATTTTCTTCATTTCCCTTCTGTGTCCCTACCCCTCTCCTACTTCTGCTGCCTTCACCCTCAGTCCTTTGCCTTCAGCTGCCTTGTGGTTGCAGTAATTATAATAAAAGTTAATTCTTACATAGATGTATAATTGTGACTCTTTGAAGGCTATGGTTTTGTGATATAGAGCAGGGTCTTTTATTACACTATGGTTCGTTATCACTTAAGGAGAAAGTCATCCTTGGAGTCCAAGTATGTCACTCTAAGAATGACTCGTCTGAGAAAAAGGCTAGCTCCTCAGACTGGGAAAAGTAGGATAGGGGCTGGGAAGGGAGGGTGGTGAGGAGAACTCTGGGTTACTTTAGAATGAAATTCTGACTCTGGGACCCAAGTGTGACTGACAAGTGTCCAAGGAGGAATTGCCCTGGCATGTGTCCAGGAGGAACCAGCCCTGTGGGAGGCAGAGGACTAAGAAAATGTATACCCCTTTTCTCCCAGTTAATCTGCCTTTTGTGAGTTGATTTTTCAGTTAACCCTCAGGAGGCCAAGGGGAACTTTTTTTTTTTTTTTTTGAGCAGAGGCGTATTTTTATTTTAGAAAGAATATTGTGGCTATGGAGAGGAGGTTGGGTCAGGTGAGCGGAACAGAAGAGGCACAGGACAGTTGCAGCAGTTTAGGAATGCAATCAGGGTGGCAGTGCACATGGAGTGCAGGGGATGGTCCTGCAGACACTAGGAAATGAAGGTGTTAGGATACGGGCTTGAGTGTGGGGCTAAGGGAGCCAGAGAAAGCATCTGCTCAGAAGGTATGTGTCAAGGTTACCCAGCTAGAAAGTGGCAAAGCTGGAATGAACATGGTGTGGGGCTCTAGTGAGAAGCCAGTGAGGGAATGTCACAAAGTGTGGCCGCTACAACTCACTGGGCATTTGTTGGGCTATTAAAATAGCAGGTGGAGGATGAAGTTTCACTAGGGACTTCATACATCGCACATTTATGCCAGCTTTTTATGTAGTGCAATAACAAAAGTTCACACTGTTGGTTGATATATGGGTAAGGTAGTCCAATAACAGTAAGTTTGGGTTGGAAGGGATAAACCATTTTGAGTCAGTATGTAATGGATCAAAGGAAGAGAGAAACCCATCCTATCAAAAAACCATAACTGGATGAATATCTCATAAAGGGAAAAGGTCATTTAACATTGAACGCAGAAAACCAAGAATTGAACAAAAAGCACATCTAAAACAAGAATGCGGAAAGCAATAGAATGGAAAATTTCAGGCTCATTTTAAAGAGAAAGCTGGTATAAATATATTGATATCATTATCATTGATAAAATAGACATTGAGGCAAAGAGAATTAGAGATGAAGAGGATCACTACACAGTAAGTTCAGTTCACCAGATGTAGGTACAAATTATATAAAACAAAAACAGACAAAAATAGAGGGAAATGGCCAAATCCAAAATCCTAATGGAAAGTTTACATTCCTTTTGGAATAATTGATACGTCTGGCAGATAGATAATTTAGAAGGACATAGAAGATTTAAAAAAAAACATAGTTAACAAATTTGACCTTATGAACATACATAGAACATTACATAGTTTCTGCACAACCCGCTCTTTTCAAACACATATAGAACATTTGACATTGATTATGTATAGAATTATAAAGCAAGTCTCAACAAATTTCAAATGATTGAAATCATGAAGACTTTTTCTTAACCATCATGGAATTATGTAAGGAATCAATCAAAAGATAATGGGATAATCTCTATATCTAGAAGTTATTTTATAGATTAACAAAGCTTTTATAAAGTTTTGTAAAAGAAATGAAAAAAGTTGTTTAAAAATATTGCTGAACCCAGTAACTATAAAAAAATTGTCAGCATTTGGGAGTCTTTTTCTTGATATCCAAAGATCCCCATATTTTTCAGAACACTCATTTCCCGGGAGGCTAGTGATCATGTATGTTAGATTAGGGAAGTAAGGCTTTGAGCTAAATGGGTAAGAGATCATTACTGCTGGTAGCAAGGAGGGTGTGCCATGACTAGGGGTTCTGTGGATTTACTGAAAACACTGGATTTACATCCAGAGTTTAATTCATTGGCTGTGGTCCCTGTTTTCATTTATTTAGAAGCAGAGTCTATAGTTGCGTGTCCTTGGGCCAACACTTAAGGAAATTTGAGGCTCAGGGAAGTTGAAGTGGATTATTTCTGTTTCCATATTTAAATAACAACAGGTATCCTTAGGCTCTCAAAGGCATATTGTTTGATGTTTGACCACCCCTTCATATTTCTGAGGAAAAGAGGAGATTTGATGACTGATTGTTGGTAATCTAGGGAAAAAGCCCTTTTCCTAACCTTCCCTTTATTTTATTTTATTTCAGAGTATTAACAGGAGTACAAATGTTTTGGTTACATAAATTGTTTTTGTACAGTTTGAGTCAAAGTTATAAGCGTGCCCATCACCCAAATAGTGTGCGTCGTACCTGTTAAGTGTGAATTTACTCATTCCCCCCACCTACTTGATTTCTGACGAGTTTTATTTCCTTATGTGCACATAAGTGGTGTTTGGTTAGTTCCAATTTAATGGTGAATACATGTGATTGTTTTTTTCCATCCTTGCAGTACTTCTTTTAGGAGGATAGCGTTCAGTTCCATACAGGTTAATATAAGAGGTATTAGTTCATTTTTTTTTTTTTATGGCTGAGTAGTACTCCATGGTATACATATACGACATTTTACTAATCCACTCATGTATTGATGGGTACTTGGATTGTTTGCACATCTTTGTGATTGTGAATTGTGCTGCTATAAACATTCAGGTGCAGGTGTTTTTTTTTTCCATAAAACGTCTTTTTTTTCCTTTGGGTAAATACCCAGTAGTGGATCAAATCGTAGATCTTTTAGTTTTTTGAGGTATCTCCATACCACTTTCCGTAGAGTTTGTACTAGTTTGCAGTCCCACCAACAGTGTATAAGTATTCCTGTTTCTCCATATCCAAGCCAGCATCTGTTGTTTTGTGATTTTTTTTTTTTTTTTTTTGATAAAAGCTATTCTCACTGAAGTTAGGTGATACCTCTTGGTTTTCATTTGCATTTCCCTGATGATTAGAGACATTGAGCTTTTTTTCATGTGTTTGGCCATTAGTCTATCTTCCTTTGAAAAGTTTCTGTTCATGTTCTTGGCCCACTTTTTAATAGGATGGTTTGATTTATTTATTTTTTTTTTTCTTGCTGATTTGCTTCAGTTCTTTGTAGATTCTGGTTATCAGCTCTTTATCGGATGTACAGCATGCAACTATTTCCTTTCATTCTGTAGGTTATCTGCTTTCTTGATTTCTTGGCTGTGCAGAAGCTTTTTAATTGGATCAGGCCCCTTTTATTTTTGTTGCTCTGATAGCATTTGGGGTCATCTTCATAAATTCTTGCTTAGGCCAATGTCTCAGAGTTTTTCCAACATTTTCTTCTAGAATGTTTGTAGTTTCATGCCTTTAGGTTTAAGTCTGTTATCCATCATGAATTTTTGTGAGTGGTCAGAGGTACAGATCCTGTTCAGTCTTAGACATGTGACTATTGAATTTTCCCAGCACCATTTATTGAATAAGTATTCTTTTCCCCAGTGTATGTTTCTGTCTGCTTTGTCAAAGGTCAGATGGCAATATGGGGATTGTTTTATATCTGGGTTCCCTTTTCTGATCCATTGGTCTGTGTTTTTGTTCTTGTGCCAGTATCAGGCTGTTTTAGTTACTACAGTTTTGTAATATAGCTTGAAGTCTTGTAAAGTTATGCCTCCCAATTTGTTCTTTTTGCTTAAGGCTGCCTTGGCTATTTGGGCTCTTTTCTGGTTCCATATGAAGCAGAGTTATTTTTTGTAGATCTGTGAAAAATGACATTGGTATTTACTTGAATCTGTAAGTCACTTTGGGTAGTATAGATATTTTAACAATGTTCATTCTGTTGATCTGTGAGCATGATATATTTTTTCACTTGTTTGCACCCTCTGCAGTTTCCTTCTTCAGTGTTTCATAGCTCTCCCTGTAGAGGTCTTTCACCTCTTTGGTTAAATATATTCCTAGGTATTTTATTTTCTTTATTGCTATTGTGAAAGGTATTGAGTCTTTGATTTAATTCTCAGCTTGACTGTTGTTGGTGTATAGGAATGCTGCTAATTTGTGTACATTGATTTTGTAACCTGAGACTTTGCTAAATTTACCCATTCCAGGAGTCCTCCTTTCCCCCTTTGCATACCCTTGATTTTCTTCTCTTGCCCAATTGCTCTGGCTAGGACTTAACTATGTTGAATAGAAGTGGTGACAGTGGGCAATCTTCTCTGGTTCCAGTTCTAAGTGGGAATGCTCTCAATTTTTCTATTGTTGAGTATAATGTTGGCTGTGGGTTTGTCATACATGGCTTTTATAATTTTAAGATATGTTCCATCTTTGCCTGTTTTATTAAGAATTTTTGCCATGAAAGGGTGCTGAACTTTGTCGAACTTTTTTTTTTTTTTTTTTTTTTTTTTGAGTCTATCGAGAGGATCATATGGCTTTTGTTTTTGCTTCCATTTATGTGGTGAATAATGTTTATAGATTTACATGTGTTGTAAATCCTTACCTCTCTGGCATAAAGCCCACCTGCTCATGGTGGATTATTATTATTACTTTTTTTGATGTGCAGCTGAAATCGGTTTGCTTCGATTTTATTGAGAATTTTTGCATCTATATTCATAAGGGATATTGGTCTATAGTTTTTTGTTATGTTCTTTCCTGGCTTTGGTATCAGGGTGATACTGGCTTTGTAGAATGAGTTGGGGAAGATTCCTTTCTGTCACTATTGTGAATTAATTTCTGTAGTAGAGATACCAGTTATACTTTATAGACCTGGTAAAATTCAGCTGTGAAACCGTCTAGTCTGGGACTTTTTTTTTTGTTGTTGTTGTTGGAAGATTTTTTTTATTGCTGCTTCAGTTTCATTACTTGTGTTGGTCTGTTCAGGAGTTGTATTTCTTTCCTGATTGAGCCTAGGGAGGTTTTGTGTTTCAAGGAATTTGTGCATTTCTTTAACATTTTCAAGTTTATATGTATAGAAATTTTTATAATTTTCAGAGATGATATTTTGTATTTCCATGGTATTAGTTGTAATATCTCTTTTTTTCCATTTCTGATTGAGCTTATCTCAGGGTCTTTTCTGTCTCTGGTTAATCTAGGAAGAGGCCTGTTGATTTTTGTTTCTCTTTTCCAAGAACCAACTTTTTATTTTGTTAATCTTCTGTAGAATTTGTTGGGAATTGATTTCATTTAGTTCTGCTCTGACCTTAGTTATTTCTTCTGGGTTTAGGACTGGTTTGCTTTTCCTTTTCCAATTCCTTGAGATGATTCATTACATTGTTGATTTGTGATCTTTCTGTCTTTTGGACATAGGCCTTTAAGGCTATGAATTTTCCTCTTAGGACTGCTTTTGCAGAATCCTATGGATTTTGGTAACTTTTGTCCCCTTTGTCATGTAGTTTGAAGAATTTTTTGATTTCCATCTTTCATTTCCTCCTTGACCCAATAATTGTTCAGTGGTAGGTTGTTTAATTTCCATGACTTTATGCAGAGTTGAGTGTTTTTGTTGGAGTTTATTTCTAATTTTATTCCACCATGGTCTTGGAAGATAAATGGTACAATTTTTTTTTTTTTAATTTATCAACAAATCTGTTTTGTGGCCTAGGATGTGATCAATACTACAGAATGTTCCATGAGCTGATGAGAAGAACATATATTCAGTAGTTTGGGGGTAGAATGTTCTGTAAATGTCTGTGACGCCCATTTGTCCTAAGGTCCTATTTAAGTCCATTGTTGCTTTGTTTCCTGTTTGGAGGATCTGTCCCATTCTGTCAGTGAGGTATTGAAGTCCCTAGTTATTACAATGCTGCTGTTTATCTTTTTTTTTTTTTTTTTTATCAAGTAGGATTTGCTTTATGAATTTGGGCACATCTGTGTTAGGTGCATAGATACGTAGGATTGTCGTGTTGCCTTATTGAGTTGTTCCCTTCACCTGTATGTAATGACTGCCTTTGTCTTTTGTTGATTTGAAGTCTATTATATGAGAATGGCTACATCAGCTTTCTTTTGGTTTCCATTTGCAGGGAATATTATTTTCCATCCCTTCACCTCAAGTTTGAATGAGTCCTTTTTGGTTGGATGGAGACAGCAGATACTTGGATTGTATTTATTTTATCTATTCAGCCAAAGGGGAGTTCAAGCCAGTCACATTTATTGAAAGAATTGATAAGTGGGGTGGATTTCTGTTCATCTTGTTGTGTAGAACTTTATTGCTTTTAGATCTTGAGCCATTGTGGTGTCTGGGCTCTAAACTTTAGTTTGGATGATTACATTGGTGGGTATCTATTGTGCTGATCACTGTATAATCTTACTAGGTATATATACTAAATATAAATGTGTGTAGTTGTTGAAAATTGAGGCAGTGTTTTCTCTCCTCCAGTCATCTTGTACCTTTTAAAAATTTTTAACCTTTTTTTGGTGAAATATAACACAAAGTGCATAAAGCCAGATGTACAGTTCAACCAACTATGAATTAAACACCTGGGCAATCACCACTGAGATCAAGAAGTAGGACATTGCCAGCTCCCGGAAGCTCTTGTGTTTGTTACTTCTCTTTAAAGATGAAGACAGTTGTTCCATGAGCTTGTCCACAAATTCCTGTGCTGTATTTCATACAGATTAGGAGGCTACAGTTTAGAGTAAGATTCAGTCCTTTAATGTCTTATCTTTGGATTTTAGTTTCCTCTTTCTAATGTTTAGTTTCTGTGTATATTCTGAAGATTTTCTTTGACCAAGAAAATAGGTATAGAGTTAAGTATGTCGTCTATAATTAGTTGTTACAAGGTAATGTAACTAAATGAAACTTTTTTCCACGTTTTACAAATTTCATTTCATTCTGAGATTGTTTCCTGATACTAATTTTAGAGATTGTACATTCTTTTATAGACATGATACATCTATCTTTTAAACATTTCCTTTGAAAATCTGAGCTCATCAGAAAAATACCCACGTGGCCATGTTGATCTCTTTAAGCATCTCTTCCATTTTATTGGAATCATGTGTTTGTGAAATCAATTTAATCTTTTAGGGACTCTGGACACTTCTGTTGAATGTATTCATACAGTCCTAGAGAATGTGACATTTTATGTTTTTTGTGTCTTTTTCTTGCATCTGCTCTTTATCAGTCTTTTTCTCTTCTGTTTTCCCCCCCTGCTTAGTTCTCTGTCCATTTCTCTTTCCTCCTCTCTCTTTCCCTGAATTAAACATGACACAGAAACCAAGAAGTGCCTCACAAAACTAAATTTATAAGTAACTAATGGAATAGATGCTCAGGTTGTCTAGCTGTGGCTGTGGGACTGAAGAGAAAGGGAAACAAGTTCACATGGGTAAAGAGTTGGGAACACATTTTTAGGACTGAGGGTACACGTAATGTGACCACTGAGCATGTCATCTGTAGTGACAGTATCTTCTAAAAAACAAAAAAATAAACTGTGAACTTTCTTTGCTGTTGAATTTATGATTTGTGATTACGCATTTCTTTCCCTTTGTATGTTCTTAGTTATGCATAGTAGATGTATTTCTCAACTATATTTGCTTTAAAAAAGTATATATTTAGTAACACAAAGAATGTAGCATTAATAAAACTTTAAGTCATTAATGATAGTCATAGATTGATATGTAAGCTGCTGTTCCTGTTCATTTCTTGTACTAGAAGTGGCGATCTTTGACAGTTTGTTTCAATAGTAAGTTGTTTTAATGAGGGGAGAATACTTGGAACAATTAGCTAATCTCATTATTAAGATGTTCTTTTAAGCTTACAGCATAAGGTATGACTCATAAAAAAGTTTTTCTGTAAAAGCAATCTCAAAATATAAAGAATTAAGTGCTCTCTGGAGTTACTTTGCAGCCAGAATTTTCTGTAGGATGGAAGGTTGCAGCATCTCTGAGCATTGATATTGATTTTGAAAATTAATCCAATTGGCAGTCATCCCTTAGAAGAATTGATTTCTGAGACCCGTATATGTACTTGCACTGTATGGTAAATAAGAATATCTCCTAGATGGAGCCAAAGTGTGAGTTTTAAGCATTTAATAAAAGCATTAAGCATTTTAACTACTTTTTTTCCTTTTCAATAGAGTTAAATAATTGTTAGAGATGTGGTATGCCCATTTCTGGGGTGTGGTTTGGAACAGTAGTGCAATTTTTCCCCAAGAACATCTTAGAGTCCTAGTTTACAGGTTGTGTTCCTCAGAACTCCATGAGTTAGAGTTTCCTCAGGGATCGTTTTTGGTATTTTCTCCCATCATGGAACCTTATGGCATCACCTTGGAGACACAGTGTTAGTTCAGGGAAGTCGGCATGTTGGAGTCCCATTTGGTGCTTTTCTGCAGGAGTAGCCAGGAAAAAATGGCCTTTTCTTGGATTTCTAGTTGTGTGTGGGCTGCCAAGTGGCTGCCTTCCTCGCTCCATGCAGAATGCAGCACATGGAGGGTGCCAGAGCCAGGAGGCTTTAGCGCTGATGACACTCTAGGAATCTGGGTCCTGAAAAGGTGGAATTACTCTACTCTAGAATTTCTCAGCGTGCTACCCACTTGCATGATGAACACATTCCCTTTTTGTCTAGGCTTTTTTTTTTTTTTCTAAGTAGAGTTCAGGAATATGACCAATACCTTAGGGAAGTTGGTAAGTTAGGAGCTGTGCTAGCAGGCTATTGTTATTAAAAGAATCACAGGGGATAGGTTGTTAGTTTTTAATTATTACATATTTTTGCTTACTTGTGATGAGCGAATCTATACCTGGCTAGAAACACATTTGAATATAACGTTTTAGATACCTTCTCTAAAATGTCTATTCTGAGAACAGGATTACTACATGGTCCTTGAATGCTGACATTCTACTCCAGAGGCTGTGCGGAGTACTATGAGAATGCAAGAGCTGACATGCCAATTCCAGGGCAGTCTATCAATTATGAGCCTCACTTTCAAAAGTTCAGGAATTTTGAAACGGTATCTTCCGGCTTTGTGGGACTGTTTGGGGGTTGCTACTATCCAGGGCATGCTGGAGATCACTGTAGAAAGGAATAATGTTCAGTAATTAAGCCCTGGAGAGTGGAATTCTTACTGTAGACATGACCCCTTGGACTCTTAGGGCAAATTGAGGAAGATTCTTTTTTTGGCTGAGTGACTCTTAAGGCATCCACCTTACCCTAGAATTATTGTCCTCATTTATAGCAACACACACTTTGACAAAAGTTTTATTAAGCAAAATATTATAACATTCTCCATTTTACTCTACCGTTCTGTTGTCATCTTTGCAAGCCACATGACATTAGGGATAGGAGGAGAAAGGTGTTCTTTTATCTTTTATCACCTGGCCTGCAGCGTTCTTAGACCACAGCACCCTTTCTTTAACATTACTACCACTTCTGTTAGTCTGCTTATTTAGTGTTAAAATGTAAGCTGCAAATATTCTTGGATAGCCCCAGCCAAGTACCTGACACAACAGGTGCTTGATATATGATGTTGAATGAGTAAATGAAGGTCTTAAGTTATCTAAATTTTAGTAAGTGTTCGAGTGGATTCTCTTCAGACAGGTGCAGAGAACAACGGATATTTTAAAGCAATTAAACTTTACCAGAACACCATTATGCAAATATGTAGCTGTGGGATAACCTACTGGGATGCCAGGCCTATAATGTTAATGAAGTGTGTGCGTGTTTGAGTTTGTATGTGGGTTTGGGGGGGGAAGAGTCTCTTAATATTAGGCCTCCATAGGTTTATTGATACTCTTTGATAGAAGTAACTGTTGAAGATTGCTGTTGAAACATACATGCTTTTATTTTCCATGTGTTTTAAAACTTGTCAGAAATATGTGACAAGCTAGTGTTGGGTTGATTTTCCCAGGTGGCCCAATGGTGCCACTGCCATCTCAGCCACCCAGCCTGTCTGATCCTGGAGCAGTGCCCCAGAGGAGAAGATGCAAGTCTGTTAGGTGATTGTGAGTCTGCTGGGAGGAAGTGAGGGAAGTTTTAATTTGAGGAATTTCCATATGATATATTGGACAGAGTAGCAATGGGTATTCAACATTTAAATGGTAAGGCCTCCAGTTGACATTTTATAGCGTATGTGCTGAAGAAACAAAGTAGTGAGTTAGTTGGTAATCATCATCTTTCCACTTTGGTTGAATTTCAGAGTGATAAACTGTTAAACTTTAAGAAACTCCATCAAATGACAATTGTAAACACATAACAAATTCTTAGAAAAATCATACGATCAGTTATCTCTGATACTGTAGTTTTTTCTATATTAGAATCAATTTTAAAACTTCATTGGAATTAGCAGGAACTTTTTAAACATTTGTGGTAAGAATATTTGCATTTCTTTTGTATTACCTCTGTGTTACTTGTTCTTGGACTCTACCTTGTCCAACTTGCAGTTTCTCTTCTCATTTTTTCTTTTTCAACTTCTTTCTCTTGTCTTGACTTCCCTGTATCTCTTCCTTCCTTGTGTTGGTTTCTTATCTTCTCCCATCTGTTTCCGCATCTTCTCTGTCTATCTTTTGTGATTAGCTCCATTTAAATCTATAATTTCACTATCTCTCATTGGTTTGTTTTTTGATTGTTTATAAATCCCAGCAGTTTCAAATGGGATAAAAGCAAGGTGTGCTTCCTGATGACTTACTCTGTGGCTGCCACATTTTTAGAACCCTTTGCTAGAATTTTCCTTTGGTCATGCAAAGGAGATAAGACATTTACTATAGGTTTATTATAGGGCTAAAAAAAATAATGTAATTGTTTCTTGACCAGTAGTATAGCTGGGTAAGTTTCTAATCTTGATCACTTAAAAATTACTAGTGAATTTTCCAGGGTGATTATTTAAAGTGCTATACTGATAATAGATATTGATGGTAAGCTGTATGTACAATCTGGTAATTTTTAAAAATCTCTTCTAAGTATTCCAGATCTACCTTGGAGCAGATTAATTTTTCAATGGCAGTCCTCATTTTTTCTATATTGAGTTATGTCTTGATACCACGCTTTATTGCAAAACTCTCAGACCTGAAGGATTAAAAGTTTATTATTGCGATTTTAGAGCAGGATAGAAAGAAAAGAAAAATAATTTCCCTGAATGAAGGGTCCTAGTTCTTAGAAAAGCATTTTGATCTGAGGTCTATGCTATGATAAATAACTCTTACTGTAGAATCTAGATGAAATTAACCCTGGGAGAGAACCTTGTATATCCCTGAGGCATTAGTTGGCCAGTTGTGACTGTGTATAATCTGTTTTCACATAGTATAGTGCACAAGTGAACGTGTGAGCAGAGTGTAAATGCACCCTTCCTTCACTTTTTTTGATTGTTTTTTTAGAGACTCCTTTTGGAGGGGATTTATCTAACACTTGCTTGAGTTCTCTTTTTTTGTCATCTTGGTAATCTTATTATTTGAGTAGAGTTTTGATGCTTGTATTTGAACATAAATATATAGCAGTAGGATATTTACATAACACCAAATTAATAATTATTCTTGGATTTATCATATCTAAAAGACTGCCAATATTTTCATATTTTTTCCTATATCTTTACAAGCTTTACTAGAATATTAAGTGTAAAAATTTTAAGATTTTTTTTTTCCTTCTCAAACTTCTGAAGGAATATACAAGATTTTAAATCCATTAATTTTTAGAAGAAAAAAAATTTTCACTTAGTAAGGTAACACTCTGGAGTATGAAGTTAATACTGAAATGGATAATTAGGGAAAACAGTATTGATTGAGAATTATGACTCTACAGATTTCTTCCTGGGAGACAGGTACTTTCTGGATTATGTATATTTCTATAGTTTCCTATGCATGTTTTATTAGACTTCTAAGAAAACCTTGGATAGTTTCAGGATAATAAAAATTATTTTTATATTTTCATTTTAGTGTAGTTCAGTCATTAACAAATTATCCATTTGTTTTATTTTGGAAAAATTGTATATTCACATGCAGTTGTAAGAAATATTAACAATATGGAGACATCCTCTGCCCCCTTCACCAATTTTTCCCTAATGGTAACATCTTGTCAACTGTGGAACAATGTCATATTCAGAATATTGATATTGGTATACTCAAACACAGAACATTTCCATTGCATGTTGCCTTATAGCCACACGCATGTCCCTCCTGCCACCTTCCACACCACTCCTGGCAACTGCTAATCTGTTCTGCATTTCTATAAATTTAAGAATGCTATATAAATGGAATCATATACTGTGTAAGCTTTGGGGATTGCCTTTTTTCCACTCAGCATAATTCTCTGGCAGTTCCTCAACATTGTTGTGTATATCAGTAGTTCATTCCTTTTCATTGTTGGGTAGTGTTCCATGGAATCAAGGACACCTGGGTTCTCTCCCCATTTTGGCTATTACAAATAAGGTTGCTATAAGCATTCGTGTACAGATTTTTTTTTTTTGGCAAACACAAGTACGCGGGAATGTTATTGCTGGATCATATGTTAACTGCATGTTTAATGATTAAGAATCCTTTTCTGAAGTGATAATGCTATTTTACAATGTCACCAGCAGTGTATGAATGATCAAGTTTCTCCACATGCTCATCAGCATTTGGTATTGTCATTATCTTTTAGCCATTCTGAGAGGTATGGTACTTAATTTTGGATTTAATTTGCATTCCTCTAACATGGAACACTTTTTATGTGCTTGTCATTTGTATCTCTTCTTTGGTGAAATGTCTCTTTGTCTTATGCCTACCTTCTAATAGGATCGTTTCTGTTGAATTCGGAGAATTCTTTATATATTTTAGATACTAGTCATTTGTGGAACATGTGATTTACAAATATCTTTTCTCAATTTGTAGACTGTATTTTCATTCTTTTAAGAGGGTCTTTTGTGAAGAAAAAGTTTTTAATTTTGATGAAGTCAAATTGATCAATATTTTTTCTTTTACGAATCATGCTTCTGATGTCAAGGCTAAGAATCCTGCCTAGCCCTGGACCTTTAAAATTTTCTGCTATGTTTGTATTTTATAAGTTTTATAATTTTACGTTTCACATTAAAGTCCATCCATGATCCATTTGGAGTTAACTCTGTATATGGTTGAGCCTCATTTTTTTTTTTTTTTTTTTTAAAACCCGTGGATGTGCAATTGGATCTGCACCATTTGTTGAAAAGGCTATTTTTTCTCCATTGAGTTGCTTTTGCACCTCAGTCAAAAAAGAGTTGGATGTATTTATTAGTCTAGTTTTGAGTTTTCTGTTCTGTTCATCTATGTGTCTATCCCCCAGGCAGTTTCACCTAGTCTTGATTACTATAGCTATATCATTTTTGAAATCAGGTAGACTGATTATTCTCCCTTTGTTTGCTTTTTCAAAATTGTTTTAGCTATTCAAGTTTCGTTATCTTTTCATACAAATTTTTGCCTACTCTTATTTATATCTATACAAAATCTTGCTGGGATTTTGATAGGAATTGCATTAAACCTTTAGATGGATTTTGGGAGAATGGACATTTTTACTATGAGTCTTCCAGTCCATGAACATAGTATGTCTCTGCATTTGTTCATGTTTGATTTCTTTCATCAACATTTTTAATTTTTAGCATATAATTCCTATGCATGTTTTGTTAGCTTTACACATAACTATTGAATTTTATTTGGATTGATTGTAAGTGGTATTTTAAGTTTCAGTGTCCATATGTTCATTGTTAGCATATAGGAGTTTTATATATTATATCCTGTGACTATGTGGGTAGGAAGCCACAACTGCTGTAGTGTAAATCTAAAGCCAGTGCACATGAAGAAGGCCAAAAAAAAAAAAAAAAACAAAACAAATCAAAATTGGAGTGCCTTGTATATGAGTAGATTGTTTGCTGTGGAGAATGGTGATAGGGGACATGCCTCTCAATTTCATTCATTTTCAGTTTGAATAAGTCACTTTTAAAGTTATGCTTTTCCAAGACCTGAAACTTTTTCTCTAAGAAGTCCTGGTCTCTTTTAGGGGAGGATGATACTTGGAAAGCAAGATCTGGGCACCATTGCCTCAGGAGAACATTGCTTCAGAATACTTTCAGTGGTCAGAACTAGGAAATGAATTAGGAACTTGTATCAGTATTTCCAAGCCAGAGTTAGCAGCAGAGTGATTTTCCCCTTCTTTCATTTTCTATTTCTATTCCTTTTAACATGCGCTGAAAATAGTGGTTCCTTAATAACATCAACTTACTTATTTGCTTTATCTTATAGTAAACATAAAATGTCTTAAAATTGCAGAATTTTAAAAATTGATTAAAGTTTAAGATTTCTTGGCAGGTTTTTTTTTGGGGGGGGGGGTGGTATAGTCGTTGTAATGTACACGACCAGGAATGTACAGAGTAATGAGTTTAAAACTCTCCTCACATCTTTTCTCTGTGTAGATATTTTACCAATTTGATATGAATATTGGTTTAGTTATTCCTATTTCTTTACATTGTAAGTCTTACATTTTTGATTTAAGTTTCTTTCCTTTTCTCTCCCATATATTAATATATTTTTAGGTTCAAAGTCAAAATGTTACATTTAGAGAAATCTCACTTCCATTTCCAATTCCTCTACTCCTTCTCGGTATCCTCCATAGGTAACAATTTTTACTAATTTTCTGTCGTAAAAATAAAAAAATACCATTCTTCTCCTACACAAGGTTGTATTCTATATTCTGTTTCTACCTTGCTTTTTGTTATTTTACAACATATCCTTCAGATTACTTCACAGAGATCTTCCTTGCTCCTTTTTACAGCTACACATGTACTGGGTAATTCTGCCTGTGTACTTTTTATTAGATACTGCAAAGTTCCCCTTTATGAGAATTTTATTCTGTGCTTTCATCAGCAGTGTCTGTGATGTTCAGTTTCTTAGCCTTGTCAAGAGTGGATTTTTGTCAGATAGGTAAGAACTACTATCTCAGTATAGTTTTTATTTACATTTCTCTTATGAGGAGAGTTGAACATCTTTTATAATTTTTTTAAGGGCTTTTGCCTTTCCTTTTTGTTAGCTTTTCATATTTTTTGGCTGTCTATTGGGTTTTTTTTTTTTTTTCCCTGTCTTGATTTTTAAAGAGAAAGGATTATGTCTTTGGGAGATAGATTGTGACTGTTATTTCTTAATTTGTCATTTAACTTTTGACTTTGCTAATGACATTTTTTTTTTGCCACACACAAGTTTTTAAAAATCTTTTTTATATTTGTAACTTTTTATAGTTGTCATGTGATTCGGATCTCTAGATGTTTCATATAGATGGAACAGAGAAGTTAGGAATTACTTTTCATGTCTGTATTCTTTACCTGCTCACCTTCTTGAAGGATATATTTCAAGCCAACTGTCAAAAACAGTGCTTTATTCCAGGTCGTATTTTGATTTCTTTTCTCACTATGTACCAGAATACCATAGAGTGCCACTACTGGCATTTCATCTATCTTATACTTGTCATTTGTAAAACAAGTACCTGGTGATGTGAATTCTTTCTGCAGAACTGCATTCATGTCTGTTTTTCTTTGTTTCTAATTAACTCCCATTGTCTGTGTTCCTTGGGTGTGTTGTCTAGACCAGGGGTTTGCAAACTTTTTCTATAAAGGGCCAGAATTAAATACTTCAAGCTTTTCACATGATATAGTCTCTGTCACAATTACTCGTATCTGTTGTCAAAGTGTAAAAGCAGCTGTAGACAATATATAAATGAATGGATGTGGCTGTGTCCTAATAAAACTTACTTTCAAGAATACGTGGAGGTGGGAGGAGAGCAGAAGAGTGGGCATACTTGGTCTGTGGGATGTAGTCTGCTGACCTGGGGTCTAGACTATTACGATTTAACTATCCTTAGATGTACTGCCTGCTTCCTTGCTGTCGGTTTGAGTTAGTCAAATTCTAGTTGCCTTAACTGTAAAATCAGATAATAGAGCCATGTACCTCGAGGGCATTCAGTATTGTTTGGATGATGATTGGTTTTATTTACTTTGGTTTTTTTTTTTTTTGATATAAACTATTATAACAAAATTGCAGTGCAAAATGAATACATAGGAAAATATCTTAGCAAACTAGGATAACTAGAACATCCTTAAATTCTTATTTATTGCATGTTGATGCTGCTTGATAGTATTCCCTTTAAGGTGAGCATTGCAGAAAGACTGGTGGCGCATGCCTGTAGTCCCAGCTACTCAGGAGGCTGAGGCAGTAGGATTACTTGAGACCAGGAGTTTGAGGGTGCTGTGAGCTAGGCTGATGCCATGGCACTCTAGCCGGGCAACAAAGTGAGACTCTGTCTCAAAAAAAAAAGTGATGCCATCACATCATCAATCATAATTCTAAGAGAAAATGATCTGCAACAGGAAGGAGTCCTGTCACATTTTTACAAGTATATTATTGTCTTCCAAAGGAAATTAGGCCTAGTAATAATGGTATTAATGAGTAAAAAAATCTGAAGCAGGTAAAATACGTAAGATTGCGTTAAACATTGTTGAATTAGTAATATGAGTCATGCTCATTTCTAGGTGTTACAGGAGAAAGTGGGAAATATTTCCAAGCTTTATCAGAGAGATTGCACATCTGGTATCTCTTACTACCATGTTTTCACGGTTTTGAGGCAAAGCAGTTATTTAGAATTAACATAGAAGGATTTGGATCATGGGATTGTAGGGTTAAAGGCATAACCAGTGAGAACGGCAGAGGAGACCCATTGGAAACTCTCTGGGACTTAGAGAGCCTGTTGGGTGTGTGCCATTTGGACCCCTGTGTACGCATTCGTCATTCCTACCTCTATAAGTGAGAGGCATCAAGATAGGACCTGGCACCATCTCTATTGACCCCATTTGAAATCTCCTGGGTTGGTAGGAGAATCGAATGAGATGATTAGTGCAAAGCACTTAGAATGGTGCTAGATGCATATTCAGAACTGAATAAAAGCTATTACACATAACATTTGATTGCTATTAAATAGTACAAACTTTGTTCCCTATTTTCTCTATTTTTATATATAAGAGTAAGGAAGTCTATGTAATTATGTGAAATTGTGTAGTCTCAAATTTGAATACCTCTTTGCACTCTTCTTCCTACTGCCTCATTTAGTAGTGTTAAATAATGTAAATAGTTTCATTGGAACAGTCATGCTCATTTGTACACACTGTATGTAGCCACTTTTGCCACAATAACAGCTGAGTAGGTGTGATACAGACTATATGGCCTGCAAAACAAAATATTGAGTATCTGGCCCTATATAGGGCAAGCTTGCCAACTCTTATGTACAGGGTCTTCTGATCTAGGGTAAAAGTAAATAAAAAGTACCCCATTACAGAACAGCTTTCTGAAATCAACATTTAGTCTTCATTTCTCTTACATCTCATATTGAAGGGAAAGATGTAAAAGAGGATAGCACAAAATGTTTCCTCAGATTTTCATTTATGTTGCTACTGAAGAGTTGATTTTGAAAAATTATTATAAACTAATCAAACATTACCATTTGCAGTAAACTTTGTAAATTGAGAGTTTGAAGTTGTTCCTTTTCTTTCATAATGAAAAACTAAACCCATAAAATCTGTGGTAGATTTCTTTTCACTTGTTGTGAGTACTTATTCACATTTATGGCATGCAGTATTCCACTTTCATAAGGTGAGTATTTGGGGGGGGGGTGGCACTGAGCCACTGTCGGCTCATAGCACCAACTTGGAGTATAGCACTCTCAGTATACTGGGAGTATACTGAGTATAGCACTGGGGAGTCAGTGGTGCCACCTTCATCCAGGGCAGTTTGTTATTTCAAAGGAAAAGACTTTTTAAAACAAAGGATGATTTTAAAAGTTATCTTTACTACCTGATTCAACTTGTATTCA
The DNA here is from genome assembly GCF_041146395.1 of Eulemur rufifrons. NCBI lineage: Eukaryota > Metazoa > Chordata > Mammalia > Primates > Lemuridae > Eulemur > Eulemur rufifrons. The sequence goes on along the minus strand of NC_090996.1, from coordinate 14,972,795 downwards.
GAGCCATAATAAACAGTATGGGTATAGGCATAAGATAAAGTTTGAATTTAGACCTGATTTTGAATGGAGAGATGTAGATCACTTTACAGAGTGGTTTTGATAGTGTGATGGTTAATGTCTCAAAAGTAGATCAGCTTCACGAGCACGTGGGTTTTCAGTACAGTCTCCTTACCAGCGGGAGAATACCAGGCAGTGGTGTTCTTCAGACAGCAAAGCAGATGGCTCTTCCTCTTCAGTACAGGGCGTGCCAACCAAAAGAGACAGTTACACAAATGTTAACCCCGGAGGGAGAGAGAAAACAGTTGCCATCAGTTGTTCTTTATAAGTCTGTGTCTTGACTTCAGAATGATGTAAGAAGTAATTTTGTCTTTTATAAAAAGTATGCATTAAATGCACTAAATGTAGCCTATAATCTGAGTTCTCACTCAAGTGGTGGAAGATGATGTAGCACTTAAAAAACAAAAAACAAAAAACTGTGTTTGACATTTCTGGGATAACGTGGTGACAGACTACTTGGGCCCCTGATACACTGCTTCCAAATTGCCATTAAAACGTCCATGAAGACTGCAAGCACAGGCAATCACAGTATAAAGCAAATTGCCATATGCCAAGATCGGGCAGAATCTTCTGTGAAATGACTGATGGAACAATTGAGAATAGTCTTGGATTACATAGCACATGTTCTAGTGTCTGAATTAGATGTGACAAATAGCTCCACACAAGGTAGGGCACATTGAAAAAATTTTACTTACATAATATGCCTCACTTTGGGAAGCCTGTATGTCGTGCTCAATGAATGGCACAGGTTTGTTGTTCACAGGCTGTGGAGCCAGTCACGCCAGAGCCCTTGACTTGCCCCTTCTCTCCATTTCTACTAGTTCCTTTCTATTCACTTTCAGTTAAAAACCCTAACTCCCAACATGCAGCCCAGCAGCAGGAGTGCTAGGGAGATGGAGAAGGTGCCCTACAGTCCTGGATACAAGTCACTTAAAGGAAAGCTTTGGAAACAGAGTAAGAGCTGTGTGTCTGTGTGTTTAGGTTACTACAAACAATGCATGGGACAGCTCACAAGAGTGACGGACTGTCAGAGTGGGAAGAATTATACTTTCTCCACATACTCACATTAAAAGGAATGTTTGTCATACATTACCAGTCAGGCTGAGAGTAGAACACATCTATTTCGAAGTTTAAATCTCAAACAGAGAACCTGCCAGCATTTACTGGACATAGAGGAGACTAAGGACGTGTACCCTGTCTGTGCAACGTAAGATCTAGGCAGAGCTCTCCTTGGCAAAGGTGTAAGTACATAGAAGCAGCCTAGCATGTGGCTTATGAAAAAATTCCATAATAAAACGGAAAGGAAAGAATGGCTTTGAAGACAGTGCATCTCTCTGAAAATGGTCATGTGTGAAAAACGGGTAACAAATTAAGGATAAATCTCCTGGTGTCTTAAAAAAAAAATCATGGATTTAAGGAAAAAGTGAAACCAGAGGGCCCTAAGGAGAAACAGGTTGAGTTAAAAGCAGAAGTGTTATGAAAATTGATCCCACAAAATGGAAGAGTAATATGGATGAAAAACTTGAACACCCTCAGGATGCAGAGAAGAAAAAAACAAAGATACGTAAATATGAGAAGTGGTAGTGGAGGACAGATAGGAGGTCCTCAACCCAAGCAGTGTTCCTAAATAGGAAACCAGAACAGTAATCAGGGGAATTATGATTAAACGTGGCTGTGCCAGAGAAGAGTGTGAGTAAATAGCAAAAGAAGCCCTGACAACCAGCCAAAATTGATGAGCAAAGTTGTCTACTTAAATCTATCCTGACAAAATATTTTAATTTTAAGGATAAGTAGAACAGATTACCTGTGAAGGAACACCAGTTAGGTTTGTTTCAGATATCTTGTCTATTAAATGCCAGGAGTCTGTAAGGCTGTGGCCCAGTAACTATAGTCATCTACGTTGTTAATAAACATTTTAAACACTGTTTTCAGATGTAAAACAGAATGGTTGGGTGGGTACCCTGGTAAAGTTGAAAAAAAAGGTTGGGTTCCATCTTGTAATTATGAACAAGTCAGTGGAGGAAAACCACATGGTCTCAATATATGTTAGGGAGTTATTTGATAAAATTTAACATGTATTCCTCCTTTGAAAAAGAAAACCCTTCAGTAATAGGAATTAAGGGAATGAAAGGTGTTTTCCATTTTAGCACACTCAGATACGTCTCAAATCCATTAAAAATGTTTTTTTGGGGGAAGTTACTTGATCCTGAAAAATGGTAAATGACAGACATGATTATATGATTAGGAAAACAAAGGTCAACAAATTGTTAGAAGCAATTTAATAAAGGGGCTTGTTTATAAATTGTACATAATAGCTTTTTATATGTACCAGTAATAACCACTTGTAAGTAATAAAGATGACCCCATTCACAATTTGCAAGCCCCAGAACTTGAAATAAACTTCATAAGAAGTACATATGATTTATTAATATGTAAAAAAACATAAAACTTTAAAGAGGATCATAAAAAATACACGCAATGAGGAAAGTCATACCTTGTTTTTACATGAGAATAGTCAACTTTGCAAAATGCCATTTTCCCCCTTGGTCTCAAATTCAGTGTAACCCCAATCCAAATTGTGAATTTTTTTAAAGCTTGTCCTGCTGGTATCCACAGTAACTGGACTGATGGAAGAATTTGGGTTCATAGGTGGAGGGCTGGGTAATTGGGGGAGGTTATCTGAGTCTGGAATCGGGAACCCACTGTTGCCTCAAGTGGGTTTACTCCTTAGGAGCAGGACTTACCTCACTTAATAACTGCTCTTATTAATAAGTTTTCTACTTAGGATTTGTTACCTTCCTTGAAGACTTGTAACTCCCCTCCCCTGCCCCCCTGCTGTGCACAGAAGGACTCATGCTATTGGCTACTGTGGTTACACAAAAGATTTTTTTCTTGCAGTTGATTTTCTGTTAGGTTATTAAGTCTGAAATGTCCGATTTCCTTAAGTGCTAAGTTTGACAGTTGATATCCCTGACATTTCACTTTGACACTTGTTTTATTTTTATTGTGAAGGTACATCCTCAGTTTTTCAAATGCACATTGTGGCTTGTGATTGTCTTGCAAAGTTTTTTAGAGCAATTTTTGTGAAACCATGGAATTTGTGTTATTTTTGAAGATGAGTTCTTTTGTGGGACCAATACAGCAGACAGCTTGAAATATCAACAAAGTGTTTGGGAAGGATGTGGCTAATGAACACACAGTATGTCGACAGTTTGACATACTGTTCTGGTGATTTTCGTCTTGAAATGAGCCACATGGGAGACCTGAGACCAAGCTATTTTTATACCTGCCTTTTAGAAGGGGTGGGGAATGAGGAGTATAGGTAATCTGTTTAGGGGCAATAAATGGTTGCTAGGGAGGATGTAATGGATGTGGGGGAACAGATGAACTGTAAATTAACCTGAGAGACAGGTATTATGTTTAAAATGATTTGGGCTGAATTTGGTTGCATTCTTGGTCACTTTCTTTTTCCTGCCGTATACTGAGTAAACAGGGCAGGGAAGTCAATTGTGGTTTTGAGGGGTCAGTCTGGTTCGTGCTGGTTCATGCTGATGGAGGGAAATCCCCTTCCAGTGCCTGCTGATCTTGACTTTTGATTCAAAATAATCTTTATACCAAGGACTCATATTTTGGGGGGAAATTTCCTGAGCTCCTTCACTACCTTTAAGTTCATTTGCAAGAATAAAGAATATTTATGAGAAAATTTTGGAAAATGTACACTAATGAAAGAGTTGTCTTTATATGTGACAAATCTGTAATTATTAAATTGTTGTAGAACTGACCCAGGAATACACAGAAAATGAAATAAAGTCTAGAAGTAAGGCCAAGTATGTCTGGGGTTTTAGTGTATGTCCAATATGTTTCATTATAAATTACTATAAAACAATAGGTGGAAGTCACCCTCCAAGATGGTCTCCCAATGATTATTGCCTCCTAGTATCTCACCCTTGCATAGATTCTTCTCACATTGGCTAGGGCTGACCTATCTAACTGATGGAATATTATGAAGATGATAGTGTTGACTTCCGAGGTTAGGTCATAACCATTGCAGTCTGTTTTGTGCACACCTGTGTCATTTGCTGTGGGGGGACGCTAGCTACCATGTCATGAGGATGCTCACCCTGCTTTGTGGAGAGGTCCATGTGGAGAGAAACTGAGGCCTTGGTCAACAGCCAGCCTCAGCTTGCCAGCCATGTGAGTGAGCCACCTGGGAAGTGGATCCTGAACCCCAGTGAAGCCTTCAGAGGACTGCAGCTCTGGGGGACATCTTGCCTGCCACCTCATGAGATTACAACCAAACCAGAATTGGAGAACTAGTTGCTCCCAAATCAGACTCGCAGAAACTATATGAGATAATGTTGATTGTTTTAAGCCATGAAGTTTTGGGGTAATTTATATAGTGCAATAAGTAATCAGATGGATTGTTCAATAAATGGTGTTGGGATGACAGCTAGAATGTGGGGAAAAATAATTTGGGTTCTTACTGAAGTCTTCGCATCAAGAAAATTCCGGATGGATCAAGTATTTAAATGTAAAAATGGAACAGTTAAGGTATTAGAAAAGCTGAAAATTTTTGTACGTTAGGGATGGAAAAAGACTTGTAATTATGAATATGCAATTGCCAAACCACCTAGAACTATTAAAAAGTTCTAAATCTCCACATGTAGAATTTTTTTAATGACAAACGTTATAAACACGGGTGAAAGACGAACCACAAATTGGGAAAACATTGGAAACCTGTATATTACAAAAGGCAGTATCTCTTAAATGAACTCTTAAAAAATTGCCAAGAAGACTCTTATTTATCAATGGGATAACCAAGGACATGAATAGGCAATTCACAAAGTAGAAATGTTAATAAAATACGAACAGTGGTTATCCTAGAAATATAACTAAGAACAATAGGGGTCATATTTTACCTAGTAGATTGACAGGTTAAAAAGATTGACAAGGTTAAAGAGATTTCCTATATTGGCAGGAACGTTATACAACGTGGGTGGGGATGTAGATTCATCTAACTTTTCTGGAGGGTGGCCTAATATGTCTCAAAATGCAAATACCAATCGAGTGCACACTGTGACTCAGCTATTCTACTTGTATAAATTTATGCTAAGGTAATAATTGGGCACACATAACAAGATGTATATACTATTATAAAATATTCAATATTCTTTGACCTAGTTAAATTTCATTCTGTTTCCCTCCCCCCTTTTTTTCTCCTATTGTCCCTATTTCCTTATTCAGAAATTCCTCTTGGACCTTCCTGGATCTAGTTTCCACTTCTCAACATTGTGCTCTTGTTTGTCAAATCTTTATTTCTTCGCTATATTTGTAATCTTCTTAATTTTAATTTCCATATTACCAACTCTCTGACATCTATTCTAACATTCGCCTCTGCTTTGAAAATTTTATTTTAGCAATTACTTCTAACTTGCAAAAATACTTTATTCCTGATAAATTCTTTATTCTAGGGTTCTGTTCAACAATGGGTATATAGCTCTTAAATCTCCCTGAGGATACAAATTAGAATTTTTAAAAACTTTTCTTCAGATTCCTTGATTATGGTCATTTCTTTAGTGGTTAGTGGTTGTGTGTATTCATCTTTTCCTTTCCTCCCATGCTTTTAGATCCTCAAGGCCTGATGATCCTTGTCTGACTACTCATATTTATGAATAAACTACTAGGTTAATTAACACTGGTAGCTATCACAGGTTTTCTCTTCAGTTATATGTATTTTCTGGCTATCTCTTTCCATGAATTGGGAGGATTCACTGCAGGCTCTGTTGGGCATGGGACGTGTTACTTGCCAAGCTTCCCCGTAGGGTGCTGACTCGGTGGGGAATCAGCAGGCAAGTGGCTTCCCTCCATATTGTCAGCATAGAGGGACTTCGTAATGAGGTGAATCAGTGTCCTATTCCCAGGCAGGGCTGCTGCTTTTCATCCCCTCTCCCTTTTCACCCCTCCCCCCATGTCTGTCCTAGAGGTTGGGAGTTCCCTTTCCCTGTTCTGTCTCCAGCCCTAAGATCTGCACTTGGAGCTCTCTACAGATAAGTAATCGATTGGATTGTGGGTTTCTCTTTCACTGCCACGCTGAGGGCAGGGGATGCGTGTGGGGTGTTGACTAGCCCAGCTGTTCCACATTCTTTTTTAATCAAGTTCTTGTTGACCCGCTCTTGCTTGTATTTGTTGGCTCTGAGCTTCTCTTTGGACACCTTGAGAACTGCTCTCAAACTGCTCTGTTTGCAGCTATGATTGATAATGCTCTGTCTTGTAAAAGTCGCTCATCTTTTTGGTCCTACGTATTTTCTGTCTTCTAGGCACTCCATAAAGTATACGGTCTGCTGATGGCACCATTTTTTGTGTTCCAGGATTCTTTAATTTTACGTACAAACAAAAGTCTCTTCTGTCAGTTCATGAGACCTTAGGTGAGAAGGGGAGGTAGACATTTGTGCTCAGATGTCGTGTCCTTTTTTCTGTGGGTGTGTTATCTCTTTAAATTTCTGAGTGTCTTCATTTTAAAGTTTTCTTCAGTTTACTGTAGCAACTGTTTACTTGAGGGGTCAGGAGTACACATACACACAGAGCAACACTGAAGTCTGGGTTGGGGTTCAGAGCCAGGTCGTCTGATTCCAAAGCCCATCCTCTTAACCTCTTTGCTGTTCATTTGGGTGCCTCTCTTTCATGCTGTTTGTTTACCTCAAAGGTTTGGTGTTTGCTACATTTCTCTTCACATTTGTAGGTAAGGATCTACAACTGAGTGTATTGCCTCACCTCAAAGTGAGAGTCCCTCTTCACCTGCTGGTGAATGCAGGTTCTAATACAGGGGCTCAACTTCTGAGGACTTTTCAGGATAAGGGGAGGGGGAGAGCATCACTTAGCTGCTCTGCTCAGTGAGGGGCTCTGACCTACTTAGCTTGTTCCTAATTGGGCTCTGCTGTCTTCTCTGTTAGGACCCTTCTGTCAGAGTCCCACTTACGTCCACCGACCTCCCATGCTTTCCCTGGAGCAAACATCCAAGTCAAACAGGGAAGTAGAGGGACGGACTAGCTTGGCTCTTCTAGTGTCCAGTTAATTACTTAGCCAATTTTCTGTGGTTGGCTCCTAGCCTGCATTGCACCAATAATGGGATCATTCTGAGCTGCTGCTGCGGAAACTTCAACTGACACAGGTTTCTTATATTTCTTTAGGTTGGCCATCATTGTTCCCATCAATTTTAGATTTTCAAGAAATTCATCTGTTCTGCAACTATTTGTTGTGGAGGGCATTGTGCTGGACATTAGGGAAATAATGGTGAACAAAAAGCCCATCATGATGGAATTTATATCTAGTCTTGTGGGGGAGACAGGCATTAAACGGTTAATTTACACACACAAAGTATATGTTCTGTGAGGAAAAGTTGGATTGCCCTGTGGGGGACATATGGAAAGACTAACTTACTGAGAGATTGTCATGGAAGTCTACTTGGGACAAATGATAGTTGACCTAAGATACAAAGCAAGAGAAAGAAGGAAGGACTAGGTGATGAAGAATGGGAAGATTAGTGTTCCACGCAGAGGGAACAGGATGTGAAAAGACCTTATAGATAAATGAAGGGGAACATGGTCCGCTGCTGTCATGGGTATTTAGTATTGCTGTGGATTTTTCCTCATTATGTATGTGTTTTCCTATTTGGTGCGATTTGGGAGGGAGAAAAAATTAGATGGACCTGGTCTTGAACCAGGAAACTTCAAAGAATAATGACTTGGGATAATTTTACCATATAAGCAATAAATGAAAAAGCATAAAGAACTTCTGTGTCATTTGTAATATGTACTCATACACTGTATACCCACAGGTTGAGTAACCCAAATCCTCAATTGTTTGAACGCTGACACGCTCAAAGGAAATGTTCATTGGAGCATTTCAGATTTTTGGATTTGGGATGCTTAGCCAGTAAGTATAATGTGCATATTCCAAAATCTGAAAGAAGCCAAAATCTGAAACGCTCTGGTCCCAAGCATTGGATAAGGGATATTGAACTTGCATTAAATATTGGAAAGCAATATGCCAATACCAAAAATGTAATCTTTGGGATGTGGGATGACAATTTTTAAGTTTTCCATTAGTGTAGATTGTTTTTATAATCAGAAGAAAATGTTCCTAAAATAAACTGATGTTTATCTTATGGTTTGGCTTATAATATGTAAATGTAGAGTTGTTCAGTAGGTGAATGTCTGCAGTATTTTAAATATTACTATGTACCTAATGGAAATGGCATATGATGGGTAAAAAAACGTACTCATACAATAGAACATTATTTTATTCTGAAGAATTCTTGCTACTGTCTCATGATGTAATGTTTTAAAGTTAAGTGGTTCATAGTGATCAAAGACTTTTATAATCTTTGTCTCCTACATAATGTTTTAAGAGTTACAGAAAAAGCTATCAGTTTTAGCTGCCTTGAAATTGAAGTATTTGCAGAAATAGTACTTAGATATCCAGGCCTACAATATGTGTTTGAGGGAGGAGATAGCTGTTCAGTTTGGCCAACTTGGGTATTGTATCAGCAAGGTTTGTATTCAAGCTGCAAGTAACACAAGTTCAGAGGAACAGTTGCTTAACTAAGTAACTTAAAGAGAGCAAGCTTTAAACTTCAACTTTTTCAAGTTCAGGTCGTGTGTGTGGTAGTTATACCATCAAGGAGCCAGGCTCTTCTACCTTCCCAGTTTACTGTAGAGTGTGGCTTTGACTTCATGATAACAGGGTCACTGTTGCACCTTTAGAAATTACATCTGTGATTCTGACAGGCAAAGGGGGGAAGGGTATGTTAGGTTTATCCCTTGTTATCAGAAAAACAATAGCTTTCAGAGAAACTGTACCCATTAGACTTTCATTTACATTTCTATGACCAGAAGTGTCACAGAGCCATCTTCAGCTGTAAGGAAAGCTGAGAAATCAAGCTTTCATGGTTTTTGTTTTTAAACCAGAGCACATTGCCGTTGAAAACAAAATCAGAGTTCTGTTAATAAAGGAGGGAAAAATGGATTTTGGTTAGGCAATTTGCTGTGTCAGCTACAGGAGTTATGTCCTTATGGATGGTAATTGAAGTCAGGAGTGTGATTAACGTTACTCAGGGGGAGTACACAGTAAGAAGAAAATTGGTGAAGGAGTCATAAAGAACTTTAGTGTTAAAGGGACAGGCAGAGAAATGTGTATTCTCAAAGGATACTAAGGAGGAGTGGCCACGACTGAGTGGGAGAAGAGTGATCACCTTGAGGACTTGGTGGTACACGAGTTGGTTTGATGGGGAGACAGAGTTTACGTTGCCCTGTATGCTGATGAGTCTAGTTGGCTGGGAACTGAGACATGAACTTCAGGTTTAGCAGAAGGAAGCCATTAGTGACCTTGAAGCAAGAGCATTTGCAGTGGTGTCCATGGACTACTGAGTGAAGAGGAACAAAGCAATGACAGTGAAAGCCTTTGATGGACTTTCAAAGGCTGACTAGGACACTACGATGGAAGGGGAGGGGAGAGGAAGGGAGGAGAGTGACTGGAGAGAGAGATGGGGTCAAGACAAACTTTTTTCTTCAAGGCAGGTGATACTAGATAGAGGATGTTTAATTTTAAGAAGGCAGGGGGCATTGAAGATATTTGAGAAAGATTCTAGGAGGATTGTTATTTCTCAAGGGAGGTGGAAAGTGTGATCCAGAGGATAAGCTTTGAAAGAAAGAAAACGCCTTTACTTCCCTTGAATAAGGCAAGAATGGTGTGTGGACACAAGGTACTCCTGTAGTTTGGTGGCAGCAATAACAGGGGTAACTTGCTGGCTTCTGTCCTCTATGTGAAATGAGAGAAAACATCCTTTGCTGTGTTAGGAGAGAGACAGCATGCCTGAAGTAGGAAAAGGATGGAAAAAGATCATCAATAAATTTGGTAGAAATTTGAGAGAGCATGAAACATGGGTAATTGGGCGGCATTAAGAGCTCAGTCATGGTTAGGGAACCTGAATTTAATTAAAGTTGGTGGTACCAGTCAGTGCAGTGCCATTATCTTACATAGAAATTATCTTTAAAAATTTTAGTTAACATTTTTGAATGATACCTACTAGTACTTCAGAGGTATAAAACCATAAATTTGCACAAAAAAGCAGTTAAAACTTAATAGTTTTCTTTGTCTCTAAAACAAGCAGTATATAACTAACATTTATTGATACCGTACTCTGTCCCAGACAGAGTTAAGCACCTTACCTACATTATTTATGCAGCTGCAGAAGAACAACCTATGCAGTATGCGTTATTACTATCCCCATTTTAAGGACAAGGAAACCTGGGCTCAGATAATTTAAAGTAACATGTTCTAGATCACACAGCTAGTTAGTGGTAACACCAGGATTTGAACTACGTATGACTCCAGAGTGGTGTCATTAACTACAACTGTGTGGACTGAACCACATGACATTGCCTATCTTGTAGGTGAAAAATGACAAAAGCTGGGCACTTGGTTCTACCTAATATACTTCTCACCAAAATAATTGCCAAGGTCAGTGGGCTGTTTACATTGTGCCAGGTATTACCTTGTGTTTTGATTGTCATAATCTGTTGCAACATTTTGAAATTTATCCTGATTTTTAAGATCATTTTATGCTAATTTTTGAATAATATACTTGATTATACTTGAGTACATTTTCATAGCGATACTGCTTTTTCCCGACTCTCCTGACAAAATTATATTTTGGGGAAACTACTGGAAATATTGACAAAACTTATAGAAGAAAAAAACATTACAACTCTAGTTTTTCACAACAGGAATGTTTTTTGGTATTTTCTGCAACATCTGATTCATTGAGTGGTAGTTGCCCAAGAGATTGCTGTGGATTAGTTTTTAATTCAGTAGGTTTCTGTCTTATTGTATATTTGTTGACTCTTGATCAACCTATATTCTTTGATTTATGCAGCTTATTTTGGGTAAAGAGAAAGAATGCCTTTCCATCTTCTCACTTTATCCCTGACTTGTGAACACCCACAGTGATATTAATAGGAAATCATCTACTCTCATTCTAATATTCTTAAATTCTTATATTTCAGCTAAAAAAATACCATTTAAAATTAACTTAGAAATTGGATGATTTTTTTTTTTTTGAATTTGAAAGTCTTTAATAAAAGGATAAAAAGATATGCCTTGTGGTAGTGTTTGGTTACTTACAAAGCTTGTGGAGGGACTTTGGCCATCTTTTTTTGGCCTCCATATAATCAGATTTTATGCGTATTTGAGACACTTAAAAAGTGTCTGGCTAATTGTACTGTCTTTGCTGAGGGCCTGATCTTAAAGTGTATGGTCTTGGTATTTTCATGTCACTTTTAGTTCAGGTACAAGAAGTCTTTAAAAAGGCATGAACAATTAATTATGTGACTGAGAAAAATAATTTCCCACAAGTTAATTGCACAAATTACTATAGCCCTAAAAGGTTAATGATTGTCAACCATCTTTGATGCATAGAGCCTATTAAATGCCAGTATCATTTGAATAATTTAAATAACTAGTCCTCCTTGGACAAATAGACATCATCCCAAGGACAACAGTAAATAGTTCCTTTTTTATGTTTTAGGGGAACATTTTTAGACTCCTCAGCTAGAGAAATAAGTCAATCTTATGGACCATAATAGATTGTCATATTTCAAAGTATAAGACATTAAAACATATTTCAAAAGGTAAATGTGAGTTTTAGGTAATTTATTATCTTTACTTTATAGAACTACTGAGTTAATGGCCGGGAGTGGTGCCTCATGCCTCTAATCCTAGCACTCTGGGAAGCCAAGCTGGGAGGGTTGCTTGAGCTCAAGAGGTCGAGATCAGCCTGAGCAAGAGCAAGACCCTGTCTCTACCAAAAATAGAAAAAATTAGACAAGAGTGGTGGTTACCCACCTCGTAGTCCCAGCTACTTGAGAGGCTGAAGCAGGAGGATCGCTTGAGCCCAGGAGGTTGAGGTTGCAGTGAGCTGTGATAATGCCACTGCACTCTACCCAGGGCAACAGAGTGAGACCCTATCTCAAACAAACAAACCAAAAAACCCAAAACAAATTCTCCTCTCCTCCCAAAGAAACAAAACAAAACTCCTGAAGAGTATCTTCTTGCTTTAGCCTCAGATCCTTTGCATCTGCTGGTCCCTCTGCCTGCAATCTTCTTCCACATGTAGTGACTTGCTCCTTCCTTTGTGTCATATTTCAACTCTCACAGTCAACCTTTCACTTCCCTGACCATCCAAAAACGGCTCCTTTATGTATCTCTTTATCCCTTTACCCTACCTTATTTTGCTTTATAATTCTTACCACTGTCAGACATTTTAACACATACATCATTTGTGAAGTGAAATGGAGATCATACTCCATGGAGATTAGTAAGATACTGCCATATCTAGTAATTCTAATTTTTTAAAAAATTTCTTTAGAGCAAATTTTTACCTGCTTGTATAGTTTTTCACACCCATTATTTCATCACTTCAGAACTAGGGAAGCTGTCAGATATATAGGTTACTTACTAGTGATACATCTATAAAATTCTCTAATAAAATTATCATCAAAATACATGTGCTCGCTCTTCCCTGTGTGGAATTTTTTTCCCCATACGAGGGAAACTGGGGTAAATAATATTACAAAATTTCACTAGCCAGTAATACTTTTTTTTTTTTTTTTTTTGAGACAGTCTGACTCTGTTGCCCGGGCTTAGAGTGCCGTGGCATCAGCCTAGCTCACAGCAACCTCAAGCTCCTGGGCTCAAGCAATCCTCCTGCCTCAGCCTCCCGAGTAGCTGGGACTACATGCATGTGCCACCATGCCCGGCTAATTTTTCTATATATATTTTTAGCTGATCATGTAATTTGTTGCTATTTTCTTTAGTAGAGATGGAGTCTCACTCTTGCTCAGGCTGGTCTCGAACTCCTGAGCTCAAACAATATGCCTGCCTCGGCCTCCCAGAGTGCTAGGATTATAGGCGTGAGCCACCGTGCCAGGCCCACTACCCAGTAATATTAATCAAATAAACTATGGGGAAATATTTTTCTTGTCAGATTGAGTAGGTAGTGATAGGAAATAATGGGACTACTTACTTTAAAATTGAGAACTTTAAAATGATACTTGGTAGAAATAAGACTGATACATTAGCATCCATCCAAATTATCATAAGTGATTGTGTAATGTAAGGCCAGTGGTATTTGAAGATGTACAAGATTGGGTCTTGTACTGTATCTATTAGAAATATGGTTTCATTTTGTTTTTGGTGATGGTTTTAATACCATGGAGGTTATAATTGTGGTTATCAGGAATTTCTGGACACTTTAGGTAAAACAAAAACTTCTTCCTTTAAAGGGTTAAGGTTAAGGTTTTGTAAGACAGAACATGATTTCACTTCATATAGCTTTATATCATGCACTTTTGCAGTAATTTCAAAATGTACTTCCATATTTTGTTCAGAGTTAAAAGAGCTGTCTAGAAAGGAGTTTCTAGTTTTTTTTAGGTTATTCATGATGTTCAGATTATTTTCCATGTTCTTTCCTGAGATACTGTCGTCTTCGTCTGAAAGTAGACTGTTGGTACTTCTCTAAACATTTGCCTTCTGCAAGTACGCCCAGTGTACCTGTTCACCATTTCCAGGACCTCACTGCTTTCCTAATGAAGATCAAGCCCAGACCTTCTAGTTGAGTACCTGTAGGCAGAGAGTGCAACTGTACTGAGCAGCTTAGAGTCAGTCCCCAGGACTCAATATCTTGGGGAGGTTTTCTGCTAATTACAGCTGCTCCCACTATGTTTATCTTTTGGCAGACTAGGTGCTGCTCCCCTTTTAATGCTTCAGCCCAAGAATAGACAACATAAGTGTAACTGACACAATGCTGTCCCGTTTAAAGACATCTTGACTGAATGTTACAGAGTAGTGAAGGGAAGAAAACCTAGGCACTTCTGTGGTCCAGCATTAGTGGTTGCCTACTGAGGATTTTGTTAGGTTAGCTTTCCTTTGACCTTCACAAGGCATAGACCACTTTTAAGAGCCCTGCACACTGCTCTTAGAGGTCCCTCATCTCCTCATAGTTCACAGGCAGACTGTCATCTTTTACCTCCCCTCTGTAGCTCACTTTCATGGTGCTTGTTTGACTTGTGAAGTTGTCTCCTTTTTGGCAACGGGCATCATGAATAATCTCATCCTTCTGCTAAGACTGTCTCCTGCCGATATAATGATAGAATCTAACACCTCCAACATCATGTGAGAGCTGCACATGCCAATCACAGTTGAATTTTTTTATCTTATACCAGGTCTCCATGTTTTGAAGATAAATATTCCTATTTCATTTTTGTGTTTGTTAAGGTGTAATGCTTAAGAGTTCTGGAGATGGATGGTGGTGATGGTTATACAATATGAATGTATTTGGTATTACTTAACTGTATACTTTAAAAATATTGAAGATGGTAATTCTTGTTATATGTATTTTACTACAATAAATTGAAAAGTACATTAAAATAATACTTGATAAAGTTAATGTAGCTTTTACTATAAACCAGGAGCAATAGAAAACTAAAACAGATTTTGGTGCCTGGAAGTGGGAGGCTGCTGTAACAAATATCTAAAAATGTGGAAGTAGCTTTAGAAATGGTCAGTGGGTAGAGGCTTGAATAGTTTCTGAGGTTGCATGGTTGATAAAAACCCCACTGTTGGTAGAAATATGGATGTTAAAGACTCCACTGGTGAGGGCTCAGAAGGAAACTAGGAGCTTGTTGAAAACTGGGGGAAAGTGGATCCTTGTTACGTGGTGGCAGAAACTTTGGCTGAATTGTGTCCTACAGCTTTATGGAAAGTAGAACTTGTAAGTGATGAACTTGGATGTTTAGCTGAGATGATTTCCAAGCAAAGTGTTGAACGTACTGCTTCAATTCTTGTTGATTATGGCAAACTGTAGGAGGAAATTCTGCCTATAGACTGCAGCTTCAGCTTTATGCCAGAGGGTTCCAGTGTACCCTCTGATAGCCCGCCCTACAGACTGCTCTTTGAGAAACAAGGCTGTGGAGAACTGTTTATGGATTTAGCGTGTCGAATAGATGTCATATACAAGAGTTTGGATTTGCTCATCAGCCTTCTAAATGTTTATCACTGACAATGACTTTACTGATCTAACTATAATTATCTAAGCTAATATGTAAGAACTGATTCTCTCATTTTTTTACACACTTTTTTGGGAAGCATTTCTCCTCTACTAAGTTGAATAGTGTCCCTTCAAAACTCATGTCCAGTTGGGACCTGTGAATGTGACTTTATTTGGAAATAGGGTTTTTTTGTAGGTGTAATAAAGTTACAATGGAGTCCTACAGGATTAGGGTGGGTTGTAAGGGAGAATGCCACATGCAGATGGAAGCAGAGATTGGAGTTATGCTGCCCCAAGTCAAAGAATGCCAAAAATCATTGGCAATCACCATCAAGCTAGGAGAGAGGCATGGAACGGATTCTCCCTTTGAGCCCATGAGAAGGAACCAACCCTGCTGACATCTTGATCTTGGACTTCTGGCTTTCAGAATTTTAAGATAATGAATATCTGTTGTTTTAAGACACTCAGTTTGGCATTTGTTATGACAGCCCTAGGAAACCAATATATCTCTTGTCAAATAAAAGTTAAATAATGGACTCCAGTAAATTAATATTTAAAAACCCAATAGAAAATGTCAGTTATCCACAGAGCCAGTATCTACTATGGCTGTTATCCAAACTTGGAGTTCTGGAAGAAGTTTAAGTTAGCTACTGTAGCTCCTTGGGTAATTCTTAAACCTTTTTGCATCGGGTCAGACTTAGAATGGAGTAAAAAGACCTTGGACACAGAATCAAACTTAATATCAAATTGAGAAACGACAAGAAGGAACTTGGTAGAAAGGCTACATAAAGTGGTGCCATGTCTTCTGTAATTTATTTATTTTCTTGTAATATTTGCCCTGGGCTGGCCAGGGAAAATATAACAGATAGGTTCTACAGAAGTCAACTTTTAAAAATGACATTTCTATCATTTTTTACCTCTGTCCTTTCAACCACACATGACCTTTGTTCCATTGTGCACGCCTTAGGAATGCAACTGGAATGTAAGCAGCTCCTTGTAGCAATATTGAAGCAAAAGGATACTTCATTTTGTGGAATGGAGTTGTCTCTAGAAATTTTGTTTAAAAGTAAATTTGGAACTGAAATTGTGGGTTTTTTTTTTTTTTTTGTACTTTTAGCTTTTCTGTTGTGGAATAAAAAATTTCCCACAAAGAAATAATTCTATCCAAAATATGTTTTAAAAAATTTAAAGTACCCCTATGTATCTTATTAACAAATAATTGGAATATTTTAAAGAGTATAATTATAATTATGATAGGAAAATATATATGCTACTGAAGGTTAAGTTTAACAATGAGCATGCAAGGCTTTTACAGAGAAAAATAAACGCACCGATGTATGACATTCATGATGGAAAGTGTCAGTGTTATAAAGATGGTCGCTGTCCCACATGAATCCATAAATTCAGTTCTAATCAATAACTGAACATTTATGATATTTTTAGCACATTTTTAAACTTCATAAAACTAAAGAGAACAGTACAGTGAACCCTGTGTACCTATCATACAGCCTTGACAGTTACCAACACTTTGGCAATCTTATTATAGTTCCAGGGATTTAGTTAGGGATGTTTTATTTTGTTTTTCTGGGGAATTTTAAAGCAGGACCAAAGATCATCAGGGATTTTACCTGAGTTTGCATTTCTGTCTGATAAGTCCTTATTTTTAAAAAAACACACTATTCCATTATCATGCATAAAGAAATTAGTGGTAATTCTTTAATATTTGATTTTCCATCGGTATTCAGATTTCTCCAGTTATCGCCAAAGATGGCTTTTTACAGTTGCCTTCAGTCAGGATATAAATAAGGTCTCTACATTTTATTTGCTTGTTATGTCTCTGTTTCTTTCACTGTGTAATGGCCTCTCCTTTTTATTTCATACAATTGATATGTTGAATTTATGGCTGTGTGTGTGTTCAGGTGGTATGAGCCTCTGATCCCTCTGTTATAAACCTTCTACCTGAGGTTTTAGCATCTACCGATGACTGTTGCCCAGAACCATGATTTCTTCAGGGGTTGTAAAACAGTACATTTCTAATTATATCATTCCTTATGCTTTTATTAACAAGAATTCTTTATAGAACTTACCTGTGTCAGTTGGGTAGTTACCCTAAAATAGTTTGTACTGGAAGGGCAGGATAAATTCTTGATTTTTTTTCCATTAATTTTCAGAGGAATGAACTGAGACCTGCTTGGTCATCCACAGCTGCATAACAAATTACTCCCAGATTCAAGGGGCTTAAAACAATTGTTTAATTACACATCATGATTTGATAGATGATGAATTTTGGAGGGCCTAATCGGGCAATTGTGTTCTATATGGCAGAAAGTATTTATTTAGCTGGTGGATGGGCTGGTCTGGATGGTCCAAGATGGCTTCACTCATGTCTGGCACTTTGGGTGGGGATGATTAGAAGGGTGGGGCTCACCTGGGACTGTTGATCAGAGAGCCTATACATGTCCTTTCTAGCATGGTTGTCCCAGAGTGGTTGGACTTTTTCCAAAGCACCTTAGAGTTCTGTAAGAGAATCTTTCAAGACCTGAAAGAGTGTAAGCTGCAAAGCTTCTTGTGTCCTAGCCTTGGAGTCTCAGATGATCAGTTCGGTTGCATTCTATTGGTGAAGTAAGTCAATAAGGTTAGCTTGGATATAAGGGGAGGGATAGAAAACAATCTGCAGCTGTCTTTAATTTGCCATAAAACCCCACCAGACTGCACTGGTGACTGATTCTTAAAAATTTGATATCATTATTAATAACTTGAGTTTTTAAAAATATATTTGGGGTGCTCAATTCATGTCAGTCACTAGTTTTTATTGATACTCAAATTGTCACATCTTTGGCCAGTTGGGACACCTTTAAGTTGGATCTTGTGACCTTTCCACATGACTCCATTAGTTTTTTGTTGTAAATTCTTTTATTGTGATAAAATACACGTATACATAGCATAAAATTGGCCATTTTAAACATTTTTTAAGAGTACAATTCAGTGACATTAAATTCACAATGTTGTATGGCCATCACCATTATTTATAAGATGATTTCATCACTCCAAACACAAACTGTGTAAACATTCAGCAATAATTCCCCATTTCCTCCTCCCCCTACCCCAGACCTC
Organism: Eulemur rufifrons; assembly: GCF_041146395.1. Taxonomy (NCBI): domain Eukaryota; kingdom Metazoa; phylum Chordata; class Mammalia; order Primates; family Lemuridae; genus Eulemur; species Eulemur rufifrons. Next base: position 14,954,521 of record NC_090996.1, on the reverse strand, counting down.
GGTAACTTCTTATCTACTTTCTGTCTCTATGATTTTGGCCAATTCTAGTTATTTCATAAGTGGAATCATACAATATATGTCCTTTTGTGTCTGGCTTTTTTCATAATTTTATTTTTATGTTTTCAGGGTTCATCCATATTATGGCATATATCAGAACTTAATTCTTTATTTGGCTGAATAATATTCCAGCCTGTGCATATACCACATTTCATGTATTTGTTCATGTATTGAGGACACTTGGGTTGTTTCCACCTTTTGAATATTTGCTGCAATGAACATTGGCTTATAAGTATCTGTTTGAGTCCCTGTTTTCAATTATTTTGGGCATATACCTAGGAGTAAAATTGCTCAATCATATGGTAATTCAGTGTTTAGTTTTATGAGGAGCTGCCAAACTGTTTTCCACAGTGGCTGTACCATTTTACATTCCTACCAGAAATGTATGAGGGTTCAAACTTTTCTGCATCCTTGCCAAAACTTATTTTCCATTTTCTGCTATTGTAGCCATCCTAGTAGATGTGAAGTGGTATCTATACAGAAATGTTCATTGTAGCGCAGTTAAAAGTGGAAAAAACAAAACAAAACTGAATTATGCATCTGAAAAGAGTAAACTGTGGATTATTCATACAGCAGAATATTATATAGTAGTTAAAGTGAATGGGCTAGATTGCATCTATATCTTGGCTTAATTCTCAAACCAAGAGTTGGATGGAAAGGGTGTGGATCCACAAAATTCTTGACATATCACTGGTATGAACATTACTACATAAATTGTTCTATCAGTTTGGAAAACAGTGATATTATATCATAAAATTAAAAGTTCATATACTCTAAAACTGAGCAGTATATATGCCCTTATATATACTGGGAACATATATATGATCTTCATGCTAGCAGTGTTCACAATAGCAAAAATCTCAGAAGCAACAAAAATGTCTAGTGAAAAGAATAAATGAATAAATGCTGTGTATTCATTTAGTGGAATACTGTATAGTCTTCATGCAACATGCAATGATACAGATATTAAAATTTTTTAGCAATTTCTTTAGTTTTTTCCAAACAACTTTATTGAGGCATATTTTATATATCATTAAATTTGCTCATTTCAAGACAATTCAGTGATTTTCAGTGGCTTTGTTGAGTGGTGTAACCATCCCCATAAATGTTTTAGAACATTTTCAATCACCTTCCTCTTGTAATAAGATCCCTCCTGCCTATTTATAGTAAATCTCTGTCTCCTCCTCCTACAATCCCTGGGAGACCACTCTTCGACTTTCTGTCCATAAATTGGCCTTTCATGCATATTTTATATAAAGGTAGCGTACAATATATGGTCTCTTGTGTCTAACTTATTTCATCTGCTAATAGAATCATGTGTTTGAGTTTAATCCATGATAGAGAATGTGTCAGTATTCTGTTCCTTTTTATTGCTGGATAGTATTCTATTGTATTGATAAAACACATTTTTGTCAGTTTACCAGTTGATGCATATTTAAGTTCTTTCCACTTTTTGGGCTATTATGGGTAATGCTGCTTCGAACATTTGTGTGCAAGTCTTTGGGTGCACATATGTTTTCATTTCTCTAGGAATGGTATTGCTGGATTATGTGGTGGTTTTCTGGTTTTTTGAGAAACTGTCAAACAGTATTGCAGGTTGGGTGCACATTTTACAATTCTACTAGCAGTGTATGAAGGTTCCATTTTCTACATGCATCTTTACCAATATTTGTTGTTGTCTGCCTTATTTATTATAGCCATTTTAATGAGTATGAAGTAATACCTCATTGTGGTTTTAATTTGCATTTTCTCAGTGACTAATGGATGTGGAACATCTTTTCATTCACTTATTAGCCATTTTTATACCTTATTTGGTAAAATGTTCATACATTTGTCCATTCTTTGATCTGGCCATTTTTCTTCTGAGTTGTAAGGGTTTCTGTAAATTCTGCATACAAGTTCCTTTACTTGATACATGCTTTGTAAACATTGTCTCCCATTCTTTTCTTGTCTTTTCATTTCCTTAATGGTGTCTTTGAAGTGAAAAATTTGTGAATTTTGATGATTGAGGTTCAGTGTATCAGTTTTTTCTTTTGTGGACAGTGCTTTTGGTGTTTTACCTGAGAAATATTTGCCTAAATAAAGTCTCCAATTTTTTTTTTTTTTTTTTTGTTGAGACAGAGTCTCACTTTGTTGCCCAGGCTAGAGTGAGTGCTGTGGCGTAAGCTTAGCTCACAGCAACCTCAGACTCCTTGGCTCAAGCGATCCTACTGCCTCAGCCTCCCGAGTAGCTGGTACTACAGGCATGCGCCACTATGCCCGTCTAATTTTTTCTATATAGATTTTTAGTTGTCCATATAATTTCTTTCTATTTTTAGTAGAGACAGGGTCTCGCTCTTGCTCAGGCTGGTCTCGAACTCCTGACCTTGAGCGATCCACCCGCCTCGACCTCCCAGAGTGCTAGGATTACAGGCGTGAGCCACCGCGCCTGGCCTCCAGTTTTTAACTTGCGTTCATTTTGAGTTAACTTTTGTGTATGATGTGAGGAGAGAGAGGGTCTAAGATTATCTTTTTGCGTTTGGATATCCAGTTGTACTGGTTTTATTTGTTGACCAGGCCATCCTTTCCCAGTGAATTGCCTTGGCATGTTTGTTAAAAATCAATGGAGTATAAATATAAGGATTTATTCCTGGATTCTTAATTACGTTCCATTGATCAATGCCTATTTTTTTCTGCCAGTACTACACTGCCTTGATCACTCTAGCTTTATGAAAGTTTTGAAATTGAGAAAAGAAAGTCTTCCAAATTTCTTTGTCAAAATTGTTTTGGCTATTCTAAGTGTTTTGCATTTCATATAAATGTTAGGACCTGCTTGTCAATTTATGTGAAAAAATTTCCTGAATTTTGATAGGGATTGCTTTGAATCTATAGATCTACTAGGGGAGAATTGCCATCTGACAGTATTGAGTATTCCAATCTATGAACATTGAATGTCTTACTGTTTTTAAAGCTCTGTAATTTCCTTAAAAGTTTTGTGATTTTTAGGTGCAAGTCTTGCAGCTTTTATGTTAATTTTATTCACAAGTACTTTACTGTAAAATTTTTAATGCTATCATTAATGGAGTTGTGCTCTTAATTTTATTTCCAAATTGTTTATCACTCATATATAGAAATACACTTGATTTTTGTTATTGATCTTGTATTCTTCTATGCTGTGACCTTGATGGTTTTTTTTATTCTAGTAGTTTTTTGTGAATTCCTTGGGATTTTCAATATACAGGATCATCTAATCTGTCAATAAATGTAGTTTTACTACTTTCTTTACGAGCTGGATGCCTTTTATTTCTTAGGTGGGTTGAACTTTCAGTATTATGTTGAATAGAAAAGGTGAGAAGAGAGATCTGTGCCTTTTTCCCTGTCTTAGCAGAAGAGAATTCAGTGTTTCACCATTAGGTATGATGTCTGCTGTAGGTTTTTTGCAAATGCTCTTTATCAGGTTGAGGAAGTTGCCTTCTCTTCTAAACTTGCTAAGAATTTTTAATAATGAAGGTATGTGGGTTTTGAAAAAGCATTGCTTTTTCTTTGCCTATTGAGATGTTCATGTGTTTCTTTGTCCTTTATATTATTAATATAATGTATTCCGTTATTTGATCTTTAGCTGTTATAGCAACCTTGGATTTCTAGTGTAATTCCCACCTGATCATGGTTTATAATCTTTTTTATATATGTTGTTGAATTTTGGTTCACTAGTATTTTATTGAGAATTTTTACATCTATATTTGCAAAGGATATTGGCTTATAGTTTTCCTGTCTTGTGATGCTTTGTCTGGCTTGGCTATCAGGGTGTTATTGCCTCCTATGAGTTAGGAATGTTCTAGAATGAGATGAGTACTGTTTTTACATCTACATCTTCTACTTCCTAGGAGAATTTGTGGAGTATTAGTATTACTTTTAAATATTTGGTAAAATTCACTAGTGAAGCCATCTGGGCCTGGGCTTTTCTTTGTGGGAAGATAGTTTAGTTTCTTACCCAGTCTTTGTGCTTGTTACAGATATATTCAGATTTTCTATTCCTTTTTGAGTCAGTTGGTTCTTTGTGATTTTCTTGGATTTTTCCATTTTATCTAAGTTTGTTGAATTTGTTGGCATGAAGTTGAAAATACTTCCTTATAATCTGTTTAATTCCTAAGGGGTCAGTGGTAATCTCTCTTCCATTCCTGATTTTTGTGGTCTGTTTTTTTTTTTCATGTTAATGGTTTGTCTAGCTAAGGGTTTGTCAATTTTGTTAATGTTTTTAAAGAACTACCTTTTGAATTTACTTTCTGTATTTTTCTGTTTTTAATTTCTCCTTTATTTTCTTCTTTCATTTGCCTTTGATACAGTTTTCTTTGTCTACATTTTAAAAGTCAGTGCTTAGATTATTGCTTTGAAATTTTTCTTTTTTACTAATATAGGCATTGAACACTATAAACTGCCCTCTGAGTATTGTGTTAGCTGCATCCCATGCATTTTTGACATGTTGTATTTCTATTTTCAGATTAAAATACTTTTTCAATCCCCTTGTAAATTCTTTTTTAATAACTTTTTTCTTTGACCCATAGGTTATTTAGAAATACGTTTAATGTCCAAATATGTATACATTTCTCAAATTTCCTTTGTGTATTTCTAATTTAACTACATTGTGATTGGTAAACATTGTACCATTTCAATCCTTTTAAGTTTACTAATACTGTTTTATATCCCAGCATATGGCTTATCTTGCTTGGGTTCTACTTGTGCTTGAAAAGATTGATTATTGTGCTGTTATGTGGAGTGTGCGTTAGATGTGTAAAGTTAAGTTGGTTCATAGTGTTATTTAAGTCTTTAATGTTGATTTGTCTACTTCATTTATTATTGAAAATGGAGTATTGAAGTGGGTCAACTATTACTGAATTGTTTATTTCTGTCTTCAATTTTGTCAGTTTTAGTTATGTATTTTAGGGTTCTATTGCATACGTATTTATAATTGTTATCTTTGCCTGTTTAACTCTTTCACTGTTATAAAATTTACCTTTTTTTCCCTAGTAAAAATTTTTGTCTTTAAGTTCTTTTTGTCTGATAGTCATATAGCTGTCCTTTAGCTATTATTTGCATGTTATATCTTTTTCCATCCTTTTGTTTTCAACTTACTTGTATTTTTGTATATGATGTGAGTCTCTTTTTGGCAGCATGCGGTTGAATCATGTTTATTTTTCAATAATATGTGCTATTAATCTCTGCCTTTTGATTAGAGTGTCTAATTCATTTACATTTATTGACATTTAATGTAATTACTGATCAGGTAAGATTTAAAGTCTACCATTTTATTTGTTTTCTATATGTCTTATGTCCTTTTTGTTCCACCATTCTTCCATCACTGCCTTCTTGAGGGTTAAGTGGATTTTAAAAATTTTTTTATTTTTACTTTTTTTGTGTACCATTCTTGTTTCTTTTACTATATTTTTGAGTTATTTTCTTAGTGGTTACCCTGGGGGTTACAATTAACATCTTAAAACAATTCAGTTCAAATTAATTCTGACATAAAGTATACAGAACTTTGTTCCCATGTAGCTTTTTCATTCCCTTTCCCCACCTTTATGCTGTTTTTGCCTCACAAGTTAACATTTTTAAACATTATGAGCCTGTTGACAAGGTTTTGTAATTATTGCTTTATACAGTTGCCTTTTAAATCAAATAGGAGAAAAAAGTTTAAAAAAAAATGGACTGTCTTTTGTGTTTACCTGTGTAATTACTGTTACTGGTATTCTTTATTTCTTTATGTGGATTTGAGTTCTCATTTAGTTTCATTTCATTTCAGGTAGAAGTAGTCATTTTAGTATTTCTTACAGAGCAAGTCCGCTAGTGACAAATTCTCTCATTTTTTTTTATCAAGGAGTATCTTAATTTTCATTTTTGAAGGATAATTTTTCTAGATACCTAATTCTTGGTTGATAGTCTTTTTCTTCCGGCAGTTTGAATATGTCACCTCACTTGGCTTCTGGCATGTTACGGTTTCTAATGAGATGTCAGCTAGTGATTTTATTGAGGATTCCTTGTAATGGGCAAGTCTTTTTCTTCCTGTTGCTTTCAAGATTTTGTCTTTCAACAGTTTGTCTGATGTAAGTGTGAAGCTCTGAGTTATCCTATTTGGAATTCATTGAACTTCTTGGATGTGTAGGTTAATGTTTTCAATCAAATATGGAAAGTTTTTGGCTATCATTTCTTTTATTATTATGGTTCTGGCATTTCCTTTTGATTTCTTTCTTAGAGTTTTCATCTCTGTTTGCATTACTCATCTGTTCTTGCATGTTATACACTTTTTCTGTAACAGCTCTTAGCATATTAATCATAGTTATAAACTTATGATCTGATAATTCCATAATCTCTGCCACATATGAATCTGGTTCCGATGTTTGCTTTGCCCCTCTAGATTGGGTTTTTTTTGTTTTGTTTTGTTGCCTTTCAGAATGCCTTGTAATTTTTTGTTGAAAATCAAGCTTCATGTACTGAGTAATAAGAACTGAGGCAAATGGGCCTTTAGTGTGAGGTTTTATGTTTATATGTGGCTTGGAGTTAGATTTAACGTTTTTCTATAACTGTAGGTTTCAGAGACTTTAGTTTCCCTTAGCATCCTTGTTTTTTTTTTTTTTTTCCCTCCTCTCCTGTTTTCTTTGAGTTTCCCTCGAAATTCCTTCTTAAATAGAGTCCGTATCTTGCAACTCTCTTACTTGCAATCCATTGTTGTCACACTGGAGCCCTGCTGATGTGGTGATAAGGTGTTGTGGAGAGGAAGCATTGTATAATCTTGTGATAAATCTCAGGTTTATTTAGTAGGCCCGCGTCCCTCGGATGTGACCCTCAGAATAGTTTTTAATACTTACGTGAGACAGGGATACTAGAGGGGACTGAGTTTTGTAGTTGCCCTTTGCCAAGGTCAGATAGCATTTTCAGTTTCCCTTGAGGGAAGGCCTTTGTTATGGAAAACAATTATCTGGGCATATTTCAAAATGCTTATTTTTCTCATGGTCATATCTTAAAATGGTTGCTTTCCCCCTCTCCTTGTTTGGTTCATGATGCTATTTTTCTCATCTTCACCAGGACAGCCTGGTGGGGCTCCTGGAGGTAAAACTTACGAGAAAGTATAAGGCCCTCTAAAACTCGTCCCTCAGGAGTTTTTTTTTTTTTTTTTTTTCCCTTCAAACTAGTTCATACTCTCTGGAAAATAGTTACTGCCTTAAGTGTTCCTGGCAGTTACTGGCTCTTATGGCTTTCCTCCTGGTAAACTATGATTCCCTGTGTCTCTGGTTTTCAACACACACAGACCTTTGCCTTGTGACCTCAATTCTCTAATGTACCTAAGAAGAATTGTCCATGTTCAGTTTTTTCAGCATTTTTCTTGTTGTGAGGATGGGACTTCCAAGCTCTTCACATGTTACAGCAGGAATTGGCAGTCCCACTATCTCTTCAAATAGTCATCTTTTTCTCTCCTGTCCTTTGGGATTGATGATTTGTATAACTTGGTACACTTGGTGATGTCCCAGAGGCCGTCAGACTGTTCGTTTTTCTTCGTTATTTCTTCTTTCTGTTCCTCAGACTGGATAATCTCAATGTATGTTTTGAATTTGCTGGTTCTTTTTCTGCCAGTTCTTATCTGCTGTTGAGCCCCTGTAGAGAAGATTTCCTTTCAGTTATTGTACTTTTCAATTCCAGAGTTTCTATTTGGCTCCTTTTTTATAAGGTCTGACTCTCTTGAAATTCTTTATTTTTGTGAGACATTTGTTCTCATACTTTAATTTTTTAGGCATGATTTCTTTCAGTTTTTTGAACATATTTGTCATAGCTGATTTAAAGTATTTGTCTTAAATCCAATGTCTGGGTTTCCTTAGGGACGGTTTCTATTGGCTATTTTTCCTGTGTATGATCTGTACTTCACCATGTCTTTGCATGTCATAATTTTTTGTCAACCACTGATACAATTTTTTTTTTTTTTTTTTTTTTTTGAGACAGTCTTGCTTTGTTGCCCGGGCTAAAGTGAGTGCCTTGGCATCAGCCTAGCGCACAGCAACCTCAAACTCCTGGGCTTAAACGATCCTACTGCCTCAGCCTCCCGGGTAGCTGGGACTACAGGCATGCGCCACCATGCCCGGCTAATTTTTTCTATATATATATTAGTTGGCCAGCTAATTTCTTTCTATTTTTATTAGAGATGGGGGTCCTGCTCTTGCTCAGGCTGGTCTTGAACTCCTGACCTTGAGCGATCCACCCGCCTCGGACTCCCAGAGTGCTAGGATTATAGGCGTGAGCCACTGCACCCATCCACTGATACAATTTTAAATGATGTAATGTATAAACTTTGGAACTCCAAATTTCTTATCTCTCCAGGTTATCTTCTTGTCGATACGGCTTCTGCAGTGACTTTTCTACAATAATACTGTAAAGTATGTTTTCTTTGTTGTGTGGGGACAGTAAAGTCTGTTTGATTAGGGGTCAGCTAATGACTGGACAACAATTTCCTGAAATCTCTTTTCCTAATAAGTCTCCTAGCTTTTTGTGAGGGGCTCTGTGTTGGGGGATACTTTCAACACTCAGGTAGTTGATGAGTCTGCCTTAGTCCTCACTTTCTGGTTGTATAGGGCCACACGGTCATCCAGAAGTCAAACTGAGGTCTTCACAACCAGTGAACTATGGCTGATTCAGCCTTTTCTGTCCAGAGCCCCCAGACCAGTCACCTGAACCATGAGTGGCCTTGCTACTTAACCTAGCAAACCATAAAATTATCATTTCCTATAGGCTCAGTACATGAAAAAGTTTGGGAAGTACTATTTGACTCTATAAATACCATTAATCTCTCTCAAAAAGTCTTTCAATAAAATAGATTATCCAGTGGTAGTCCTCCCATTTTTAAAGGCACATGTTGACTTTTCTGTATTCTTTAAAACAGAATAACTATAATTCTTTCAATTTCTATTTTCTTAGTTACCGTTGCATTCTGATCCTATCTCCCTGATATTCTGCTCAACTCATCATGAGTGGAGTTTTACATATTTCCCTAAGTCTTCAATCATGAGGTTATTCTAAAACCTCTCTTGCACATTGGATAAGTGGCTAACATCAAGTGTGGATTTTACTAAGAATAGCATTATCTGTGTACTCTCCCTGACAGTTACTATATATTTACTAAATCTATCAGAGCACATGATGGAGCTGAGGGCTGCGAGGCTGCAGATGGCAGCAAGGACCTAGGCAAGGGTAGTATTAGCCGACTGCTTGTCTCAAAGTGGCACGAACTGCCGTCTGTTCTTTTCTCATTATCCCTGTCCTGTCCTGATACTAGAATTAAGCCGGCAGAGGTAGCCTTACGCGAGGCTGAATAGAGATATGTTCCCTAAGCAATAACTCTGGCCATAAAAAGAGCTTTGAAAGTTGAGGTTGAATCTCCATTTTAAAACTGTTACTTAATAAATTCCCCATGTCATGTGTTAATGTGAAAGCAAACACATCCATAAAGTGTTTTTTCTTGTGTATATATTTTTAATGATGTAAAAGAATCCATGAACCCACCACTGTAAAATTAAACTAGATCTTAATAATAATGTGTGTTAATACATCCCTGTGTACCCCTCATTCCCATCCCTGGGTCTGCCACCATCTGAGGGTAATCACTGTCTGGAATCCTGTGCTTTCCTTTTTATAGTTTTATACTCGTCTATTTTTTGTTACATAAATATGTACATTTTGATATACTTATAAGTGTGTACTTACGTTCGTTTAGTTTCTAAGTTTATAAAATGAGTAAATGCTATGTGTAATCTTCAGGGACATACTTTTTCACTTGTTACTAAAATTCATCCATGTGGGATGTAGAACTTTTGGAATAGTGGAGTGAAGACCTGTGTATAAATGCTCTCATCCATGAAAACAACGAAAATGCTGGCACAATTTTCAAAAATTGACATTTTCAAAATTTTGGAAATGAACCAAAGGTATGCAACAACCTAACAACCTAAGGCATTATCCTAGGAAAATAACTGAATCTTGGTTAGAATGGCTTGGTTTATGGCATTTTAACTTGGTAGCCTTAAAAACCAGCAGCGTCCCAACCACAGAAACTGTGAAAATCTGTAGTCCTGGATAATGCTACTGTTAGTAAAATCCATACTTGATGTTAGCCACTTACCCAAGTGTTAAAGAGAGGATTTAGAATAATCACATGACTGAATATTTAGGGGAATACATAAAACTCCAGTCATGATGAGTTGAGCAGAATATCATGGAGGCAGGATCAGAATGGAAAGGTAACTAAGAAAACAGAAATTTTAAACAATTATAGTTTTCCTGTTTCAAAGAACACAGAAAAGTCAACATGAGGCCTTAAAAATGGGAGTACCACTACTGCATAATCTAGTTTTATTGGAAGACTTTTCGAGATAGAGTATCGATGGAATCAAACAATCCTTCCCAGACTTTTTCATGTATTGAGCTCACAGGAAATAGTAATTTTGTGGTTTGCTGGAGAAAATATTAAATAGCAAGACCACTCATGGTCCAGGTGACAGGTCTTGGGGACTCTGGCTACAATAGATTGAACCAGCTGTAGTTCACTGGTTGTGAAGACCTCAGCTTGACTTCTAGACTTACTTCCTATTTGCACTTGGGCATTTATGTTACTTCTTTGAGCCTTAGTTTACATATCTGACCTATGGGGGATAACACTGTGTGTAATGATTTTGTATCTACTAATATTAGAATACAAAAATTACCCCTTAGTTTCACAAATACTTAAACTGTAAAATAACATTTGAGTATTGGCCAAAATGAGAGCAAATGGCATTTGTACAAATGCATAATTAATAAATCTCACTATTTCTTTGGATTTGAAGGCCAGTACATGGCATACAATAGGAGTTTATATTCACATTGTAATTTTTTTGTGTAACTGTCTTTACTGCATCTGTCAGTTTGGAGGTAAGAACACCTACTGGAGATATGTATTAATACCTTGTGCTAGCTATTGTGGGAAACAGAAGCACAAAACTGGATCCTACCCTCATGGAACTTAATCTGGTTTGCAAGGTATGACTTTTATGTGAATCACTGACAAAATGATGCCATTTACAGAAGATAATATGCAGAAAGTAAATGTGAAAGAACTTGAAGGCAAAGCTCCACATGGCTTAGTGTCCTACACTCAGTAGGATATGTATAAAATCTAATTGAGATTTTTAGGAAAGGCTTTCATGAGGGCTAAAGAATGAATGATGATATATAAAGGATTGGTGAAGTTTGGTTACTGAGAGAGTAATGGGAGAGGTACTTCAATAGTTTTCATTGTGTCTTCCCAACAATATTCATTTCTGAAGAGTCAAGGACTAAGTTTAAGAAGAGAAATTTCTCCCAAATACTATTATAAAATTTGAGTATTCCTATTATGATTTTATGCCTTCCCATCTGTGGTAGATGTTTTATTGAAATTATTTGGATGTTATCATCAAGCTGTGACAATGATGCTTTAAAGGTCACACACAAAACACAATAAAATTTTCCAAGTGTAATAAGAATATGCATTGTGAAGGCAAGTAATTTGAAGTAGTTCCTTTTTTTTTTTTTTTTCATACAGTCCATTTTTATGATGACATTTTGTGGTGGTTAAATAAATCACAATGCTGCTTTTCTTGATTGCAATTTTCCCTTTACTATTTGTGTAGCTTTAAAAATAGAAACCAATATGTTGAAGTTTCAACATTATTAAGCCTGTCAATATAGTTAATAGAAACTTTATCCTAAACTCAACAGTAGGTTCCATTATAACTATGTGGAAACTTATTAAGATTATTTTGTTCTCACATAAATGTGGTAGCTTCTGATTGATAGACATTTAATTATGCATACTTTGGCTTATTGTGAATTAGAATTCATAAAACATTTCTGTACCTCTTGTTTTTTTATTAGTTTACTCAATAGGAGATCACTAAGATTCCTTTAATTTAAAATTTAGTGATTTTATTTTACTTTACCTCTCCATAAAAGTGAGTATTGGTTACTTCTCTCAAAAGTTTGGAAATGAATTCTGGAGAATTGTTAGCTGTTATTACCCTTTTCAGGTTATTTGAATATTGTGACTATTTGATGTATTTTGATTTGTGGTGCTGACTCATAAATGCTACTGAAACAGATGCTTTTGTTCTAATTTAAGGAGGGCTTGTTTAGATGGCTTTAATGACTTTGGGAAGTAGAAGTTGCTTTGCACCTATGAAGGAAGATGACAGATCATACCTCGATACCGCAGTAAAGAGTAAAAAGAACTTAAGGACCTTAGGAAAAGGAGGCAAACATTTTCAGTTTTTTCATGTAAAATAGCCCAATAGTTACTATCTATTTAAAATATTACTATCATCTATTTCTATATTGATTGCTTACTTGTGTGGTGTGTCTGAAAGGGTGGAGGGTAGTACACATCTGTTTGAATACTGTCATAGTACATTTCCAAGTTGCATTAAAGGAATGTGAGAGAGATATGTATCTCATATATTCCATATACAAGCATACCTGTGAGATTGCTCAGTTCCAGACCATCACCATAAAGTGAATCACACAAATTTTTGGTTTTCCAGTGCATATAAAATTTATGTTTAGACTATACTGTAGTCTGTTAAGTTTATAATAGCTTTATGTCTAAAAAAATTACATATCTTAATTAAAAATACTTTATTGTTAAATAATGCTGACCCAGACACAAAGTGAGCACATGCTGTTGGAAAACTGGTGCCAATAGACTTGCTTGAGGCAGCACTGCCACAGACTTTAAATTTGTAAAAATAAATAAATAAAAAATATGCAGAGTGCAATAAAACGAGGTATGCCTGTGTGTATGTGTGTATATCATTTATGGCTTCAAACATTGGATTCCTGCTAACATATGGCTTTGTAATTATTGTTGTATTGTTACTGATTTGCAGTAATTGACATTTTTTCTACATGGTTTATTGTTTTTTGCCATGGTTGATAAACAGAAAGTTAATTTACTCTCACATAATAGAGAATTGATAGCATTATTATTTATGGAGTCTGACTTTGTTGTTGTTAACCTAAACAATTTATTAGTCTGCCCTTAGGTTTGACATTTTGGGAGTATAAGAATATTCAGTGGGAAAGGATTTTTGACATATTTTAAAATTATTAAATACTTCCAAACTGGTTCTGAAAGCTTCTCTAGGCTGAAAGGCAGTTGATTGTTGTTAGTATTCTTACATGACTGAGGCCAATTATTTTCAGAATTTGAACAACTGCAGCCTTGGGTAAATGGTCCACTTCTGTCCAGTGGTACTATATAGGATCCTTTTAAATGTTTCTGTAATTGGTATTTTAACAAATGTGTTTTGATCAGGCAAGAATGTAAAAGCTCTTTTGGAGTATTTTCAAAGGCATGAAGTTTAAAATAATGTAACTTGTTAATTTTGTACTCTTTGATGTATATAATAAGATTGAGGCTTCAGTGTTTGTATTAAGTATATGAAAATATTCGAATCAAAGATTCTGAACAAACATAGTTGGATTTTAAGAATTGAACTAGGTGCCAGAGGGCTTGGGTTCTAACGATAAACATCTAAAGCATCCCTTGTGACTTGGGCAAGCCTCAGTTTTCTTATTTCTAAAGACGATTTAGTCCAAAACTAGTCTTGGCTGACTTCCTCATTTGTAAAACTTTCCTTAATCTTGAATACTTTTCAGAGGAAATGTGGCATATTAGTGGCTCTGTGAGTACTCTGGTATTATAGCCGCTGACGTTTGGGGGTGGTGTGGAGTAATTGGGAGTAAAATTTGGACCTATGATGTCCAGAAAATCTAGGACTCTGTTGCTAGACAAAATAGCACATACTTTGCACAGTAAGTGCACAAGTTGGAAACAAGTCGCCAGTGGGCTGGCCACTGTTTTTTATGTATCCTGAACCACAGTAGTCAAAACGTTTGAATTTATACTCTTGAAGATGCGCATGTGCTGTCATTCCCTGCAACCTCTACCTTTCTTTAGTCTCACACTGGGCTGTTTTACCTGTCTCTTGCTTTGAAAGCTTTTGAGTTTACCCCCAAAGAGGTAATACATAGATACAGAAGGATTGTGAGCAGGAGATGGCATTATCAGTAGTGATATGGTTTGGCTCCAAATCTCCTGTTGAAATTTGATACAGTGTTGGAGGTGGGGCCTGTTGGGAAGTGTTTGGGTCATGGAGGAAGATCCCTCATGAATGGCTTGGTGCCCTCCCTGCAATAATTGAGTTCTTGCTTTCTTTAGTTCACAAGAGAGCTGGTTGTTTAAAGGAGCCTGGCACCACCACCTCTCTCTCTTGCTCCTTCTCTTCCTATGTGACAGCCTGCGCCCCCTTCACCTTCTGCCTGGAGTAGAAGGCTCCCTAAAGCCCTCACCAGAAGCAGATGCTGGTGGCACGCTTCTTGGACACTCTGCAGAACTTTGAGCCAAATAAACCTCTTTTCTTTATAAATTACCTAGCCTCAGGTAGTCCTTTATAGCAATGTAAAAAGGACTAACATAGATATGCTTATAAGAAAAGCTCACCTTAGCAACACTGTACAGGGATGATGGAACAGTCATAGTAGTGGCAGGTAATGAACTGTGAAAAAGAATTGACACCAGTCATCTTGATGGTATTTTCAAGACCTTCTTCGTCAATATATTTCTGTTGTGTTGAGTTTTCTTAACTCTGTAACAAGTCAAGTGGTTAATTCAATGATTTTTGCTCTGATTTAAATGCATTGAAATATGAACTCAGTCACCATCTCACTGAGCTTCTCTTGGCATAGAAGTTGGATAGGTGTGTTATACCAGATTCTTGGCTTTAAAAAATATGTCTATTAATATATCTGTGGGAAAGCTTTTCACATAGACCAGACAATATAGATAGCCCTAGATGTGCACTTAAGGAGCAAATGTGTTTTTCTCTGCGGAGTTATCACTGGTGTCTGAGGGGAACCTCCTTGGATTATTTTTTCCTCTCTGGACTGCCTTGGTATTAATATATTCTTGTCAAAATCAGACACTGTGAAGTCAGACCTTGTTCAGCTCTTGTCTCTCCTCCTCCAACTTGTGGGCCAGTTCGATTATCTCTTTGAGCTTTGGTTTCTTATTCTATAGATTGTTTGTGGATTAAATGAAACATGAAAGCACTTAGCTTTACCATCCAGAGTAGGGTACTAAACAAGTAAAAACCAGCATTCTAGTATTTGGATGTGTTTGAGAAGAGGGGCTATTGAGGGGAAAATAGTAATCTCTAGTCACTCATCAGACTTCTTGAGTGATTGAGAAACCACATGCAGTGCCCACGTATAAGCACACCCGTATATGTAAGGAGATTTATATATATGCATGAGTATAAATGTTGATAGACACATAAAATGAATTTAGAAAGTTAATTGATGAATGGAGAAGTTTTTGTTCTGTGAAACGTGAATAGTACATTTGTAATGTAAGCAGTCTACTTTTATACCAAAACAGGCAGAAAATATCCTTACTCTAGTTCTTACCTCTTTGTGGACAAGATAGAGTAAACTACAGAGTAGGGGAGGCATAGATTGGTTGCCAACAGGATTAAGAATGCTACAGAAAAGGGCAGAGATCATCCTTTCACCCAAAATTGCTCTGTCTCCTCCTGTATTGGGTAGAAAATAAACCAAAAACAACAGAGACAAGGAATATTGGTTTGCACTAATGATGCATGGGTTGAAAGAAGTCCTTACAAGTCTTGTTTCTCCCTTAGTTTACAACCTATTCAGAATTTACTGGGCATCCTGGAACTTCATATTAAAAATTTTGTAGATCCCGCTAGGAATTTTCAAAAACATAATCTTTGCTTATAGCCATTATCAAATGTTTGTTATTTTGGGGCCTGATTGAAAACAAAGCTTTTGTGAGCCCTTTTGTGTGATGCTAGGCTTCACGGAATTTGCATCTTGCCAAGTGATACTTTCTGTGACCAGTGCCTTGATTGGCTGGTCTCAGCAACCTGCATAAATATTTACAATCAAAAGATACGAATGAATGAATGAACAAATAAAGGGAAAAATAAGTATAGTGGCAGTATACTTATTAATATATCCAGAAATGTTTATCTCAGTGTGTGATATTGGGCAGCCAGCTCTCATTTTAATGAATTAGATTTATTTTTAGGAAACCAGCTTTCT
The DNA here is from genome assembly GCF_041146395.1 of Eulemur rufifrons. NCBI lineage: Eukaryota > Metazoa > Chordata > Mammalia > Primates > Lemuridae > Eulemur > Eulemur rufifrons. The sequence continues at coordinate 14,938,312 of NC_090996.1, read as the reverse complement.
CTTGGTGTGAGATATATTATAAATTCCCAAGCTGGATACTATAAATTAAAAATGAAGTTCTTTCACTTGGCAATTATGTTATCAAATATTCTGTGTCAGGCACTGTTCTAGGTATTGGGTATACAAAGATAAATAAGAATTTGTCCTTTCTCTCAAGGAGTTCCTACTTTTGTAGCAGAGAGGGCCTTGAAAACAAATTCCTGAACTACCACTTACTGAGTGACTACCATGGTCCAGGCATTGTACTAGGCTCTAGAGAGAGGGGCAAATATTTCCCCACTCTCAGCAAATACAGTAAGTGTTATGAGAGGTGTATAGGCAGGGGGCTGGGAAGCACAGATAGAACCTAACGAGAGTTGGTTAAAGGCCGTGTACTATGGTAACACAGAGAATGCCATAGCTCATGTTTTTATTTTGGCTCAAATAGATTTACTTTATGATTAAAGTGTTACTTTTTCCCTAATAAATAATCCTCTGTTCTTAATTATGAACATTGGCTTGTATTATTTTTAAATTTAGACTGATTATTTCTAAAGGGAGTTACAAACAAAATTTCATATAGCATGGCATTTGACAAATTACTGAAAAAACAATACATTTGAGTATCTCATTTATCTTGTTATTCAAGGAGGTTTTAGCTGATTGTTCTTTGCTTTTCATATATTGAGTATTCTTTTTAGGCACCCGTTCATATAAACGTATTGATTGGACCTGTACTTGAATTAACTATTTACATTTGATATGTTGGATAGTACCATAAATTGTTCTATTTAGGAATAGTAAGTTTTTCTTCAATATATGTGTTAAAATCCTGCTTTTATACTAGAACTTTATTTGCTTGTGTATAGTCAACTGTATTCACTAATGTTCAATAATAATGCATTATAAAATAGCAATGCTGTTTATTTCTCAAAGACTTGCAATATTTATTTAGCGGTTTGCAGTTTTGCAATAATTAAGCAGTGATGATCAGTTCTCATTGTATTTTAAAGACGTAACTAGTTAATTAGCTTAAGTGGTTCTGTCAGCTGTATTGACAGTTGGGGACACACAGTGCTGGCTTGTCAGGCCACTAAAATGAAACTTAGAAGAATGGTGTACCTTGGTTAGCTTCTTTCTCTTCCTGTACTTGAGACATGAGTTGCCTTTCTTTTTTGTGAAGTAAAATCAAAGCCGGATAGTGTAAACTTGACACTTCTCCTTCTGATTAACATGAGCCTTGTTAAATTTCAAGTAGGTGCTTTCCCACTCCTTTGCCTCACTGAGATTTCACTAATCTTCATACACTTAATCTGCATTTTCCCTTACGGTCTGTTTTAAGATTATATTATGTTGTTGTTGTTCTTCTTCTTCTTCTTTTTTTTTTTTTTTTGGATGCCTTTGAGGCCATTTGAATAATGTTCTTGGTTGATCTGAGAATGGATTACAATCTGGTCACATATTTACTCCTGCATCTGTGTCTTGTTACCTGTACGGTCAGGTGGTCTTTTTCCCTCTTCACTCTCCGCTGTCTTACAGACATCCTTCGTGGATGAGGCTTTGAGGTGTTGCCACTCCTATTTTCATCAAACTTCATATAAATTACAGAAGTATTCCACAAACATACATTTAGTACAGTTTGTTTGGCTCCAGAATCCAGTCCTCTGGCAGGATGGATAAAGGAAATGGAAATGGAGGAAAGAAGAGTACAGGGAGGGAGAAATCCCAAGACTGGAGGTTAGCTGGAGACAGCAGCAGGGGAGAAGAGTGTCAGGGATGGCTGTAAATTAAACCTGGGTGACTGTTCACCCAGAGAAGAGTTGAGAGGAGAACCACGCTTTATGGGTGGGTGGGGCAGAGGGGAATGAAATACGGAGTTTGATTTTTTTGACATTCTTTCGTTTATGCTGGTAAGACATTTTGTATAAATCTTCTAGCAGAATTCAAGTGAATGAAGATGTCTATATTTGATGGGATATATATTTGAGAGTCCCAGCGTAGAGGTTAATCATAATAGCAACCACTACTGAGTGCCTACTAGTTACAGTGGTAAGTGCTTTATGAACATACAGTCTGTGCCTTAGTTTCCCTTATCCGTAAAAAGCGGTACAATGGGATTCTTATGAGGATTAAATGGATTAATATATGTAAAGTGATTAACAGTGTCTGGCACATAAGTAATATTTAAATGTTATTGTCAGCACAATTTAATTCAACATCCCTTTGGAAAGAGTTATTTCAAGTTGAAGATCTCTAATGTGAAAATTCAAAGTCAAAACTGCTCCAAAATCTATCTTTTTCAGCACCATCATGACGCCACAAGTGGAAAATTCTGTACCTGACCTCATGTGACAGGTCACAGTCAAAACTTTGTTTTTTTGAAGAAAATTATTTAAAATATTGTGTAACATCATCTTAGGGGGCCAGGCAATGGTGGCTTATGCTGTAATCCCAGCACTTTGGGAGGCTGAGACAGGAGGATTGCTTGAGGCTAAGAGTTCAGGACCAGCCTGGGCAACATAGTAAGACCTTTCTCTACCAATAAATAAATAAATAAACAAACAAACAAAAATAAAAATTAGCTGGGTGTGGTGGTACGTCCTTATAGTCTCAGCTACTTGGAAGGCTGATGGATTGCTTGAGCCCAGGAGTTCAAGGTTGTAGTGAGCTGTGATTGTGCCTGCTGTATTCTAGCCTGAATGATAAAGTGAAGACCCTATTTCAAAGAAAAAATCACTTTTAGGTTATGTGTATAAGGTGTATATGAAACTTAAATGAATTTCATGTTTTTACTTGGGTCTCATCCCCAAGATATCTCATTGTGTATACAGAAATATTTGAAAATCGGAAGAAAAACTAAAATCTGTAACACTTCTGGTCTCAAACATTTCAGATAAGGAGTACTCAGTCTGTATACACATTTTATACAGGAGGAAGCTGTAGCTTGAGCAGCAAGACTATGGCAAAGATTATGTAACTCCTAAGTGGTGGAGTCAGAATTTGAACTTGGATCAAATCATATTTTTAACTCTCCTTGTCCCTCACATTCCTTTGTGAAAATAAACTCTTCAACAGAAGCTGCATGGTGGAGAAGAAAGACAGGACGAAATACTTATAAGAGGTTGTTACGAGTGTTAAATGGACATTGCCCTTTCAAAACAGGTAATGAAAGCTTTTGAATGATGATCATCCTTATAAGAGAAAATCTTAACGATAAAAGTAAGGGTTGGCATTTGAAAATGGATGATTGGTGTATAGGACAAAGCAAATCTGAGAGAGAGAACAAGAGGATAAGAGGAAGAATCATGTAGTTTCTGCATTTAGGGACAAAAGAGCTTCAAAAAGGGCCTGATGGTCAACACCATCAAGTGCTGCGTGGAGGTCACAGGAATGAGACCTAAGGAAAGTCAGTCTAAGTCACTTTTTGATAACAGATGAAATTATTTCTCCTTAGAGCCAAAACAATTGACTGTAAGTACAGTTGTAAGAAATAGGAACATACGATTCAATGATATAGGTGAATCAGGAGCTAAAATTTTGAGCGTGGATTTATTCCTTTGATTTTCTTTCCTTTTAGTAATTCATATTTTACCAATAGAATATTCTAGTAGCAAGCAGTGTCTGACATTTCTCAGCTTAATTAGAAATCCAGTTGCAAAACTTAGCTATCTATGGGTCTGATACTTCTCAGCAAATCTGAAATGTAGTAGATACACTGCTATGAAATGATGAAAAATATGCTAATGTTAACCTGGAAAGGATTCCTTTTAATGTGATTTCTTTTATTCATACTAATTCTTCTCATTTTTTTCCTTATTCTTTGTGTCTGGTCTCTCCACAATTAAAAAACTGTGAGCTGATATGACTATAAGTGGAAAAGATTAAAAATGCTGATGTTTAACTTGTTTAATATCTATGAGGCCTGATTGGGGCTGAGACTTTGTTCACCAGGTATGACCCCATTGCCTAGAAGAGTGCCTGGCACATAGTAGTTCCTTAATAAATCTTAAATAAGGAATGAATGAACTTTCCATGCAGCTTTATATTGATAAAATTTATTTAAAAAATCCTGACACAATGTAATGATGGACGTAATTACTGTTTTGCTTTTAAATGAACAAAAATTAGAAATCAGACTAGGTAAATTGCCATTTAAGTATGATTTATGTGATAAAAGCAGGCTTTTCTGCAATTCAGATTGTATGTGTGTATGCATGCATAGTGAGACGTGGATGGTGGGTTGGGAGCATTATGGAGCCAAGCTTGGGGTCCTGGATAGGGAAGAAATAGTATAATAGATTCTTAGATCTGACTCAGCCTTACTGAGCTTCCTGAGATTCCTTATTTGAAGGTATTCAGACATTCTTCATTAAGTATTATAAGATGACATTACCACGAACATCCATAACATTCTATAACCTAGAAGCCCGCTTAACTTATGATAGGATGGCCTCCACCCTCTTCAGTTAGAATTATATTTTTTCGTACTAAAGGGCAAAGAATAGATAAGAATTGAGATATTCTAGGGGTGAGGTTTCCAGCGAATCCCTAGTGATGAGATTCCTGGTGCCTATAATATTAATGTAGGAGCTATAATTTGAGAACGTTTCTTTACCAGGTATTTAGGAGAATCCAGAGGTGGTAAGCAGGGAACGATTCATATCCTGAGAAAGCATGCTATTTAGTCAAGCAGATAGAGTGTATATGTTAGAAAGGTGAATAACAATGTGAAGTAGCTGATGCTGAGTTCTGAGGAATGGTGTACCAGCAGTTTCTTACAGGTATTCTTAGGAAAACGAAATCATTTCCAATGGGAATTACCATGTAGCATAAAAATTCACAAAGGAAATAAGATTTGATTTGCACAATGTTAAGAAATGTAAGATTTCATTAGAAGAAATGGAAAGAGGATGTTATCAGCAAAGATTGAGAAAAGCAATGTGTTTAAAGAAGCAAATATCCGATGTAGCTGAAAATTAATATATTTATGTGGTTTGAAATTCAAAAAGTTTAAAAGCCTCTCAGTGAAAAGTCTCTTTCCCTAACACTTTCCTCAGCCACTCGGTTTTTTCCCTAATGTCAGTGTGTGTAGATTTTATGCATATACAAGCATGTGTATTATTTCTCCTCTCCCTTTTATTTTTCTGAAATGGTGTCAAACTGTATGTATTTTTCTGCACTTCGCCTTTTTGTTCACTTAACATGTTTCTTGGAGATGGTACCTAAGCAGTATGTAACTGTGTATCTAGTAGATAGGCAGCTGCTTTATTTTGTTAAAAGGCACTGCAAAGCATTCCTGTATATAAGTTTATACCATAATTTAACCTGCCTCTTACTGATGGACCTTACAATCCTTTGCTATTACAAAGTGCTATAATGAATAATCTTTTCCATGTGTTATTTCACACATGTGCATGTAAAGCTGTGGGATAAATTTCTAAAACAGATGGATTAAAAGGTGGGTGGGTGAAGTTATGATTTTGAAAGACATAGACAAGTGGCTTTCTATCGAGGTTGTAAGTGTGTGGAAGACTTAATTCCAAGCTATTGGGTCTCGTATGCTGCCTGCTATAAACTACCAATTAGGATTTTATTTGGGTTAATAAGTAATCCATGCCTGGAAGATTTAAGGAATGTGACCTTCCTAATGCATATTATTTTTAATTCACTGTGCATTTGACCTAATGCCCAGCTGAGAGGAAGCCATCTGATATATATTTATTGTAAACCTACCATTTGGTTCCAGAGAATTAGCAGGGAGCATGATGTTCCTGCTGTCTTGGAGTTTATATCCTAGTAAATGAACAAGTAACGTAATTCCAGGGAGTGATATAATACTAAGAAGATAATAAGCATGTTAATGTTATTGTGACATAATAGACTGGTTATGGAAGACCTCCCTGAGGAAGTGATAGTTTAGCTGAGCCTGAAGGATGTGAAGGAGCCGGACATGTGAAAATCTTGGGTAAAGGTAGCAAGAACAGCAACTACAAAGAACTTGACCCAAGAGTAAGTCTAGAGGTTCTAGGAACAAGAAGTAGGATCGGGTAGTGAAGGAGCATATGATCAGCAGAGGGGAGCTGGGTGGGAGGAGTGGCTCAACCAAGTAGGCTCTTGGTGTGGTAAGAGGAGTTCGTAGGATTTTAGGTATGGAAGTGATGGTGAGATTTACTTGTTAAAAAGATAACTTGGGTTGCTGAGTAGAGAATGGCATGTAAGGTGACAAGGGATAAAAAGTGGCAGCAACAGGGATAAATCTTAGAAAGACATGTTTGTGCAGAGTGGGATTGTCAGGATTGGCTGATGCCTTAGATCATTAGAAACAGGAATCAAGGACGTCTAGAATTTTGGCTTGAGCAAGCTGAGGGTAGAGACAGGAAGAGATAGGGATGTGGGTGGTGGTGGAGGATAATTTTGGAGGGTCCTGGGGAGATTTCATGAGAGAAGTGGCCTGAAGAAAGTGACAGAATGGGCTGTTGTGGCTTGCCTCGGGAGCAGGAGAGTGCTGGGTTTTGGAAATGGGGCATTTGAGAGCTCTGACCTCTGTCATGGTGCCTGGAGACCTAAAGTAGGGAGAAGAACAACAGTGATAGTGAGAAATGTTCCCAAGTCTGGAGATTTTCTTTTATAGGTCTATGTATATAGATCTATCTAGATCTTCCTTCACAAAAAATGGATGAAGTTTGCAAATTAATGGAACTGAAGAAGGTAATACCTTATGTTTCTGTGAAACTTTCTTTGAAATATAATTCACATACCATAAGATTCATCATTTAAAAGTGCACAATTCAGTAATTTTTTAGCATGTTCATGAGGTTGTGTCACCATCACTAATTCCAGAATGTTTTTAATCACCTCAGAAAGGTACTCTGTATCTATTAGCAATTACTCCTATTTCCCCATTCCCCCAACCCCTGGCAACCACTAATCTACTTTCTGTTTCTATGGATTTGCCTGTTCTGGACATTTTTGTAAATGGAATCATTATAATATGTGGCTTTTTGTGATTGGCTTTTTTCACTTAGCATAATGTTTTCAAGATTCACCCATGTTGTAGCATGTGTCAGTACTCTATTCTTTATGGCTGAAGAAAATATTTCATCACATGGGTACGTACATTTTATTAATCTATTCATCAGTTGATGAGCACATGGATTGTTTCTACTTTTCGGCTATTATGCATAATACTGCCACGGAACAATTGTATACAAGTTTTTGTGTGAACATGTTTTCATTTCTCTTGGGTATATACCTAGGGAGAATTGCTGAGTCACATGGTAACTCTGTTTACCTATTTGAGGTTATGTAGAACTTTACTATTTATAAAGTACTTTATATCCTTTATATAATTAATTTATCAGAATAACTGAGAAAGGAAACTAAAGTTTTAAAGGATTAGCTTGGCTAGGCAGCAGTCCTCAGCCTTTTTGGAACCAGGGACCAGTTTCATGGAAGACAATTTTTGCATGGACTGGGTAGGTGGGAGGGAGGGAGAATGGCAGAGGATCTCTGCTGCCCAGTCCCTAACAGGCTATGGACCCAATGCTGGTCTGCAGCCCGGGGATTGGGGACCACTGGGCTCGTGGAAAACTTGCATGTGTCACAAAATTATATTTAAAATGAGGTTCATTGATGCATTGGCTAAAATAGGGCAGACCAGGAAACTTAAGTATGTATTTGTCAGAAAAGTAAATAAAATGTGTAATATTTATATGGTAGAAGAGTATGACAGATGTGTATGTAGCATTTAAAATTAAATGTATGTCATCTCTATAGGGGTAGATTAAAAACATAATCGTGAGTGAAAAAAGGAGTTGTAGGATGACATTTATGTAAGTTAAGAAAACCACTAATACTGTATATTGCTGAGAGATATAAATGTACATACACATTAAGGTATAAAAAAGGATTGGAGACACCCACAAATCTATGCTAGTGGTTGTTCTGTATCTCTACTCCTGAGCTTTAAAAGCCATGCCTTTTCTCCTTAATACATATTTACAAATTATTTCTGTTAGATGACTGTACATTTCTTTAGGGGCTATGTTTTCTTGACTGTGTGCTATCCATTGCCTACCACATAAGTGTGAAAACATATTTTTGAATGAATACTAGGCCACTTAAATTATTTTGGGGACAAGATAGGGCAAGACTGATAAGCCGTTCTCCTCTTTTCTGCTCATTGTCTCCACTCCCTGCCTTCATTCTTAGTGTTGTCATAATATGAGGCTTGCAATTACAAGAGCAGTTCTATGTGACACGACATGCTAATAAAGCAGATGGCATGTGCAAATAAGCAGGATAAAAGAGATCTTTGCTGCAAAAGTCATTGCTGTCTCCTTTAAAGTATGGAATATTTTATGATTCCTCGGTAGATTTTATCTTCATTGTCAAGGTAATGATTATGGATCATATAAATCTTTATGGCTTTGTTGTATCAAGTGTCAAATTATACAGCTTAGTCAGGTGGTTGTGGAAAGAAAGATGTCTATGATCAGATTTGGAAGTAGTATTAAAATTTTTGCCTTTCAGGAAGGTGTCAGTGTCACTTCTTTCTGTTTAGATAGCAGAGGAGAACCCTGCTCCCACTTGAGGGCCCACCCTCCTTTCTCTTTATTAACTTCTCCCCATGGGAAAAAGAATGGCAAATTGTAAAGTTCAGAGCTTGGCATTAATACAGGTGAAGTCACTGTATTTCCACACAGCCTTCCTTCTGTCTTTCTCTGTGTGCTTCATGGGCAGTAGAACAGAAATCTGCCGTTCTCTTCTACTTCCTGCCTGCTGTTTTCAGGCAGTAAGTGAAACCAGGGAGGTGTGCCCCTGGCAGGCCCAGCCCAGTTTATACTATTTCTAGTCTAGTGTTACAGCCTTTCCCTGGGTGCATAAATCAGTTCAGGTTTGCTCTGTGAACCTGGCTGCTTTCAGGTCAGCAGTGTAAACTAAAAATTAAATCCTAAGCCCTCCAACCAACTGAATGGACACCCTTCTTGGCCAGAGGAACCCCAGAAAAACTGAGTTCCTGGCCATCATGGGAAGGGAGGTTGGACATGCTTCATTGTACCTCTTTTCTTTTGGAGTTTAGACACAACAGTTGACCAACATAATGTTAAAATAGAGATGATAAGATTGACAAAACAGGGGTGGGCTTTGTGGCTCATGCCTATAATCCCAGCACTTGAGGAGGCAGAGGCAGGAGGATCACTGAGGCCAGGAGTTTGAGACCAGCTTGGGCAACATGGTGAGACCCTGTCTCCTACAGAAAAATAAAAATAGTTAGCTGGGCATGATGGCTTGAGCCCGTAGTCTGAGCTACTTGGGAGGCTGAGTTGGGAGGATCACTTGAGCCCAGGAGTTCAAGGTTACCGTGAGCTATGATGCAATCCAGCCTGTGTGACAGACACACACACAAAAACCAAAAACAGACTCTTTCTGATAATAAGATACCAAATTATAAACAAGGCTGTTGAGACTCCCCCTACTCCCTTCCCCATCTTAAGCATTCTTTCCTACTGACTCCAAATTCTTAGAGCTTAACACTCTCAACCAATTGCTAACTAAAGAATTCCTAAACCCACCTATGACTTGTAAGCCCCCACTTTGAGATGTCCCACTTTTTTTTGGCAAAACCAACGCCAGTGTATACTTTCCATGTATTGATTTATGATTTTACCTGTAATTCTTGCCTTCCTAAAATACATAAAACCAAACTGTAATCCAGCTGCTTAGGGAACTATTCATGGAAGACTTCTTGGGTTTGTGTTTACCCCGGCCCAGGTAACATATTTGGCTCAGAATAAACCTCTTTAAATTATTTCAGTTTGGTTTTATCTGTTAACAGGAGAAGAAAATAGGAAGCTGCATTTTGACCTTAGACCTAAACTATATTTGCAGCACAGTTTACCAACAGCCTTTGGGGTTATTGTGTGCTACCAAGCTTCTAATAAAGGTCATGTTTTGATCCCCATCTATTGGTGAGTTATTTGTGGCTAGGCTCAGTTGAGTAGGACCTAGAAAGGTGGTAAAACTGAGCCATGCACCTGGAGACTGAGATTCTAGTTCTTGCTTTAGGCTAAATGTACATAATTTCATTTTTAAAACTATAGAACAAGTAGAGGTAGAACACAGGCTGGCCCCTGCCCACCTCTCCAGCCTCTTCTCTGGCCCTTGATCTTCTTTCTGCCCCATGTACTCTGACTTTTAGTTTCTCAAGCTCACCAAACTTCTTTGAGCCCTGTGTCCTTTGCCGATGTTGTTTGCTCTGCCTAAATCTTTCCTTTTGTGGTCACGTTCTGAGTCTTCAAGCTTCACTTAAATATTACCTTCTCTGACCCTCTAGGTTAGGTTTGATTGCTTTAGTATACTAAGGCAAATGTACCTTCATGTATTCACAGTGCGTAGTACAGTGCCTGATAGAGATTTTGTTGAGTGAGTAAATAGCAGTGTCCAAAAGCAACATATACTGCTGAGATACGGCAAGTCAAAATCTGAAAGATACCTGATATTTTTGGCAAGTGGAGGTCATTGGATATTTTAGAACTGTGGTCCCCAAACCCTGGGCTGCAGACCAGTACCAGTCTGTGACCTCTTAGGAAGTGGGCTGTACAGTAAGAGGTGAGCTGCGGGTGAGCAAAGCTTCATCTCCATTTATAGCTGTGGCTCATCCCCCACCCCACACCCCCACCTGGTCTGTGGACAAATTGTCTTTCGTGAAACGGGTCCCTGGTGCCAAAAAGGTTGGGGACTGCTGTTTTCGAAGGAATGTTTTAGTAGAATGCTGGGAACAGAAGTGACATTGCAAAGTATGTTACAATAAAAATAACAAGACTTAATTACTCAATGTAAAACATCAAAACACTTGCAAATAATTTTTCTGCTGACAGAATTTCTCTACTGACAGCAGCTTTTTTTGAGTTTTACTAATTCAGTAGACACTGTCAGATTTTGCCAGATTACAACAATAGGATAGAAAATAAATCCCAAGGCATACTATGACTTCTTTTCTCAATGGATGACAAATAGAATGGAATATTCACTTCAATACAAATAATCACAGGCAGGCAGTTCAGAGCATTGTGCTCCAGAAAGAACAAAGGGTAACCTGGATGTTTATTACCTCCTCTGCTTATCACTGAGCCAAAAGTGGAGTCATTTTTGTTTTTTTAAAGACCAATGGCATCAAAAAACATGTATTCTTTTATCTCTGTGTTCTGCAGGACTTGAGACACAGTCTTAAATGACTAGCTCCTCACATAAGGCATGAAATAATTTAGAAATCCTTATATAATGAAAGTAGCCAAGCAAAGACCTTTATTGTCAAGGCCTTCCCGGGTGTATCGTGGGAGGGTGCTATGGCAGATATATGGGCAGTGCTATGCATAGCCCAGGATGTTCTACTTTTGATGGTTAATGATAATTACAGATATAACACTTCAGGCAAGTTAACTGTTCTAAGCTCTTTACGTATATAGTCGTGTCTTCAATACATGAGCAAATTGGTTCTAGGACCCTGACCTATACCAAAATCCACACGTACTCAAGTCTTGCAGTTGGCCTTGTTGGAACTCTCTTATACAAAAAGTTGGCCTTCAGTATACACAGGTTTCATATCTTGTGAAGACTGTATCTTTGATCTGCATTTGGTGGAAAAAAATCTGTAAGTGGACCCATGCAATTCAAACCTGTGTTGTTCAAGGGTCAAACTGCATTAACTCATTGAATCCTCGCAGCAAATCCTGTGAGAAAGTTGCCCTTACTCCTTTTACAGATCAGGAAACTGAAGGTCAGAGAGCTTAAGTATCTTGCCCCAAGTGGCAGAATTGGCGTTTGAACCCAGATATTCTGGCTTCAGAATGCATGTTCTTACGTATTAGGTTGTACTGCATCTCTGTGGCCACTGATTATAAAGTCTGTGTTTAGGATTGACTGTCCTTCCTTCTCATGCTTCTGTCTTTTTGTCCATGTCCTTATCCCCGACACTGGAGCACCTGTTCCCCTCCTTACCTCTAGTGTGAGTTTCTAGGAAAACATCAACGCAGAGGCTTCCACTTTGGTCCCACCAGGCATTTCCATAGGGGAATTGCTGTTTTGGCAAATATCAAGCTCTCTGGACACCATTATCTGTCCTGTAGGGTTCTTTTGTAGTATGAGCTTCATTGTGAATTCAGTCAATTTTTGAAGGCTGGTCAGGCGTTCTAGTCATCCTTCACAATTTTGATCATATGGGAAAATATGTTCCCAGTTCTGACAACTGATTTACATGTACACTTTTGGAACATAATCTGTTTTGAAGTCGATAACTACCTGTGTATGCATTAAGTACTAAAGTTGCCAGTGTTGAAGAAATGCAGTACGCTATTAAAAGAGAATTAACAGCTTTCTTTAAAGAACAAAACTAATCCCTTCCCAGAAGTTCCACAATCAAAAGGGCAAAATGTGGAAAAGCAAAGATAAATAAGTAAAATTGGAAAATATGCAAAGTCGTTAGGATGTACCAATGACTCAGAAGTAGGCAATAATGAGAAATGCATCCAACTCCTGTAACTGTGAAATACGCCACTGAAGCTTTGGGTTTTTGGAATATTTCTCTGGCACTTGAACCTTCTTGTCAGTAGCAAACTGGAGAGCCTTCTGTAGTTATGTACAAACAAGAGAATGCCCTAGAGTAAAAATGAGATAAAATGCTATTTAATATTCAATATGGAATCCTTGAAATTTAAAAAGTGTTAGTAGGCCAGGCACAAGCGTGGTGACTCATGCCTGTAATCTCAGCACTTTGGAAGTGGCTGAAGCGGGAGAATTGCTTGAGGCTAGAAGTTCGAGACTGAGCCAGGGCAGCGTAGCTAGATCCTGTCTCTACAAAAAAAAGAAATTAGCTGAGCATGGTGGTGTGTGCTTGTAGTCCCAGCTATTCCAGAGGCTGAAGCAGGAGGATCACTTAAGCCCAGGAGTTCAAGGTTGCAGTGAGTTACGATGATGCCACTGCACTCTAACCTGGGTGACAGAGTATGACCCTGTCTCTAAAACAATAGAGTGTTAGTAATAATATGATAGCAGGATTAACAATATTAAAATATAGCATTAAAAATTTCTCATTATTTTTCAGCTTAGTGAATTTGAAAGTATTGTTTAACCTAAAAGATTTTAAAAGGCTAGATGAAATAGCATTTATTTTGCATAGTTTGATGGCTTGGCAGCAGTAGGAAAAACTTTTACAACTCCAGATGGTTTCAACACCCTTCTGATCTTCTTTTGCATTTTTCCTTCTCATTAATTGTTACTTTTTCTTTTGGAGAAGTAATCATTTTAGTGTATGTAAAAGAGATGCTTAAGTAGTTACGTGCTGATGAACTCCTGCCCATTTTCTATTAGTCTGTCTATCACAGCTCTTAATAGTCTTGCTAATCTTTTGGGGGAAGGGTTAAGGGAAGATTGTACTTAATTTTGGGATTTGTCTTTTACAGAGCTTGGTATGTGGCTCAACAGTAAGTAGGATTATAGCAAGTTGTTTTAGTGAAAGTCAATCTTACTACATTCCTTTTAACATAAAGAGAATCCTTATGGAAGAATTTGCTACATCTCAAGAACAGTTTTTTAAAGCAGAGTACTGGATTGTTCTACTGTTTTGTTGCTTAAACACATTAACTGCCCTGTGAGTTACGTCATGTAGTTTTGAGCCTGGGGCCTCGTGAAGCATATGTAACTCACGTCTCTTCACCTTGGGAGCCACGTGAACTGTTTTTCAAGTTACATATAACTCATGCACAGAAAACAATAAAAAATAACAAATTTTTCATTAAATTAGAAAGGATTGTTTTGTTTTCAAAGTTTTTATTCTGTTTTCATAATAAAACACCGTGGACCCAAAGAAAAATTTTTTTTTTTTTTTTTTTTTTTTTTTTTGAGACAGAGTCTCACTCTGTTGCCCAGGCTAGAGTGAGTGCCATGGCGTCAGCCTAGCTCACAGCAACCTCAAACTCCTGGGCTCAAGCGATCCTCCTGTCTCAGCCTCCCGAGTAGCTGGGACTACAGGCATGCACCACCATGCCCGGCTAATTTTTTCTGTATATATTTTTAGCTGTCCATATAATTTCTTTCTATTTTTAGTAGAGATGGGGTCTCGCTCTTGCTCAGGCTGGTCTCGAACTCCTGAGCTCAAACGATCCGCCCACCTCGGCCTCCCAGAGAGCTAGGATTACAGGCGTGAGCCACCGCGCCCGGCCAGAAAAATTTTTTTTTCTAGTGTGGCAGTGTGTATTAAGTGGCTTTCTTGAGAAACAGTAAATTAAAGCTTTTTATCAAACATTTTTTTTTACAACAAATCTTCTTTACACTCGCATTTATCAATGTTAAATTTACCATTTGTCACTAAATGTGATGTTTACCAAAGCCTTTAAAGCTGCATTCTTTTAATTTTTTGTTACTTTCTAATATAAAATCTTTTGATTAAAATATTTAATGATTATTTTTTAAATTTCAGATTATTGCTTATTTTGATATGTAAAGTTTAGTTTTCAGTGTTGAGCTACCATATATATTTTTAATTTTTTAAAGGAAAGAAAAACATAAATAAATGGGCTCAAGCGATTCTCCTGCCTCAGCACCCTGAGTAGCTGAGACAACAGGCACGTGCCACCATGCCCAGATAATTTTTAGTAGAGACACAGGGTCTTGTTCTTGCTCAGGCTGGTCTCCAACTCCTGAGCTCAAACGATCCTCCCGCCTCAGTCTCCCAGAGTGGTAGGATTACAGGCGTGAGCCACCACGCCTGGCCTATATATGAACTGATTATATTGTGAAGACAGTAGAGAATGGATATTTACTACATAGCATGAATATCTACAACTAAAGAGGGTATCTCTAGGAAATGAGGTAGCTTTCTGTCAGCTCTTGATTGGGACCATGTTCTTGTGGACTTGACAGTGATGTCATATCAAAAGATACTAACTCGCCTTCACTAACTTAAAGATGACATTTAAAGTACTGTGGGTTTGTGAGAACCTGTTCTTAACCTCAGATAATAAACCTGCTGCTGGGGCTGCTTCTGTCCTTCCTAGTTTCTGGGTACTTGGGACTCTTGGAAAGTGGGCAAAGTTTTTCTTAAAATAAGCAATCAATTCACTCAACTTAAGATCCCTAGAGTGGTGAAATTCAATTCATTTAATGCTTACCTTAGTTTCCCAGAGCCTCCCTAGGTTTTCATAACTAGCTTGCATAATAACTATGGAATCTGGTTTTTGGCTTTTGTCCACATTGGATACTGCAGGAATGACATTTAAGCTGAGACTTGACAATTAACTTTTTATTGGAATTTTCAGTACACTAAATCTATTAAATAAGAGATTGATATCAAAAAGGAATAATCTGAGCATGGGAAAGAATTCTTGAAGATGTAAGGAATAGTTTCTGAATGGGGGGATTAAAGAGCAGACTGCCTCTGGTGCTCAAAATGAAATAGTAAATTAGAAGACGTAAGGCCTAATCATCAACAAGACAAGGTATATAATGAGATACGTATGTCTATAGTGAGATTTCTGAATTTCAAGATACAGAGAAAGTTCTATAAATACCTAATTAGAATAAAACATGTTTTTTTCAAGTGGGAAAATAATCAAAGTTGCCAGAATTCTATACCCAGCTAAACAACTATTACTTAGGTGGTTAAAGGATCAGTATTTGCAGGCATGCTATTACTGTTTTAACTATGAATCCTTTCAGAAAAAAATTTAGAAAATATTTCAGGTAGTGGTGAAATCAAGGATGAATAAAATGACACTATAACCAGAAGGAACTAATGGCTTATATGCAACCAATGGAAGTTGAGTTTAATCTAAATGTTAATAGGTTGTAAAGCTAAGTGGATTCATTGACACAAAAAATACTGTAGACATAACCAGTTTTTCTTAATGCTAGAGTTCCCTTTAAAACATAAAATTATTTCTTTCAGTTATTCTGAGTTCACATGCACCTTTAATTAATTGAAAATCCTACTCTGGCAACACAAAAGTTGGACAGAGGATGAAAGATGGGGGGAAAGTGGAGGTCTACAGGATCTGGGTGAGGAAATGATACAAATATGATAAACTTGTCAATTACAGGGAAACATACTAGAAACAACTGGTTTGATTTTCAGAAGTAATCAAAAATAGCATTTATTGAATGTTGCAAAGTCTTGTGCTAAGTACTTTATTTTTGTTGCCTCATTTTTACCCTACATATTGTGAGAGATATTAATGTCCAGTCCAATTTTATATATCTGCAGAAATTATAATGCTCATTTATTAATATAATATATGTTAATTACAAAGTGATCTTAAAAAATATTTCGCTTTAACTCTCAGATTGAAAAATCTAGGGGAGTAATCGTAATCAATAGAGTTGAAAGGAACAATAGTAGATCCAGCATATGAAAAGAATGAATTGTTTAGTGAGAGCTGTCACCCTTTCCATAAGAAAATTTAAACACAAAACAATTCCAACATTTTACATTTTTTATTATGGCGAATATAGTTGACTTGTTTTATATCAGACAGTAGAGAAGTGGAAATTTTTATTGATGAACCACTTCCTGAATTTTCTGTCTCACAGGAAAATAAGTGATTTGTATGATTCCTATCAAAAGAACAATGAAGTTTTGAGATTGGCTGAGCAGAGGTAATACAGAGCAGGGTTAATTGAATCTTCTTCAAAAAGAATTTCTTGAGATAAGCAGGTTTCTATGATTTCATAAGATAGATTTTTTTTTGGGCAGTGAGAACATAAATGCAATAAATACAGCAACAAGAAGTCAGTCAATAAAGACACTGAATTGTTTCAGTCATGGAAACAATTGCTTTTTATACCTCCTCACTTTTATTTTTCGTGAAGATTACCCTAAATATAAAGGGTGTGTATATCTATACAGCACTGTGTTACAGAGCTCAGTGGTATAAACTGATTGTAGTTTTGCTTTGATATCTGAGTAGATTGGGAAAATCCCTTTTAGGAGACCAGAAGATCAGACACCATAGTAGTTTCTTTGGTATGAAAATTATAATTCAACCTTGTGAAAATTTTATAATGTTATGTTCTCTGTAAATAATATAGTAAAAATAAATAAAATTATTACTTTGTGTGTTTTCTCTACACATTCTGAATGGTAAACAAATGGTTCTTGGCAAATACATACCATTTTAACTTTAGGAATGTTATAGCACATTTTGAACAAAGTTGTGAAAAGATAAATTATTTTATGCCCATATGTGTGAGAGCTGAAGTAGCTTGCTATAGATATTTGGTATCTTTTTAGATAGTTTTCTAAGAATTTCTCTTCAAAACCAAAGCATCTTTCATTCTTAGAAAAATAAAACCTAGAATATTTAAGAAGAACGGCACAATCTTTTTCATTTTTCTGGAATAGCAAAGGCTGACTAAAGCCATTTCTAGCCAAATCAGTTATTTATTAATTAATATAGTTGTTGCATCCTGTATATGGAAAAAATATTCAAACCTTAAAGCCTAGATTTTTTTCACTGTTGACAATCATAAAATTGTCAGCACTTTGTAAGTAGTGCACAGATTGTAAGAACTGCAAAACTAAAATTGCTTTCTCGTGTTCTTGTAAGCTGCTTAACAGTTAAGTGATTTCAGGGAGACAGACCTGTTGTCATCCTTCTATGGCACTGATTTACACTTTTACAGAAAGGAAATTTATAGCCCTTATCTGTTGAAGATTTTTATGAATGACTGCTATAAATCAAGAATTGAATGAATATTTTCCCATTTGAGCATAAATCAATGACTGGGAGATTGCTTTCTGAGTAACTCTTCGATAACCTATTTAAATTGTCATCTACCAATTTTCTGGATTTTGGTATAAACTGAATAGCTAAAATATCACTTAATACCAGCATGATAGATTTGTTTTTCTTGTTAGATAGTTCTAGAATTCATCTAGAACCCTCATAGGCCTCAGTAAATAACTCAGTTAAAACCTAAAGTAGGAAACAAATTTATATAGTGTAAATCTCATTAATAGGAATGAGCAACACAACTATATTCACCTTCTAGGCAGGAGAAAGAAAATGAAAGAAGGTTCTTAAGATAAAATGTGCCATTAATTAGGGAAGTAGAAAAAGTGATCTCTAGGACATTTGAAGACTAAAAACCTTTTATTTAAAGTCTTAGAAGAGTATGTAAAAAAGTTAGTCAAATGTGATCTTTTGAATATGCTTTAAGAGGCTTTCTGTCAGGAAGATGTCTGTCTAAAAACAAAAGACTCAGACAATAAGAGCCCACATACAGCGAAAAGCTAGAAATTAGGAGGGTTAAAAAATAATTTTATGGACCACACATTTAGGACAACTTGTATCCATGCTCCTGGGTAAAAAAGATTTAAAAAAAAGACTTCACGTATACCAACTTTTCCTTTATAAAAAGTTTTTAATTTATAAGTAGCAACTTATAGATGGAGGGGTTATAAAAGACATGAAATTGTTTATTTTCTTCTCAGATAAATGGCCCTTTATCTTCCTATTCTAAGCAATTGTATTACTTAAAACTGTTAAAAACATGAAAGAAAGGGTTGGTCAGTAGGTAAGCAGTTGATCCTCGTTTTTTTTCTATTTTGAAGAGAACTTTTATGATATTAGGAAGAGAAAGACAGTGCTGGTCATGTAGTGTGTGCTCGGTAGGTATCTGCTATAGGACAGGAGGAAGGAAAGCATCTGGGATGGAAGGGATGGGTAGCATGGAGGGCACTAAGTGCAAAGAGATGGGGACAGGCATGAAAACAGGACGGCCCACTGATGAGTGGAATGAGAGTGGGTTCAGGTTAGAGCTCTGAAGTTGGATTGGCTGGCCTCATTCTGCAGGACCACTTACTAGCTGCGAGATCCTAGGCAAGTTACTTTCTCTCTGTCATATTTCCATTATCTCTAAATGGTGAAAATAAGAGAACCTACCTCTTAAAATTGTTAGGATTAACTAAGTTAATATGTAGTGTATATGCAATATATGCATATTGCAATATAAAACCCTTCAGACAGTGCCTGGCACATTGCATTCAACAAATGTTAACAAAATATTATCCTAGCCAGTCATTTGTAGCCATTATCAACATCTATCTCTAGCTATCACCACTTTTGGTCAGTTCCTCCTTGAAATATTTCTTAAAGGTGGTTTTTCTTCTCCATTCTAAGGGCCACAGCCTTAGTGTAGAGACTTTTTATCTCTAATTAATTCAGTTCTTTCGTCTAGTCAAATTTTGGTAAAATACATCCTGCACAATATGACCAGTTAATTTTCTAAAAGGCAAATCTTGCCCTACCATTCTCCATATTTAGGGAGTATATCTGTCATCTTTCATCAGGCACTACCTGTTGTATTGACAACTCAGAGTATAGTTTTCTGTAGAAATACTGTTTGAAAATGTGATTTGATATGCAGTCCATACTGCAAAACCTATTTTATATTCATCGCTGTATGTGTTTCCATGTCTGTCTGTCTATTTCTGTATTATTTAAAGGGCATGTAATCGTTCCATAAAATATTATATTTCAACTCCCAATTTGGGAACTCTGCTCTTGACATTGAGGACAGCCTTTTTTATCCTCAGCACTACTGATGACTAGGAGGACCACTGTGTTGGTAAGTATTTACCGCTGTGCAGGAATGGCTCCTACCTTCATCTCTCCATGTTTGTAAGAGCAGAAGCCATTTTGGTGAATCTCACTGTTCAAGTATTCTAAATTCGGTATTAAAAGGACTTGATGCATTCTACATTCAGTTACTCTGACCATATACATGTTCTCAATAAATTGTTTTTGTTTATTGGGACTGTGTCCTAATTAGGTCCTTAATTAAGGTTATTTTGATAGAATAATAATAAAAACACACTCTAAGCCTGCTAAAAAGAAGAAAGTAATTCTAAGGCTATATAAGAGTTTCACGGTCCAAATTCCAGGTCTCCCAAGGGACCAGGAACTGAAACTCTACTAGGTACTCAGGAGCTTTTCTTTTCATCTGCCTCTTTTCTGTCTCTGCTTTTGCCTCTCTAACCTAGAGGTCACTTGAAACAAGCTTTTCCTTCCTCATGGGCTTCATTCTCTTTGTGATGACTCGCTTTCTCCAGACTTCTGAGCCTACTGTCCTACATGACTGTCTCCCAGCTCAGTTTCAGTGACAAGCAGATTCTAACAAGAGTCTCTGAGACCTGATTCCAGAATCCCAAAAGACAGAATGACTTTGGGCCCAGCTTGAGTTAGGTATCCATGGCTAGTTAGTATCTATCGTTAGTAAAATTGTCTATGGCTCAGGGGGCTAAATCCTGCCCTCAAGCAATCTGCCAGGGCTCATGCCTCTGTTGAATGGAGTGGACAGAGCATGGGGACTGGCCGCTGAGATTTGTTACTAGTATTCAGCTTTGCTGCTTCTGGCGCTCTCATCACGCATTGTGTGCTTCCAAATTAAACTTTCATATCCAAAGTACCCCCGATCATAAAGAGTTTTCAAAGAACTGTGATACAAAGAAGGACCAGGAGTAGACTTATTCTGAAAATGCAGATTTTTTTAAAGTAAATTTATCTATTTTATTATACTTATCCAGCATCCTAATGGCCTGCTAATCCTTTAGATGATTACTCTGAAAACACATATATTGGTATGGTTTATGGATAAGACTCTGCCTTTTAGTCACATTCTATGCTGTTTCATTGCAATGAGAAATATCAAAGGTGAATACCAAATCAATTTTTTAGTATTGTACTTGTAAAGGGAGTCTATGAAATGGTGAATAGTAGAATCAAACTTTTATGGTAATCTTTTATTGTAATCTATTTTCAGTTCAGTTAGAGAAACAGCATGGCCCAGTAGACTAAGGGGAAGATGGGGAATTTGGGAGGCTGAGATATAATTTATTTTGCAACTGACCAGCTTTGTGACCTTGATAAAGAACATTAGCCTCTGTCTGCTTCTTCACATGTAAAATGGGATCTACCAAATAGAAATATAGGTTCCTTCAGATTTGAGCAAGCTGAGTAAGATTTTATACAAATCTGGAGTGACTTTATTATGTCATAAGCCAGTGGCTTATAAAAAGATTCTTCCAAGAATTACTTTAAGACTTAACCTTTTCTCAAATGTTTAAGCTGTGAATAACAAAAAAAAATTATATATGTATCAGTTTTAAAAATATAGTTACTGGGTAGAGTGAGAAAAACATGACTCTGTCTCATATGACTGCATTATGATAAGAACTCAGTGAATCTATGAGAAATAATTCAAAAGTGAGTTTTGCAGGGCTGCAGTAAACAAAGACTATCCCCATACCTTAGATTTTGGGCTGAACGTTTTCCAGTTTAAGAATTACAGGAGTGCCAATTTTGCCATATCCTGGCTATCGTGTTGACAGCAGTATCATCATAAGGGTCATGGCATTATGACACTGGTGCTGAGTCGACATGCACAATTGGCACCATGTCATCTTGACTCAGGAATTGACTGTAGGCAGTTTTAATTTATCTGGTGCTACTAGAATTTTGATATAGCAGTGTTGAAGGGTTGATTTGTACCATGGGAATCTATGCCTACTTGTGAATTAATTCTCCAGAGGGCAAAAATATTCTAAAAGCCAAAATGTAAACAAGCTCAAAGGATTAAAGAAGTACAACAAAATAGTAGTTTGTCATATGTTTATGTTGAATCTAGATAATACTTTTAGTTATTTGAAAGTATATTACTATGGCGAAGAAATATATTTGGCCAGATTTCACATAGAAAAACTGTCCTTGGCTAGAGACAGACAGGAGCTGAGTTTTAATAGGAATCCAGGTTTGTTGTCTTCCCAGGGTAGACTTTACCTTGCACTGTCATAGAAGAGTGTTGGTTGATTGGGTTGTGAAACAGACTGATAACCACATTTAAGGTGCCTTTGAAGAAGTCGATCCCCCACGCCCCAAATACAGTAACAAAATTTGTTTATATTCCACAAATAAAATTATTTTTTTCCATCTAAAAGAGACTCTGCCAAACCACTCTGAAAAATTGCTAAAATGAATACTGATATGCCACGTTTTCTGGAAAGAATTTCATGGTCATCATTGTACAGATTCATAGCATGTTATTACTAACCTGTAAATATTTATTTACAGAAAATAATTGGGAGGCTGAGGCGGGAGGATCACTAGAGTCCAGGGTTGAAGGTTATAGTGAGCTATCATTGCACCACTGCACTCCAGCCTCAGTGACAGAGTGAAATCCTCTCTCTTAAAAAAGAAAAAGTCCTGGCCGGGCGTGGTGGCTCACGCCTGTAATCCTAGCACTCTGGGAGGCCGAGGTGGGTGGATCGTTTGAGCTCAGGAGTTCGAGACCAGCCTGAGCAAGAGTGAGACCCCATCTCTACTAAAAATAGAAAGAAATTATATGGACAGCTAAAAATATATATAGAAAAAATTAGCCGGGCATGGTGGCGCATGCCTGTAGTCCCAGCTACTCGGGAGGCTGAGACAGGAGGATCACTTGAGCTCAGGAGTTTGAGGTTGCTGTGAGCTAGGCTGACGCCACGGCACTCACTCTAGCCTGGGCAACAGAGTGAGACTCTGTCTCAAAAAAAAAAAAAAAAAAAGAAAAAGTCCTTTCATATTGGTATTGAGGTTTCTATCCAAGTTAAGCTAGTTTTCCATTCATTTCAGAGGAAGGTTTTTCCAAACAATGAGTCTTCCTGATTGCAAAACATGTCCCCAGAGATCCCAGTCAACATGACTCATGCTGACCATTTGATTCCAAGTATGACAGCACAGTATTCAACAAGTCCAAATGAAACCTGGTGGAGGCCAGAGAATATGCCTGGCTTTGCCTACATTATCTGATAAACTGCTTCAATCCTAGATTTCAGCTGGCTTCACATGAATGCTAAAAACCATTCTACTGTAATCTACAAATGTTTTCACACTTCAAAAGGTGTGTGCTAGTTGATGTTCAGTTGAGTCTCATTTCATCACTTGGGAGAGGGATTGGTTGAATTAAATTTCTTTTATTTCCTTTCTCTGAGAAAGGTTAAGGCAGGCTGTCAGAGTATTGTATTCAGTTAGTAAACTCTATTTCTATCTCTGTCTGCATCTCCTCTTTTTGTCTCTCCTTCCCCTATTTCCTTTCACTCTTCTTTAGGTTTATATGAAATAGAAATTATCTTCCAGCACAATGACTTAGTGAATTGCAACATTAAAAACTGCTTGGCCAAGAAACTATCAATCTTTGTATGGCAGGCTTTAGGGACAAATATCAACAAATATCAAATACAAACATGCCGGAAATGTTTTTGCCATTCCAGCTCAACTGATTCAGACAAATTTTAAGGGCAATACTCAGTGCTTAACAGAAAAAAAGATAATGTAAATTTGAGAAACTCTCATCTTTAACATGGCTCTTACATCACATGCTTGCCAATCTTACAGATTGCATGCATGCATGGTTGGCTTTAAAAATTTGTGTTTTAGATGCAATTTTATGTTAAGTGTTTCTATAAATGTAATTTATTAATAAGTTTAACTTTTGTTAGGTTACTTTGCATGTAACTACTATAATGCATTAAGAAGGAAATGTTAAGAATTGTCCCAGATATCTGATTTAAAATAGTGTTCCATTTAGGCAATCAATAGAAGGAAGTTCAATAGTGGAATAATGACAGAAAAGAGGCACACACTATAGATACAGGTCCATCATATAACCTTTTCTTGCTGGTAATTTTGGCCTATTTTGTGATATTTTTTTCCTTTCTCGTTTGAAGATTTAGAGGCAGCATGATGAAGAGAAGATTAGGGAACTGTGTTTTCAAATTCATTTAATGCAGATGAATATGTTAATATGATTTTTCTTTCATTAGGAAGCTGTAAGAGAATTTCCACATTGTTCCCCTTGATTTTGGTGTATGAGGTGGAATTTTTACTCACGTCCTCACTTTGTTAATTATATGAGGATAGGTGTTCCGATCTTGCCACCTTAGCTTACCCTGGGGAAGTTTCCTTACCTACAAGTGCCACCCACTTCTTTTGGAGAAGAGAGAGTGCCATAACTATAGCTACCATTTATTGAGGGTCACGTATTTTTAAACTTTTAATCCTCACAACTTTATAAGTAGCTCAAAGATGCTAAGTAGCTCACTTAAGGTCATTTTACCAGTTAAGAGGCTAAGCTGGGGCTCCAGCCCTAGTCAACTTGACCCAGTGTGGTCTTAACCAGTTCTCTAGATTGCCTCCCCATGAGGAGGTAGGAGTTGGCATTGTCAACCTGGGACTATCTCCTTCTGGGGTTCTTCTGAGTTGGAACTCCCAGCTGGGGGGAGTGGTGCAGGCAGCAGGGTAGATCAAAATCATGGGGGAAAACTGCACCTGCTGGCAGAGCCTCCCACCCTCATTGATCGCCAGAAAACCTAGACACAGGTTAGAATTGGCTCATTTCACAGCAATGTTTATTTTACCTTTTCTTGTCTCCCAGGTGATTTTTCTGGAGGAGAGATGAGCTAAAATTTTAAATTAGTTTTTGAAGACTTTTCCTAATTGTCAAATCTCCATCAGGATCCCATTAATAAGATATGAAGTTATATCCCAAAGAGTAAAGTACCAAATTATGTAATCTTAATCTGGTCAGTCAGTTGCAATTTGTTCAGCTTCAAATGAATTAAAGATTTCTAACTTATTTATTGTGATTCTTAATACTTTTACAAAAGTCTCTACTATTGAAAAATAAGTCTTTTTCTGATTATGTTATGGAAGATGGTGACTGGGAGAAAGCAAAATATTAAGTATGAAAACAGATTACATTAGAAATCTATTCCAGTGTGATTTCCAAATCCACACATTTGATATTTGCCTTTTAAAGCGGCACTAAGGGGTAACTAAGCTTTAAACTGCTTTATGTGCCTCCCACCCCATTGCCTGTCTTCTAAGGCTGTGGTCTCCAACACCCAGGCTGCGGACCAGTACTGGTCCATGGCCTGTTAGGAACTGGGTCACACAGCAGGAGGTGGGCCATGGGCAAGCCAGTGAGCAAAGCTTCATCTGTATTTAGAGCTATTCCCATCATTTGCATCACCGCATAAGCTCTGCCTCTTGTCAGATCAGTAGCGGCATTAGATTCTCAAAGGAGCATGACCCCTATTGTAAACTGCACGTGTGAGGGGTCTAGGTTATGTGCTCCTTCTGAGAATCTAATGCCTGATCTGAAGTGGAGCTGAGGCGGTGATGCTAGTGCTGGGGAGGGGCTGCAAATAGAGATCATTAGCAGAGAGGTTTGACTGCACAATAAATGTTATGTGTTTGAATCATGCCAAAATCATCTGTACCCCCAACCCCCACCAAGTCCATGGAAAAATTATTTTCCATGAAACTGGTCCCTGGTGTGAAAAAAAGGGGCTTGTTTTCTGCTCATATCACTCCCTGCAACCCTCATAGTCTCTTAGGGATTTATGTTGATTACTCCTAAACTTCTGTTTCCGGCTCTAACTTCTCCTCTATAATCATTTGTTAACAAGATTGTATTAAAGGAACCACCAAAGATTTTTCTCTCTATTAAAATATGAAAAAAGGCAGGACTGTTACTCTTGCCTAAATGTTAGCTTTGGAAATGAGGCCTAAATTATGTTTAAGGTTATAAATAAGCTTAATATCATGTGGCTTACATGATAAGTTATTTTAAAAAGTTTAGATTTATAATTGTTAAAAATAATTTTGTCATTTTATTTTCAATATAATGTTCTTAATTGTAACACTAATGAGCACTGAGGGCACTTCTAAGATTCATTCATGTAAAGTGATTTGGTGAAGTAAGGGGACATTTGATGGATTTAGTGGAAGTTTAGATCCAATTTGCATTTCAGTGGTATTTTATAGCTGACTTTAGAAAACTTTTTGGATAGGATTTCTTGGTAAATTAAAGGATTTAGGGGAATGATTATGAAATAATTGATTGAAAAGTGTGCAATATTGGTTTTCATTGAACTTAAGTTTGTACGGGTTCAATTTAAAATCTAATTCAATACATTTTAGATTTTATATTTCCCTGAACCTCTTTTGGTGTATTAATTTTGTCATGCTTGTCATTCTAATCTAATGATGATTTAATGTTTGCAAACCTGAATAAATTTGTATGCAAGGAGTTCTGTGTTTTTAATCAATGGAGATTGAAATTTGGCAACTGAGATGATAAAAAATGAAAAATTTTAAATAGGAAATGAAAATAATGATTAAACTTTAGAAAGTGCTCTTATTAATGTTCTTGGTTATGAACCACATAATATTTTTCTCTTCTTTTCATCGTGTACTATTTTGAAGGTGACTGAACTTTCAAAGAAGTAATTACCACCAAATCGTGTAGAATATTTAAATTATAACAGATTCTTTATCCTTACTTTCTTCCTCTTTTCCCTGTAAACCTGTGGTCTACAGTTACAAATAAGAGCTAGAAGAATGCTACCTTTTAAAAACTCATCTACCCTCCCTAGGAACTTGCATAGGCAATAGAATGTTCTTTAATCAAAGTATATATTTACCTCATTCTTACTTGTCATTGTTGAGAAAAATATAGAACCTAGAATGTCTAATGGATTAGTCACGATAGAAAAAAAAAACAACAACTCTTGGGTTGTGTATCAAAGGGGCAGCAGCCCCTTTTCAGTCAGTCCAGGAGGGCCTGGTCTAATTTAACATTACTTTTCTTTCCAAATGATCTCATGACACTAAAAGACGATTAATTCTTTAAAAATCAATACGAGACATTTTATTATAGTCCTTCACCTTTATTGTTCAGTGCCCTTCAGGGGTGAAAGATATTCCAATGCAAAAAATGTTTGAAATCCTGAATGGTAAGTAATAAGTGATTTTTTAAAAATTGTCTTCTAACATTGTGACTTCCCAGATTTGAGGGGTGGGTTTGGGGATGCAATAAAAGATCAATGTGATTATTTTCAGGGCTGAAACTTTTTATAAAGCATATTTTAGCATAATACCACAAACGTCTTACTGTGTATAGAAAACAGAACTTCTTAAAAAATAGTGGGAATTTACAAAACTTGTAGCCC
This sequence comes from Eulemur rufifrons, assembly GCF_041146395.1. Taxonomy (NCBI): domain Eukaryota; kingdom Metazoa; phylum Chordata; class Mammalia; order Primates; family Lemuridae; genus Eulemur; species Eulemur rufifrons. The sequence continues at coordinate 14,911,287 of NC_090996.1, read as the reverse complement.
CCTATTAGATAAATAGTGACAAGTAGTCAAAACTGGGTATCATTAAGGAGAACAAAAAGTTATTCAGATAGCTTAGTGTAGAAGCTTTGGCTAAATAAAAGTTCCATCTTCTGTAGTTCTGGAACTTAGTGAAGAAATTACATAGTTGACATGTCTGAAAGACAAGGTGATGATGATGAGAATACTGCCTTATCACCTCTGTGAGCCTTGATGGTTTCTTTTATATTCTCTCATTTGATCCTCTAAGTTCTGAGACATTGCTGGGGCAGGTGGAATTATTCTACATTTTATAGATGAAGAAATGGACTTGGAATAATTGTTATCCAAGGCCACAGAGTTAATGTTTGCAACTAACCTTCACCCCCGATCTTTTGATCTAGCCTTCCTGCTCCCTGACCCCTGCCCTACAGAGCTTTTAATGTGCTGCACTGTATGATCTTTGATTATTTTGATTTTATGTGTCATAGTTAACACTAAACTAAAATTTTGCTACTAAGACCTATATTATTTTATATTCTCAATGACTATGACTTCTGCATAAAGGCATTTAACTAGGGTTACCATTTTATGGTATGTCATCTGTCGTCTTAGCTAAATTTATCACCTTCATATAAAGACAGAATACAGAATGTGCTATGTATTCATAAATGATTTCTCTTTAACTATAGCATATTCCAGATTCTAAGATTTATATGTGAGAGAGGCTTCATAAATGTCACATTTCCTGTAGCTGTGTCTGTGCTATCTGTACAATGTGGGCAGCTGCAGAGATACTGCAAGACTCATGCAGTGTCCCTTTGAAGGCCTCTAGCCCATGTGTCAGTGCCACTGATGGCATGAAAGAGAGAGGGTTAGTATAATGGTTAAGAATTTGGACTCTGGGGTAGACTGTGTCTGGTTTCCAATCCTGGCCTGTCGTTTATTTGGCGTGTGACTTCTCATCTTCATGGCCAGTCCTCATCTTTGATTCTTTCCTTCCCCACTTAAAGTTTTAATCTTTCTCTCCTTGGGATCTTCTCTTTTCACTTCAAGCAATCCATATATTCCCATCCTGAAAAGTTTATTTTTCACTAATTCCCTTATTGGCAGTGATCTTGTGTTCCCCTTTCTATTCCTTATTAAGCATCTTGAATGTATAGTTTATGACATTTTTCAGTTGAGGGAAACTGAGGGAAGCTTTATTGTTTTAAAACCAGTTAAGCTAATGTTTTTCAAGTAATGATCATATATGAGGAGCTTGCAAGCTCCAGATCCAGCTATTCCACTAGAGACCCCACTAGTGCACTCTTTTCAAACCCTGGAGAACTAGTCGGGAGTAACATTGGATGGTGTTGGGTTCATAATACACTGAATCTGTACAGGAAGGCTGCTGTGACTCGGTGTTGCAAGAATGTTCTGTGATGGCTTAGTTAATACTTTCCAATGGGGTAGAAAACCCAGTATGTGTCTCCTTCTTTTTAATTTGTTTCTTAATGATCTGATACACTTTTGAATGAGGTATCATAGCTTGCTTTATAGGACAGAAGAAGCATTTTCATTAATACGTGATTTAGTTTTATTATGATTTAAAGCCACCAGATTTGTGAGAGGAAGATAGGATTGCCAGGACAGCTTTAACTATGCACATTAAGCTCTCTTTCCTTAAGAGAGGGGCCCTTGTGTTGTCCTCAGAAGCTTCTGAGTTGGATCAGAATGGAATAATAGTTAGATTAACTCCCAAACTACCCTATACTGGACTTTTATTAAATAAAAAAAAGTTACAGCTGTGGAGATATAATTAACATAGTAAATGGAAAATATTTTAAGTATACAATTTGATTTGACATGTACACAGTAGTCTTTTTATCCGTGTTTTTGTTTTCTGTGGTTTTATTTACCTGTGGTCAACTGTGGTATGAAAACATTAAATGGAAAACCCCAGAAACAAACAATTCATGTTTTAAATTGCATGCCGTTCTGAGTACTGTGATGAAATCTCTTGCCATCTCCCTTGAGACATGACTCATCGTTTGTCCAGTGTAGCCATGCTGTGTCTGTGCTACTTGCCTGTTAGTCACTTAGGAACCCTTAGTAGCCATCTTGGTTATCAGATTGACGCAGTATTGAAGTGCTTGTGTTCCAGTAACTCTTATTAATATTGGCCCAAAAGTGCAAGAGTAGTGATGCTGGCCATTCAGATATTCCAAAAAGAAGCCATAAAGTGCTTCCTTTAAGCAAAAAGGTGAAAGTTCTTGACTTAAGGAAAGCAAAATAAAATAAAATAAAATAATCATACGCTGAGGTTGCTAAGATCTACAAATCTATCGGTGAAATTGTGAAAAAGAAATTTGTGCTAGTTTTGCTATCACACCTCCAACTACAAAAGTTATAGCCACAATGTATGACAAACGTCTAGTTAAGATGGAAAAGGCCTTAAATTTGTGGGTGGACAGGAACAGAAAATGTGTTCCGAATTGACAGCTATGTGTTGTACTAGAAATCATTGAGCCTATAGGAAGACTTCAGCCAGGTATCCCCTGAAATGAAGGACATCGAGCCTTTTATTGCAAATAAGCAATGATTACACAGATGCAGCAGTACAGGTCAGTAGTGGCCTAACCATTCATCTTACTTCATCACAATGCCTACACCATTCATCGTACTTCATTTCATCACACGGACCCTGTATTGTCTGTCTCACATCATCACAAGAAGGGTGAGTACAGTACAATAAGATATTTTGAGAAAGAGACCCCACATTCATACAAGTTTTATTATTGTATGTTATAATTTATTTAATCTCTTACTGTGTCTAATTTATACATTAGGCTTTATCATAGGTATGTATGTATAGGAGAAAGCATATACAGGGTTCAGTACTGTTTCAGACATCTACTGGAGGCCTTGGAATGTGTTGCCCCTTAGATAAGGGGTGGCTACTATACATCATGAAATCATTGAGTCAAAAGATAGTGAAAATATATCCCTTCCTCCTAAATTTTACTAAGCAGAGTTGGATTTCCTCCATCAAGTTTCTTATAGGTGTTCAGTATTGTATTTGAGAAATCTTTGCACCCTCATCATCATATAATCACTTACTTGCTTTTTTGTCACTATTGTTTTCTTTTCCTAGAGTTTTATATAAATAGAGGCATGCAGTATATCTTCTGTTTTGTCTAATTTCGAGATTCATCCATGTGTTCACTCCTTTGTTACTGCTAAGTATTGCTAACACGATTTGTTTATCCATTCATCTGTTGATGGGCATTGGAATTATTTCCAATTTTGAGCTGTTACAAATAAGGTGGTATGGATACTTCTGTGTTAAGTGTTTGGACACATTTATTTTTCTCTTGGGTAACATATAGGAATGGAGTGGGAGGGTCATATGGTAGGTATACTTTTTAAAAAACTGTTTCCAGAGTGGTTATATCATGTTCTAGGACATTTCTAATTTCTCTGCGTCCATGCCAACACTTGATATGGGCAGTCTTTTTAGTTTTAACAACTTTATTAAGTGTTTAGAAGCATCTCATGCTTTTAATTTGCATTTTTCTAATGAGTAAGAATCTCAGTCCTAATGAAATAAGATGTTGAACATCTTTTTATGTATTTCTTTGCCATCTGTATCTCTTCTGTGGTGAATTATTGTGTAAATCTTTTGTACCTTTTTAAACTGGATTGAGTTTTGTTTATCAGGTACATGCTTTGCAGAGATTTTTTTCTCAGTGTGTGACTTGTCTTTTCAGGCTCTTAATAGTCTTTTGAGGAGTATTTAATTTTGATGAAGTTTGGTTTTCCAATTTGTTGTTTACCTATGCTTTTGGTACAAGGTATCTTACATCCTAAAATCTGAAATCAACAATGCTCCAAAATCCAAAATTTTTTCGAGTGCCAAAATGACACTGTAAGGAAATGCTCATTGGAGCATTTGGATTCAGATTTTTGGATTTGGGATGCTGAACTAGTTACAAAGCAAATATTCTAAAACCCGAAAAAAAAAAACAAAAAACAAACATAGGAAATGGGAAATACTTCTGGGCCCAAGCATCACAGATAAAGGGATATTTAATCTGTATGGTATCTTAGACATCTTTTTCTAAACCCAAGGTCACAAATATTTTCTTCAAAGCTTTTCTCTAGAAATTTTATAGTTTTAAGTTTTACATTTAAGCTTATCCATTTTGAGTTGATTATGTGTATGGTGTGAGGTATTGATCCAAAGTCTTTTCTTGTGTGTATATGTGGTTATCTAATTGTTCTAGCACCATTTGTTGAAAAGACTTTCTTTTCTTCACTGAATTGCCTTTTCATTTTCTCAGAAATCGTTTTCCATGTATGCATGGGTCTATTTTTTGAATCTGTTTTGTTCTGTTCATCTATCTTTATACCAGTACCACATTATTTTGGTTACTGTCACTTGATAATAATTCTTGAAGTCAAGTATCATTAGCCTTTTAGCTTTTTTGTTCTTTTGCAACATTGTTTGGGCTATACCACATGAATTTAGAAACAGCTTGTTAATTTCTACCAAAAGTTCTCCTGAGATTTTTTGATTGAGATTGCATTGAATTTATAGATCAATTTGGGGAGCACTGATACCTTAGTAATATTGAGTCATTTCCAAGTCTGAAATTTAAAACCATTATTTAGGCTTAAAATGTAAACCACTCAGGATCACTGAGAAAGGAAAGCAGAGAGGTTGCTTTTAGGGTGGCTTGTAGTTATAATAGATTAAATAGGACCCTGGGAATTCATTTTTTTGCTTGATTTGCCTGACCAGTTCTGCACAAAATTCTCAATATGATATGTTTAAATACTGGATGCATTACCTAAAGGAGGAACCTTGAGCTATATGCATGCATCCTTATCCCACAGATGCCAGCTGACCATGAATGTGTATACTCACCAAGTCTGACACCATGCCAGATGGTGGGCATTTGGGGTGAGATTAGGATGGATTTAAGCCAGAACATGCAAATTCTCCCCATATCAACCAATGCTTCTTGGAAGTTTCTTGCAGAAAAGGCAAAGGAAGACATGAAAAGAAGATAAAGCCATTATTAATGGGAACATGGTAATTCTAGTAATGAAGGAAAGAGGTCAGAGTGCCATAGATACTTAGATAGCCATGTCTTCTTTTGAATATAGCCTTTTATGTTAGGGCTTCACATATTTCTAAGGGAGTGTTGATTATAGTGGTGAAGCTATGGTTGACGCTCATGTGTGTCAGGTAGCCGGATCTTTCATTACCACCACAGCTGGTACCCATACTCCTGTTTGGTCAGTTATGTAAAGACCACATATGGAATGGCCCAATGACTGGTTCATTGGAAATTACTGCCAATTCTTGAAAGACAATCCAGAACATACTTAGCATTGAGAATGTCCTCTTAATGTCTCTCGTAAGTGGAGAATACACCTTTTGGACTGGGGTAGTGTGGTTAAGGGCATGAAGTCACCCTACCTGGGTTCAAATCATCACTTTTGCCAGTATGATAGCTTTGCAAATCTAGGGATTTACTTAGTTTCTCTAAGCCTGTTTTCTTAAAGGATACAGAAAATTGTAATGGTAATATGGAAAGATTAAGAGTTGAGTACTTGTAAATGTTTAGTGCACTTGGTACATTTTTTGTCTTTAGCATAATATTTTCTTCACTTTTATCTTGCCTTTTCTATGTTCTTATTGCCACTGACTACCTGTGAAAATGTGAACTGTGTGTTCAGTGAACTGCATTTGCTTCACTTTCTGTAAATTACTTGTTCTGCTCACCCTGTCTCACCTCTCCATTCCCTCTTAACTTTTTTGATCTTTTCTTTTGCCCCAGTCAGGCTTCTCTTTCACTTCAAAACTAATGTCTTCTGAGGTGCCTGCCCTTATGCCTCACAAATGACATATGAATTAGATGAGGGGTGGGAAACATGTTTCCTAACAAAGCAAGTGATCCAAACATCCTGTCCATTTCAAACCTGTAAAAATAAAAAGCCAAATGCTTTTTTCTACTCCAGAGTAAGGAGAAAAGTTAGTTACATCCTTAACATGTAATTAAGAGAGTTCTAGATATTTTATGTCTTATATGGCAATGCTGAGAATCTTTAATAAACACTGACAAAAAAAATTTATGCTTGTGGTGGATAGCATTCTGCCAATTAACTATTTAGCTACAGAATGAACTGTGTCAGGGTGAGAGCTAACATTTACTTATTTTTGACAATTTTAGAATAGGAATAAGACAAAAATACTCAGAGATATTAGTAGCTTGAAAACCATTTATGTCAAATATATTAAAATTTGAAATAGTTGGAGGCTAGAATCCAAATTCAGGAGTAATTAACCAAAATAGTTGACAGATGTCAGCCATGCTAATAAAATTTGTATACCCTGAATATTTTCCAGCTTGTAATTAACTGTACAGATGATGTGATCTGATTTTGTCACTAACTGCTTATTAATGAAAGAGATGATGACTAGTTGTAAAATCCATAGTGCTAGCTGAATACCAAGTTTAAATATTTCTCATACAGCTGGCATAAATAGGAGCCCCGCTAGCCTTGATAGTGGTGTGATTTGTGCTTATTCTCTTCTTCTATAATTGCCAAGTAGAAATGGAATTTGTTAAATTCAACTCTGAGTGACCTTGAAGATAGTAAATCTATTTTTATTTGGTGGTCAGCAAGCATAATGGATTTTATTTTTAGTTTCTTTATTATAAATTTATTGTCATCAGGCTAGTGATGTCACCATTGGAAGTTCCATAATAAAGTGCACACAGATAATTTTAAGTTCAGTTGAAGCTAAGAAGAACACGATCTGCCCATATGACTTTTGAAGGTTTGAATGCAGAATACTGTTAAGAGAAACGGTTTAATAACAAAAGAACATTATTTACTATTAATATCATCACATAATGTGGCATTCACTTTAAAAGAAAAATACTTCTCAGATGGGTGATGAGCTTCTAAGCATAGATAAAGCTGTATCAGGTGTTTCTAACTTCAGAGCACATACTTGGAAGTGATAATGAGCGCTCGCTCATGGTTCCATTCATCTGGACTTTACCCAGGGCTTTACTATATGCTAGACACTAGGCTAGGTGCTGGGGATATAGTGATAAATGAAATTGTTTAGCATCTAGGGTAGCTTACACTCTACAGGGAGGTAGACAGTTAATAACACCAACAATTCTAATTGTGGTGGGTGTGCTGAAGGTCAGGAACTTTTTTTTTTTAATTTAACTTTTTTTTCCCTCCAAGACAGAGTCTAGCTCTATGCCCTGGCTAGAGTGCAGTGGTGTCACCAAGGCTCACTGCAACCTCAAACTCCCAAGCTCAAGTGATCCTCCTGCCTCAGCCTCCTGAGTAGTTGGGACTACAGGTGCATGCCACTGTACCTGGCTAATTTTTCTATTATTGGTAGAGATGGGATCTCCCTCTTGCTCAAGCTGGTCTCGAACTCCTGAGCTCAAGCAATCCTCTTGCCTCGGCTTCCCAAAGGGTGAGGATTACAGGTGTGAGCCACTGCGCCTGGCCGGTTAGGAACATTTTTTTGTTGCTGCTGGAGGTCAAGAAAAGGCTCCTTGAGGATATAGTGCTAAAACTGAGATCTGAGGTTGACTCGGGTGAAAAGGGAGGGAGGAGTGTAGAGGCAGAGGGGAATGGCTAGTGTGCAGTCCCTGTGGTGGGACAGAACATGGTGGATTTTGGGTACTTAGAGTAGGCCAGTTAGGCTGGAGCAGGATGGGTGGCCATATCAGGTTACAGATGGTTCTGGAGAGTTAGGTAAGAGCCAGAACATGCAGGGTTCTGGAAACCAGTTTCAGGTGATGTGTCTTTATGTTAACAGCAAAAGGAAACCACTGAAGGGGGCAAGGAACAGAGGTAATACCAAATTTAGATAGAAATCTCTATGGCTGCCATTGGAAAATAAACTATAGTGAGCCAACTAGATGTGGGCTAGAGCAGTTAGGCAATTACACTTGTCTTGGAAATAAGCATGGAAGCCTGACAAAAAGCAAAAGCATTCAAGAGATACCATTGGCAGCCTTTCCACGTGTGCCATCTCTGTCTAATAAACTGCTGGAGTACTCTTCCCTCTTGAAAAACCTTTACCCTGTATTGCTAGTTGTATTTGCTTTTTCCCTTGGAAAGGACAGGTTTAGTTCTGTCCTTTTTTGTAAGACAGAGATGGTTGCTACTTCCTGAACTCAAGTCTCCAGCTATTGGCTTTCTTCCTTGGGCAGTCTTCCTAGTAGAGTGGTCTTAAAGTATTTGTTTGCCTGCTAGCTGGTCTTGCCTGTTGGACATCTCCACGTGGATGTCTCTCAGACATCTCAAACTTCACATGTCCTTAGTGTTTCTTTGATTTTCCTTTGCCCAAACTGATTCCTGTACCTTCTTCTCTTTCCTCCTCCATTCCCTCCCTCCTTCCTTCCTTCCTCTCTCTTTTCTTTCTCTTCTTTCTTTCTCTTCCTTCCTTTACTTTCTTTTCTTTTCCGTCTCTTTATTTTCTTCTTTTGTATTGCTGTGTTTAGGAGTGCTTAATAACTATTTGTTGAGTGAATGGGTGAATTCAAGATGTAATTGCAGTAGCAGGTAGTTCTAAATAGAGGGAAGATTTTTTTCCTTACTCTATCCAAGAATTTTTTTTACAAGAGAACTCTAATTTTTCAAAGTTTTTTTTAAAGTGGGTCACCCAGAATTGGACACTCTTTTATTGTTTGCTAGTAGTTCTCCTTGGATGGTCCTACCTCTGTGCCTCGCCTCTTCAGCTGTTTATATATCTACTCCACAGTAAGTTATTTGGTTGGTATCCTTGATTGATTTTCCCCAGTATGATTGTGTGGCCAACGTGGCCAGTGTCCAGCTTTTTCTAAAGCAATGTTCCCTGTGCTCCCTTTTTGCACAACCTTTTTTTTTTTTTTAAATCTCTTGCAACGGTGACAACCCTCAGAGCCCCATACCTGCGTGGTTTGAATATCCTCAATAACCAGTTTTCACTCTTTGAGAACAGACGCACATTACAGAACAAGCCAAAAGTAATTCAGAACAACATCCAGTAAATAATATGGGTAGTCAATAAGAGTATAAAACAAAAAAATGTGAGGTGGCACTCAGTGGTGGCCACTGCGCAAACAAGATCCCTCTAGCTCACGTGCTTTGCTCTGCTTCCTCCGCAACCATGTCTAACAAACCTGACATGGCTGAGACTGAGAAATTTGGTAAGTCATAACTGAAGACGACTGAAATGCAAGAGAAAAATCCACGGCCTTCCAAAAAACGAACGAACAAGAGAAGCAAACAGGCAAGTCGTAATGAGGCGAGCGCCGCCAGTATGCACTGTACCTTTCCCAAGCATTGCCTTCTTATTTTACTACTTCTAGCTGTTTAAACTTGATCGAACCTCTTTGCATCTTACAAAGTTAAATTACTGTGCTGCCTCTTTCACATCAAAAAGTCAAGAACTACTGACAACGAAGGCCACACCTGCCTTTTCCATCTGACTGGCTAGTAGGGAAGGCAAAGAACTTGAATGCTGTGAAGAAAAAAGTGGGATGGGAAGACAGTTGAAATCTAGAGTAAAACCAAGCTGGACCAAGGGCTCCTGCTGGCTGTAAAATGCAGTTTAATCAGAGTGCCATTTTCTTTTTTGTTCAAATGATTTTAATTATTGGAATGTACGATTTTTAAAATATGCAAATAAAGTTTTAAAACCTAAAAAGAGTAAGGTGTATGTAATGTAGAGTAAATAAGATAATGAAGTTGTGTTTCCTACTTACAAACTATTGTGAAAAGTTGCAAAAACTGTTGAAAAACATTGATAATATTACTGGAATTAATATGCATGTTGCATGGAATTAATATGAGTGCTTTGAGATGTACGATACTTAGTATATATTTTGGTATATTAGTTTTTTTAAAAAAATCACGTATCTCCAAGAAAAAAGAATTGATACTGAAGACTTAAGAGCTGCATTTATATTAAAATTATTGACCTTATTAACAGGTCAAACAATATATTCTTTTAAGAATATAAAACTGTAGTAATACTTGCATATAATCTGATAAAACTTTTATGCATTTGGGTCTTAGAAGTCTATAGAAGAGGACCAAGACAGAAATGGGCTCAACAGTAATGGGAGAACAAGTACTAATATTTGGGACAGAAAAAAATTATTGACTTTAGCATGAATAGGTTAAGTTAGGTTAAATTTTAGAAGGAAATGGTATTTCATGTCTCCTGAAAAGTTTAAGAGCAAAGTATAATCTTGAATGGTTTATTCATTTGGCTGAAGTTAAAAAACACTTCTTTTAGTTTTTTATTTTGAAATAATTTTAGATTTACAGGGAATTGCGAAGATAGAATGGAGGTCCCAGTGCTCTTCACCCAGTTGCCGCCAATGGGTATTGCTAATGTAATTTGGGAAACTGACATTGGTACGGTGTTTGTGTATAGTTCTGTGTCATTATAGAAACCTTACCTTCCTTAAAGTCTCCTTACCCTACTTTGTTTATAATATAATTGCCTTAGATATTTCTTTTACACGCATGGAGAGCTATATCAGACAATATTGTAGTTTTTGCTGGAACCATTAAACATAATTTAGAAAACTCAACAGAAGTTTATTGTGTTTACCCATATTTTTGCTGTTTCTGTTTGTTGTTCTTAATGTTCTAAGATTCTTCTCTCATTTTCTGTTTTCAACTTTCTTCAGGTGTTGTTTCAGAGTAGGTCTACTAGAGACAAATTCTCTTCATTTTCCTTCAACTCAGAATGTTTTGATTTTATCTTCATTTGTGAAGGATGATTTTTCTGGATATAGGAGTTTGCAATTGGTAGCTTATTTCTTTCAGCACTTGAAAAATGTACAACTTCATTCTGCCATCCACGGTTTCTGGTGAGAAATTCTGTTACTTGAGTTGGTTTTCTCTTTAGGTAAGGTCTCATTTCTTAATGCTTTCAGGATATTTAATTTGTTTTTAGTTTTCTGTTTGATTATGATGTGTATTGGCATGGATTTTTTTAGGTTTATCTTGATTAGGGTTAACTGAGCTTCTTAAAATCTGTAGATTTACTACTTTTGCCAAATTGGGGAAAATTTTAACAATTACTTCTTTGAATACTTTTTAAGCCCCACACACATTTTGTTTTTTTTTTCTGGACTCAGTTAATATGAATGTTAGATATTTTGTTACAGTGCCACAGATTGCTAAGGCTTTTAATTTTTTTTTCAGTCCCTTTTCTCTCAGTTTTCAGTTTGGGTAATTTCTGTTTTGTATTCAAGTTCATTGTTTCCTGTCCTCTATATTCTGATGGTTGAGCACATCCATTGAGTTTTAAAATGTGTGTTATCTTTTTCAGTTCTGTAATTTCCTTTTTAAAATAATTTTTCTTTGCTAAGGTGTTGTATTTTTTCATTTGTTTCTAGTATATTTGTAATTGTTTATAATGCATTTTTATGATGACTACTTTAAAATCCTTGTTGGATAATTCCTACACCTCTGTCATCTTTGTGTTGGCATCTGTTAATGTATTTTTTCATTTGAGATTTATTCTGGTTCTTGGTATGACAGGTGACATTTTATTGTATCTTAGATATTTTGGATATTATGTTATAAGACTCTGGAGCTTATTCAAACCTTAATTTCTGACAGGTCTCCTAAGAAATTGCACCTGCTGAGGAACAGGGTGCCTCATGTTGCTTCCAGGTTTGAGGTGGGGGAGGGTCCCCTCGTATCCTTCATTGATACCCACAGGGCCAGGGCTCTTTGCTGCTGCTTAGTGGCAGTAGGATTTCAAGCTTCCTCTAGAACTTCATTGATGCCATCTTGGAGCCTGGAAAGGAGAGGGCCCCTTGTTATCACTCCCCGCACAGCCTTGACTGACACAACAGGAGGAGGAGACCTTATTACTGGTGGATGGTGGTGAAAGTCTGGTTTCCCACCTGGTCTCATCTGATGGGAGGGAGAAGGATGCCTCATATTCACGAGAGGGAGTGGAAATCCAGGATCTCTGTCTTGTCAGCTTGCCCCTTGTGTGGTCATTGGGGTTGGTTAGAGACAGCAAGTTTTTTAGGGGAATTTTTGGTCTATTCCCATTGGTTAGTTGTCATCTTTTCTACCATCCAATCAGGGTGAGGCAAAAAGAAAACTTAGGAAATATACTGCTGTGTCCTTTGGGTCCCAAGGTTCCCTGGCCAGTTGGACCTTTTTCTTCCAACTTTCAGATTCTTTTTATGTTTGTGTTTTTTTGGTTGTTTTTTGATACAGGGTCTTGCTCTGTCTCCTGGGCTAGAGTGCGGTAGTATCAGCATAGTTCATTACAACCTCAATCTCCTGAGCTCGAGTGATCCTTCTGCCTCAGCCTCTTGGAGTAGCTTGGGACTACAGGTGCTTGTCACCACGCCTGGCTAATTTTTCATAGACATGGGATCTCATTCTTCCTCAGGTTGGTCTCAAACTCCTCCTGGTCTCAAGCGATCCTCCCATCTCAGTCTGCCAAAGTGCTAAGATTACAGGCATGAGCCACTGTGCCCAGCATTTATGTTTGTTTTATCAGATGTCCAGGGTTTTTAGCTTCACTTGGGAGGAATAAGGAGAAGTATGTCTGCTCCATCTTGGTGTGGAGCCAGAAGTCAGGAACTTCTCTTTACTGATTATATTTCTTTTAAATAAAATTTGTTTATTAGATTAGGTAAAAACATACTCGTTTCCCAAGGGAAAGTGATGTTCAGCCAGTTTACCTTACACTTGTTTGATGTATATTTGTTTATATTTTGCTCTGTTTCTAGAATTCTTAATAGCCTTGGTATAAATCTTAAATCTTGGCATAATCATAATATTAATTACTGTAATTCATTGAGCACCTGCTTATGTGCTTGGCATATGTTGTATGCTATCTCTAATCTTCATAAAAACACCCTGCATGTTGAGTTGGATTAACTCCATTTTGTGAATGACGACTCCCAGGCTTACGGAAGTATGTTAACTTAGCCAAGGTCACAAAATTAAGAAATGTTTGAGTTGAGATGTGAACCAAGGTTTGTCTAATTCTAAAATATTTGCACTTTGACTTTATCAAACAATTGTAGAAAGTTGGATAAAATCTTAGAGTTGACAAATTTTCCACCAGCACCTTTCACACAACAGAAATTAGAATTTGTTTGACTTATGTTTTAAAATAGAATCTTAAATAGGTACCATGCATAAAGCCACCAAACTTACTTTTAGAAACATTATGGTATTAAATATTTTGAACCAGTTCAACTCTATTTATCAACTTTTTTTAATTTTCTCCTGTAGATTCCTTACAATGTATTGTGAAGTAGCATTTGTAGAGCAAGTTAATAACAATTTTACCAATACTTGTTTTTCAAATAAGACTAAACTGTATTTGAATTTAATCCGTAAGAAATAACCAGTGTCAGTGGCACTGCATAGAGTTCAGTTAATATCCCAGGGTATTGTTTTAGCTATAAGTGTTTGTGGATGTTTTTTTTTTTTTTTTTTTTTTTTGTTTTTTTTTTGAGACAGAGTCTCACTCTGTTGCCCAGGCTAGAGTGAGTGCCGTGGCATCAGCCTAGCTCACAGCAACCTCAAACTCCTGAGCTCAAGCGATCCTCCTGTCTCAGCCTCCCGAGTGGCTGGGACTACAGGCATGCACCACCATGCCCGGCTAATTTTTTCTATATATATTTTTTAGCTGTCCATATAATTTCTTTCTATTTTTAGTAGAGATGGGGTCTCGCTCTTGCTCAGGCTGGTCTCGAACTCCTGAGCTCAAACGATCCGCCCACCTCGGCCTCCCAGAGTGCTAGGATTACAGGCGTGAGCCACCGCGCCCGGCCTGTGGATGTTAACCTGTATAGTCAAGTGGGTTTTCTTATGAGATTATTGCTTTCCCATGTTTTTATTCTCTTAAATCTTTTTCAGATTTTGTAGTTGCCTGGTTTATCTTTTTAGACACCATGTAATCGATAGAACAACAGTGAAGAAAAAGGTTGATAAAGACAGATTAGTTCCATGAAGGGAGATTTAATTAAGCAATCTGAAATATCAGTGAATTGGGATGTACAGTGGGCTTTAGGTGCCTATTTTTGTGCAAGGGACAGGTTATAGAGCTTTGAACTTGAAATCTTACTAAAATCTCTGAGGATGCAGGTAGAATAAATCTCATTTAAAAAATACTCTCTATGTAACCAGTTTATAATTCAGTATTATATGTATTTAATCTATTAAATATGCATTAGCCTACATTAGAGGCGACTATCTTTTGTGGTTAATTTTTAAAATGTAATTACAAAAATAAAAACTTAATCATAACAATTGAAATAATTAACATATTATGAAACAAAATTATCTTTACTTGAGTTGCTTTTGCTCCATCCCCTTTGAACTAATGTAACACGTATCCCTAACTAAACTAATGTTAACATTGTAGGTTGTATCTTTCCATACCCTTATCTCCATGTTCGAGCAAGTACAAACACACATACACATTTCATGTATATTTGACTTCAGTAATAATAAATATCTGCTTCATAAATGAGATCATTTTTTATACATACTAGTCTATGTTGCCCCTCCATTGTTCCAGGACAATAAATATAGATCAAACATTTAAAATTAACTATAGTATATTCATTGTATGAATATGCCGATTTATTCAGTTATTTCATATTGATGGGCATTTGGGTGGTTTCCTGTGAGCTTTTCTTTTTTGTTGCTACAATGAGGCAATAACTATCTTTGTTTACGTATCTTTATTATGTAGCAATGTTTTTATTTCTAATGGGTAGATTTCTGATAATGGGACTGAAAAGTCAAAGGATGTGTATGCTTAATTTTGCTCGGATATTGCTAGCTTTCTTTCCCAAACTTACTGCAATTCATATTCCTAAAAGTATTGTATACAATTGCTTATTCTCTTAATCTTTATCTTTTAAATTTATGCTAATGTGTTGGTCAAAAATAGTATCTCATTGTTGCTTTAAGTTGCACTTTTTGAATATTGGTGAAGTTGAACATCTTTTTATCTATCTTGAACATTTCAGTTTTCTGTGAATTTCCCGTTTATACTATTGGCCACTGTTTTCCATTCAATCGCCTTTTACATTATTAATTTATGGGAATACTTTCTATATTAGGGATAGTAACTCCCTGTTTATCTTGGAAGTATTTTCTTCCCCAGTGTATACATTTTTGAAGCAGTTGATGGTAGTTTTTGCTATAGAAGAAATCAAAATATGTAATGACCTTTATTCACCATTATCTTAATCATGTAGGTTTCCCATCTTAGTTCTACAAAAAGTCTCCTGAATTCTGTTATCCTGAATGTTACTGTGTTATTTTTTATATGGAAATCTTTAATTTGTTTGGAATTTACTTTTATATATGGTGAGACATAGGAGTCAAGCTTTGCCTTTTTCTAGATATGTAGCCATTTATTATGCTAATGCCATTTAGTAAATAAACCATCCTTTCTCTCAGAATTTAAATGCCATCAGTATTTTTAAAAAAATACTAAAATGATTACACATCTTTCCCAGCTTAACCCATTTTCAGTAAGGTAATGACTTTTTAAAAGCAGGATTTAGTAAATTGGAAAGGTTATTTCTCTTTGCTCAAATGTCAAATGCTACCTGATGCAAGCACAGGAAGGATTATTGCTGTGGACAAATCCACTGATCAGGATGCCAGCTTAACTGTTTTAAGACCCTGGAGAGAAAAGGGAAAATTTGGTATATTTATTCAATTATTCTATGAACACAGTAACATATAAACACTGTGAAGAAAAGCATTTATGAAATCTATGAAGGAAAGTTCTTTTTTTTTCTTACATAAACAGAGAAATTAGGGTTCATCGAGGACTTCTTTCCTTTATAGCATAAGCTGTATGGGGATAGCTCTCCAAGTAAGGCTGTGTGTTATGTTTTGGGACTAAGAGTGCCTAAAAGCTGTTCAGAGAGATCTGAAAGCAAACAGCCTGTTTCACAGTTTAATTTGGGTTCATCCTTTAAATATGCCCTGCACAGAGAGATCAAATCCATACATATCTTGCTTTCATTCATTGTGGTAATAAGTCCTCAGGCTTGGTGATACCGTATCATGCTTTTCAGAATCATCTTGCTGGGGAATGTTGATTGGATTTATCTGCCGTTATGCAAGTGTTGAAGGCTGTGTCAGCCACCAGGGGATCTACTCTGCCTGATCACTTTCCATTTTGCTCTGCTTCAAAATGTTCACATTTTTTCTGTCAACTATAAACATTTAAAAACCAACTGTATATGGCCTATCGAACCACTGTACTAAGTAACTTAGAGAAGTGCATAAAGGTGGTGTTCGGGCAGCTGCCAGGGAAATAAGCTTCAAATGGGAGTGTTAGCATTCAGGTTTCTCTTGTTTATGAGCTCTGACTATAATATTGATTTTTTTTTTTTTTTTGTATATAGAAAAAAAGAATTTGTTCAAAGCTCATTAAAGTGAATAAACTTGTATTTTAGAACCAGGAACAAGGAACTAAACTTCTTACTGAGTTAAATTGTATAAATTTTTCAAGGGTTTCCAGGGTAAGC
The DNA here is from genome assembly GCF_041146395.1 of Eulemur rufifrons. Classification (NCBI taxonomy): domain Eukaryota; kingdom Metazoa; phylum Chordata; class Mammalia; order Primates; family Lemuridae; genus Eulemur; species Eulemur rufifrons. The sequence continues at coordinate 14,894,737 of NC_090996.1, read as the reverse complement.
TGACTCACATGATTAAAATAACTAAGTTATGAACATTTTTGTTCATTATCTGTTCAATATATTTGGGGCCTTTGTCATGTCAACTTTCTTTAGGACAAGTAGAATTTCATCTGAACTCTTCAGAGTAAGTGTTTACTTTAAGGATTCTAGGATGTTGCTAAATTTCCCAAATTCTTAAATGCTTGTTATATAACTTAGTTTAGCTAACCTCTGTTTTCTTCCACTCTCTATAAGCAGGTAGTTGATACTAGCAACTGACAGGTTGTGAATGATGTACTCTTACATTAAAAACAGGAATTTATTAATTTGCTTTTGAATCAGAGAAATCCTTAGTATAAACATCCCTATAATAAAGTTAACCTTATAGTTATTATATCAAAAATAAAAAGGAAGTTTTTATTAAATGTACTAATACATCATAAACCTTTACTACTCAAATGTCACATTGAGAAAACTTAATTTTATTTCAAAAATAAAAATATTTGCCAACTTGCTATGTTATATTTATGATAGAAAAATTTTTCACAATATTGTCGTATGCATAGTGACATTCAGAGTTAAAAGAAATATATGTCATTAATGATTTTGTGTGGAATTTCCCTTCCTTCATCCACCACCCTGTTAGAAATGCCCATTGTTTACTCTTACCAAAAGTCTAGCAAGGTTTTTTGATAAATCCAATTTCTGTTGCTCCTGCTAAGGATACCTCTTTCCTTTTGTTGTGTGTGGTTCGTTTTGGTGGTTCCCCCCACCCCCATGACAGAGCATAGTCAATTTAATGCCCCTGTTGAAGTCAGTTACCCCATCCTACCTTAATTCATCCACGAGGAAACTGCATGTGGCTGTTGTTTTTAATGCCGCTACTGTCCCTGTCCCAGCATTGTTTCCTTAGCTCCATCCTGATGCCATGATAAAGTTGACCCTGCTGTCACACCACCATGTGTCCACATCCTGCCACTGGTGTCTGTGGACATAAGCAGGTTAGACAGACCCCCCCCCCCGCCATGTTCCCTAACTCTTACTCCACCCCCCCCAACTTGCTGAAGCCCCTGTACCAGTACCTGAGCAGAGCTAGTGCCTTTGCATTCTGGGAGTTTCCTTTCTTAATACTTAGCATAGCTGGTCTAAAACTAGACTGTGCGTGAGAAGCATCACCAGCTTATAAAAAATGCAGAGCCCTGGTGTCCACAGCGAGAAGATTGTGATTTAGTAGGTGTTGTAGGCTGAGAAATGTTCTCTCTCCCCACCCAGAAAGTAACCACATCAAATCTCTGGCTCCTGTGAATGTGACCATATTTGGAAAAAGGGTCTCTGCAGATGGGAATAAATTCAGGATCTTGAGATGAAGTGATTATCCTGGATTATCTGGGTGGGACCTAAATGCCAACACAGTATCCTCACAAGAGACAGACACAGAGAGAAGAGAACACATAAGAGGCGGAGGTGTGTAGTGTGTCCAAAGATCGAGATTGAAGTGATGTGGCCACACATCAAGGAAAGCCGGCACTGCCAACTGAAAGAGGCAAGGAACTGATTCTCCCTCAGAGGTCCTGCAGAATCCTTGATTTCAGACTTCTGGTCTCCAGAAATCAAAAACAATGAATTTCTGTTGTCTTGATTTGAGACTTCTCATCTCCAGAAATGTAAAAGAGTAAATTTCTGTTGTCTTAAAGTACTCACTGAGTTTTGAAGTATTTTGTTACGGCTTTTGCAGGAAATTGGTATAGTAGCTTTGGGTGGATCCCAGGAATATGCATTTTTCAAAAAGCACCTAGGTAATTCTGACTCAAATGCTCACCTCACGAGACTTTGACAATATTGGTTTGAAAGATGGAGCTATCTGCTTGTGCTGTTTTAATTGCAGCCAGTGTGAGATGATACCTAGCATCTCAGGTTGACATTTGGGCAGTAATGGAACTGAGAGACAGTGTTATATCATCCATTTCTTGTGGAAGTGTAATTCAGGCACATTTGGAATAACTGTTAGTCTGGATTAGTCCAGGTCTGTAAAGTAATCTCATTCATTTTATTATTCTGTTGTATGTCTCTGGTGTAAGAGAGCAAAAAAGTTGGGAAGTTTTAGGAATTAAAGGTTATGTGGATTTTTTTTTAATGTTGAGAACATTGTCATTTTCATTTTCCATTATAACTTATTTCCTATTCATAGAACTTTAATAGCTCCTTTTTTACTTATTATATAAGCCTGGACCCAAAATGGATTGGTTGCTGATTTACTGATACTTAACCATGTCTTACTCCGCAAATTTTTTTAGGTACCACACAATAAAAATACATAAATACAATCTATATAAAGGAAAATCTAAGCCTCACAAAAAAATTGGTATCGCTAGATAATAAAAATCAACTTACTTTCTACAGTTTCAGCCTTTTTTTTTTTTTTTTTTTTTTTTTTTTAAACAGTGTCTTGCTCTATTGTCTAAGCTCATAAAGTACAGTGGGGCAATCATAGCTCACTGTAAGCTCGAATTCCTGGGTTCAGGTGACCCTCCTGCCCTAGCTTCCTGAGCAGCTGGGGCTACAGGCCCGTGCCACCACACCTGGCTAATTTTTTTTTTTTTGGGTAGAGATGAGGTTTCACTATGTTGCCCAGGCTGGTCTCCAGCTTGTGGTCTCAAGTGATTCTCCTGCCTCAGCCTCCCGAAGTGTTGGGGTTACAGGTGTAAGCCACCATGCCTAGCCAAGTTTCATCTTTATCATTCATTTTAATGTTATGTTTTTTCTTTTAATTTTTCTGTTTAAAATGAACTTTTATTTTTATTAATAAGTGCATTTAGATTTATGTTTCCGCAGATTTGTGTGTTCATATGCATTTAAATCTGTGTGATTTTCACAGGTATAAGGTTTGTTTCCACAGTCAAGAGGCAGAATAGTTCCATTGCTACAAGGGTTCCTCATGTGGTCCTTTCATAACCATCCCCCACAACTCTAATCTGTTGCAGTGACAAACTTGTTTTCTATTTCTATAATTTTGTTGTTTCAAAAATGATACAGTATGTAACGTTCTGGGATTTGGTTTTAGGTTCATAATTCCTTTGGAAATATCTAAGTCGTGTTCATCAATAGCTCATTCATTTTTATTGCTGAGGAGTCTTTCATGCTTCAGATGTACCACGGTTTAGCCATTTACCTGTTGGAGGACATGTAGGTTATTTTCAGTTTTTGGCAATTACCAGTAAAGCTGTTGTGAACACTTACGTATAGGTTTTTGTGGGAACATAACTTTCTGTTTCTCGGAGATACGTGCCCAAGAGTGTAGTTGCTGGGTTGTATAGTAACTGCATGTTTAGTTTTATAAGGAACTGCCAAACCATTTTCCAGGGTGACCATACCATTTTACTATTTCACTGTATAAGTAGTATTGTTTCTCTGCATCCCTACCAGTATTTGGTATTATTATTTTTTATTTCACATATTCTGATAGGTGTGTAGAGATACCTTTTTTTTTTCAGTTTTATTTCAGAACATTATTTATTTTTTATTTCAGCATTTTATGGGGGTACAAAAGTTTAGGTTACGTATATTGCCCTTGCTCTCCCCTCTCCCCAATTGAATCAGAGCTTCAAGCGTGTCTATCCCCTACACGGTGTGCATCGTAACTCATTATGTATGGTATACACCCAATATACCCATCCCCTCCCCCCGTCACATCTGCCTGACACCCGATTCTAAGTGATGTATCCCAAGAATGTAGTGATATCTTATTGCAGTTTTAATTCCCATTTCTCTACTGGCTATTGGTGTTACATAGCTTCTGATATCTGTCCATATCATTGGCCCATTTTATAATTGGACTTTTTTTTTTTTTTTGCTACTGAGTTTTGAGAATTCTTCATATATTCAGATACTTGTTCTTTGTGTATATCGATTGCAAATATTTTCTCTAAGTCTGTAGCTTGTCTTTTCATCCTCTTAACAGGGTCTTCACAGAGCAAAAGTTTTAAGTTTTGATGAGGTCCAATATATCAATTTTTTCCATAAGGATTTGCTTTTAGTGTCATGTCAGAGAACTCATTACCCACCATTGTTTCCTGAATATTTTCTCCTGTTTTTCTAAATACTTTATATTAATAGTTTTAAGCTTTACATTTAAGTCCATGATCTATTTTGAGTTCATTTTTATATAAGATGTGAGACTTAGGCTGTGGTTGTTTTTATATTTAATGAATGATGGGGTCTTGCTCTGTCACCCAGTCTGAAGTGTGCAGTGGCACAATTGCTCACTGCAGCTTTGAACTCCTGGGCTCAAAAGATCCTCCCTCCTCAGCCACCCAAGTAAGTTAGTACTGATTTTTTTTTTTTTTTTTTTTTTTGGTGGTAGAAACTGGATCTTGTTATCTTGCCCAGGTTGGTCTTGAACTCTTGGGCTAAAGTCATTCCTCCTGCCTTGGCCTCCCAAAGTGCTGGGATTACAGGCTCACCACCACACCTAGCCTTTTCATATAAATTTTTAAATAGTTTTATCTATTTCTTCAAAAAACCATGCTGGGATTTTAATAGGAATTGTGTTAAACCAACTTACCAATTTGGAGAAGAATCAACATTCTCTTTAAGAAAAGGGTTTGCTAGTCACAAATTCTGTTAGTTTTTCTTGTCTCAGAATGTTTTTCTTTTTTCTACATTCCTCAGGGGTCATTTCATTGATAAAAGAACTCATGGTTGACAATTCTTTTCTTTATGTCCTTGCAAAATGTGTTAAAAACCTTCTGGCCTCCATGGTTTCTGTTGAGGAATCTGCTGTTACTTGGACTGTTGTTACTTCTCTGTACGTATGGTGTTTTCTCTCTCATTGATTTTATGATTTTTTTTCTTTTTCTTTAGCTTTCATAAATTTGTATTGACAAGGATTTCCTTGGGTTTATTCTGTTTGGGCTTCACTCAGGTTTTTAAATCTATAGTGTTTTATGTTTTGCTAAATTGGGGAAATATTTAGCCATTATTTATTCAAATATTCGTTCAGCCTTGCCAACTTTTTTCTTTTTCTGAAATTTCAGTGATACAAATGTTGGGTCTTCTGTTATTGTACCACAGGTCCTGAGGTTCTGTCATTTTTTTCCCAGCCTGTTTTCTCTCTGTTCTCGTTGGTAAATTCTTTCATTCTGTCTTCATATCCACTGATCCTATTCTCTGTTATCTGTATTCTTACTGAGCTTAGCTGATGAGTTTTTTTTTTGTTTGTTTCTGTTATTGTATTTTTCCATTCTTTAACTTTCATTTGGTTTCTTTTTCATAACTTCTAGTTCTTTGCTGAGACTTCTGTTTCATTTGTTCTAACGGAATATGTAATTGCTTGTTCATGCATTTTTACAATGGCTGCTTTAAAATCATTGTCAGATAATTCCAACATATGTGTCATCTTGGTGTTGGCATCAGTTGATAGTTCTCACTTAAGTTGGGATTTTCTTGGGTTTGGTGTGACATGTGACTTTTAAGTGTATCTTGGACATTTTGGCCTATCATATTAAGAGACTCTTGGTTCCACTTAAGTCTTTCATTTTAGCTAACACTCCACCCTGTTTAGGTTTAGCACTCCGGTCCTGGTCTACTTTTGATGGTAGTTCCAATGAAATCTTAATTTTTAGAGCCTTTGTCATGCTGTTTTGGTCTCTCGTGTTCATCTGCTGCCTCTAAACCTCCTACTTATCCCTGCCGTGCCTCCTGAGGGTGCAGAAGGCACTTCCCCAGCCTTGGCTGTGTCTGGTAGCTTTGAATGGGTGCAGTCTGGGAAGTGGGCTGCTTTTTCTGGCTACCGTTGTCAGCGAGTTTCTTAATTGCTGGTGCTGCTTGGTTTACCTGGTTGTCATCCCTGGGATTCCTGGGGCAGGAATGAGCCTACTTAAGCTGCCTCCTTTGCTAGTTTGGAGATAAGGAAACACTGAGCCTGGTTTGCTTTCTTCCCTTATGTGGGGTTCAAAAGATACCCTGCCATTATGTTGTCCCTCCAATCCTGGCATCCATAACCAGTTTGTTTGTCCCTTTCTACCATTCAGAGTTCCTCTTTCAGGATAAGGAAAAACTCTTTACTGCTTCTTGTGCCCATCCCCAACCTATTCCCACAAATACTATACACATTGTCTCCTTAACTCCCTTCATCCTCCCAATCCCACAACTTTTGCTTAAATCAGAACTTGGTGCTTACATCTTTACGACCGTTAATTATAGCCACCTACATATACTATGAGGATCGTTCCTTTCTTCACAGGTTTCTGTTTTGCTTGATTTCCTATATGTCTGTTATTCGCTGATCCCTAAACTATATGAAATTTCAGCATAATATGACAAAACATTTTGGCTGGCTTATTATTCCCTTTTGTCTTGTTTTTATTTTTTTCCTGGAGATAATCCTTTAAGAGCCACATTTTAAACTGAGCTGGTTGTTTTCTGGGCCTTCCGCACATCTCTCATCTTGGACTTCATGTCACCACCATTTTACCTGCCTCCTCTTGTCTCCTTTCTTGTTTCTCTGATCCTGTGGATTCCATGTCTCCCTCTTACTTGTTTTACTTCTTGTTTGGAGCATACCCTCTGTGAGTTTCTGGAGGATACATGTGTAAAGAGTAAATTTTTAGACACTTTTGACCTTTGAAAATATCTTTATTTTACTCTCTCACTTGCCTAGGTAGATAATTCTTGGTTGAAAATCATTTTCTTTCAGAATTTTCAAAGTGTTGCTTATTGCATAACAGCTTCCAGTGATTCCCTTGAGAAAGGAAACAACACTCTGATTCTTGTATTTAACATGTGTTTTTCTCTGTCTGAAGACTTGAAGGTATTTTTCTTTATCTTTGATGGTTTAAAATTTTGAATTGATACGCTGCGATGTGGCATTGTGGCATTAAGCTGGGTCTTGATGGACTGTTTCATCTGGAAACTTATGTTTTTCTTTTCTGGGAGCATGCTTAATATTTCTCTGCCTGTACATCTCTTCTCTCTTTTTGGAGCTCTTTTAGACTATAAGCTCCAAAAGTAGATTTTTGTCGTTCTTGTTCACTGCTCTATTTATCCAAAGTGTCTAGAACACTCTTTCTACAGAGTAAGTACTTCATACAATAAATATTTGTTTCACGAATGAATAAACAAACTCTTTCTATTTGGCAGTTAAATCTCCTGGATTTATCTTCAAATTTTCTTTCCTTTTCTATTGTTAAATTCTTTGTTTTATATACAGGGAGATTTCCGCAATTGGTCTTTCAACTTCTGTGCAGTGATGTGATCACAGCTCAGTGTAGTCTTGAACTCCTGGGCTCAAGTGAATCCCCCTGCCTCAGCCTCCTGAGTAGCTGGGACTACAGTCATGCCCTGCCATACTCGGTTAATTTTTTAAAAAAAATTTCTTGCATAGACAGGGTCTCATTATGTTGCTTAGGCCGTTCTGTAGCTCCTGGCTTCAAGAGATCCTGCCACCTCTGCCTCCCAAAATGCTACGATTATAGGTGTGAGCCATTGCACCCAGTCTAAATTTCCTGTTGTTTTGTCTTTGAATGTGTTATTACTTCCAAGAGGCCCTCGGCTATCTTTTCTCCTCAGGATATTGCTTGTGAAGTACCCTTAAGGTAAGAGTTCTGGCAAGAAACAGAACGATCTACTAGTATACAATCTACCTGGGATTGGTTTTTATAAATGGGGTGTAGAGGTGAAGATTTATTCCATATAGATGTCTATTTAAGATAGTGTCATTATTAACATGATCGTCCTTTCTCCAGTGCAGTGCGATCTCACATTTGTCAGAAGTCAAGTGTTTTTGTATGTTTAGGACTCTTTCTATTGGCTCTAGCAAATAGAGATTCTAGTTCATTCAGGGGTGGGGAACCTGCAACCTTGGGGCCTCTGGATCCTTGATTGTGGCATTTTGACTAAATCCAAATCCTTTTAATAAAGGGACTTGTTCTGTGAAGTTTGGATTCGGTCAAGAGGCTGGACTTGGTGATCTGGAGGGCCATGTGTGGCCTTGAAACTGCAGGTTCCCCACCTCTGCCAGAGGTTCAAGGTATCCTCCTGCCTCAGCCTCTGGAGTAGCTGGGAGTACAGGCGTGTGCCACTGCACCTGGCATTTTTTTTTTTTTTTTTTTACTTAATTTTTTTTGCAGAGATGGGATCTCGCTGTTGCCCAGGCTGGTCTTGAACTCCTGGCTTAAGTGATCCCTCCTGTCTTGGCTTCCGAAAGTGCTAGGATTATAAGCCTCAGTTACTATGCCTGGCCACATTATCTTAATTACTGTAGTTTTGTAAATAGTCTTTATATTTTGTAATAAGAGTCCTCTAAATTTGTTCTTCAAGATTGTCTTGATCATTATGGACCTTTTAGTATCAATGTGTCAAATTACATACACATAAACACAGACCAAAAAAACTGCTCAAATTTTGAATGGGATTGTGTTAAATCTATAGATTGACTTGGGGACAACTGACACCTTTATGTTATTGTGTCTTTTAACCTATGATTTTTGTAATTTTTTTTATTGTAGCTTTTGCATTTAGGCTGAACACATTGTGTGAGAATTTAGTCTGCCTATTCCCTGAAGTACCTCATTTATTTAGAAATTTGGTATTTGTAATAAATTTTACTGTTTTTTTTTTTTTTTTTTTTACATAAGATATGCTTTTAGTTATAATTTTTGTATGGTTTATCACTTTTAAATGTTTTTGGTTCCGAACAACTTAAAGCACACAAATCTTTCGTGTGTATTTGTTTTTAACTTTATGTAATGTTGACAGACAGTATGGGGCTGGACCCAACTGCTCCCCAGTGCCATCAAGAACCCAGTTTCTTCCTGTTTTTCTGCCTTTCCCTTAATATGTTAATTTTTCTCCTTATGCACAGTTGAGGCATTACTTTTCTGTTCTAAGCATGAAGTAGGGAAAAAGACCAAGGGATAAAGAAGATGCTCGTAGAATTTGTGCTCTCTCTCTTTTAAAATCGAGAAAGAAAATGCTTTTCCAAGTCCCTGACCCACAGACTGCTGCTTCCATCTTGTTGGGAAGAAGTCGGTCATGTGGACCTCCAGTCACTAATAAAGGGCAATGAGGTGACACCACCTGGTATAGACCAGTTGTTATTGATATCCTTGGCTTGGGGGTAGGGGCTTTCTTTCACTTTCAGCTGCTATTTGAACTGATTGGGGTTCTTTGAGCAGAAAAAGAGGAAAGGGAAATACATGTAGGTAAGAGAAAGTGTCTGTCACATTTATTGAGGTTTTCCATATATAATTTGTTGTTAATTTTCAGAAACTTAATGTGGTTCTTGGATAGCATACAAAGTGATTTTTATTTTTATTGTTGTGCCACGTTTTTAAATTAGGTGATTTGGGGATAAGTGTTTATTTTGAAGTCTGTTTTGTTGATTATTAAGATATAATAATATTTTAAGATGGTAAGTGGCACGACTATTTCCATAAGCTATTGCTTCCTGAAGTGCTGTAGGCATAATAAGCATTTATCTTTTTAATGGGGAAATGCTCTCTAAATTTCTCTCAGCCAAATTATAGGATGGGGACAACTGCAATATCTGTGGGTCATACCTGCTTGGCATAGTTACATTTTTAGGATGATTATGTTATGCCTTTCATAGGAGTAGGCCAAGAAAGATGGAAATGGGTGAATAAATCACTTTATCTGAAAAGGTTTGATTACTGAATTAACAGTTTTTAGGAACTCTGCTTTGGAATCTAATTCAATAAATATCTATTATAGGTTTAGATGTTTATATCATTGAAAAACTGAAATTTGTCTTGTTAATTTGACAATACAGAATTTATAACTTGTGGAGCTCAGAAGGAGTTTAAACATGGGCTTTTAGGGGAAGAACAGGGGATCGGATAATTTATAATATGTCAGTATGTCATAACATTAGATTTATATGAAAAAATCATTCACACAATTTTCATATTTAATGACCTGAATCTTGCTGTTTCTTTTCTTCAGGCCTATCCTTATTTTATAGGTTGTATTAGCTTCCCTAATGTCATGATTTGAAAGGAATCAGAAATAGTTTTATGTGTGATGTCAAGTGGCTTTTAGTCATTGTGAAGGAATCAATTAAAAACTATTCAAGGGCCAAAAACAGCCCAATTGTTATAAATTGGAGAATGAATAAATATGGAAATTTGCTTATGGAAACCAGTTTAGGTTATTAATATTCCCTCATTGCTCTATTTCTTGCCATTTGGTATTTTTAAAATAAGATGACTTAGAGAGTAAATTCTTGACTTAAAAAAGCAACCTTTTTATGTTTGACAGAGAAGTATTTTTTTTATGTTATCAATACATAAAGATTCAAGGATAAATTATAGCCAACTTGAGAAACATACATATCTGATGTAGAAATTTGCTAATATATACAGATTTAACTGGAGTTGACACATTTTAATGTTTTTGAAGGCTTGTAAAGTTTTCAGTTTAACTTTCATACATGATGGTGTGTTGTACAAACCAATTTGGAGTGCAATCTAGGAATCAATCTCTAGTTAAGTTAGAAGTTTACAAACCCTGTAACACAGTAGTTGCGTAAACAGCCTTACTATTATTGAGTCTTGGCTTTGTGTAGCTTTTGTAGATTCTTGCCCATTTTTGAAACCTTGTTTTCCAGTTCTGGTGACCATTCTGTGAGCAACATGGTCGCCTTGCCATAAATTCCTTTTCTGTTTGATGCAGCTAAAGTTGAGTTCTGTTATTTAAAACCATAACCATGAGTGGTATAACAAACATATTAAGTTTTAGATAACATCCATATCTCCCTGAGAAGTCTGCGATTTTAGTAGCCAAAATTTCTTTGTGCAAGAGTCAGGTTGGGGGGAAATGATATGAAGCAGGGAGGAAACAAAAAAGCCGGAGAACAGAGCAGAAACTCTTGTAGTGTGGCATGAGGGCTGAATTCAGGTTTAAAAATCTGGATTAGAATCCCTCTGTCACTAGTGGGTGTGTGACTGTGTTCTCACTTAACTGTTGTGAGGTTTCATTTTGACTCAAAACTTTCCTTCTTCCTTCTCCCATCTTTTCAGCAGATGACCTCTTCTTATAATTGACTGAGAAACAGAAGCCATTAGGTAGAAACTCCCTCACTTTCAGAAGTGACTGACCTATGTACATTTCCAGCATTTCCTCTTTTTGTTAAATATTTAAGGTCAATATCTTCATGTAGTTTTGAATTCCATCATCTTCTGTCTTCCTAAGGAACATACGCTGTTAAGTTTATCTTTCCCCTTTTTTGAATACTCAATCAGCTGCTCTTAACCAGATCAATTCCATCAGCATTTAAGCATGCTCAAGACTCTTCTGTGTTTAAAAACAAAAAAACCCAAAAATAATGCCCTCCCCTAACCCCTACATCTATCTAGCTATTGCCCTTTCATTCTTCTCTTTGCATTTACAGCAAACTCCTGGGAAGAGTTGTCTGTACTTGCTACCTCAACCCACATCTTTCTAATGTGGTTTCTGCCTCAATCGTTTTTAAAAATTTCTCTGCAGAAGGTGATCAGTGACCTCAGTGAAGCTAGGCCTAAAGGATATTCTCAGTTCACATCTCTGATTTCTCAGTGGCATTCTTCACTACTGATCTCTGTATCCTTTTTAAATAATTATAACAAGCCCACTCTCTTGGTTTTCCTCCTAAATGACTTTGCTGTTTCTCTCAATCTCTTTTTTTTCCAAGCTGAGTATGATTATCTACCTATCATTAAAGGTTGTCCTAGTTCTGTTCTGTTCTAATCTATACTTTGTTCCTAAGCTATTTCATTCATGTACATAGTTTGACTTGTTCTCCTATATATGTTGATAATTCAAAAATTTATCTGGATTTCTATCATGTCTGTCCAACCATTAACTCGATTTTTCTACTTGGATATTCCCAAGACACTTCAAACTTAATGCGTTCTAAACCAAACTCATGTAGTCAAGCTATATCATAAACTTAGGAGTTGTTCTTGATGAATCATCCACATTAACCCCACGTAACACTATTCTCATCTGTCTCTGTCTCTATTGCTGCCACCCTAATCCAGGTTACCATCATCTGTTTCTTGGACAACTGTAGTAGTTTTCTAACTGATCTAGTCTCATCCATTCTAGTTTCCTGCTAGATTGTTTGCCACTCATTGCCAGAGTGATTTTTGAGAAACAAAAGTATCATTTTACCACCATTTGCTCATTCTTGATTGCCTTCCCATTGCTGTTAGGATAAGGACCAAAATCCGTTACTTGGATTTTACCTCCTTGGCCTACCTTATTTGGCAACTACCCTGTGCTCTCTCCCTTTTCTTTCCCTCCAATAGGTAAATTTTGCCCTGTTCCCTCCTGCTATGGGGCTTTGCACTTGTTTTTTACCCTTATTTCACCCAGCTTTTCACCTAACTCCATCCCATCTTTCGGATCTTAGCACAATTGTCATTTCCTCAGGGAAATTGACCCTGACTCCCACGGATACAAGATCAGGATTTGTTACAGGATTTGCTTGTTCCTCATAATCCTTTAGAGACATGTAACTTTACATTTCATTTTGTGATTTGTTTAATATCTTCTTCCCCATGACAGCAAGGACAATATCCTTTTATTTTTTCCCCACTGTTATAACTCTGGTGCTGCAAAATGCTTATAATGTAGTTGGGACTCACATATTCACTAATGAAGATAGATTGGGTTTTGAGTCTTGGCTCATACTTTCTTTTTGCGTGATCTTGAGCAAGTTTTTATTGAGGTCAATTTCTCCAAAATCCTTTTTCTGTTATCAGTTAAATAGGGATGATAATTGTACGTAATAGTATAATAATATGAATGAAAAATGCATAGTTTAGTGCCAAGGCATGATAAGTGCCAATAAATTATCATTATTATTACTGGAGTAATTGCAACTTCTATTTTTCTAAATTAAGTAAATTTTCTATGCCTATTTAAACTTCATATCTCCAAGGAAAAAATAATGGAGATAGGGCTTAGGTCTTGTGAGGGGCCCTTCTGGTCTCATGCAACATTTCCCTCTCTGTCTCTTGTAATGCTGATCTCTCCATACATTTTTCCGCAATAGTGTCTGATGGCTTTTAACATGTTCCCTCTGTGATGGGCCATATGAGGAGGCTCTAAGTTAATGACTTTGGAACCTGAACTGACTTCTTTGACACATTCCAGGCATGTGAGCTCCCAAGTTTTTATTTTACTCTAGGCCTTCATAACCTTAGGGCTAGTTCTCCCAGCTTTGGAGCTTCAGCACTGAGAGGACCATGCAGATGTCAAAGGTTCCTCTTACTGTTAATTTCTTTTTCTCTAATAGTTTTAATCTAAAAACAATCAAAATCTTTTTATTATATTTTAACTGTGACTTAACCAATTGTAAAAATTATTCTAAAAATATTTTATGTACTTATTTCTGAGTGCTGGTATACTGACAGATCTTTGAGTGAAATGTATACATGCTAAAGCACTTTTTTTGGGATAGAGAAACTTTTTTATTCCTGTTAAAATAAGGTATTAAAGTTAAGACTTGAAATGCCTTTTCTTTCTGTCACTTACTCTTTTTATTTTTATTTTATTTTGAGAAAAATTATGTTTTTTATTTATTGATTTATTTTTTGAGACAAGCTCTCACTCTGTCACGCAGACTGGAGTGCAGTGGCATGATGATTGTGGTTCACTGCAGCCTCAAACTCCTGGGCTCAAGTGATCCTCCTGCCTCAGCCTCTGAAGTACCTGGGACTATAGGTGCACACCACCACACCTGGCTAATCTTTTTTGTTTTTGTTTTTGTACAGATGAAGTGTTGCTATGTTGCCTGGGCTATTCCTGGCCTCAAGCTATCCTCTGGCCTTGGCCTCCCAAAGTGCTGGGATTACAGGTGTGAGCCACTATGCCTGGCCAAAGCTATGTTTTTGTTTTTGAGACACTGTTGCTCTGTCACTCGGGCTAGCAAAGCTGTGTTTTATAAAGCCAACATTTATAACCTAAGGATAATCGATACTTGCTTCAAGCTTGATTCATAATATGTTAACCTTCATTGTATGTGTATGCATGTATATATTTACACACATGTAAAAAGTACTTGAGCTGAAATATATTTCAATTTTGACTTCTCAGTTCAGTTTTTTCAGAGCAAAATTTCATAATCGTGACTTTATACTGTATATTAAAGTAGTCCTTACTTGAGAAAAATACATTTATGTGGTTTTTTTTTCTTGTAGCATTTGACATTGAACTGTAGTTTCTATTGAGTATTTTAAAAATAATGTATTTCGTGTTGCTAAGGCAACATTATTGCTAATCAAAGGTACCACAGAGGAAGACTTTTTAAAGGGAGGGTACAAACTCTTACAGAAATCAATAGTCAAATTTCACATGTGGTGGAGCTAAGCTAACCCTTATAAGTAAGGCTACAACTAGACAGGCTCCCCAAAGCAAATTGAAGTTATGCCTCCATTCAGTGCAATTGGTGGAATTCCAAGGTCCAACCCTACAGTGAACCTTTTGATTCATGATACAGCCTGGCTTCTGCCATAGAGCAAAGGCCCTCATACCCAGTTTGTCACTTATGACAATGGTTATAATTTTCCCCAACATTTGTATCACACATACATAAATTAAACTATGAATAAAAATACTTATACTTATTTCTTTTAATTTTCCTTTTTGGTTTATTAAAACATAAAGAGTAACCAGCATAATTTGAGATTTTGGCAATGAAGACTGAAGTTGAGAAGAGGTATTTCTGCTAGAGACAGTCTGGTGTTGCTGACATCAGTTTTTCCTGTTGTTTATTATCTAAGAAAGCTTCCCTTCCTTCTTTGAATGGCTTTGCATTCCTTTCATTGCTGAAGTTTACATACTCGTGGGTTATTGGTGGGATCAAGTTCCCTGTATGCTGTGAACACACCCTTTCTGACTGACCATTTTACTGAGGATGGGAAAGGTCCACAAAGGAAGATGGGCCCTTGTCATTTGCTTGTCTGACCACTCAGACACATGGCTTTGGAAGGTCTGGAACACTTGTCAGGTGAGCCAGTTTAGAGCACTATATTGGTGTCTATGAAAGCATTTTTACAGTCTGATGGAGCATTTCAGGGAGTGAATACTGGGTTGGCCATCAGTCTAAAACTCCACCAACTGTAGGGGCATGCTGAGGAGAATTTAATGTAAACAGCACCTGAGATGTGTTCACACATGGACCAAGTCCTTTCTGAATAAAATGTGTTAGAATTTTCCATCACACTTTTTTGTGTGTGGTTTTTTTTTTTTTTCATCTTATTGTTATGGGGGATACAGAATTGCAGGTTACATATGTTGCCCATGTACCGCCTTTCCCCCCAAGTCAGAGCTCCAGGCGTCTCCGTTTCCCAGGTAGTCCGCGTTGCACCCATCATGTAGGTATATGTCCCTCCCCCCCACCCCCCCTTCCCGAGTCAGCACCTTCAAGTGTTACCATTCCCCAAACGGTGTGCAATGCACTCATTGTGTAGGCATACCCCCATCCCCTCCCCCACCCCCCACCTCAGTCTGATATCCGATTGGTATCGTTCCTAGATGTGTATTTAGGTGATGTTCAGGGAAACCAATTTTCTGGTGAGTACATGTGATGCTTGTTTTTCCATTCTTGGGATACTTCACTTAATATAATGGGTTCCAACTCTCTCCAGGAGAACCATAGAGATGTCGTATCTTCATTATTCCTTATAGCTGAGTAGTATTCCATGGTATACATATACCACAGCTTACTCATCCAATCATGTATTGATGGGCATTTGGGTTGTTTCCACATCTTTGCTATTGTGAATTGTGCTACTATAAACATTCGGGGTACGTGTGTCTTTGTTACAGAATGACCTTTTTTCCTTTGGGTATATGCCCAGTAATGGGATTGCTGGGTCAAATGGCAGGTCTACTTGAATCTGTTTAAGATACCTCCATAATGCTTTCCACAGGGGTTGCACTAGTTTGCAGTCCCACCAGCAGTGTATGAGTGTTCCTGTCTCTCCACACCCACGCCAACATGTGTTGTTTTGGGTTTTTTTGATAAAGGCCATTCTCATTGGGGTTAAGTGATATCTCATTGTGGTTTTGATTTGCATTTCTCTGATGATTAGGGATGTTGAGCATTTTTTCATATGTTTGTTAGCCATTCTTATATCTTCTTTCGAGAAGTTTCTATTCATGTCATTTGCCCACTTTTTGATAGGGTTGCTTGATTTTTTCTTGCTGGTTTTCCTGAGTTCTAAATAGATTCTTGTTATCAGTCCTTTATCTGATGTGTAGTATGCAAAAATTTTTTCCCATTCTGTAGGTGGTCTGTTTATTCTCGTGACTGTTTCTTTGGCTGTGCAGAAGCTTTTTAATTTAATCATGTCCCATTCATTTATTTTTGTTGCTGCTGTGATGGCCTTAGGGGTTGTCTTCATAAATTCTTTGCCTAGGCCAATGTCTGTAAGAGTCTTGCCTACATTTTTTTCTAGAATTCTGATTGTATCACGCCTAAGGTTTAAGTCTGTTATCCACCGCATCACACTTTTTTTCTGGAGCAATAAGAACGTACCATGGATCCCTCCTGGTGGTGGTTTTTCTCTTTTCATATCAACAACTGTGTTAGGTGAGATTTTGTTAATGGATATGCCTCATAGAATGGGACTTTGGACACATTGACAGCCGAGAGCAAATACTTTATTAATAGATGGGAAACTATGTTCAGTTTTTGGTATGCACAGAGCTCTAGAGTCCTAAGGCAGATTTCTAGCTTTATGTGCTAGTTCTGGGAGCTGTATTATACAGGATGTGAAAGCAAACTTTTGCCTCACAAGTGAGATGTTCCATCCTGAAGTCCTGGATGCTGCTTCTGAAAACATTAATAGGAAGCGCGGCAACATCAAACCACCCTTTCTCTTTGATACTGGAGAAACGCTGCGTGTTTACTTGGCTTAACAGAATGAACGTTGTTCTGTCACAGGGTTTTTGTTTAGCTTGTACCCTAATCTCAAGAATGCAAGTGCATTGTGTGTTGTCATTTGGAGGGAGACCTTAGCTTGGGCTATAGCTCAGCCCTGTGCTGTTTCTGGCAGGTCTACTCACCTTCATCTACTCCTGTCTCAATGCGGATATGTCTGTTTTTTGAACCATGATCCATATCCATAGTTCATATGAAATTATTTGTCATTCTTATCACTTAATAACTGGCTTCTTTCTACTGTAGCATTTGTTAATGGCAGAACTATTCAAATGATTATGATCTGTCAAGAGGATTACACAAAGTATCTCAACCCCAAAGTAACTCAAAGCAGAGCTGAACATCATAAAGGACATTTTCATAGCAAAGGATTTTTACTAATGATTTACTGTTTAAATTCATGCTGAATGACTGGAGGCACTGAGTTTTTAAAAGTGGAAATATTTACAAGCCGTTTGTGGTAAACGTTATGTACCATTCATTTCTTTTCCATTAGTGTTTTCTAATTTTGAAATCTCTCTATACATGTACATACCCAATAAACTGTGTAAAACATACATAGTAAGTAAAAAAGACTTAAAGACATCAAAATGTTAATTAAGGTGGTTATGCCTGGTTAGTAGAATTGGAGATATTTTTAAATTCTTTATACTTTGCTCTCTACTTCGCATGAATGAAACAGCATTTTTTTGATCAGCAAAGATATTTTTCTATACTAAGTATATGTTACTTTTATAATAGGAAAATTCTTTTAAAATTTGCCAGTAATAAAATCACAGTAAAATTTGTATATTGAGCAACATTTGAATTGGAGCTAATTAAATACCATTTACATTTCTCTAAAAAAAGGAAAATACTTTTACCCATGTCAGTAAGAGCCCATTCATGAGTATTTAAGAAGTGTTGCCCACTGTACTTTTGGTATATGTAAAAATATAAAATATACCCAAAAATGTAGAATATACAGTTATATACAAAAAATATACCAAAGCCTAGTAAAGTAACAATCTAATTGGTTTTTGAAGAAATAGCTAGATGTTCCTTTATCTGAATAAGTTTGTTTGCTGTTAGGTAATAATTCTGTATCATAGTAAATTCTTTTAAACTTGATATCTGGTACTAAAATATAATGGAAATTATAATCCATCTTTTGCAACTATTACATTTCCTTAAGAACAAAGTTTGTTTAAACCCTTATAATCGATTTCATTTGTGATTTCTTCCCACATTTTTTATTACAAATTGAGATGAAATTAAAGGTAAACTTAATTTTATGGAAAAATGTTTGAAATTGGATGACATTTAAACTTGTTCTTTAGATAAAAATTTAGTCTTTTTCCTTTATCATTAGACTTGATTTATTAGCTTATGCACTAGAACAATGGAGAAATCTGAAAATCAATCACAAGTTTATTACAGACCTTGCTTTCATGTAATTTTTAGGCTTTTTGGCTTTCTAATTGTCATACAATAAGATGACATAGTCATTATCATTATCATGTTTCTTTAATGAGGGTTTTAAGCAGTTCTCCACTTCAGACATTTATAATGTCATGTAATATATCCAAGAAATGAATATTATCTCTATCTTTAAATGGAAAAAATAAAGAATAGAGAAATCATTTAAGTTGTGAAATAGTTCACATATGTGTTTGACATTTGTTTATTCTTATGACTATCATGTTGTCCGAGAAGTGTATTTTAACTATGAATGAAATTTGATTCTCTCATGTCCAATCTTATGTTTTCTGAAAGGATATAAACAAAAGTGGTTAATATGATGTTGAGGGTTAACTATATTGACACAATTTGGGCTTTTCTTTAGTTACTGAAGTTATGGTATGAAATACTTCTATTGATAACATGTTGCTAGGTTTAAAGATTGATTTTTTTTTTTTTTTCCTAATCATGTCATGTACAGGCTGATTTTAAATTTTGTATCAAATGATTTCAAGACCTGCAGTAAATAGCTTTAGGTGATGTACACTTCCGTAGTATTTTTGAACATTTATAAAGACCTTGTTTACTTAATTGTGACTTTGTTTTTCCAAAGAAAGTTTTTTTGTGTGTGTATGAATGCTTTGCTTTTCCTTATCCATTAACCTTTTTGAAAACTTTGTATTCTCCATTTTAATGCCTAATTACTTAAGGATTCTCTGAGCACTTTGCTTGAAGTCTAATTTTCCTTCTTAGCCCTTGCTGGAAAACACATCTGCCTGAATGAGGCCACTTTGATCTTCAGAGAGCTTTATCTAAAGAGAGATTAAAAAGAAGTCTGTCAGGCATTTTCCCAAAGAAATTGAAAATGCTTCCTAAGATTTCAGATCAGGTAAAGCTTTTTCTCTGGATTAAGACACAGGAAAATAACTATGCTGATCATTGGTTCCATAAGTTATAGATTGCAGAGATTTGCTTTAGGTATGGAGAATATTTTTATTTCACCTCAGGCAGAAAATGCATGCAGTAATATCGATGGCCAGAGTAAGTTCTTTCCATTAAATTTTTTTTTTCTTTTTCTTTTTTTTTTTTTTTTCTTTTTACCATATTTAACACTAATAGTGTCTGTAAATAAGAGACTACAGAAGTTACATTTGTAACCACTGCCTTGTTGGGGCCTGGTGTCCTAAGAATTTTTAGTTTGTGTAGTCTGAATCTAGAGTTTAAAAATGGTGAAGGTCCATTTGCCAACCTCCTCCATTATCCCTCCTTCCCTCTCTCCCTCCCTCCCTTTAAACAAATGTATATATAGGGTGCTTTGTGACAGACTCTGGGTTCACAGTATTTACCAAGAGCAAACCTAATTAGGTAAGTATAGGATCTGATATACTGTAGGCTTCAGAGAGTGACTATCCTCAAAACGTGTACAACTATTTAAAGATCTCATGAAGTGCCTAGGTTTAGTAAAGCCGTATAAAATCAGTAATCAAACAATTTAATGTCTGATATACTGTTTTAAACCTTTTAAAAAGTTACAGCTAAGAACAGCTAAGGAACTATTAATTTGTCAAATAAGAAAACCCTGCTTTGAGATTCTCAGTAAGAAAACCTTGGGGAGAAATATTTAACTGGCTACATGGGAAACTACGTGTTAAATTTGGGGTATGAAAGGAGAGAAAACAATATGAAAAGTCTTAAGGGTTATAGTCTGATTTCTGAAATGAATGGTTGAAAGGATACAAAAAAGAAGGAAAAACAGGAGAATGAAGTTTACCAAATTTCTTTTCAGGAATTCCAGGCTTTTTATGAAGTTTTCAAAAAAAATAGCTTAGCCTTCTGTGGTTCCGTTTTGAGCTGCTTGGAAGAAAATATTATATAAATGTAAATGTCTGGTATTATTTGTTCACCTTGTATTATGTGCTTAAGCAGTTGGAGAAATGAGAAGCTATTTAATATACAAGGCATTGTCTACCAAATACTCTGTCACATGGTTTTCTATATTTGATAAGCAGCTACCTTGCTTTCCTCCTCCTCATTTACACCCCAGGTTAGTTTCTGAGTTGACCAAAAAGACCCTGTCAACATCTGGCAATTGTTAATGTCTGTTTGACGAGTATTGGTATATAGGGCTTGAGTTGCTATTAGTTGATAACATTTTGATGTCCTTCATTTTGTTAATTAGTTTAGAAAAACTATTTGGATTTCACATGCAAGTGCTTGCTAATTACTTGAGTCTTGAGAAGACTGAGTGAGGTCCAAGTGTCCTATTAATTCCTTTGAGTCTGAAAATTTTCTTATAATTGGTTTGGCAAGAAGAATAAGTGAGATTAGTTGCTAATGAGGAGATAAGTATGTAATTTTAGCATGATATAAAGCTGTGATTGTCAGTAAGTGGTATTAAGAATCTAGATTATTTTTATTGGACTTTATTTCTTTCTGCAAAATCATTATCAACTCCTGATACTGTAAATTGGGTTATTTCACACCATTATTTTTAATATGTGTTAATCCTCAAACTACAGGTACTTAAAACCTTGATAATTAAAGAGTCATTAATAAAGCTGGCAATATGAGCAGTCACTTTAGATTCTCCAAATAATTTAGATGAAATTTAATTTTGCATATTTACATTGTGGTTTTAGTTTGGCTGAAATGTTTGAAGTAAGTAAAGAATAAGAAATACTGTCAACTTCCAATTCATAGGCCAGCTGTGCTTGTTTAAGTGAAGGACTGATGATGTTGTAAAGAAACAGATAAAATACTATTTTCAGTAGCCAGAAACAAAAATAAGCTTTGTATAGTTTTACTTTTTACAGTCTCTATTTAACTAAGACTTGCTTGGTCAGAGTAGTTGGAAATGCTCTTTGGACCTTTATTCATTGAACTTCAGTTGTAATGTGAAGTTAGAAACAAATATTACAGTGTTTTGCACTTGATTTTGAGAAAAGGTTTATTTTTCTCTTTAAAATCATTCTTCAAATTATTCATAACTGTAGTCACCTTTATCTGAAGTGTGCTCTTTACCTGAAGCATCTTTAGTATTTTTTCAGGTTTTCACCTTTGTAATCTTTATATCCCTCTTCTGTACTTTCATTTATCTAGAAGTAACTGTTGTTACGTTGTATGTGAGTGCTTTCTTATCCTTTACTCATGTCTTCTTCTCCACTGCATTTTGGGTTAGTAAATGCATAATTCTCTACTGCTTGTTGGTAAAAAGGATTGTAAATATTGCTTTGCATCTCTTGTTTTTTAGATATCCACAGAATTCCATTTTTAGCCATAGTGCTTTTATAATTTTGGAATACCTTTTGGTAGATGGGGGAGAGGTTACAAAGAACAGTTTAGTTGCTACATGTTACACATTTTGTGTAAGTTTTATTGGGCATCAGGTATATGACCAGTACATTCTTAGTACTGTGAGGGACAAGAAAAAAAAGTGATTTTTTTTTTTTTTTTTCCTGCCCGAGGAGGCTTATGATGTGATTTAGAGGGACAAGGCTAACTAAAAAGGTAGAAAGCAATACATGATGAAGGTACTATGTAAGTATGTTTTAAAAGAACAAATTTATAAGTTTATTATTGGTATATCTTAGTAGAATAATTGTGACTGATAATGACTGGTTCTTCATTTAGTTAAAAATGATTACTTCCCCATGGCAAGGCCCTGAAATAAACAGGATACTACATTTTGAATTTTAAAGGAAGCAGTATCTTCTTCTTCTTCTTCTTCTTCTTTTTCTTTTTTTTTTTTTTTTTTTTTTTTTTGCGGTAGACATCACTCTCTCACCCTAGTGGCATCATCATAGCTCATTACAACCTCAAACTCCTCCTCTCAAGGGATCCTCTTGCTTCAGCCTTCCAAGTAGCTGGGAATACAGGCACATGCCACAGTGCCCAGCTAATTTTTGTATTTTTAGTAGAAACAGGGTCTTACTCTTGCTCTTGCTCTTGACTCCTCAGCTCAAGCAATACTCCTGCTTCGGCCTCCCAGAGTGCTGGAATTACAGGAATGAGCCACAGTCAATCTGGCCACAATCAATATCTTATTGAAGGTTACTGAGCACCATAGAGCTTTCAAAATTTAGAACTTTAACCTAAATGACTCAATTTACATTTGAAGAGACTGAGGCCACTGACTTGCCAAAGTTACTCAGCTAACTAATGGTGCCTGCATTAGAACACAGGAGTAACAGCCAGGCACATTCAAGTTGTCTGCAATGCTTAGGGAAGGAGAGCTAGTAATCATTGATAATGTAATAAAATGAAAGGCTGTTATACACAGACAGTGGTCTGTATTATTTGACCCTCTCCCTCCCTCCCTCTTCTTTTTCCTCATTTTCCTCTTGGTGCTCTTCCATCATTATCAACATCATTGGCATCCTTATCCCTTATATTTGGCTCCTTATGGTTTTAAAAATGTTCTCATAACTACCCATTTATTTGAACATCATAACAACTTTGTGAGGAAGGTCAGGATTGACTATGACTGAAGATGAGAAAACACACCTGCAAATCAGTGAAATAATTTGCTAAAGTAAGTGAAGCCAGACCTGAAACCCAAATTGTCTACTCCTTCAAGCCTTTCACTGGACACACTGCCCTTTAGAAAGCTGGTTCCACTCCAATCTTTTCACAAACCAGGGACTCAAATAGAATACGTAGAAAATGAAGAGTGAAGTTGTATTTAAATGCTTATAATAATTACTTGACTTGTACTTTTTAAAATACTTTATATATTTACTTCAGTAATCTTTGTAGATTTGTGTTGAATGCATTGTTAGTAATTATATAGCATAAACAAAAGTCTAGGCTAGTTTAAACAGCTTTGGAGTTTTTTAAGGACTCTTGCATCAAGTAGTATGTTAGCTATCTTGAATGACCTTTAAAAAGGCCTTTTGAATTCTATTCTGTGTGTCCATGTGCTTATTCATTACTACATTTTATTTCCCGGGTTCAGCTACCAATAAATCTTGAATCATTGCTTTTTTTTTTTTTCTTTTTAATTTTGTCTTTCTGGTTCCATTCATTCTGCTTCTTGCTGCTGCTTCCTAAACACAAAGCCCTAGCTCCCACAATAGGTTGTTAATTTATATGATAATGTTCAGGGAGTGTGATAGAAACTAGGCAATCGTTTTAGACCACTATATTGTCTGTCTTTATTTTTCTTATGGTTTTTCCCCTCCAAATTCATATATATTTCTGGCTACCCCATCACTGAAGGGGTAGGGGTAGGGGAAGGAATCTGGATTCTGAGCTCTGGAGCCAGAATAGTTTGGGTTGAATGATAGCCTCCACCCTTTACTAGCTGTGTGGTTTTAGATAAATGTATTCACCTTTTGTAAAATGAGGGTAGCTGCCTTGCCATGTGGGGAGGGTGTGAGAGTCCCTCTGCTTGTCAACTTGACATCTCTACTAGATGTTTTTAAAGACAGCACATACTTACCCTGTCCAATAACAACCCTAATATCGCACCCTGTCTCTCCCTCCAACCCCTTCTCCTATGCACCTGATCAGTGTTCTTTAGTTTCTTTAACACCACTGTCTTCTATCACCAGACACATTTTTCTCCCCCTCAAGCTTTGTGTCTAATCCATTATTGTCTTGCCACCACATTTCTGTCTGACTCATCTACTGCTCTGCACCTTTGTCATCACATTAATTCAAATTGCTGTCTCTCACCTGGGTCATTGTAGTAACATCCTCGCTGATACCCTCTAGTCCATTCTGCACACAGTAACTGGGGTGATAATTTTAAAACAAATGTATTCATGACATTCTTTTGATTAAAACTCCTTAATGCCTACCCATTGTTCCTTCTGTAAAATTTGGCATATAATTAGGTCCCACATGATCTGGAACCTGAACTCTTCCTCTTCCTCTTTAATTATTAGCTGCTTTCTGTTGTTCTTCAAGGCATGGCTCTTCCCTGGGTACGCTTGATCTTCCTCCTGTCTGGAATTCCTGCTCCCTGGCACTCTCCCCAATCCTGTCTGCTTTACTGCTCCACCTACTTGTCCTGGTTAATGACTGCTCATTCTTCAGTACTCTGGGGAGACTCCTGAGGACTGTCTGTTCTCCTTTCACACTATGGAGGTTCTTCTGGAGTGGTGATTTTTCTGTTCAGAGCACTTCGATCTCACTCAGTGGGATGATCACTTGATTTGGCAGAAACCAAGCACAACATAATAGATGCTTAACATACTAGTTTTCTTCTCCCTCTAGCTTTTTTTCCAGTTGTAAAATTTATTTCTATTAATATTTTATTGGAAGCAAATTATTTCTCTTTAATTGATTGCTTAAACAGTATGACTTGGCTTTGTTATGGCCAGGTACCCCCCACCCCATGGGGGATTTGTTTTGAAAGTAAAGAAATTCACTTAACTGTCAAATCAAAATTGTACGATATATTCATTCAAAAGAATGAAGTACATTATATTTGTACAAGATGGTCTTCAGGTACAAATATGTGATTTAATAATGGATCTGCATTTTTAAAAAAAAATTACTGTCGCTCTTCTATAGATCTGTGGCATTATGAGGTATTTCTTATTCATTGCCCTATGTGATTTCTGCCCCAAAAGATTAAAAAATTTGACTTTCCCTTTAAAATTTGAACACAATTTAGTAGCTTTAGTTTTAAATGTTACTTATATATCCTACTTATCTTTTGATAATTAAACTTTTTCTATTTGTCATGAAAAGGATTTATATTTTTAAAACGAATTTAAAACCTTTTCAAAAACAATTTCTCTCACTTTTGGATTAGGTGATGATTTTATTTATAGTCTGTTTCATTCATCAAAGGTTTTGGAGTACTTCTTAAAATGTGTTATATGTATATGGAAGTTGCTCCTGTGATCCTATTGTTCTGATCTGTTCTTTCACCTTTTATGGCTTTGTGTAATATCAGTGACTGGAACATAGGATTCCATAATCCAAAGCAGTTTGCCATTTATATGTAGACAATATTCTTTAGTCGCTGTTACCTCTCTAAGTGGTGTCCAACACTGAGAGGGCTGAGTCTTCAAAAAATGGTGAGTGATGATTCCAGTATTTCTTTTAAGATATTTTTTTGTAGATTATTATACTGTTATTCATATTGAAATCAATATCCACGTTTCTGCCAAAATGATACAATTTAGTGAAATCCTCTTAACAATTTATTGCCAAGAGCTTGGGTTCATGAAGGACCCTACCATTATTTCATTTCAGCATGCTTATGAGTTTTCTACCTGTGCCATTGCCTTTTGATTTTGTTAATTATGAATTTATTTTATGTTGAAATTTAGTATTACATAACTAATTTTGTCAGTCTCTTTATAACGAACTTTTCCAGTCTCTAATCTTTTTCCTCTCTGTCTTCTGCAAGTGTGGTTTGGTTTGGATAACCTCACTCCCAGGCCCAAGGATTGATCCTGTTTGAATGTAAAGGCATATAATGCCAGCTGTCTTGCTGGGAATGGAACTTGTGTCTAATCCAACTAGTGGATGACGGTGACTATTAAGAGTTGGGTATAACTAGGACTTTTGGTAGTAGATGAGGAAATAGAAACTCTTTTCTGTGTCGTGATCCATGTAGACCTAAGAACTAAAACTCTGTAGGCATGATGGAAGCCATATTGCTGATGAAACTGGCATGTGCAAGAAGAGGACAGATTTGAGGGAATGGCAGAGAAATGGAATCAGCACTTTGATCAAAATTAGCTTGAGCATGACCTATCTCTTTACTCTGCAATAACATGAGCCATTAAATTACTTCCTTGTTTAAGCCAGTTGAAATAGATTTTATATTTGAAACTTGAAATGTCCTAACAATTCATTTTTGCTTTATTATTTTTATATAAACTGTCCCATGACACATTATATC
The DNA here is from genome assembly GCF_041146395.1 of Eulemur rufifrons. Lineage (NCBI taxonomy): Eukaryota > Metazoa > Chordata > Mammalia > Primates > Lemuridae > Eulemur > Eulemur rufifrons. The sequence goes on along the minus strand of NC_090996.1, from coordinate 14,868,506 downwards.
TGTGCCATGGTTGGAAATTTTATCTACATTTTCTTGTACTCGTTTGTTCATAATTGTTTTAATCCTTATGTATAGCATGTGGCTGTATGGTATGAGTCGGAGGTCTTCCTTTACTTTTTTCCCCCCAAGTAACTGCCCATTACTTATTGAATTATGTCTTTTCCTACTGATTTGAAACACTCCTTTGGAAACTTTAGCCTATTTGTGCATGTTCTGTTCTCCTGACCTGTCTTTAAATCACTGTATCAATAAAAAATTTTAAAGTATTACCTCTTATAATAAATTTTAATGTTTTTAGGGAAAATCTCCCGAGTTATTTTCTCAAAGTTTCTTGGCCATTACCTCCTATTTATTCTTCAGGATTAACTTGAAAGTTATTTTATATTTTATAAAATAAGTTTTTGGTGTTTTAATTAGAATTCTATTCATTTTATAAATTGCTTTATAATTAATATGGCAGTATTGACATCTTTATCAGATTTTCCTTTTTCTTCCAGAAACATGGTAAATCTCTTTATGTGAAGTATTTTTATGTCTCTAATTTTTTGAGATATATTCACCACAATTTTTGTTAATGTACTTTTAGGCATTTTATATCATTATTATTGTGAATGAGATCTTCATTCCCTTTTTTTGATTTGGAGAAAATTAAAAAAATGCAGAATTGATACTTATTAGAAAAAGAACCTAGGAATGTCATATTTACACCTTCTCTTTAAATACAATACAAATAAAATGGAATATCCAGTTATGAATTTTATGTGTATCCTTGAGTCCATTTTTATTTGTGTGGGCCTTTTTCTTCTTGAGTGATGTTGTCTAGAGATTTATCAGTTTTATTAGGCTTTCCAAAGAATCAAAGATTTTGTTGAACTATTGAATCTTGGTTAGTTCATTTAGTTTTGCTTTTGTTATTTATTGCTTTTATTAATTTTTACTTTATTTCCTTGATTCTATCTGATTTAGGTTTATATTGTTTCGTTCCTAATTCTTAAATTTGATGCTTAGCTCATTGATATTCAGTTTATATTCTTTTATAATTTAAACATTTAAATTTATATGTTCCTTTAATCACTTGCTTCATAGATATGTGGTTTTTAACTTTTTGTATGTAATTATTTTATCATTAATGAATTATTTAGAAATGTGTTTTTAAGTAAAAAAATGTGTTTTTTTTTTTTTTTTTTGAAATACTGACTTCTAACTTAACTGCATTGTGCTCAGGGGACTTGTAGACTAAGCTAATTGTTTAAAACTTGTTGAGACTTACTTTATGGCCTAGTATGTGCTCACTTCACATAAATGTTTGATGCTTGCATAAGAGTATCTATTGTCCAATTGCTAGATACAGGGTTCTAAAAATATGTTAAACAGCTTGTTAATTATATTGTCCAAATCTTCAATGTCTGTAATGATTGTTTTTGGTTTATCTAGCAATTACCGAGATACGTTAAAATATTTCACTAAATCATGAGCCTGTAATTTTCTCCTAGTTGTTTGAATTCTTTCTTTATACATTTTGAAGCTATGTTATTAGGTACTGCAGTAGGCAGAATAATGACCTCCCTCATCCCACCCAGATAAGGACTGCACATCCTAATCCCCAGAACTTGTGAGTATGTCATTTTACATAGTAAAGGGGAATTAAGATAGCCAAAGGCATTAATGCTGTTAATCATTTCATCTTAAACTAGGGAGCTAGTTCCAAATTATCCAGGTAGGCTCAATATAATCACAAGGGTTGTTAAATGTGAAAGGAAGAGACAAAAGAAGAGGTCAGAGTGATGTGATATGGGAAAGATTCAGTCATCCATTGCTGGCTTTAAAGATGGAAGAAGATGTGAAAGTTACCAGTACCAAAATGGAGTAACTTATGTCAAACCCTAATGTAGGCCTTGAAGGAGGAGTCCTCATGCATATATTCCTCTGATAAGAACTATTGTAAGGAATTCCTCAGACTGCAGTATTCCAAATAAACTGCTGTCATAAGGAGACTTTCCTGAGAAGGCTGTCACCATTGGTGAACTAATACCAACACTTGTAACAAACTCTTGTAACCAATGATCTTTGTTTCAAGACATCTTACAAGGACTTCTCCTTTTTTCCTGCTGAAAAAATTCCCCTTGTCCCAACCTCTTTAGATGGGCTTGAGGGTCCCCCATAGCATGCATATCTTCAGATTGCAATCCCCTGCTTTTCTGGAGTAAACTCTTTGTTTTAGAAAGCCACTCCCTGTCTTTTGTTGTAAGTTGACAAGAGGCTATGAGTCAAAGAATATAGGCAGCCTCTAGAAATTTGAAAAGGCATGGAAATGGATTCTTTTCTGGAGCTTCTGGAAAGGAATTGTGGGTCTGCTGATTTTAGCCCAGTGACACTCATATCAGACTTCTGGTTAGTGTTTCTCTACATATTTTCCTTTCTTTAACTTTCTATTAATATCTTTCAGTAAATAACCTCCTAAATGTGCCTCTTGTAAGCATTATGTATGTGCGTTATGTATGTGGATTTCAATTTTTTTTTTTTTACGTATTCTGACAATATTTTAAATCAGAATTCTGAACAATTATGGTTACTGATGAATTTGGAATTATTTGAATTATTTTCACCATTTTTTTGTCTTTTACTTTTCAGAAAAAATTTTTTGACTGGTTGTGGTGGCTCATGTCTGTAATCCCAACACTTTGGGAGGCTGAGGTGGGAGGATTACTTGAGCCCAGGAGTTGGAGACTAGCCTGAGCGGCATAATGAGACCTCTCTACAAAAAATAGAAAAATTAGCCAGGTGTTGGTAGTGCACACCTATAGTACCAGCTACTTGGGAGGCTAAGGCAGGAGGATGGCTTGAGCCCAGGAGTTGGAGGTGGCAATGAGCTGTGATGACATCACTGCACTTTAGCCTGGGCAACAGAGTGAGATCATGTCTCCAAAAAAAAATTCTTTTCTTCGTGTATTACCTTTCTCCATCATGTTGCTTGTAATAAATTATTTCTATTCTCTTTGTAGTTACTCTCAAAATGGTATACTAAAAGTCCAAAGACTTTTTCAAGAACTTTTAAATGGTTAAAACTCTGGCTATTTCTCGTCTGTATTTTTACCTTCCACATTTAGTTCTATCTTGTTTTTATTTGTAACATTCAAATTCAATAACAATATTATTGTTGTCTTATGCGGTCAATATTTGTTTGGAATTAGTCACACATTTACTATTTTTGTAGCCCAGTTTTCTTTCTTGCATCTTCTATCCTTCTGGTTTTATTTGCTTTCTTTCTGAAATTCCTTTTCACATTTTTAGCTTTTCCTTGCCTGAAAAATTTTGCTATTGCATTTTAAAGATAGTGTAATTTCCTATAGAATTCTAGGCTGACAGTTATTTTATCATAATATCATGAAGGTATTAATCTAGGATAATGGTTATTTTCTTTCTGCCATCATAAAATATTCCATTGTCTTCTGATTTCCAAAGTGGCTGTTGAGAAGTTCTCTGCCAATTGAATTGTTGTTCCTAATACTGTTTCTCTTTGGTGTTTTATAGTTATTATACATAGTAATGTGTCTAGATATGAATTCTTTATAATTACCTTAGTTGGGATTCATCGTACTGAATCCGATGGTTTGTATCTATCGTTAATTCTGGAAAATTTTTTAGTCCTTATTTCCTTCCTCTATCATTTTGTTTGGGGATTGCTATTTTATGTATGTTAGTACTTCTCTTTGTATTCTGTGTCTCTTAATCATTATTTTACTTTTAAAAATATTTTCTGTTTGCCTTATGCTACATTCTAGGTTTACAAATTCTCTTTTCAGCTGTATTTAATTTGCTGTTAAGTTAATTCCACTTTTTTTTATTTTCAGGACATGTAGTCTTTATAGAACATACTTAGTCGTATTTTCATTGTTTCTTAGTTCTTGTTGCCTATTTTGTCTAATTGCTTATTTTTCAAAAACATTGAACATGCTTGCTTTGTTTTCTGTCAGAACATTCTGTATATCAAGTTTTTTTTTGTGTGTATCTGATTATTAGGTTTGTTTTTTCTGTTGATCTTCACTTATGCTTTCTTTTATGTTATTTTTGTGACCTCATGTTTGTGGACATAGTTATGCAAATTCTCTGAGAGCTATATTAAGGGAGCCTTTCTCTAGAGATGATTATGTTCCCTCTGTCATGTTTGGAGTAGCTACCAAGGAGGGACTATTTCAAGTTAATTTCTCTGTTTGGAGTGTTTTGGATCACACAGAATAAAGTTAAATTTGAATCATTAAGGTTAGTTTGTGATTAGAATTAACAAGGCTTTTTTTTTTCCTCCCAATTTTTTCTAGAATCAAGACCAAGAGAGACAAGTTTCCTTTCTGCTTTATGGAATAGATTTTTTTTTTTTTTTTTTTTCTGTAGTTCACTTTTTCACAAAAAGTAGGGACCTTTAGTTGCTCTGTTGTTATAACTTGCCACCTTATATAGGCTCAGAGTCTTGTTCCCTGTTGTTTGCGCAGTCATTAAAAACAGAAGCTCTAAGTTACTGGCCCACAATCTTAAGCCATTCTGAGTTTGTGTTTGATTTTTGTGCTTTATATTTGTTTGCTCTACCTTTTGAAAAGAAGTTCACTTTCCCTCTTATAAGCTGAGCTATGCACTTAAAAGTTGGTTTTCAATATTTTCCTTTACTTTTTGGTGTATTACTACAAAAAGCTTTTGCTGCATCTAGATTAGTTCATTGTTTTATTTTTCATTTTTTAAAATGTACACATTTTTAGAATTTACAGTTATGAACAATGTTCATTATTGTTTTATGAATGTATAATTCTAAAATATGAAAAAATATTTTAAGTGCCCTTTTACTCACTTTTAAGATTTATGTAAATATAGTACAGAATATGCATGGAATTCCATCTTGTGAATAAGTACTGTGTTATCCATTTCCTAACAATAAGCATTCAGGTTTTTTTTTGTTTTTTTTTTTTTGCTTTTACAAACAATATTTTCATGTGTTTCTTTGGGCATTTATGGGAGAAGTTTTCTAAGGCACATTAGAGAATATAATTCCAACTAAAATTGGAATTGAAATCTCTTAAGTCTGTAAAGTGAGCCGTTTTATAATTCAACTGGTTTGATCTCTTTAACAAGTAAGTGCTAAGAAAAATTGTTGGGGGATTACTCATGATTACAAGACAGTCAAGAGTGAGCTAATAATTGAATGCAATGTGTTGCCGTTGGTTGGCTCCTGATTTGAATAAATCAGCTATAAAAGTCATTTTTTAGACATTTGTAGAAATTTGAATCTTGAATACATGAAATTAAAGAATTGTTAGGTGTGATATAGTCTAGATTATGTAGCAAAATACCTTTATAAAAGATGCATGCTGAAATATGTATGAGGCTATATCATGACATTTGATACTTTTGTGAAAACAATTAAAAAATGTTGCCCAAAATGTTAATATTAAACGTGGATCTTGGGTATAGGTATTTATTATGCTATGTTTTTTTACTTATATTCAAAACATTCATAATACAGTATTCCTTGGTATCCACAGAGAAGTGCCTCTAGGACTCCTCAAAATTCGTGGATGTTCAAGTCCCTTATATAAAATGGTATAATATTTGTATGTAACTCAGACATGTCTGCCAGTATATTTGAAATCATCTCTAAATTACACCTAATACAATATAAATCCTATGTAAATAATTGCTGTACTGTATAGTTCTTATTTATATTTTTGTTTATTTTTTTACTTTATTTTACTTTTTAAGAATATTTTTGATCCTCAGTTGAATCTGCGGGTTCCAAATCCGTGGATACATAGGGCCAACTGTGGATACAGAGGGCCAACCGTAGTTTTAAACAAAGAAACACTTTACGCTTTATTTCATAATAGGGATTGACAGACTGTTTCCCCAGTGGCCCTAAGTGTCCATACCCATGTTCTTGTAAATACAGTTTTATTGGAACACCGTAATGATTATTTGTTTATATATTGTCTGTGGCTCACTTTGCACTTCATTGGCAGAGTTGTGTAGTTTTAACTGAGGCCACATGGCCTGTACAACCTAAAATATTATTTGGCATTTTACAGAAAAGTTTTGCAGACCCCTTCTCCATATACTTACTCTGATTTATTTTCCTTCATAGCCTCATCCCTCTGCTCTCAATCCCTACGTCTCACACCCTTAACATATATTTATTTATTTTTTGAATTTTGTTTCAAGAATATAACCTTCAAAACAGAAGATTATGGATCCATAAATTTTTGCCAGTAAAATGGGTGCAAGTGCATTGCGTTATTTTAATACTGGTGAGATCAGGCATCTTTTTCTCTGTTCTCAGTTTACTGATTATGTATATTTTACCTTGTGTGAATTGCCTGCTGATCATTTACCTGTTTTTTTATTTGGTTGTCTTCAGTAATGCTTCCAATATTGGGTCGAAGCTACTTTGCTCCAGAGAGGATTTGTCTTTGTTTTTGCCAGTTGCCTGGGGACACTAACTACTTGAAGACTGCATTAAATTGTTTGCTTGAAGTTGTTTTGGACCTCCCTGGTAATGTAGGAATATAAAGGGTAGACTTTTGGGAGGCCCTTGGTGGTTATAAATTCTCAGAGGAGAACTACTCCAGTGAGTTAAGACTTGTTTCTTTGCTGTTATCTTCTACAAAGGAATTTATTTCTCATTCACCTTTACACTATGGTTTAGGGATTCCAGCTTTATTCAGCATTCTCTTTTGAGCTTCGCACTTTGTAGCAACCACAGGCTTTATCTGGAGCCCTGTGTAGCTGTCAGGGCCACCAGAGTTCAGAAAGGTGGTGAAAACTGTGTGAAGAGCTCACTGCCCTCCCTAGAGTCCAGCTTTCACTTTTGTTCTTATGCCAATTCCTTACTTTCTTGCCTGAGCAGAAATACATTTTAAATAGCTTATTGGGAAATATTTCGTGCAACATTTTAATAGTTATTTGTAGGTAGGTAGCTTAGGGTATCTGATCTATTATAATATCATAAAATGAAACCTATATCTTTTATACATGCTGATATTATACTATGTCCTTTCACTTTATTGTATGGCTTATCTTTTTGTTAATAGATCTTTTGACATTTTTATATATTTTGATTATTAATCCTTTATATTTTTCTGAGTTTTGTTTTTTGATGTGAAGTAAGGCTTTAACAACTTATTTCCACAAAAGGATAGGTGATTTGATTAAGTATTCTTTTCTCACTTTATCAGTCAGTATTCTGGCAGAAAACAGATTGTGCAAACAGGGCTATAATTTGGGAAGAGTTCAATATAAGGGCTTTTCACAAAGGTGTGGCAGTTTAGGGAAACCCAAAGGAATAATACTATACCCTGGAGCAAATAACTGCCTTTTCCACCTCTAGGCCTGAAAGAGTAAGGGCAGGGAAGTAGAAACTAGATGTTGAGAAGGCTTTAGTGGGAGGGCTACCTGATAGGAATTGTTTGACCTGTCCTAACCCTATATAAAGGGAGTGGTGGTGTGGAGGGGGAGGGGAGATGGTTGGGGCCAGAACAAATTCCTTGATCTAATTCACTGCCCTCATTTCCCATTGGCTGGATCCAGTTGGTAGCCACAAGGCGGGGGCCCACTAATAGTCCAAGGAGGTCAGCCTCTGGGGGCACAGAGCAGGATGCGGAGAGCTTATGCAGACGGGTACGAGGGAAGAGATCCAGCATATTCTTGATTGGAAATCCTAGCTTTAACCTATCAAACTCCACAAATACATGAAACTATACCAGACGGATTATGTGGTTGCTATAGTCAGATGTATGGGATTCAAATCCAGTTTCTGCAGTGCACTAATTGTAAGACTTTGGACAAGGTATTTAACCCTCTGTGTCTTAGTTTGCTCAACTACAAAGTGGAAATAATAAAAATACCTACTTTAAAGGAATATTGTGAGAATTAATGAGCTCATCCATCTAAGTAATAAAGTTAGAACTGTGCCTGGCACCCAAATGCTAAATAAATGTTAGCTATGATGATGTCGATTATAATGGTCATGTTGATAATTTTAAGGCTCTTTGATTCTTTTATTGACTTTTGTTTCTCTGTTAATATCACACCATTTTAATATGCTATAATGTTTTCAAATTGTAAACATTTTTAAAATGTTCATATTCTTTCATTGTTCTTTTAAAAGGTTTCTTCTTACATATTTATTGTATGTAAGTTTTAGGATTACCTTGTTTGTGAAAAGTGTTTGAGTTTTGATAGGGATAGGGATACAGGTTACATTTATAAATTAATTTGTTAAAATTGACATCTTTACAATATTGAGTCTCACCATTTCAGAACAGAATATATCTTTAAATTTATTCAGGCTTCTTTTATGTCCTTTAGTAAAGTTTTATAGTTGTCTTCCTAAAGATCTTGAATTTTTTTTTTTTTTTAGTTTTATACTAACTTTCAGATTTGTTTCTTTTTTCTATTAGATTCTTAAATTGGGTCTTCTGGAGGTGTAAGAAAGCTATTGATTTTTGTGTTCACCTTATATGTGGTCCTCTTGCCAAAATCTTTTATTATTTTTCTGTTGATCGCTTCTGATTTTTTAGGTGAATACTCATATTTATGAATTGTGATAATCTTGTCTTTTCCTTTTCAATATTTATATCTCTAAAGTTTTGTTTATCTTATTGCAGTGCCTGAACCAGTATAATGTGGGATTTTAGGTAAAACAGATATCCTTGTTTTACTCTTCATTTTAATAGATGCTTCTAATATTTTACCATTAAATATCTTCTCTGAATTTCTGGTATATACCTTTAATATGAATTTGCTGAGCATTTGTCTCAGGAATCGGTGTTGAATATTATCAAATGTTATTTTAGCCTCCATTTGATGGTCATTATGAGTTTTTCTCCTTTAATACATTAACATAGTAAATTCATTAGACCTTTTTTTTCTTTATCATTGCTGCAATACTTGGCTAACATTTTTAAGATTATTTTTTATTTTAATCGATACATAAGTTATATTTATGGGGTACATGTGATATTTTGATACATGCAGACAATGTATAATAATCAGGGTAATTGGAATGCTCATCACCTCAAACATTTATCATTTCTTTGTGTTGGGAACATTATAAAAATTCTTTTGTAGCTGTTTTGAAACATACAGTCATCCCTCAGTATACTCAAGGTACTGGTTCTAGGAACCTCATGCATACCAAAATATACGAGTACTCAAAACCTGCCATCAGCCCTCTGTCTGTGGGTTTTGCATCCTACAAACACTGTACAGTTGATCCTTGAACAACATGGGTTTGAACTGCACAGGTCCATTTATACACAGATTTTTTTTTTTTTGCCAAACACAGATCGAAAATATTTGTGACATGAAAACCCATGGATACAGGGGCTGACTTTTGCAGGTTCTGTAGGGCCAAATGCTGGATTTATGGATGGGTTTTGGTATTTACAAAGGTACTGGAACTAATCTCTCACATATGCTTAGGGACAACTATATTTTGAGCCCAAGTTTGGTTGGAAAAAATCCGCGTATAAGTGGACCTATGCGGTTGAAACTTCTGTTGTGCAAGGATCAACTAACTATATGATAAATTACTGTTAACTATAGACTCCCTACTGTGCTTTCAATAGAACTTCTTCTATATAATTATATTTTTGTACCCATTAAGGTTGCTGTCTTTATCCCCCACTTGCCTCTACCCTTCCCTGGCTCTGCTAACCACGATTTTATTCACGACCTCAGTGAAATCAATTTTTGTAACTCCCACATATGACTGAGAATGTGTGAGATTTGTCTTTGTGTGTCTGGCTTGTTTCACTCAACATAATGTCCACCCATTCCATCCATGTTGCTACAAATACAGGATTTCATTGTTTTTTATGGCTGAATAGTATTCCTTGGTGTATGTATACCACATTTTCTTCATCTGATGGACACTTAGATTGATTCCATATCTTGGCTATTTTGAATAGGCTGCAGTAAACATGGGAGTGCAGATATTTCTTTGATATACTGATTTCCTTTATTTTGGGTAAATGCCCATCAGTGCGATGCTAGATCATATTGTAGTTCTATTGTTTTTTGAGGTACCTCCATACTCTTTTCTATAGTAGTTGTGCTAATTTACATTCCCACCAACAGTGTACAAGCATTCCTTTTTTTTCATGTTTTTACCAGCATCTATTTTCTCTTTTTGATAAGTTATTTTAACTGGGGTGAGGTGATATCTCATTGTGGTTTTGATTTACATTTCTTGATGATTAGTGATATTCAGTATTTTTTCTTATTAGCCATTTGTATGTCTTTTGAGAAATGTCTATTCAGATGTTTTGCCCCTTTTTTCTTTTGGGCTGTTGGTCACTTAGGACCATGTTTAATTTTCACACATTTACATAGTATCCAAGTTTCCTCTTGTTTTTGACACCTAGGTTTACTCTATTTTGGTCAGAAAAGATACTTGATAAGTTTTTGGTGTTTTTTATTTTTATTTTTTTTCTTGGTTGAGACCTGTTTTGTGGCTTAACACATGGTCTATCCTGGAGAACGTTCCATGTATTGATGAGAAAAATATATGTTATGTAGTTGTTAGATGAAATGTTCTGTAAATATCAGTTAGGTCCATTTGGCCTAGAGGGTCTAGAGTATAATTTAATTCCAATATTTATTTGCTGATTTTCTGTCTGGATGATCTGTCCATTGCAGAAAGAATGGTGTTGAAGTCCCCTACCATTATTGTATTGTAGTCTGTCTCTTCCTTTAGATCTATTATAGTAATATTTGCTTTATATTTTTGGTTGCTTTTTTGGGGGGCATACGTACATTCACAATTGTTACATCCTCTTGCTGAATTGACCCTTTTATTGTTTTATAATGACCTTTTTTGTCTGCCTTTACAATTTGTAACTTGAAGTCTGTTTTATATGATACAAGAATAGCTACTCCTGCCTTTTTTTTTTTTTTTTTTTGGTTTCCATTTGCATGGATTATCGTTTTCCATCCCTTCACTTTCAGTATGTTTCTTTTCTAGGTGAAGTGATTTTTTTTTGTAGACACATTATAGTTCGGTCTTGTTTTATTATCCATTTAGGCACTGTATGTCTTTTAACTGGCGAATTCACTCCATTTACATTCAATTTTATTATTGCTAGGTAATGACCTAATACAGCCATTTTGTTACTTGTTTTGTGGTTGTTTTGTAACTACTCTCTTCCTTTCTTTCTGTCTTCCTTTGTGGTTAAGTGATTTTTCTCTGGTAGTATGGTTTGATACTGTGTTGTTTATTTTTTGTATATGTATTTGTAGTTTTTGCTTGGTGGTTACCATGAGGCTTACCAAAAAAAATCTTTCAGTTAAAACAAGTTATTTTAAAGTGATGACAACTTAACTTTGATCACAAAAAAAGCATAGAAAAAAGTAAAAAACTCTATACTTCAACTTCATATATCTCCCACATTTTTACTTTTTGTTGTCTCAATTTATAGCTTTCTATATTGTCTATCTCAACAAATTTTTATTTTTGATGTTTTTAGTCTTCATACTAATGACATGAGTGGTTTACGTACCGTACAGTGTTAGAATATCAAAATTGGTTTGGGTACTTATTTTACCAGTGAGTTTTATACTTTCAGATTATTTCTTATGGAATGTTAATGTTATTTTCTTTCAAATTTTGTAAGTCTGGTGATGATGAATTTCCTAAGCGTTTATTTGTGTAGGAAAGTCTTCATTTCTTCTTCAAAGCAGTGTTTGAAGGATAGCTTTTCTATGTACAGTATTTTTGGTTGGCAGGTTTTCTTTCTTTCACTAATTTGAGTATGTCATCACTCCCTCCTGATTTGTAAAGTTTCCCCTAAGAAGTCTGCTGCCAGATGTATCAGAGCTCCTTTATATGCTATTTACTTTTTTTCTCTTAATGCTTTTAGCATGTTATCTTTGTTCTTGACCTTTGAGAGTTGTTCTATATGCCTTGGAATAGTTTTAATTAGGTTGAATCTGCTCGGTAATCTTTGACCTTTTTGTACCTGGATATTTATATCTTTCTCAAGGTTTAGAAAGTTATGTGTTGTTTCTTTGAATAAACTTTCTACCTCTATCTCTTTCTGTTGCTCTTCTTTCAGCCAGTGACTCTTAAATTTACTTTTGAGGCTATTTTCTATATCTTGTAAGCATTCTTTATTTTTTTCTTTTTTCTCCTTTGTATATTTTTAAATAGCTGGTCTTCAAGCTCACTAATTCTTTATTCTGTTCGATCAGTTCTGCTGTTGAGACACTGATAAATTTTTCATTTTGTTAATTGTGCTTTTCAGTGTTTGATTTTTTTTTATTTCAATCTCTTTGTTAAAGTTCTCTTATAAATTTATGAATTGCTTCTCTGTGTTTTATTGAAGTTTGAGTTTCCTCAAACCAGCTCTTTTGAATTTCCTGTTTGAGAGGTCATAGATCTTTGTCTCTCCAGGGTTGATCACTGGTGCCTTATTTTATTTGGTGAGGTCATAATTTCCCTGAATATTTTTAATGCTTGTGGATGTTTGTCATTGTCTAGGTATCAGAAAGTTAGGTATTTTTCCAGTCTTCATAGTCTGGCCTTGTGTGTACCCAACTGTCTTCAGAGAGCCTTCCTGGGAATCAAAGGGGACTGACTGTTAAGTCCTTAAGCCTACCGTGTGGCCACTGTAGCCATTTCAAGATTAGAGTGGGCCCTAAATTCCATTACTCTGCAACTGTTTTGCAGACTGCTAGATGTACAGCCTTTATGGACTTGGAAAGATCAGGGAGAATTCCCTGGGTTTCCAGGCAAATTACCTCGCTCCCTTTGCTCTCTGTTTCTCAAGCAAAAGTAATCTCTCTCTCTGCTGAGCTGCCTGGAGTTGGGGGAGGCATGACACAGGCTTTCCCATGGCCACCATGGCTGGAAGCATGCTAGTTTTGCCTGTGGCCTGCTGATGATGATGATTATTCAAGCCCCAATGCTATTTTAGTAACTTTCACTGTGCCACTGTTGAAGCCAGCTGTGATTTTGGTCTTTCCTACTAGGGCAATAAATTCCCTTCTGGCCCAGGATGGGTCTAGGAGCAACAGCCTGGAATCAAGTGCTTCAGATTTCTTGCCAGTGCTGTGTTTTACTGTGGCAGTACAAGGTTCCAAGGCAAGGGCCCTTGTACTCTTTCTCTCCTTCCCCCAAGTGGGAGGAAATCTCTCTTCATGCTGCAGTGGGGAGTGATGTGATATGGGCACTCCTATTGCTCCTACAGCTCTTGTGACTTTGTGGTATACAGGTTCCCAGACCAGCACAGTACTCACCAAGGACTTGGGGCTCACCAAGGACTGTGGTTACTGTAGCCTAGCTGTCTCTGAAATTTGTCTGGAGCTCAAGGCCACTTTAGTCAGCCAATGGTAAAGCAGGTTGGAACTTGGATTCCTCCTGCCAGCGTGCAGATGCCCATGGAATGGGTCTCAATGTTCTTTTTATAGGTCTCTCTCTGGAATCAAGGGCAACCAAATTCTGCTATATCCACTAAGTTTCTCTTTTCATATTTTTCCTGTTTATGAATCCAACTATGTTGGCCTCTTAAAATATGTTAGGTTTTTATAAAATCTTTTTCTTTGTCCTAGGACAGTTTGTATATCATTGGTATTATCTACTTTTTAAAGATTTGGAAAACTCTTCGTTAAACCCATCTGCATGTAATGCTTTTTTTTCCTCTGGTTTTTGAGTTAAATCATAACCTGAAACTTTAGTTTTTTTCTACGGTTATTTGGTCTGTTCATCTTTTTATCCTTAAGCAAATGTTAGTATTTTAAAAATATTTTTCATCTGTTTTCCCTAGCTTTTAAAGTTAATAAAAATTAAATGGAGAAAAATCTTAAATTTTTCATACCTGAAGTTATTTTTTAAAAATTTCTATTGTGGTCTGTTTGGACTTCCTTCCTTTCTTAATCTGACTTGCCAAAACTTAGCCGTTTTTATTGGTTATTTCAATGAACCTGGTTTCAAGTGTCTTGGTAGTTTTTTGGTTTGATTCCTAGTTTCTTTTAAATAATTTATTATACTTTTCTCTTTGGATTTATTGGTGTTTTGTTCCCTTATTTTCTGAGTTATAACTTAAGTTTACCTGTTTTCTATCTTTTGTGTTTTCTGATAAATGCCTTTTATGCTGATTTTGTTTTGACCCTGCTTAGGCTGTTTCCTAGTCTTTATTTTGTAAGCTCTAATTGTTAGGTATATGTGATGGAAATGAAAATTTTTCTTTCAATTTTTTCCCCTAATGTACATTTATAAGTAAAGTTTTAAATTTCAATAAGATGTTAATTAGATGTAGAGATAGTAGTTTTTAAACCATGTTTTAATTTTATCCCACTATATTTATTTAAAAAGATTTATAAGATTTGTATTTTTTTGAATTTGTAAATATATCCTTTGGTCTTAATACTTAATAATTTTTATGAGCATTCCACATGAGTTTGATAAGAAGGTACATTCATTATTCCCTGGCTCTCTTAATTCTCTACCAATTTCTCATTTTTTTCTTACATACTAAAACTTTTAAATTCATAAAGTTTATATTACCTTTGCTAAGATTGTGTTAGCTAATTTTTTATGGTCTGGAACAGGGTGGGCAATTCTTTCTTGTAGAGGGCCATATAATATTGTAGGCTTTGAGAGCCAGATGGTTTTTGTCAAAAGAACTCTGCCATTGTGGTGTGAAAGTAGCCTCAGATAATATATGAATGAAAGTGTGGCTGTGTTCCAATAAAATTTTATTTATAAGTACATGTGGCAGGCCATAATTGGCTCACTGGTCTCAGTTTGCCAACTCCTGGTCAGCATAAGCATTTTGTGACTCTGATAGTTCTTAGATATTAACTGTCTGTCATATCTGTATGTATCTGTTAACCTTTTTGGTAGTAATTTGTTGAAAACTCATACAGCTTCACCCATTGTTTTTGGTATTTCTGGTATTCTCTCCTTTGAATCACTATGGAAAATCCTTATTTTTCTGAAGCACCTTACTTAATATGTGCATTCCCAATAATGATAACACTGAAAATTGGTTTGGGTTGGGGGAGCAAAAAAAAAAAAAAAAAAAAAAAAAAAATTTTTTTTAAGTTACTGTCTTGTGGCTGTCCAAAGTTCAATCCTACCCAACAAAATTTTATTCTTTGAGTTTGATTAAATCAGTTTCTTTGCGGGCATGGTAATGCACAATAGGTAAAGTATTCAAGTATATTAATGTAATCTTACAAATTTTTGTATCTGTTTCTGTGGTACTATTGCTACACATTTTGTTTACTCTCCTACTTTTGCATGTTGTATTTTCTCTAATTCTTTATTAGACTAGCCAGACGCTTGTCTCCCCCACTCCAACTCATTCCAGATTCATCTTTTTATCTTTCATCTTTATTTTGCTTATTTTTGTTTATTTCTGATACCTTTAATTGAATGATTAACTTGTTTTCTGCCTTCACCATCCCCAATTTTATGCTGTCTTTTCCTCTAATTATAAATCTGCCTATATTTACTTTTTTCTTTTACTGTGTTTTCTTTCTTTAATTTCTTGATATGCATTGTTCTTATTGTCATTATTTTTTTTTAAAGATTTTGTAATTGCATCTTTAGCTGCTTTGAGAAATGATTTAGTGTTTGTGGAGAAATTTTAAAATATTTCCCTTACTTAGCTATGTTTGGGTTATATTTTTGTCCTGAATTTCAGTTTTTATTGCATTATCGGAGAATGTGATCCTTATAATTCATGTTCTTTTGAATTGAAGCTTAGTTTGTGGCATAATACATAATCAGGTTTTATAAGTGGTCCATGATTACAAAATGGTTTTTGAAGTCCATTACAAATGATTGTTAGTTAGGATGCTTTCAGCTACAGGTAGTGGAAACCATCTGAAAATGGGTTAAGCAGAAAGGAAATTTATTATCTATATATAATAAGCCTTGAAGTAGGGTACTTTTATGGATTATTAATTGGGGGTCTCAGTAGCGTCATCAAAAACCTAAGTTTCTTCCATTTTTCAATTTTCTTCTCAGCCTGTCAGAGTCGGGCTTTTCCTCTTATGCTGGCTCTCCTCAAGGTCTCAGGATGGCTCCCACATATGATACTGATCAGAGGCCGAATGTCCCCTTTCTAGTGCTTCTTTTTCCCTTTTCCTCTTCTTCCCTATCTCATTGTGGTGTGTGTGTATTGGGGGAAGGCCTTCCCAAGCTTCTCATAGATCCATAACTCTTTCAGTGAGAAGAATTGTGTCATGTGTATAATATGTTCCCAATCATGGGGAATGAGATCACCACTTGAGAGTGAGTCCAGGCTAGCAGTACAGAAGGGTAATAGCCTTTCCCAAGAACATAGCCCCTGGGCCAGAGTGAACAAAATCAGAGTTCTAATAGTGACCTTAAGGCTAGGGTGGGGCAGGAGGTGGTTGGGCAGGCAGCCAACCAATTGTATCATCCTCACTGTTGAGGACAAGATCAGCTATAACATTGTGGAGACATTTGGAATATTTATTCCTTCAGGTGTGAACTTAAGCATCTTTTTAAACTGCAAATAATTGAGTTTATCACCGACAGTTTGGGTCATTTGTATTTAATACGTAATTGCTGTAGCACTGAGAAATAACTATAAAATTTTCTGTTAGAATATCAGATATATATTTTTGCTATTTCTTTGTAATTCAGAATCTTAGGATTTTGAGCAGACATTGTGTATTCCTTATTGTTCATCCAGCTCTGAGCACTGGATTTCCAGAAACTAATTATTGGTAGTAATAAAAAGTGCGTATCTGGAGATAGATTGAAGTGTAACTCAAGATGTGATTAGCTACTGTTTGTTTGTATTAAAATGTTATTTTTTCCTGCATATTTGTAATCCAGGGAAAGCTTGTAATATGAAAACTAAAGTAGATTTATTTTAAGGCAACATATAAGAATAATTGGTTCAACAGCATTGTGTGAATACAGTTGAAATTGTCCTATTAAAATTTGGTCACAAAGTGTATATAGTAATGCAGTAAGATTCATACCAACTAATTATTAGTTCAAGTTTGGAGCAAAATGTTGAATTATTGGGAAGTTGTAGTGTTACTGAATGAGTCCTGTCATGAGGAAATGATATTGCCAGTTACACATAAAATTGTCAAAGGTTAATACAATTGTCAAGATGGACTTTTTTTTCCTCTCTTGTGCTTACTGGTTATTTTCATTTTTGCTGAGAGAATACACAAAAATGATACCTTGTCACTTGCTTTCAAGCTGGAATTATTTCTCTTCATGTTTTTTAGTCACAGGTACCAATCAAATGAAAAGAAATCTGTCTTAAATGAAATCATATGACTAGTACAGTGTATCTTGTAATTGTTTTATCTTGTAACTGCTAGGTTCTTTACTTTGCATCCAAGTATAATAGTATGAATGATGGATGATTAAATTCTTTTCATAGGAGATAGATATATTTTAAGTTAATAGTCCTTATCACTGATAGCAATTAGCAGAAGAGCAATGAATTCCCTGGATTTATGTTTCTTAATAGCTCTTCCAGTATTATTTTCTTACTCTCGGGAAAGGTACATGAAATTTGGCCTAGGTATTGTCTAGTGTAAAATTTATCTTCTCATTCAAAAAGTATTTGAGTGCTTGTTCTATGCCAGTCTTTCCTGTGTTCTACACATCATTGTAGAGATTGCCATTCCTTTTCTTTAAATACCTTATCTTTTGTGTTAAGAATTTGCCATGTGTAATGCTTTGACTTCCTGTCACTTCTATTTAACTTTGTATCAAAAGTAGAATTCAGTGTGAACACAGGAAGGACCTACTTGCTTAAACAATGACGAAGTGAAACGGCTGAATGAGTAGGAAAACATAGCCTTGAGCCCACATCCCTAACTGAGGCAGGACAAATTTGGGTGGTCTGTGAGTCCCTATACTCCTGTCTTACATACTGAAGCTATTGCAGGAAGCTCCAGTTCTCAGTTTGGGACAGTTTCCCAGATTCTCCCTTTAGGCCTTGATCAAGTGTATATGCTCTCATTTCTTGGAACTCTGGGAGAAGAGTGGTTGATTCTCCCTGTCCCCCGCACCCATAGGCAAACTAATTTCTCTTAGGCTTTCACTTCTGTGTAGCATTTACTGTGGGGCCTCAGATTTCAGTGGCGATATAGCCATCATCAACAGACTTGATCACCTTGCTTGTGCTGTGTGCTCTGAGCACTTTTATATTAAGCCTCACAGCAATTTCTGGATAGGTGTTTATTGTCCCATTATATAGTTTACAGAAGAAAAAGTATAAAGATCTTACTTGAATTGCCTGGTAGAAGTTCAATAACGTGTTCATGGAACCTCATTTAATAGTGTGTATCCTTAAGTGAGCTGGCATGGAGGTCTCTTTGGTTGGGGCTCACTTTGACCCATTCAGTTATTTCTCTTTCCCTTATTGACAGTATACAATGATACTGCATGCAGCTAGGTAGATCAGTATATCTTCATATCCTAATACCACAACGTGTAGTACTGCAAAAGTGAGATCCCTATATGATTTCTAGAATTGCAGAGGAGCTCATCTTTGGTTTAGAGCACCTGTTCTGTATAGGGTATTGGAATCACCTGGGGACCTTTTAAGACTGCTGACACTGGGACTTCCTCCCCCAGCTGAATAAATCAGAGCCTCTGGGACAGGAACCCAGGCATCCATATTTTGCAAAGTTCCCAAATGATTACAGTGTGCAGCCGACTGTGAGACCCACTGGTTAGAGCCATAAATAGCGCAGTTGCTACTGTTTTATGGTAGATGTTACAGAAATAGGTTGTTGAATTGCCTATAAAATGAATTAAAGATTAAAGCGTTTCTTTTTCCCCCATTCATAAACCATTGTGATAGCAGTCTTAACTTCTACAGAATTACCTATTTTTTGCCTGATGAGATTTACTTAGAAAAGGAAATAAACATACAGCTCTCTCTCTCCTGAAGTCTTTTTGCAGTTAATAATTAAGGCAGTGCACACATTCTCAGTTGAGCTAGAAGTTTAGATACTGTCTCTTTGCTCTTCTGAAAGGAACCCAAGTGTTATGGCTTTTTAAATGAACCAGAGCAATAAATTCAAATGTTGTTTGTAAGCCAAATACTTTTCCTCATATGTCAACAATTATGTAATCACAGTATAAAGTAGCCATGTAAAGATTCCTTGCTCTTGAACAGAATTTAAATTTAAAAATTAAAAGTGGTAAAATCCTCTATCCATATGAAACACATTACCTTTTGTTCCAATTTACATTGACTTCTTGTGGGAAGAATACAAACTGAAGATTTCGATTTCATTTTCAAAGGCAGATGTGGGGGTTTGGCAGGATAAAACTTAAATTTTCTCTAATGAATGTTTTTTAGGGACTTAAGATACTAGGAAATACAATAACTGCTTTTTTTTAAATCTAGAGCATTTCCAAAGGTCCTTTGCCTTTTCTCTCTGCTAAAATTGTTATTTGTGAGAGCAGATTTGTGAGTTTTAGAGTAATGCTTTTAATTAATTAGCTGGCATTTGACATGTGTCTGTGAAATTGGGTGAGGTTACTTAAGAAATGTATGGGGAGAGCAATGCCATGCAAAGGGTAGTTCTTCATAGTGTTCTTCTTCCTTAAAACAGCAGACTTGATCCTGTATCTCCACAGTCACATATAACAAGTGCCCTGTGTCTTTCTGGCTGACTGATGTTCTGTTTGTTACATAACATCTTGACATCCTATTAAGACTGCAATTAGAAAACAAAGTCCCAACTCATTGACAATGATGGCAAACAGAAAGATGCAGCTGTTTAGCCTGCTCTTCTTGATTGAACATAGAATGTAATTTGGCCTTTACTTGACTAATGACTAAAATTTTTATGTTTAATGATAAGCCAAGAAAACACTGGGCATTTAATTGAGATTCAGATAATAAGTAGCTTATGTGTGGATTGTGTTCAAAGAGAAGATTTAAATGTCTTTCTACCTACCTATCATCTCTCCATCCTTGACATTATTCAAGAGCTGAAAGTCTACCTCAGAGTTTTTAATCTTTAAATCCAGAGCTCAGTCCATTGAGTTATTGTGTTCACCAGATTTCAATGCAAGGTTATTGTTTTCTTCTCAAGAAAATTAAAAATATTTCTGATGTGGTTGTGCTGTTCTTACTGCAGAATATTAATATTTCCTTTATTTCTAATTTACATATATTGACAAGGAAGTGCCCACCCTGTTAAAAAATGTGTTAATCAAGAAATTTGATTTTCTTGGACTATTATTTAACTAAAGAAAAGAATTATAAAAAAGAATTTTATGAATGCTATTTTCATGAGTCAGGGCTCCTTTTGCAATGATAGGTATTTTCAGTTTCAATTTCTTTCTTGCAATATGAAAGGAATTATTCTTTAACTCACAAGTACTGCCTTTGATCATCCTTTGCCATTTATGACATAGCCTCTGTGACTTATGGAACATTGGATTTGCTATAGTAGATCAGTCTGAATCTGTGTCTACATGGAATGACCAGATTCCCTGTCTTAATGATATGATAGATGCCACTATCAGTTAGTGTCTTAAGCTTGAAGCTTCAGAGTATCCTCAATGCTTTTTTAAATGTCTACATCCTACTGATCACACATAGTCATGAATCCCTCGGAACTGTCGTCTTAATGAGCCCCCTTCCAATTCTGTTGCTTTGGTTGAAGCCCTCAGGTGGAATACATAATAGTTCTGATGGGTCTCCCTATGTTCAGGCTTTCCACAGTGACTCTTTTTAAAAACAGAGGTAATGGTACCATGCTTCCCATAAAAACCTTCACTGATTACTCTGATTCCTGCCTCATCCTCAGTGTTAGCTCTTTCCACTGCTTTCTCAACACATGCCCTGCAGGTGTGTGACAACAGTGAACTTTCCTTTTGTCCACCATAGGCTGGGTTCCTCCACTCCTTTGCACATGCTGTTCTCATTGCCTAGAGGCTCTCACAAAATGCTATGCTCTTATAAAATGCTAAAGCCAAGAAGAGAATGTGGCAGCCTTCTCCTAAATTAACATCTTGTTCTAGAGTATGGCTCTTTTATACATGTAAAATTTCAATTCACATGCCTACCACACCTGTGGCTAAGGAAAAAAAGAAAACAAAACAAAAAAACCAAAAACTAAAAGAAAGAGGAAATTTCAGTTCACAAATTCCACAAGAATTTTGTGTGTGTCTAGAACATATTTATATTTTCTCAGTGCTTTGTCGCCAAAAGTTAAGATCTTAATTGTAAAATAAACTTACATGATAAAACTTTTCCCAGAAAGAGAGTTGGAATAACAGTACTTAAGAGCTCTGACGCTGGAGACACATGGCTTGGTCTTGAATTCCTTCTCTGCCCACTGAGCCGCTGTGAACTTCTCTGTCATTGCTGCCACCTCATCACTGAAGTGAGGGTAACAGTGTCCCAATTCCTGGAGGATCGACAAGTTAGCATACCTGGAGCTCTGAGGCTAGTGTCTGGTATGGAAATGTTTTAGCTGCTGTTATTATTGTTGTTGTCAGTTTTGATTCTATGGCTGTAGCTGTGTTCATAATTCCCCTAGTGTATTCTTAAAGGGATTCTGAATAAAACCATTTTATCTTTTTTATATATGTGATATTTTGTAGATGATAAAAATATATAGAGATATGTTCCTATAAGTTAGGATATCAAGCTGTATTTTTAATATTTTTAGCATTATAGAGAGGTTGTATGTAATTCATCTTGTTTTGCTTCCTAATTATAAAATACAGGGAAAATCGTATCATTTACATGAACAAATGAATTAATTGGAACATGTTGCTTGGTGAAAGTGAAAAAACAGATTCAGCTCCAGTGTAATATATTGATTTATATTTAAAATTCATAATAAATTTTCACATGTTGAATTTATCTGTTGTGTGACGTATAGCTGTATTCTGAATATTTTAGTTGTCAGTTCAGTTTCATTTGTTACATGCTGTAAACCATAAAGAATGGGCCATTGATTAATCTGTTTAGTGATGAAAGTGTACAAATTATAGCTAATATGTCTAATTTCTCCTACAGGCTAGAAGGTAAAATCCTCTTACCCCCCTACAGTTAGGTCAGTAGTGCTTGATGTGACCAGACTCCTCTTCAGAGGCTACCTGATTTAATTGTGGCTGTAAAGCACCTAAACAGTATGAATTCCTATATTCGTATTGCTGTCCCTTTACATTCTCAGCACAGAAAATAATTAAATAATTATTGTAGGTCATATAATTTTTCCAATGGAAAATGTTCGCAATACATACGTGACAGTTAAAATTGTTCTAGATAGGAATGTTTATTAATGGACAAGATAGTGCTTATTCCTAAGCCTCCATTTTAAGGCTTTACTAAAAAGGGAAACTCAGGAAAGTGTTCCAACAAGGACTTTACCTCTACATGAATACAGTGGTTACTCTTTTATTTTTTAAATTG
This sequence comes from Eulemur rufifrons, assembly GCF_041146395.1. Taxonomy (NCBI): domain Eukaryota; kingdom Metazoa; phylum Chordata; class Mammalia; order Primates; family Lemuridae; genus Eulemur; species Eulemur rufifrons. The sequence continues at coordinate 14,846,070 of NC_090996.1, read as the reverse complement.
GTTTGCCCTGAAGGTAGGCATTCCCAGGGCTGAAATTGTGAAATAGAATGTACACAAGGGGACTGGTGCTTGTAGATTTGTGTGTATAAATATAGTATTTGTGGGGAATGTCAAGCTACCTACTCTTTTTTACATTTTATTTATTTTTTGATAGATGATGTTTATCACTCTTCTTGTAGCTCTCTGCTGCAGACATCATTGCACCTTTATTATGAAAGTGCTGTAGCTTTCCAGTCATTGCTATTCTAGACTGAGCTTCTGAAGCAGCAGGAGTGAGATGATTTTGCAAATTGCAATATAATACCATATATGATCTTGTCTCAACCTGTAACACACATATCTTCATAGAAATAACATTTAATTATGGTAATATCCTCCCTGATATCAGACACAGTATGGCGCCTGTTAAGATGATATTGTTTGTAGTAAGATGGAGTAAAAGTGGTTTAAAGATGAAGGAATAAAATCACATACCTTGATAAACCCTTTAGACGCTATTGAGGCTGTGGAGAGCTAGCTTTTGATTTTGTTTCCTTTCTTTTCTCCCAAAATAAAATTGCAAACAATAATTTGATAGACAAACACTGTCACACTCTGTAACCCCATCTAATCCCCTCACTGCACATCTTAATCCCTGATGGACTTTTCTCAGATATATGGGCTATGAGGTTAGGGAGTTTCTGGATGTGATACTTTTTCCAAAGTCTCTCAGTGACAGATGCAGTGACCTTATCATGCAAGCAGCTCTATCCAGTTTGACAGTTCAGCCATCTGGCTTGTATCGATCATAATTGATTTAAAGAAACTCGCACTCTAGAAGTTGGTCATTTAAAACTCTAAGGTTAAATTGGCCTACATTTAATTTGAAGTTTTAAACCTTTATTTTTAAAACTAGTTGTGGACTTATTTATAAAATTCAGCCTCGTTTCTTGTCTGTGTGGGCATTTAGGGTGGGGAAAAAAAAATCATGGCCTGATTTGATAAAAGTCAGTTTTTATGGGGACTATTTTATACTCTAGAGACTATATATAAATATGTCCTCATAGGTATAGATTTATATTTCTTAGATTTAGCAAGAGTTTAAAACTGGCGCAGCACAGTGGCTCATGCCTGTAATCCTAGCACTCTTGGGGGCCGAGGCGGAAGGGTCACTTGAGGTCAGGAGTTCAAGACCTGCCTGAGCCAACAAGAGCAAGACCCCCATCTCTACTAAAAATAAAAAAGAAAATCAGCTGGGTGTGGTCATGCAGGCCTGTAGTCATAGCAGCTCAGGAGGCTGAGGCAGGAGGATCACTTGAGGCCAGGAGTTTGAGGTTGTAGTGAGCTATGATGATGCCACAACACTCTAGCTGGGGCAACAGAATGTGAGACTTTGTCTCAAAAAGAGTTTTAAACTTAAGTGGACTTGGATTGTAGGACTTCTGAAAGTTTAGAAACATTTAGGGTAGTTTATTTACTAGGCTTCTGAACTTGGGCTTAACCTCTTTGCGTCTCGATTTGCTGATCTCTAAAATGGGTAGTAATAGTACCTTTCTCATTGCATTGTTGGGAGGATTAGAAGAAATAATACAAATCAAGTGCTTAACACACTGCCTAGCACGTTGTGTGTGATAAAGATTTATTTTGCAACTGATTGCCATTACTAATTAGTAGCTATTGATAGTTATTACTATTTTGAACATTTTTCATCTGTTGGCTTCTAAAACCTTCCTCTTACCTTGTTTTCCTTCAATATCACTGACACAGTAGCTCAATCTTTTATATGTTTTTTCATCTGTCTGCCTATTCATGATTGGAATTTCTCACAATTTTACCTGTAAGCCTTACTTTTTTTTTTTTTTACTTTACATCCTTGGTGACTATTCTCATTCACAGCTTCATCAGTTCTTAATTACATGCTGAAGATTTCCATACTGTTACCTCTAACCCAAATTTCTTTTGGGTTCCTTTGAAAGGTGTACTTCTTGTCCTGCTGCATGCATGGTGGTTTAGGGGACCCAGTAGGCATAAATATAAGGGCAGGTAGACATAAATTTGGGAATGAATACCATTGATCTGGAGCCAATTCTTAGTGGTTAATTGATAACAATATGTGGGAATCCAAAGTTTAACTAAAATGTTGGTATTTACATGTTGTTTTTTAAAATCTGATGACTATTTCACAATAATACAAATACATTTTGGTAAAGCATTCCCTTTCTACAACTCCTAGTTATGATGTAGCCTCTGTAATTATTTGTTTTGGAGAACTTGGTTTTCTGAATAGCTGAGATTTTACTCATTTCAGCAGTAAATGGTTTAAGATGGGCATGTTTTTAGATTTATGCACTAATTTAATTCAACAATTAACAGTCATTTATGCGACACTAACTTGAATAAATGCCTTCTCATGCACATACTAACTTGTTTTATTAAAATAGTTTATTAACCAATCATTTGTTAATGATTTAGCCATGGGTGGTTTTTTGCTGTTTTGAATTTTCTTAAATTGTGAGGTGTCTACTATATAAAGAAGAGTATCTAAAATGTGCATTATGGTATAAAGGATAGTAATAAAATCAACACCAAACTACCCAATTTCCAGATTTAAAAAAATGACATTTCCAGTGTCTTAGAAACCCCTCTGTGCCTCTCCTTTGTTTCCCTTTCCCTCACCCTCAGAGGTAAACACATAATGTTTACTTGTTCTTCTTTACAGGTTAACTGCCACATTGTCGTTTTGCATAAAGCAATTCATTGTTTTGAAAAATTGAGTAACATGCATACACCTAGCTGTGTAAGGGAAAGGCAGTGTTGCCACTGCAGGCTCCTATGAGAAGAGAAACTGAGCTGATTCTTTGGATCGTAGCTAGGCTTGGTTTTCCCTGGACTTTACAAAAGCCCCTTCTGAGGAAGTGAATGGCCAGGGTTATGAATGGGTTCTGGGAAACAGGGCTTACCATAAGTCAGAACAGCTGGCAGGACTGTTGTGTGCTAGTCACATATTAGATGTCTGGCAGAAATGTGCTAAGAGGGGCTGAGTACTTCTCTGTTTTCTAAGTTCACTATGCCCACTCCAGCTCTCAGGAGTGGATGAAAGTGGACCATTTTAAGGTGAAAGAAATGTCCTCAGCTGATAAAGGCATCAAGATGGGATTGGGGGAGTTGATGGAGTATAGAGTAGGAACTTCATTAACATGTGGTTAGGACAAACCAAATAACAGATAGGACCCTTGCTCAGGCTCACTGGGGCGTTTTGTCTTCTGGTTAAAGAGGGGAGGAGTTTTTGTGGTGATAGCCCTCAACTTATCTAAGCTATATCTTGAGTCACATTGCTGAAATGTGGATCCAGTCCCTCTACCGTTGTTGTATAGTTCTGATCCTAGGGCCACCCTTCGTTGTATTCTGAGGATTCCATCTGCTTATTTGTACTTGGTCTCATTTCCCATATCTCTGTTTTCCACTTTATTGCATTATACTCTTGTGTTAGTGCCACATGTCATTTAGTATCTTTTGAGATAAAGCTGCGTAGGAAATGCTTTGTAATGGTTAATTGAAAGTATTGCTCCATTGCTTCTTGCTTCTAGTGTTGCTATTGAGACGTTAAAAACCATTCTGCCTTCTAATTATTTTTATGTAATCTTGTGGTTTTTGTGTGGTTATTTTAAGAACTTCTTTTTTCTTCAGTGTCTTGAAATTTCGCAGTGATATGTCTAGGTGTAGATCTTTTTTTTTCCCCCCCATTGTGCTGGGTGCTCAATAGGTTCTTTTAACTTGAAAACAAATTTCCTTCATTTCTGAGAGGTTTTCTAGAATCCTTTCATTAATGATTTTCTTCCTTTAAATTTTTTCTGTCTTTTCTTTCTGGGATTCCTATTGTATGGAAGTTTTACCTGCTGAACCGGCCCCTGTTTCTCATCCTTCCTTTCATTCTTTTTTTTTTACTTTCTGGGAGATTTTTTAAACTTCATTTTCCAACTCTTTTTTTTTTTTCTTCTATCATGTTAATTTCTATGAATTCTTTTTTGATTTTCTTTTTGTAGCATACTGTTCCTGTTTAATGGATGCAAAATATTTTTAATATCTGAGACTTTTAATGAGAGGTTTTGTTGAAGTTTTCTTCTCTCTGCATAGTCTTTGCTTTCTCCAAGTTACTCATCTTTCTTCTTTTGATTTCTAAGTTTTCTGTTGAAGTCGATTCTTAGGTGACTGTTCATCATATATATATGTGCTTATAATGCAAAGTGGCAGACTAACCAGTTGATTGAAAGTCTGAACATGAAGGTGGGACATGTTACTTCAAGTTTTATTGCTGGGTGATATGCTTGAGCTCTTGTTTTGGTAATTTTTGGTGTTAGTATCTTTAGGGACTGATTAGATTTCCTGGAGAAAATTCCTTCAGTTTCCTGCTTGGGTATTTACTGTTGTCACTGTTCTTTCCTCTACTTTTGTCTTAATGTACCATTTTCCAGTTTGTTATGGGTTAGGGAATCAAGGGGAAAAAACTGATTAGCATACTTTGAAAGTAGAATAGTTAGATTCTAAGTGACAGCCTACTGGCTGGTGAATAAAATGCTTTTATGTGTGGAATTTTCTGCATTTGTTTTGGTGACCCAGAAATATGTTTTAGTTTATTTTGTGTTGCTGACTTATTGTGGAAATGTAATATATTCAGGTAACAATTCTAAGTAGATGAAATTTTAATGCAAATTGTTCTAATTTGTTTTTTCTCATTCATTTCAATTAGTATGGTATATATAACTTTTCCAGTTCATTATAAATTGATTTATTAATTTGTTCTATAATCTTCCTAGTTACTGAAGTAACTACTTAAAGGGCCATAATTACCATAATCTTTCTATTTTGTTGAAGTAGGGGAACAGTCATTTGAACTTGTCTCAGTTATGGATTATCAGTATGTTTTCTCAAGTAATGGGAGACTTTATTTTAGAAATATTTTTCACTTCTGATATTCTGCAAAATTCACATTATGAGTTCCTGTTGATTTTCAGACTTTTGGAAATTTAAAGTATTTTGCAACCATTGATTCTTATCCTTGTTCCTGCTTGATGTTTTACCCTCCTAGACCCAGAGCTGTTGGCTCTTTACCACTTTATATGTTTATTATAACAGATGGATTTTTACTGATAGGCAAACCTTTAATAATCCCACATTGATTGGGGCTTCTTCAGAGAGTTTTGACATTTATTGTTTAATACAATCGTTTTTAAAATGTTTCAAAAGATTTATTTTTAATACTAATATATTTAAAGCATCATTACATATACAAAATTTGGATTTATACACATTAATTGTATTTGTGGGACACAATGTGATGTTTTAATATGTTTATAATGTGGAATGATTAATTCATGCCGATTATTAACAATGCCTGTTTCTTGACAATGAGAGGGTCTTTTTTTTTTTTTTTTTTTTTAGAAATCAGCTCCATCTTTTGATTTTTCTGAATGCCCTTGAACAAATTGTATACTTGTTCTATAATATACTACTTCTGGTTATAAAACTGAGATGAAGATGTTAATCCTGATCCAACCAAATCATTTTGACATTGTAGGGATTAATGAACTGTTTGTAAAATATTTTGTTGGAATTACCTGAATAGATGATATTATCATTAATATTTACATATATTATGTTCAGCACAGTGGACTAGATAATGATGCCATTGTATTATCTAATGTTTTGAATTTCTTTTAATTAAAATTACTTGGAGATATTGGTATGCTTGCTGCAATCTTGTCCTCCTCTGCAAATGACGAGTGAGTATTATCCACAAAATATTTAAATTATACGTAATTTCAAGGTTCTTAAGAATAAAAGGATGAGTAGGAAGATACTCAGTAAGACTCAGGACTTCCAGGAACTCTATTTGGAAGAATTGGATTATTTTGTTTATGGCATTCATAATATCTCAAAATGATTCATTTTTAATGATTAAATCTTGTCAAACACAGTATACAGCAACAAACAATTTATAAAGTAAATTAAGAAAACAACTGCATTTATAATAGTGTTAAAAAGAATAATATACTTAATCTAAAAAAGTGGAAGACTAGCATACAGTTATAAAACACTGTTAAAAGAAATAAAAGATCTAAATGAATGGAAAGACATGACATGTTTATGGATTCAAAGACTTAATGTTAAAACTGCTAATCTTAAAATTAATCTACAGATTACTCAAAATTCATATAAAAATCCCAGCTGGATTTTCTTCTTGTTATAGACTTTGACAAGATGATCCTAAAATCACATTGTAGTAATACAGGGTGCCCGGAATAGTCAAACTATATTGATAAATAAGATCAAAGTTGGAGGATTCACGCTGCCCAGTTTCAAACTTTAAAGCTACAGTAATCACGACACTGTGGTACTGGCATAAAGAAAGACATATATACATAAATAGAATAGAATTGAGAGTCCAGAAATGAACCTTTACATTTATAGTCAATTAATTTTCACAAGAGGGCTAAGACAGTTAAATCGGGTAAAAATAGTCTTTTTAGCAAATTGTGCTGGGGCAACTGGATATTGAGAAGAAAAGGATATTTGGATTCCTACCTCAAAGCATGCACAAAAATTAATTCCAAGTGCATTAGAGTGAAAACTATAAAATCCTTAGAGAAAGAACATTGGAGTAAATTTTCATGACCTTGGTTTAGGTAATAGTTTCTTAGCTATTGAAACAAAAGCACAAACAACAAAAGGAAAAAAAAAATGTCTCATATTTTGCTGGTAGGAATGTAAAATGGTGGTGCGGCCACTTTGGAAAACTGTTTGGCAGTTCATTAAAATGTTGAAGATTATAATTACTATATGAACTAGCAATTCCACTCCTAGTTCTATATCCAAGAAAAATGAAAACATACATCCATGTACAAACATACACACAAATGTTCCTAACATTATTAATCAAAAAGTAGAATTAACCCAAATGTCTGTTGATAAATAAAATGTAGCACATCCATGTATAGGCAGTCCCTGGGTTACAGACAACTTGACTTATACCATTCCGTACTTAGAAACAAGGCTCCCAAGGCACCCCATAAGGACAATTTGTAATTGAATAATGAAATTAATAATTTGGGAACTAGTTTCTTTCATACATGTTAAACAAACCTGCAGGGCATAAGTGGTTTGTTGGTGCAGCTTCTTTACACTAGCGGCTGGTCTCGTTGTTTATATGGTTGCTTACACATGGCATCACTTCATCTTAACTTTTTTTACTCTGTTTTGTGAGTGTATGTGTATCATTATTACCATGCCTCCAAAGTCCACTGCAAGTCCAGGTGAGCCTGCAGCAAAGAGAAAAGTGAATACAATGGAAATGAAAGTAGAAATCAGCTTTTGTAGAAGGGCCAAATGCCACCATTCATTGGGAAAAAGCATTAGGCTTCACTCGACTATTTGAACACTTACAAAGACTAAGGTGAGAATAATGGACCATGTGAAAGGCAGTGCTCCAATGAAAGCATCAATTATTACTAAGCAGTGTAGTGGATTAATTATCGAAATGGGAAGACTATTATTGATTTGATTAGAAGATCAAAATAAGTGTAACATTCTTATTAGCCTAGGAATTAAAAGAGCACAATAGTTTCTGTATCTTACTCTTACAGTATAGGAGTATTACTATTGCACTATATTGTTACTACTACATAGGCATTATAGTATAATTATCATTAGTGTACACGCATTGTTTATCAGGGATCCAAGTTACATATAAACCCAACCTAAAGATGTTCTCAGGAATGTATCTCATCTATAATTCGGGGACTGCTGGTACTTGGATATTATTCAGCAGTATAAATGAATGAAATATTGATACATGCTATAATGTGGAGGAACCTTGAAAACATTATGCAAAGTGAAAGAAGCCAGATACAAAGGCTACATATTTTATGATTCCATTTACATGGAAGATTCAGAGAAGACAAACCGATAGAGAGAAAAAGTATATTAGTAGTTGCATAAGGCTGGGAGTGAGGTGGGCAATGGGGATTAACTGCTAATGGATGTGAAATTTCTTTTCATGGTGATGGAATATTCTAAAATTACATCGTGATAGCACAGCTCTATGAATATACCAGCTTCCATTGAACTGTAAACTTTAAACGGGTAAATGTTTTGATATGTGGCATATAGTTGTTTTTAAAGTCCAGCTATTTCATAGTGGTCAGTAAAATGATGTAAAACTAATTTTTGAATTGTATTTCATAAATGCTTTTTGCTTTACAGAGATGTATTTGGGACTCCTTTTGGTGATAGGGAAGCTAAAGTGGCAGGGTTCCAGGTTCCCTGAGGCCTCTGTTAAACTTCTAAATAGGTTGTTACAGACAGAATTTTGTTTGGAAAATGAATTGTACTGCTTTTCAAAATATTAGGAAGGTGATATTTAAAGCATAAATCACCATTTATAGGGATTTGGCCTGCCATAAAATATAACTAAAAGACCAGTTTATTCATTCAATTAATGTTTTTTGAGCACCTCTTATGTGCCTTGCATTTTTCTAGTCACTAGGAGTACAGAACTAAGCAAAACAAAGCTTTACTCCCCGCCCCCCCCCAAAAAAAGTTTTCATAGTTATGGAACTTTCATTGTAACGGAGTGGGCTGTGAATAAATGCATAAAATGTCAAGTGGTGACATAATTCCTGATGTTTCATTTGTGTTTTTGTATATGGTAAGCGTCTCTGATTATTAAAATAGTTGTCTTTAAAGGGTCTGTGTATTTCATCAGAATAAAGTAGAAATTTTCCTTTCTTCTTAAAGTATAACCTGTTATATTTTTTTGCTTTATTAGCTAAACCTCTTCATGTTTTTTTTCTGGTTGCTCCCGTGTTTACAGTACACATCCATAATTTATTGTTACCTATCGTTAAATAATATTGTATCTCTTAATGTAAAAGATAATATACTTAAAAGAGTATATAGTTGATGCTTAAACAACATGAGCAAGTATATAGTTGATGCTTAAACAACATGAGCTTGAATCATGCTGATCCACTTATATGCTGATTTTTTTCTAATAAATACAGTCAGCCCTCCATGTCCACAGTTCCACATATGCAACAAAACTCATATAAAAAAAAATAACGGTATTTGCTGGATGTGAAATCCACAGGTGCTGAGCTTTTCATATATGCAGGTTCCACAAGGGCAACTGTGGAATTTGAGTATGTACAGATTTTGATATCCCTGGCGGTCCTGGAATCAGCCCCCTGTGAATACCAAAGGATGACTGTACTTGTATTTCTCCCTTCTTGCTCCTTGTACTATTAGTATTATACATTTTATATTAAATTTTATATATGCTATAAGCTCTACGGTGCGTGCTTCTTTCTTTCTTTCTTTCTTTCTTTCTTTTTTTTTTTTTTTTTTTTTTGAGACAGTCTTGCTCTGTTGCCCATGCTTGAGTGCGGTGGCGTCAGCCTAGCTCACAGCAACCTCAAACTCTTAGACTCAAGTGATCCTCCTGCCTCAGCCTCCTGAGTAGCTGGGACTACAGGCATGTACCACCATGCTTGGGTAATTTTTTTCTATTTGTAGTAGAGACAGGGTCTCCCTCTTGCTCATTCATACTGGTCTCAAACTCCTGAGGTCAATCAATTCTCCCATGTCGGCCTCTCAGAGTGCTAGGATTACAGGTGTGAGCCACCACACTGGGCCTAAAATACATTTTTATTTTTGCTTTTAACTCTCAGATTTAAAAAAAAAAAAAAAAATTTAAAAATAAGTGCAAATTTAATTTATATTTAACCACATTTACCATTTATGGTGCTCTTTATTTCTTTTTGTAGATGCAAGTTTTCATCTGATAACATTTTCCTTTTGCCTGAAGAACTTCTAGCTTTTCTTACAGTTCAAGTCTTATAACAAATTCTGTCAGCTTTTGTTTGTTTTAAAAAAATTTTGATTCCATTTTTGAATGACGTTTTCATTGTATATTGTATTCCAAGGTGACAATTTTATTTTTCCCTGACCTTTAAAGTTGTTCTTCCATTGTCTTGTGGTTTGTATTGTTTCTGATGAAAAGTCTATTCCTTGTGTATGATTTATGTATTTTTCTTCTGGTTGCTTTGTAAGAATTTGTTTATCACTGGTTTCCAGGAATTTTATTATCATGTGCCTCAGTATATTTTCTTTATTTTTTTTATTCTGGGGTTTGTTGACCTTTTAAATATACGGTTTTATATTTTTAAGTAATACCCGAATTTTAAGCATTGTATCTTCAAATACTTCATCCTCTTCCAGCACTCCAGTGACATACATGTTGTGTTGCTTGGTGTTATATTGCTTGATGTTTCCCAATTTACTGAGACTCTGTTCACAGGCAGTATTTTCCCTCTCCTTACCCCCTCCCCCATCCTTCACTGTATGTAGTTTCTACTGCATTGTTTTCACATTCACTGATCTTTTCTTCTATGTTTATATACTTTTATAAATAAATCCAAGGACTGCTTCAGTTCAGGTGTTTTTTTTTTTTTTTTTTTTCCTTTCACTCTAGATGTTTGTTTGATTTTTTCCATATTTTTGTATAAATTCATTAGACTCCTTGTTTTTCTTTAAATCTCTTTCACAAATACATATTTATTTGAATTCCATGTTTATTAATTCCATCATCTCTATCATTGCTGCACCTATTTATATTGTCTGATTTTTCTCCTGGTTAAAGGCTGCATTTTGCTTTAAAAAGTATCTTTAATTCTTATGGCAAGCTACATGTTTATCAACTTGATCTATTCAAGTCTGAGTTTTGTATTTGTGGAGTGACCAGTATTATTTATTGTTGGGTTTGTTTAACCCTAATCCTAGTGCATGGTGTTACAGGATTTCTACTGAAGTTCCAGTGGAACTCTGATATCTTCCAACTCTGTGTGCTCCAGTAGTTGTTCATTGCACTTCTCTCCAGCGGTTGCTCTTGTTATGTGTGTTGTGTGTTAAAATCTTACCCTGCACATATGCAGCTTAGTATTTAGACAAAGAGCCAAGAGGGCTCATATGTAGACTTATGGACTTCTCTGTAGATCTCCTTTCTTTTTAGTATTTTCTCCACAAATTCCTCTGGTCTCTGTCTCCTCAGCTAACAGGTGGGTGCTTTTGGGTACCCGCTCTACAACATTCATTGGATGATGGTCCAATAAATGCCTCAGACATCACAGTGTGGTAACAGAAAACAGTTTCCCATATCTTGTTATGTTTCCCAGCTGTTTACTACAGGAAGGCTGATCCAGTCTCTACAATGGCTGGCAGTCTCCTATCTATTATTACTACTTTTTTGTTTGTTTGTTTGTTTCTTTTGTTAATGCAGAGACTTTCCCATCTTTGCTGTGTTCTCATATCTAGGAAAAGCCTGACACATAGTAAGTGCTTACTGAATATTTGCTGAATGTTTTATTCAGTAGAAAATATCTTCCTTTCTCCTTGTATGTTTGATTTCTCCTTCAGTGCTGACTTCTTTCAATGAGCATTTAAATATACTTTAATCTCCTTGTCTTATTTGCCATATTTGGACATGCTGTTATTTAATTCTCAACCTACTCCATCCTTGCTTTCATCCAGCATTCACTTTGCAGTAACATTCATTAGGGTTATTCTTGGCTCCCCCATTGCTTATGTCAGTGGACCTGACTTAGTCCTAATCTCCCTTGATTCCTGGTGGCATTTCGCACTGTTGACTATCCTGAAATTCTCTTTCCCCCTGACTTTCTTGAGACCATAAATTCCGATTTTTCTTGTTTCCCTTCTGGCTGATCCTTTTTTGTCTGGCTTCGTTGTCTCTTGCCTGGCGTTAAATGTGGGTGATACTTGGGGTGTTGTCTACAGTCCTTGTCTTTTCTAATTCCACATACTGTTAGCAATCTTATATACTTCCAACACTTGAATTACCATCCAGAAGGTTGGTATTTTCTAAGTATTTTTTTTTCCTGCCCACCTTCTCTTCTGAGCTTGAGATTCACGTGGACAGCCAGCTGTTGACTTCCCTATCCCTCAAACTCAGTATGCCCGAAATTGAACTAATCATTACTCCTACCCCCATATGACATCATCATTATTTGTGGGATTTTTTTTTTTTTTTTGAAGGTGGGGTTTTCCTCTGTTGCCCAGGCTAGAGTGGCATGATTATAGCTCACTACAGCCTCAGATTCCTGAGCTCAAGTGATCCTCCCCCCACAGCCTCCTAAGTAGCTGGGACTACAGGCAGGTACCACCATGCCTGGTTATGACATCATCATCCTTGAGATTGTATCTTACATATCTCTAATTCCAAGGTCCTTTCCTGATTCTCCAAATTGTTTTGTACTTTTTCTATGTTAATACTTACAGCCCTTGTATCGAAATTGTCTGTAGTGCATCGGCATTGCCATTGCCCCTAACTTGTTTGTTTCCATAAATTGGAAGTTCTTTGATGTCAGGACTGGTTGCTTTCATTTAGGTACTCGATAAGAATTTGTGGATGAACACATGAAGGAATAAATGAGATTCATAGGAAGTGTTAGGGTGGGAACTCGTAGCATGGGATAAGAAAGAATTCTCGACACAAAGATTAGGATAGTTTTGAAGCCAAAAGTTTATTTTACTTTCCAATGGAGGAAAAGGGCACGGCACAAAAGAAAGAAATAGTGCTCGTCCCGAGGTTAAGGGGTTGGTGGGGATGGTTTATTGGGATAAAGGGAAAGGAAAAAGTGCTGCTGGGAGCTGATAATGGGGCAGCTGTGAGGGGTGTGTGTGTGTGTGTGTGTGTGTTTGTGTGTATGTGTGTGTCCCCTTCTCTCTGCCAGGCTGGCTTTGTCAAAGTCCTTGGAGTGTGGGATGGCAGGGACTGGATGGGGTAATTTTTCTATCATCTGCTCAGTTTTTTTTAAGTGCTGTGAAAACAAACTGTTAAAGACAGCAAGTTAAGCCACAGTGGTTAATCAAACAAAGGGGTGATTGTGTGCTGTAATCTTTTACTCTCTTTTTTGTTTCTGTTTATTTTTTTTCTCTGGTAGATAGTTTATTACCAAGGCTGTTCTTTCAGGAAATATTTCTTTTATTGATATAAAAGATGTTTATTCATCTGCTCTTAATGAATAAACACATCTGCACTGTTTTAGTAGATGGAATGTTCTAGTAATTGTTCTGGCAGTGATGGCAGTTCCTAGCAGGCAGGGAACAGTGATGAACTCAACATTTTATGACAGCCTAATCAGTGAGGGTTGTGTGTGTGTGTGTGTGCGCGCGCGCGTGCGCTCACATGTCTGAGATACAGACACATTATGTTCATCTTAAAGAATCAGTAGAAAGTGAGATTATGTAGTGTTAGACAGTGGAGTTTTGCCCACTGATTTGACCCCCAGGGTACCAACCTGGATACAGATGCTTGGGGAGGGTCCTTGGGCTTTCCTATTTGTATTGTTGTTAATGGAAAAGAAGCCAAATTGTGTAAAATAATTTTAAAGAGATTTATTCTGAGCCAAATTTGAGGACAGTGACCCGGAGCCATGCCCAAGAAACCTTGAGCAAGTGGACTCTCTGTGGTTGGGTTGGGTTACAGTTTGGTTTTACACATTTCAGGGAGACAGGGGTTACAGGTAAAGTCATAAATCAATACATAGGAGGCACACATTAGTTTGGCTTGAAAAGGTGGGCCATCTGGGTGGGGGGCTTACAGGTTATAGGTGGGTTTGAAGATTCTTTGACTTGTAATTGGTTAAAGACATGAAACTTTGTCTAAAGGCTTGGAATGTTTTAAGATAAGGAATTGTTAATCAGAGAAAAGCCACCAGACATGTATTTGTTGTGTAAATTGAGAACCTGCAGGTTTGTCTTGCATAGTCTTAGGCCTGTTAA